>NC_141696.1:564764532-565364532 GCF_964263255.1 Lissotriton vulgaris | reverse complement strand
ATAGATCTTGTGGCGTCCCGATATTCAGGAAAGGGCATGGTCATCCTTTAGGGGCCAGAACCCGAGACTGGAAGGGGCAGCTTCTACCACCGATTTCCCAAATTCATTGATAGTCAATGCTGGGGTAGAGGTACCTTGAAGGGCATGTTTACTCCTTAGCCTGTCCCAAATTTTGGGGTCAAACGGGGTTGGAGTATTAAGTCCACAATCCCCAGGAATCACTCAGCATTCCTGCAATCCAAATAAGGGCAGTTAGCGTTACATCAGCGAGTGTGTAACACACCGGTTATCAGCGCCGGCATGCCCCCAGGGGCATGCGCGCTACACAAAAACACAGAGCGGCAACCAGCAGGGTGCCAAGCGGCAAAACCAGTAAATAGGTTGAATATATGTCTTTTCAGCCTGACAGCTGTGTGGAACCAGTCTCATCGAAGGGTACGCCCTGGTGATAATTGTGTGCTGCTTAGGTTCTCATGAATAATTTGGTTTGGGGTAGCACACCAAGCTGATTGTTTTAGGTCATCTGGTGCTGCCGTCCCAGGATATGGGGGAACAAGGTGTCAAGCACAAATGATTCTGTAATAGAGCATTTGCACGGCCAGTGTTCAACTAATTTAAGTGAGCGGGCAGGTTATTTTCCACCCCTGGGGCTGCTCAGTGTGGGCAGTGCGAAGCCCCCGCCCCCTCTATACGTAGACACGCAAGGGTGGGGGTACTTAGGACTTGGTCAAATCCTGAATGTTGGGCTCCATAGGACCAGTAGTGGGCACGGTACAAAATCAGACATCCTCTGAGCAGGTATGCTTGGTGGTTGTCACCACAGAGGGAGCTGAGCTGGCGTTCCCCATAAGGATCAAGGGATGCCGGGCAAGGGCAGGAAGGCCTCCCTTGCTCATTGTCACATACTTCTAGTTATGGATTGGACACTCAGGTGCGTCCCGGTTAGAAAGCATAAGGACTGGGCAAAGGCTAAAGTATAATCCTTCTCGCCCTTTAGCCTAAGCAGACAGGCGGGTGTGGGAGCAGTCAGCTTACAAGTGGGCTGCTGTCCTTGGATGTGGGGCACAGGTGTGCAGGACACACTGTGCTAGTTGGACGGCAGCTAGGTGAGATCAGCAAATTCCGGGGGCTTTGTGAGCCATGGTGTCTGAATCCGCCCCGCCCAGAGCTGGCACGGGGCAGGGTCATGTGAAGCATGGTAACTTTCCCATACGAGGATTAGTTCTTGGCACAAGTTTACAGGCCAGAAGGGCTTTTGGTTTCATTAGACACTAGCGGTCTAACGTCAAGGGCTATTGGGATATAGATGCGGTCTCCTTCCCGTGGATTGGCAGGGGGCCTGTAAATGAGAAGTTGCAAGTGAGAAAGGAGCTGTTTTGGTGGGGGGCTCTGTCGGCCACTGTGGCCGCCGCCAGAGCTGTGGCGGAGTTACAGGGCGATCTGGAAGCAAATGGGTACAGAAGGGTACCTCTGCACAGCACATAGGGGTGCCTGAGCCCAAGAGCCTCATGGGAGGTTCCTGGAAACCGTGTCGGCGCCCCGTTAGTCCTTCTGGCGGTTGTGGGCCTGAACAACTGGGGGCTTGCCTTGCTACGCTCCGCCCTGAAAGGGGCGTGAGTAATAAGGGAACAGGTGTCACGTGATCCGGATGGAGGATCACCAAAAGGGGCAGCACAGATGGGGTTCGCCCCACTGCTGCTTGGCTCATCAGACGTGCATGTGGCGAGAATGCTGCCTGCCCTTGGATCGCCCGTAAGATAACCCACCATATTACATAACGTTGTATGTAATAAACCTGCAGCAGTTTTTCCCAATACAGAATCTGTGTGGTGTGTAATTATTTGCATGCATGCCATGTGCTTGTGTAGTGGGAATTCCGTTCTCCTACAGAACTGTGCATAGAGACCTGGAATCTTGGTGAATTAGGATGGCCCAAAACTCACCTCAGTACCCAAAATCCCCTTACCGAGCTAGCTACAGTGTCTCATTGGTCATAACAAACTCCCAATGCTTAGACAGACCAGAACATGAACTTAGAATACCTCAGGAATCGTGGAACACATGAACACTCTTTCGTTATATAATCATCACAAACCAGAACGTGGAGTAAAAGAGGACACGTGCATGTTTGAAATATTTATTAACTAATGCAAGGTTCTCAAACGCAGTATCTTGTATAATACTAGCAAACATATTATAAGCAACAAAGTTATCAGCATAGTTATTAGTCCATAAAAGGCGAATGGAGACAGCATACTAAGATGCTGGAATGAATAGAATTTAATAATGTCTAATTCACAACCTCCCTATTTAGCATAGTATTTTATATCTAAGAAGGTCTCATTTGGGTTTTAGCAGGGCGGGCCCATACCTCAAAATCTCAGTTGCAGGAGGATCACATCACCTTCCACCAGCTCTCTGCATGCGAAGCACATCAAGTGTGTTTTTGTGCGTTCCCCACAACAATATAAAACTCGCCTAGAGCCAGATTTTGACAGCAGCATGTGTGTCATGTCTATAGGGGTGCGAAGATCCGACCTTGCAACAACACTGGGTTAAGTTTATCTGTGTAGCCTTCAGCACTTATTGTGCAGACAGAGTGCAGAACAAAACTGATATCAAAGCAATAACATATTATTTCTCTAATAAATCACGAAGCTCTTCTAGGTTGAAAGCTAAAACAACAATTATGTGTCGTGTTCAAAAGTGAAGCAAGAATGAAAACGGCGTGCAAACCTTTAATAAACGTGTGCTAACTTAACGCAGTATGTAGAAAAGAAGTAGCTATATGACACTTGGGGGGTGGGGAGTTTTGCCATGATGGTACTATACCTAGCTACGAAAAAGAGTGGGCTCAGCAAAGACCCAGGAGGAATCCAGACGTAATGGGGAAGAATTCTGACACTGAAGAGGCAATTTATACTCTGGTAGTGGTTGCTAAACTCGGAAGTCAGCCAGGGGCATTACACAAGCCCCCTGCGGCTCGGGGGTGGGGATGGGGGGGTGGAAGCAAACTCCAAGGAGTCCCCATTCAGCCTAAGACCAATGAATATCTGGCAGATTTTGTAAACTCGGGGGCACCGGCACCTCTTCACATTTTGTGGGGGCATCTTTTTGCGTTGCGCCACTGAAGCCAGCCATTGAAAGGCCAAGCCCCCAGCACCAATCTCTTTTCTGGCCAGGTGCAGTGTCCCAGCTGGCCACAGCTGTAATGGGGAATCAGATACGACATCTATGAGACTCTCTTTTTACAGACCCCAGAGATAAGGGCTCAAACTCTAAAAGAAGAGTCTGATCTGATGCAACAAAATAATTGATGTTCTGAGTATTTAATTTTGCTTGATCACGTGGCTCAAGAACAGAGTGAATTTTATTAATTTTTAAAAAAATAAAGAGGCAAGCTTATTGTTGGTTTCTTGGGGATCCACAATATTCATGGTGGGGCAATTAGGATTGACAAAGGAATGTACAATCTTAAAGATGTGGTTGGGCAAATTAGAAAAAGCTGAGATCTGGGCTGCCAGATCAGCTTTTTTGGCAATCTAGCCAGTCTTATATTGGCATAAAAAGCTGCGGAGTACTTCTGTTTATCTTCATACTGATAATCTCTCTGCCAAACCCTCTCAAGCCGCTTGCCGCTTTTCTTAGCTTGCAATAGTTCCTCAGAGAACCATGGTGCCAACCTTCTGACTTGCTGTGAAAGTCAAAGGCTGTTTCTGTTTTCTCCACGGGAGCTAAACAAGCCTGTTGTGTTACTTTGTATTGTGCCCTCATCTTACACATGTAGCGGTGGATGATTAAAGTTTGAGAATGCAATGTTTCAATTAGATAAAATCAGTTGACGATTAGACCAAGTTAGAAGCAAAACTTTAATGGAATGGATGTTCGCATTCCAGGAGATTAACACATGCAACACATGCACCTTAGTTTGTGTAGGAGAATGAATAAACTGTCAGCCCTAAAGCTTTATAACTATCCCGGAGATCTCTAGCCTCCTCATTTAAGGGCAATCAGCTCGCAGATTGAAATTACCTAATACTATTAAGTGTGAGGCGTCAAGTGCTTGAGCAGATAGGAACTTTAAGAATAAGTTGCTAAATTTAAGATCATAGCCTGGTGGTCGATAAATTAGTAGTATTGTATAGAGATTAGATGGCATAGTTCCTATACGATTCCCAGAAGTTATACAGACTTAAATTCACCTAACGCTAGAGTATGAACCATAAGACTCCCCTTTAACACCACAGCTAGTCCTCCTCTTCAAATACCTCTGTCTGCTCTCCCTGTGGGACTGACAATGCCATAGATGGATTAGAGAACTCCAGAAAACATATTTCAATTCAAAACAGAAGATATAACTCCTGATCAATAGTCAGGTCTTTTATCTGTAGGTGGTGTTTAGGTAGAGACCTAATATTGAGAAAAGCACAATTTAAGGAAGATTCAGATTACCTGGAAAGAGCTTTGCTATTGCAGTCAGTAGCAAAAACCTCTTCTGGTCCCATGGAGTAATATACAAGGCTCATCCTTCGATTGTAGGATTTAATGATTTTAGCTCAAAACTCGTGTAACAGATACTTACCTGACCTGGTTCAGAACGGGCAGCATAGCTGGTGCTGGTTGCTAAGCAGACGCTGACGGGCGGAAATGGACTTGCCTTTGGCATGCCAGCAACACGCCCAGTGCATAGGCTCACTCCTGTCGTGTCTGTATGGAAGGTACTTAAGATACTCCTGCAGAGATATCTGGGAAACCATGGTTACCATTTGTTGATCAGGACGATTCCTCCAACCCAAGCAACATTTCCATTGGAGTTCTGAGTCCTGTGCAAGTGAGTACGGCATCTAGCAAAGTCAAATTTACCAGCAGGCCGTGTCCAGCTACTTCAGTGAAAAATGTTAACTAGAATAATAAATGTCTTTATAAAACAAGCAACTGTTCCTTCTAATTTAGAACACACTATCATTCGTCGACCAAGTCGATAGATCCAGCTAAATAAAGATCCCCCTGAATCTCCTTTTTACCAGGAAAGCGAGGTTCATTGTCACCTCCAAGAATTCTTAGAATCTAACTCAACTCTGCAAGACAGACAGTCTGGTGGTAAATGGGGAGAAGGGCAAAATCCTCAACAGTATACACCAGGGAAGATCTGCTGTCCGTGTTGCACTTGGGACAATCTGAAATCCTAATTCTTGTTGAATCAAGAGTTGCTTATGATAAAGGATTCACAGAAATTGACTGGAGCAATTAGAAAATTGAGTCTGGCATATCTGGAACAGCTTTTGAATGGTACAAATTGTTTTTTCCATGAAACCGCAGTCAGCAAATCAAAATTAGATCATCATCCTCAACAGTGAAATATGCAGAGTACTGCCGTGACCTAACCTACCCCTCCCCCTCATTGTTTTTCAGCATTTATATGAGAGTACAAAAAAAAGTTATCTCCCAGTACCGCCAGCAATTCCAGATGTATGCAAACAGCGTCCAAATCTGTATCCATCTTAAATAATCGGTGCAAAAATATTACCTCCTGTCTGAAAGACATTTGCAGTTGAATGAAATCAATCCTTCTGTGCTTGAACAACTGTGAAATTCACAGAATTGAAGGCAAAGTCTGTGACACCCTTTTCATTTTGCCACAGAAACTATGACTAGATCTATCTCCTTCTCAAGCAGTAAATAATTTGGAGCGTGGTGTAACTCAGAGCGATCTGATGACAATCCGATTATAGCAGTTAAAACATCAACATCTGCCTCATGCTACACAGAAAGATCCTTTTCATGATCCAGTAACTGCACCACATCATAATGACCATGGCCTAAGCGTTGTCAAGTTTGGATTACTCAAGTATTGACTATGCCAGAACCACATCTTGAAACTTACGCGAATGCAGAACCAGTCAGATTGGGGAACTTGCACAGGCTGATCAGATACTTGGCACCAGTTTAGCACTGCGGTCACATATGTAGGCAATTTGTGGACAAAATATTTGGTTTCTGTAAAATTATTTTGATTGGGGTTGTCAGACTTCTGTTACTAAAATACACAACTAAACCATAATTTAACTAGGAAGTGTAATATTACCTTAATGGTAGGCTCTATATCTTACTTGGTCTACATGCAAAGACTGGTACATTCACTGTCTCAGCAAGTAGTGATACAAGTGGAGAATTTCTGGGGTTCTCTGTTGCATCACTAACCTGGCTTAATGTGCCAAGAAAGCAATACGAGTGGTTCAAAAGAAAGACATTGAGGTATAGATTAAGGTAAAATGGAGATTGTGAAGGTGGCCTTTCTTCGGCCGCCCAACCTCCGTGGCCTGCCTGCTCACCCCTCCTTGCTCCTCCCACTCGGTTTCTCTGCTTGTTAAAGTGTGTTTTGGATTCCCTGGTATTAATTCATTTTTTTCAGAAGGCTCCACAGAAGAAGATAGCAAAAAAAGAAGAGGGAATCCTGCTTGAGGGTCCTTGTCTGCAATTGATCATTCAAAGGAATGACAGCCAGGATATTCACGGCCCAAGATGCTGTACAGTTCAACTTTGATTTAGTCCTTGGGCGTGGCTAGCAGCCGATGATGGCGGCAGCATAAGGGAAAGGGTCCGCGGTTAAGGCGGCCTCTCCGACTATCCGGCTCGTAATCCGTCACATTTTTCAAGCCCTGCAGGAGGGAACCAGAGCCCAGGACCGGCGGTGCAAGTGGCAGAAAGCGGCGTTCAAATCGACGCCTGGAGACCGAGCTCCGTCGGAGCTGCGAACTGGCCTACTCCAACCATCTGAGCCGGGACCTTCCCTGATCGACTAGCCCGACAGGAAGTGAGGCCACTCCGGGGGACCGGCGCCGGAAGTGCCCGCACGTAGTGAATGGCGGCCGGTACCCAGTAACCACGCCGACTGATTGGGCATTGCCTACAATCAGAGGTGGAGCGACGGCATCTGCACACCTCGGCCGCCACCTCCGGACCCGTATAACGCATGAGTGGCGGCTGCACGCGGTGGGGAGCTCAGGATTGCAAAGGGCAGCCGCCATTTTCTGAACGGTGAAGGACAGTGCGCACCAACAGACCGCTAGTGTAACTCGCCCTGCGGAGCGACCTACCCGTGCCCGGTTGGCGGGCAAGAACACACTCTACAAACTGCACCCGGTTCACAAGAACGGTACGGCCCTCCGGGACCTGGTGGGGATCAGCTCATTGGCGCCGGTGGACAGCAAAGAAGCTCCCTAATCGAGCACACACGTGGGCAAGGGCGCCAACACTCCACGACCATTGCGGGTGAGGTGATCCGAACAAGCTGGAGCGGAAAGACCCGAAAGCTACGAAGACCAAAGGCATGGCGGGGAAAGGACCGAAGAGCGGCACCACACAGACCCGCATTGAACGCTATGCCTACGACAAGCCAGCTACCTCCCCCACGACGGGGAAAGAGATGGGGGGCAAATCTGCAGATGCCCCGGGAGGAAAGAAGGCAACATTGGACGACGTGATGCAGGCACTGGCTCAGCTACAGACGACAGTGGGCTTGATCTCAACAGATGTAACGTTGCTCAGAGCTGACCTCCACAAAATGTCGGAGAAAGTCAACGCTATTGAAGTGGTCACAAAATCCCTCGTGGAGGATGTCTCGGAACTCCAGCAGGCAATGGAGAAGTTGGCAACGGACAACAAGGTACTGCGTGAGAAGCTCGATGAGCAAGAAGGGTGCTCTAGGCGGAACAACATCCGCATTATTGGGGTGCCGGAGTCGGAAGGCACGAGAGCCATGGACTTTTATGTGGAGAGCCTGATTACAAATGAACTCAAGCCAAAAGGACTGTCCACTTTCTTCTCCGTGGAGAGGGCTCACCATGTACCAGGTGGTCAACCGAAACCAGGGGCGTCCCCGCGGCCTATAGTTGCCCGACTATTCAATTTCCGAGACCGGGATGCCATCTTGCAGGCAGCCAGGACATCCCCCCCCCATCAGACTTCAAAACTCCACTGTGGCTTTCTTACCCGATTATACGGCGGATGTCGCACGCAGGCGAAGAACCTTCTTCGAGGTAAAGAAAGAACTCAGGACACGGGAGTTCCCGTATCCCATGCTCTTCCCGGCTAGGCTCAGGGTGGTAGCAGAAAATAAAACATGGTTCTTTGACACCCCTGATTCCGTGCAAGACTGGCTGGAGGGATGGAGGCCGGGCCCTCACCCTTGGCGAACCAACCGACATCCAAAGGGCCGTAATGTAGGGCGACTTCCGGAATCCCAGGCATCAGGAGGGGGCCCGAGAGCAGCTCGCCCCTAAGAGACGAGGGTGGACAGGAAGACAACGAAGATCAATGATCTCCAGGTTATCGCAATTTACTAGACTTATTGTGCTACTCATATGCCACCCGCCATTGGACACTGGGTGATGGACCTCCGGGGGTGAGACTGAGAGACCGCTGACTGCGGAGAGTCCCTCACCCCGACGCGCAAGTACAATGTTTTGGGGTTGGGAAATGCACTCTGCTCGGTTGGGGGGGCGGGCAGTTTTGAGTCCGTGTAGCAGGGGGGCAGGGTGGGGGGTGAGTAGGGGTAAGGGGATGGTTAAAGTTCGGGACCACTTGGTCCTACAAGTTATGGTTTTGACACACACACAGGCTGATTGGTATGACACTGCCTTTGGACTGCATCACATGTCACTGGGGAGGCCAAATAGTAATGGGTATGATAGCGTCGCACCTGCTTTGTGCATGCCCGCTCACAACACCTCCCACGCGGCGAGAAGGCCCCACTGCTTGTCGAGATCCCTACGCGGGACAAGGGGGAGATTGCATATTATGGTCTCTTTCGGGCCCCACCACCAGCGATTCCTATGGCCAGGGTAAATAGTCACACCCCACCAGCCCCACTGCAAATTCTGTCCTGGAACGTTAGGGGCCTGGGCGATAGGATCAAGAGGGGCCTGGTGCTACAAGGAATTAAGAGACAGGGACCCGCCCTGGTTCTTTTGCAAGAAACACACTTGGTGGGGGCGGCCACACAGGCTTTGGATAGGCGAGGATATCGCATGATAGTGCACGCAGAATTCACCTCAGGGTCACGTGGCACAGGCATATTGCTGCGAAAGTCCTCCCAATACATAGTGAAATCCACGAAGATAGATGACCAGGGCCGCTTCGCAGCGGTACATGGCCAGTGGGAGGGTAGGCTACTAAACGTGGTCTCCGTTTACATTCCGCCGGCGCTGCAAGCCGTGGCGCTGCCGGACCTCGGCAAGTTCCTATTAGACCTCCCTGAAGGAGAACTACTCATAGGCGGAGACTTTAACACAACGCTCACAAATACCCTTGATCGGTTCCCCACACGAACACTCACAAATAGCCCTAGCAAACTCCAGAATTTCCTAGAAGCGCAGGGATTGGTGGATGTGTGGCGTCTGCTACACCCGGAACAGCAGCAGTACACTTACTACTCGGCGACACACAATAGCCTCTCAAGGATAGATTACTTTCTCACATTAGGAAACGGCCTCCTTAACATTGACGAAGCAAGGATACAGCCGAGGGGTATTTCGGATCATTCGCCGATCACTCTGACCATGTCTAGTACAGGCACCAAACGTAAAAGGGTCTATCCGATTTTTCCAGGGTATCTCAAAATCCCTAAAATTAGTAAAGACCTGAAGAAAGCAACCCGTCTATATTTTGTAGCGAATCAGTCCTCGGTAGCCTCCCCCTCAATACTATGGGAAGCATACAAAACAGTGTTCAGGGGACAGGCTATCGCGGCAATAACAAACCACAAGAGAATACAAAGGAGGGAAGCTTTGGAGCTGGAGTTGGGACTCGAGAGGGCCAACACCACCCATATGGCTGACCCATCTGACGACACACTTCACGCCTTGCAGATACACCAACGCCGCCTCAACGACCATCTGAGGCGTGTGACCATGGCGGACATCGCCGCGACTTAACACAGAGTTTACGATATTGGGGATAAAGCCAGTAAACTCCTAGTGTGGCTGGACAGGAAACAGGGGGGAGGCAGGAACATACTGCAAATCACTGACGCATGTGGCATAGCACACACCCAGCCGGAGGAAATTGTGGATGCATTGGCCGACCACTTTAGTGAAGTATACACCCCGACAGTAGTAGTGACGGAGGATGAGGCCCGAACCGCCCTCGACTGTGTGCCTTTGCCGGCGCTGACAGAGGAGGCGGCGATAGAACCTCGACGCCCCCTTAACAACTGATGAAATTCAGTTGGCAATTAACTCCCTCCACTCGGGTAAGGCTCTGGGCCCTAACGGGGTGCCCATTGAATGGTTTAAAACCATGTCGGAATCCCTGAGTGAACCCCTACTTCAGATGTATGAGGAGAGTAGAGAAAAGGGTACGCTGCCCCCGGACCAGCGGATGGCAACCATACTCGCCATCCCGAAACCGGGTAAACCGCCTAGCGACTGTAAGACCTATAGACCTATCTCGCTCCTGAACCCGGAGGCCAAAATAATAGCGAAAGTGCTGGCGAACAGGCTTATGCCGTGCTTAGGTCAGCTGATCCACCCGGACGGCTTTATGCCACATAGAAGCACGGCTTTGAATCTACGTAGGGTGCACAGAGTTTTGGCGAGAATCCCACTGTTGAAAGAACCAGCAGCAATATTGTCATTGGACGCCAAAATGGCGTTTGACATGGTAGAATGGAGCGATCTCTTCACGGTGCTCACTCGCATGGGGTTTGGGCCCATCTTTATTTCTTGGATCAGGTTGCTATACAAAGACCCATTGGCCAGGGTAGTGGCGAATGGACACACGTCGCGTGACATACGACTGGGACGAGGAACTCAACAGGGTTGCCCACTCTCGCCCCTCCTCTTCGCACTGGTCCTAGAACCGCTGGCAGTCACTATTCGGAGTACACAGCTTCTGAGGGGGATTAGATGGGATCAACACTGGGAAGACAGAGTGTCCTTGTACGCGGACGATATGTTGATATACCTCACAGACTTAGAGAATAGCCTTCCGAACCTCCTAGCAATATGCAACTCACACGGGCGAGTGTCCGGATACACTATCAACTGGTCTAAATCGATACTCTTTGAGCTTAGAGGGCCGCTCCCGCCCCTGCCGGAATCCTGCCCGCTGGAGGTGGCTCACTCTTCCTTTAAGTACCTGAGAATACATGTCGCTCGAGACGCCACTGAGTTTTCCACACTCAATCTGCAACCCCCTCTAATTCGACTACGTAATGATGTGCAACACTGGAAGGAACTTCCATTAACATTGCTGGGCAGAGCAGCGATATTTAAAATGATGGCGCTACCGCGCTTTCTATACGTACTTGAAAACGCCCCAAACTTAGTACCCGCCAGCTTCCTCCAGAGGGTAACTGCACTGATATCGAGTCTGCTCTGGGGAAACCGACCAGCCCGAATATCTCACACGAAACTTAACAGAAGCTGGTACGATGGCGGAATTGCACTGCCTAATATGCAGTTGTATTACTGGGCGGCCCAACTCAAGATCCTCAACCAGTGGGTACACGCCCCGCAGGACGACCCAGCATTCAAGTCAGACAGGGCACAACTAGGTACCAACAGTTTACTAGCACCTCTGTATCACCGGGGCACAGCGGCAAAACTTATAGGACCCACCAAACATACCGTACAGCTATGGTACAAGGCGCAAGCGAAGCTACACTGGGAAGGGACCATCACGAAACTCACACCACTGTGGGACACTAAGGCATTGGGACACCTACGGCGCACTAAGGGCTTCACTCAGTGGGATAACATTGGGATATCGACGGTGGGGGACATGTGGACTAGAGAGGGCGTGATCCCGTTTGCGTCCCTTCAGGACCAGTACGTCCTGGGAGATAATTAGCTGTATAGGTATATACAAATCAGACATGCCCTTCAGGCGGCGATCCCACCGAATGTGACACCACCAGCGTCCTCCCCGCTGGAGGACCGTCTACTCACGGACTTCATGCAGGAAGGCGCAACCTCCTTAACATATCGCAAATTGATTAATAACTTACCAGACCCACTGGAGAAGTTGAAGGACAAATGGCTGGACGAGGTCGGAGACTTCGATGACTCCGACTGGAACGCTGCCATTGCGTCCCCGCGTGAGGCTGGCATATCGTCTAAGTTCCGCCTGGTACAACTAAAAATCCTACATAGGGTGTACTATACGAGAACTACATTACACAAATTGCAGAGGGCAGACCATCCCTATTGTCTCAGGGGCTGCGGGGAAGAGGGCACATTTATACACACACTTTGGAGCTGCACACGTATTGCTGGCTACTGGCAGCGGGTACTCCGCACTATCGCTCAAACACTTAACACCTCACTAACACTGGACCCACGTGTATGCCTATTGAATGTATGGGGACCTACAGATCTCACATTTTATGAGAAGATATGGACCACGATAGGCCTCATGATGGCCAAACGGGACATTGCACAAAAATGGGGGGCAGCGGAACTCCCCACTTTGGCACAATGGAGCAGAAACATGGATATGCTCATGTTGACGGAAAGGGCAGTATACAAACTAAGAGATAATCCGCGTAAATGGAATGGGGTTTGGCAACCATGGAACAAGTACAGAGGGGATATTTGTGAGCCATTGCAGGAGGAGGACCTGGATAGCTCTGGGGATGAGGAGGACGCTGAATAGGGGTCAAGGACAACAGAGGGCAGCACACGTAAGGGGTGCGGGGTTGGTTTCAATGCAACGAGGTTTGGTGACGGGGGGTGCGCAGGCAGGATGTACCTTAGTGAGACTTGCAAAACTGATCTCTCGCAGGGCAGCGTCGATACCAGATAACAAACCGTGTATAAATTATTGACATACTGACTTATGTGTGGAGTTTATTAGTTATATAAAAAACACAAAATGCAAATTGTATTTCGGTATATATTGTATCCGCTCCTTATGAATAGGTATCCGGAATGACCAATAATGCCTCAACAGTTGGGGAAGACTAGAATATCTGTACCTGGACCATCCGTACAATGTAAGGCAAGCCGGCCTCAGAGTTGTAGGCGCAATTATGTACTGTGATTGAAAATACCTATATGACTTTGCAATAAAAAACAATTATAAAAAAAAACTTTGATTTAGTCCTGAGCCACTAGTCAGCATATTTACCAGAGGTTATCCTTACTCCATGTCATATTTGAAGGAAACAGAGGGCCCAGTCTCCTAAGAGTCTGTAAGTGGATGACTATCCAGGTTAAGTGAAAGTTCCCATAGGAAATGTCTTTTGGTTTCTTTAATAACTTAGGCATCATTTTAAAAATCTGTACTACATGAAAGATTCCTTAAAAAAAGTTCATCTATTTTGGCTCCTTCATAGAAAGTTTTGCGCTGATCCATCAAACATGGACCAAGTAGAAGGCTGTGTGGAGCAAAAAGCACAATTTCCAATGTTAATTCTTATAGGAAACTTTGGCGTCCAATACAGGAAAAAACGGATGAACAGAATTACACAAATTATGGCATAAAAATTTGAACTCTTCTTAGAAAGGGTACTTTTTGTGATTTGGTTTAAATGCGTTCTGCTATTTTTGATGAATTAGCGTTAGCATTTAGAGGGTCCTGGTTCGGCATGAAGAGGTTAAGCTTCAGAACAAGTTAGAGATATCTGGATAGTTAGTACTGCAGTGCTCCTATGGTACCGTAAAATTAAGAAAAAATCGGTCCTTCTGATTGGTCGAGGGAGCTTTTACTCCACTTCGAACAGTGGTATGAAATAATCGGATTGGCTGGCCGCAACACTCAAAAGACGTTACGGTCACCATTAGGAGTAATAGTAGTGCTAGACTGGTTTAAAAACTTCCTGAGCCAAAGACGTCAAATCACGGTGCTAGGTGACTTTAGATCTGATGAAAAACCGATCAGAACAGGGGTACCTCAGGGCTCTACTTTGAGCCCTGCACTTTTCAATCTTTACACGGTACCCCTGATTGAACTTATTTCCTCGTATCAGATCAGCACAATATCTTATGCTGACGATACGCAGCTCATCCTGGTACTCGACAGGGAGTCACTACAAGCAGAAGAAAATCTTAAAACTTGTTTAACAGTGACTTTTGAATGGATGAAGACTAACCATCTGAAGTGCAATTCTGGAAAAACAGAAATACTACCATTTGGCCCGCAAAATCTATTCTCCCCAAGCAGTGGTGGCCTGAAGGTGCTGAAGCTCCTCCAAACACCATCTTTTCTGCCTGTAACCTGGGTGTTAAGTTTGATGATGCGCTATCCTTCAAGCAACAAGCCATTGGGGTAGCCAGCACTTGTTTTTATATCATCAGAATGCTAAGGAAGGTCTTCGACCTCCTCCCATTGTCCACAAGAAAGACGGTAGCGGTGGCACTTATTACATCAAGACTGGACTACTGCAACAGCCTGTATGCGGGAGCTAATAAGTCCGTGCTCCACAGGTTGCAGATGGTCCAGCATGCCACCGCCCGCCTGGTTCTGGGCTGGCCCAGGAAATCATCTGCCTCGGCTGCTCTTCATGCCCTCCATTGGCTTCCCATTAATAAGCGCTTACTGTTTAAAATTTTGATCATCACTTTTAGAGCTTATCACGCACAAGGACCTAGCTATCTTTCAAAAAACTTCAAACGGCACCTTCCGATCCGGAATCGGAGATCCTCCCACTTCAACTTGCTAGTTGTCCCAAAATTTATGCTAGCTACCAAAGGTGGAAAATCCATTGTTGTGTTAGGCTCCAGAGCCTGGAACAAACTTCCTCTCGCGCTCCGTCGAATTCCATCAGAATCTCTCTTTAGGAAAGCCTTAACCCCTTCCACACTCAAGACGAGCTGGGCTCGTCATGGTGTAGCCTCCTCGCACACTGATGACGAGCCCAGCTCGTCATGAACAATGGGTATTTTGGTTCTTCAGCACAGGGGGGGAAAACGCATAGCAGCCATGGAGTTAAAGACCTGGTTCTTTACGCTCACTGATGCTGCCTGTAGGGCTCTAGTGTAAGGTCTATGTTCTCAGGAGTTGTTCCAGCTATACCACCTTTTTTCATTCTAGGTTGGCATACAGCGCCAAGATGCTCCTTGGAGTGATAGAATGCGCTATAGAAAAGCTATTTTACATTACATTACATTACAAGACTCAGGGACTTGGTGCATGAGTCATGAACAAAATAAAAGGCCACATACTGGGCAAAGGGGGCACATCCTGACCCCCAGAACCATGGCAGGGTTAATTGGGTTACCTACCCAATGAATAATAAGGGCATAGGTGGGTCCTTACTTCAAGTCCCTGGGTAGTGTACCTAGCACACACCAGTGTGGTTTTGCACAATATACTCAGGGGAATTCTGTTTGCCCATATGTCTGTGTACTCACAGGCGAGATGTGAAGATCTGTCCCTCATACCACCTTACGTGGTTCCATCGTTTGCCTCAGCTTGTTGTTCTCACCCCTAAGTAGAGATGATTAAGATCCCTTACAAAGTCTAAGGGGAAGGTAAAGTTTCCCTGATCCCAAAGAGGGGTTCTGAAACAACAGGAAGTGTAGAAAGAATGAGTGTGGTCTCCTGGATCCTGCTGGCTGTGGCAGAGAGTGGGTGAACACCTACCTGAATACAAGATGTGTGTTTTTTGGCTGTCTGTAAGCCCATGGCATAGTATAGTATTTGGTGTGGGAAATTTGTTCAGCTGTGACACTGGTGCCTACAAGATGGCTCTTCTGGCCCTTCCCTGCATGTGGGAGATTTGATTATTTGTAAATAAATAATCAACTGAGCATGGCACAAAGCCACTAGAGTAAGAGTTTATATTTACAGGAAGACGTGGTTCTGGTGCATGAAGCACCAGGAAGGAGGCGCATGTATGGATTTAAAGAGTGAAGAAGTTAGTGATTCTGATGTGGGTCCACATACACAAATCCTGTAGGGCACCCTGGACTCAGCCACCTTCGGGGCTCTTTCTTGTACAGCTAGGAGCCAGTCACCCACAGAGTTTGATTCCTGGACTGGGTAGGTGAGGTCTGATCAAAGGAACAAGGATCTACATGGAGGCCTGATGAATGCTCGAATTCCGCATAGGTATTTTGAGTATTCATGAGAACACTTCAGAGATGTTTAATTAGGATCAGGACGCTCCCTATCTTACTGCTAGAGTTTGAGTCCCTACATTTGCAACTCATTGTTAAATTAACCAGGCTAACTATTCCGTTTTGCACATTTGTGTTCAAAGTGCTGTTACAAGCCAGCATTGTCAATTTTCTTTATTATATGAAAGAGTTCAGATATAATCAATAAAGGTTATGCTTTTCATCAGTGCTTAATTTGTAAAAATGATAACTGCCAGGGCCAAGGTACCACTTAAGAGGTCGCTTCAGATTACAACATCCGCTACCCCTGCCAGTTCTCACAAATGCCAGTACCAGAGGCTTGGACCTGCTAATATTATGATTGTTCAGTGTATATTAATTTGCTACTACTGTGTTCTGCTGAAAATAAGCAGACTTTTCCACCATATGGTGGACGGCCATAAAAAGGTGACTGTGTTAAGAATTAAATGCGGGTGCTGAGCACCAGCACAAATTAAATACTGCTTCTCTTTTCTGTTCATGGTGGTTATAAAGTTGGTCATTGTGGTTTTGAGTTGTTTCGTGCTGCTAGGGTGTGGTAGCTTGTAGCATTATCTAGGATGTTATGGGTTTTAAGAATTCTTTAAAGAAACGGGTGTCCGTGTTTTCACATTGTCTGCTGGTACAACACACTCTCTCTACTTCTAAAATCCGTTAATTGCAAGTTCTCTTGAAAAAATAACGCAGGGCCTTAGATTGTCTTTAGGAAGCAGATATGATCATATCTCATATCCTGGCGTATGAGTTTATTCGTTATTTGGTCGATTAGGCACGATGGCTGCATTTTTACGCGACTGGACTGATTGTAGCAGAGATTACAGCCCTGACCTCTTCATGCACTTAATTTATCTACATTAAATAAGATAACTCTTGCACGTGATATCATATGTGCCAACAAGGTCAATTTACTTGTACAGAATATAGGGGCCGATAGACATTTACAAATATGTGAAATGTCCATCTTCCTATTAGTAAAAGTGCAAAGAAGCTCAGTTCTTTCAATTTAAACAATTGGTATATGAAATTCCCTGAATATTCCCTTATAAAATGTTTGGTCCACAATCACAAAGGCTTTTAGAGTACTTGAAGTCGTTCTCTTGCACTACTTCACATCCTCATAAACTGTGATTCGGTCCCTTAATGGAATGTCTCTTTGACTGACATCTATTGAGGGACTATTTCTGAGATGCAGTCGAATGGTAACATACATTTATATGGCTTTAACACAGTGATGCAAACTACACAATTTGTGTTCTTCTGCAGGAAACTATGGGGAGAATAACATTGGACTGGGTAAAGCAGAATGAGATCCGTTGAAATAAAGACCGAGGGGCGGTGTGGGCAAGAGTTGTGTTGGGGGGTTGTAGGAATGACGATTATCTGGGCTTGTTTTTGGTGAGGTAGGAAGCTGGACTATAGTAAACCACAACTTGAAAAGACGGGTCAGCACTCCATTCCATTTCTTTATTGAAAATTTCATAAATATAGACAGATTAAAAGGGAAGCTGCAATGCAGTAAGTTACATATCTTACAATTTCTTAATTTGGTGGTCTTGGTCTATCAGCTATTCTTTCTTTGAATACATTTCCATGTTTATTTTATATTGAAACATACACAAAAAATAAGCGTAAACGGCATACTAGGCAGAAAAATAGCAAACAGCATACATAACATGATTTTAACTTTGTATAGAAATCTCTGGTGAAAATGTTTATCCTCCCCTGTGCTGTACAACGTATAATATTCCATGGGTGGGTTCGGCTTTATATTTCGCACTTTGTGTCCGATGTAAAAAAAATCCTTCTGTGCTTGCAGACCTTGCAATTCACAAAATAACAGGGTTTTTGTTAGAAATGGGGGTCTCTCGTTGACAGAGGTAGTTACCTTTTTCCAAATAGGGACCCTTGCTTCTTGTCAGGGTAAGGGAGATACACATTTTAGATAACCCCTGCTCACCCCCTGGGTAGCTTGGCACGAGCAGACAGGCTTATCCCAAAGACAATGTGTAAAGTGTTTGTACTCAAAACACACAGTAATGCAGTGATAACACCACAAATGGATACCACACCAGTTTAGAAAAAGTAAGTATTTTTATCTAAACTTAACAAGACCAAAACAACAAAAATCCAACATACAAGTATTAAGAAAAATTACTTTCAAAAGGTTTTAGCAACTGATTCCATAGAAAACTATGGATGCGTGATTTGTTGCAAAGTGCCTGTCGTTGCGACACAATTCACCAAGCTAAACAGCTGCAGCGATGGGAGGTGTTTAAAAACAAAGACATGTGTTGTTTCCTGAGACCTTCGTGGATGCGATGTAACAGTTTCGCTGTACACAGGGGAGCAATGAGTCAGGTGCGGTCTGTAGGGGGAAGCGATGCATCGATTCTGAGACCACTCCAATCTGCAGGTGATGCTTCGGGGAAAACTTACCGCACAGGAATGATGCGTGGAAATCTGAGATGCATGGGTGAACGATGCGTCTGTGCTGCGTAGATTTCTTCAGATACGATCCCTCAATGCGTCGATTTTTTCCGCAGCGACAGGCGCTGCGTCGGTTTCTGCAGCGACGCAGTGATGTGGGGAGATTCTTCTCGCACCACAGCGTTCCCTCAGAAAACTGTCGCAGGAAGAGCGATGCATCGATTCCCTTGTAGTTGCGTTGCTTTTCCAGCTGCCAGCAGCAGAAACAACCTACAGAAGCCCAAGACAGTCACAGGCGCCTCCTGGCAGGTCAGAACTCCCAGCAAGGAAGTTCAGGGAAGCTGGTGAGTGAAGTCTTTGTGTTCCTGAGACTTCAAAACAAGAGGCAATCTCTACTCAAGCCCTTGGAGACTTTCCTCAAGCAGGGGACTCAGCACACAGCAAAGTCCTTCTCCTTTCCTTGGCAGAAACAGCAACTGCATGCCAACCCCAGACACACAGCAAGGGAAGTACTTCTCAGTTTCTCCTGCTCTTCTCCTTGGCAAAGGGTCCTCTTAATTCCAGAGGTAGTCTAAGGTTCAGGGGTTTTAGGTCTAATACTTATACCCAAAAATCTATTTGTTCTCTTTGTGTAGAGCAGCCCTGTGCTCAGTCAAAACCAGTTCTGTCCTCTCTGGTGCAGCTTCCTGGCAGGAGGTGGAGACCGCATTGTGGAAAGCAGACCAGGCCCATTCAAGTGAAAGGAAATCTCCTCCCCCTACCCTAAATGCAGCCCAGGTCTATTCAGCCGAGCCCTGACTCATCAAGACTCTCTGGACCCACTGTACCTCTCCAGCCCCTGTCACTGCATAGTCAGACAGCCAATACACATCCTAGCAGAGGCACACTGGATGGCTAAGCAGGAAAATACCTACTTTCTAAAAGTGGTATTTTCAAACACAGAATGTACAAATCACCCTCACTAAAGATGCATTTTAACATTCTGAGTTCAGACATACTAAACTTTTATTTCTCTATCTTGCTCCAATGGGAAGTTATATTTATAGGATGTTACAAATAAACTCCCATTCTGTCCTATGGGGCAAAATAGCCTTTCAATAGTGAAAAACAGAATTGGCAGTATTTCACTATCAAGACATGCTACACGTACCAGTACATGTCTGACCTTTCACATACACTGCACCCTGTCCATGGGGGTACCTTGGGCCTACTATAGGGGTGCCTTACATGTAAGAAAAGGAAAGGTTGGGGCCTGGCAAGTGGGTGAACTTGCCAGGTCGCCATGGCAGTTTGCGAACTGTGCACAGACACTGCGCTGCCAGGTCTGAGTTAGCTTTTCAGGGCTACTCGTGTGGGTGGCACAATCAGTGCTTCAGGCCCACCAGCAGCATTTGATTTACAGGCCCTGGCACACTTAGTGCACTTTACTAGGGGCTTACCAGTAAATCAGATATGCCAATCAGGGAGAACCAATTGTAACAGCAATTTCTACAGGGAGCACTTGCACTTTGATACTGATCAGCAGTGGCAAAGTGCCCAAAGCATCTAAGCCAGCAAAACAAAATCCAGCACAGCGTTAAAAATACATGAGGAAGAGGCAACATGTCTGGGGAAACCCACACCAAAGATGCCAAGTCTAACAGTTTTCCATCATAAATTGCATTATTACAAACTAGAGAAGCCGTTCTCAAGTCAAACCAGCAATGCAATCGGTCTCGCCTTTGGGACCTTATAAGTATTTAGCCACGCAGCAAATTATCCTGGGTGCTGCAACATGGAAATTTTAGCAGTAATAGGAAAATCCAATGTAGTGCCCCAACACCCTTATTCCAGCTTTTACAACCAATTTATGCAATATGCATTTTTATATGAAATAGCAATCAAGGTTATACATTTCCCATATTGACCCTAAAAGACGGGAAGGCGGGAGGCCACTTGGTCCAGCACTTAACACGTGACGCCCCCCCCCCTTCAGTGCAAACGACCGCAGCAGTCTCCATCCAATTAGCCCCGCTGGTGATGCACTACAGCTCCCATGTGTGCCCCACAGCAAAGTTGCTCCTGTGAGGGGGTGTGGCTTACCGGGTTGCTGTGTGAATTATACAAATCAATTGTTTCAGTAGATACAACATTATTTCATCTTGCCAACCCTTCCTTGACCTTCTATACATGCATTTTAATGGCACGTATGTGTCTAATGATTCTTTTTTTAACCGCGTATGGGGTAATTAATTTATTACTTTTGGGTGTGTGGTGTGTTAAACGTACTTAAACGATTTAGATATTTCCATTTGTATGCATCACATTTGTAAATATGATTTGGGTGTTTGTGCCCATGTGTGATATTTCCCATTTACTCTTTTGGTATATTCACAGGGATGTGGGTGTGGTTTGGCAGTTGTGCATCAGAACCTGGCATAGCCTTTGTACTTTTGTAAGTTCTGTTTAGTTATCTTTTCATGTATACTCAGTGTGGATTTTGCCAACAGTGGTCAATTATTTCAATTTTTAGCTGTAAATCCTATCTTCCAGTTTCACTGCCCCATTTTTATCAACGTGGCAACGATTATGTGGGAGCAGATAAAATCATTACGGCCTGTAAAGGGAGTCATACACTCCATCCGCAATTTCTCCCTGGGCAGTTTGGCTTAAAAAATGAAATACAAGTTCTAGTTGGGAAAGGGCAGAAAATTGAAAATGAATGCCGCTTCACCAGTTTTTCCGTATTATTCGAATGAACGTTCAAATGCCCCAATCCAGCAAATGGCCGTAGAGCACAAAACATTTTTAACTGATCATGTGAAAATTCAGGAATTATAAATTTTCAGTGAGTGACTCCAAAGAATGAATCAAAGCAATCATTTGGTTTGTGATTTGTAATGGCTTTAAACAATTTTGTAGGTGAACACTTCGGCGACTGGTATTTCCCGTGCTACGTCCAGTACATTCCAGAGGCGCCCTATTAAAGTAAACACTGGGTAAACAGAAGCCATGAGGTCGCACATTCCTGTCGGGGTTGAGCTGCCCCAAAGCGCCCGGCGTGCTTTTATTATACGTGACTGTGGCGTGTCTGACAAGTCCAAGAGGGAAGCTCCATGAACTTGATAACTGCATCGTGAGGTGCTGACTTGGCACAAGGCAGGGTTCTAGATCTTAATCTATACATGCCCGGGACATCGCAAACCACAGTAAAACACTGCGTAAATAACTTACGTTGATTTGAGTCTCCCACCCCCTGTAGTGTAGTTCCTATATTCCCAATAGGCTCTGCGCATTGGAATAACATAAACAATAGTATAGGCGTAGGACTGAGGTCGACTAGGTCTCTATTGAATATGTTAGACTTAATTATGTGTGCCAGCTAGCTCAGAGGTCACTAGAAACTTTCTCGAGTAAACAAGAAGGTGTTAACTTTCCTGAATAGACAAGGAGGGCTTAGTTTCTGACAACCGCATAAACATGACAACTTTGCTCCCCCAGAATAAGGAGTATATCTCCAGAGTCACGGAAACAATAGATAGCTATTTCACTCAGTCAATCGTGCATGCTTAGTTTCACCAGAAGTGCAGAGAAATAGAGAGTTGGGCGATTTCAATAAAAGTGTTTATTTATTGAGCAGTCTACTTTCTCATGCAAGAGAAGTGAATTGCTACAATTGCAATACTTGTCATAAAGTAAAGTGCGTACAGTAAAATGAGTATTATGAAATAATACTGTAAAAGCATTTATATCTTTTCGAAGCCATAAGATACTTAAAATGGATAAAATACATACAACGATAAAATAATGACTAAACGTACTCAACTGGTGTTTCTAAGATACACCTACCCCAGTGTACCTAACCTAAGCCTAGTACAGGGAAGGAGTAGATGAGTTACAGTTTTTGCCAAGAATCTGAATCAAGAATTCTCTGTGGGTCTAATCAGCTCCGTACCTTGGTTATAGAATGAAGGAGGTCTTGTATCTCTCTCTCAGGACTCGATTTCCCAGCAACCCGCAAGGGTGACCGGAAAACACTGGAGCTGGATTTCTCGTCAGGAGAAAAGACAGCGTCTCTCTCAGTGCGTCAATGGGAGGGTCAGCTTCCTTCGGCACTCGCATCAGCAGGGCGTCGGGCAAGTAGAAAGCCGATCTGCGCCAAACCACCGTGTGTTGCTTAATGCAGATGCTGGTATATTTATACATGGAAGGTGCCGAGTTTGACGTAAGGTTGGACATAAGACGTCACTAAGAACTCGCAGTTCTTTCAGGACTCCAGGAGTTCTAGGACAAATCAATACAGAAGCAGGGGGAATTCCCGGGCTGCTTGAGGCTTGGTTTGTTTAAGAACACGTTGTGCTTTCTAGGAGTCTATGGGAGTAGCCTTGCCGTATTTGGACTGCATTGGCTATGCCTTAATATGGGTATGATTCTTATGCCTGTATAAGGGTATGATTTGATAGAACCACATAAGGGCATAAAATCGGGGATATTTACTAGAGTCCTAGAATCATCTACAACACCCACTCCACGTATAATGTCCATCATTACTAAATACTAAGCAATGTATAAGCATATCTAAGCATGTGTTTACCATCCAACCCCAAAATACAGAAAATGCATTTGAAATGGTATATACACGAAAAATTAGTATTATACTGTACGTTTTCAAGCAGAGATATCATTCAGATAATGCATATATTGTACATTTTTAGAATGTTGACTGAATGAATCACGAAATTTACATTTATGAAATGGCTCTTAATACAGAAAAGAAGGTCAAGACCATTTCATCACGTATTTATACAAGACTGTACATGTGCTAGAGACTAAGTATAAATATTGTCTCTAGAGTTTCCAAAATAAAAATCTTGTTCTCTAAGAATAGTTCTACTTTAAGCAGATTATCATGTGCCAAAAAGGTAAATATTTTGGGAACTTGAAAAAAAATCAATTTCACTCTTCGGGGAAAAAATAGTTCCAAATTTTTTAGGTTCTGTTTAACAAAACTGAAGGCCGAATTCAGAGTTCAGGGAACGCTGTGTGCTCGTATTTTCAAAAGTTATTCTCGTTGTTAGGAGAAAACATTAATTCAGATAGGCTGGCAAAAAATGTGTCTACAACAGTGGGTGAAAGTTGGGCCATTTCCGAAAAAGTGGAAATATTGCATATGTGAGATGCATTACCGTCAGCGTTATCTGGATCAGCAATGTTCACAGAAGGTTGTACCTGTGTGCCGCTTTCATCTCGTACCTCACCGCCACCTAATCGTAATGGTGAGGTCTCAACGAATGCCGTCATCAGAATGGGTAGCCGCTGGGGACAACACGTTGCATGAGCCGTTACCGAACCAAGCAAAGTATCGACATCCATAGGTACTGCTGATGGAAGTGTGAGACAGACGTCCAACACACATTCTTCTCCGCATAGTAGGCATCGTAGAACAGGTAAGAAGCAATCTTGCCAGATTGGTCTGAATGAAAGAAACCAAGTAGTACTCAGATCTCTTAGCTGAGCCAAACCAAGGACTTTACTAATCCGCTCTCGGAGACAAGGTAGCGTAGCGCTTTGTAACAGGAGCGCATTGCGTGTTGATCGTATTTTAAACTGTTTGTGTGTATTTAGCGCGCTGATCTAGTGCTGCGCTTAGAGAATCTGGGCTTTTTAAAATTCCCTCTTACCCTCACCGTAAATTGTGCCCCCCACCGCCGTTTGGCGGGCTTGGTTCCTCGGGTGGGCGCCATAGTAGAGAGGGGCAGAGCAGCTTCATTCAGCTTCATTCCGCCAGTGCTTACTGCGCATGTGTCAGCGAGGGGATGCCTACTAAATGCTCCTCCCCTCCGTAGTGGGATCGCGGAGCGGGCGCGTCCTCGCGTGGCCGGAGTCGTGCCAGAGTCCTGCCCGTCTGCGCCCGTCCGCGACAGGACGCGCTGGATGTGGCTGGACTCTGACCCCCTTCCTGGCCGTACTATCCTACATCATGCTGTGCTATACCAGAGACAGTCTGGTTGCCATTGACAGGTCTCGCTCGACCTGTACAACATCCAGGGTGGACCCCCTATGCGGCCCGTTTTCGTGTGGTTGCGGATGTTTCTCCTTGTCCGCCCCCGTAAGCAGGAGCTGCAGGGACGCCTCGCGGGCACCCCTAAGCCCATCGCCTAGTATTTGTATATGGAATCTTAATGCTAGGTCGCTCGTTAAGCACCATCTTGACATTTACGATCTGCTAGGTGGGGAGTTGCCTGACCTATTCTGTGTGACAGAGACCTGGCTGCAGGATGCCGACACGGCCATTGTCAATCTGGCCTTCCCGCCGGAATACTCGGTATTCACCTTGAATCGTACTTCAAGAGGCGGTGGAATAGCTCTTGCTGTCAAATCCTGCTGTTCCTGTACGTGGCATGGGCAAAAAATCCCGGGGTGCGAAAGCGCCTTGTTTAAGGTTGCCATTACATCTAACTTCACCCTGTCGGGACTACTGATCTATCGGCCCCCGGGGAGCGAAGTGGCCTTTAGAGCAGCGCTACCTGACGCCATTAGTGAATTGGCTACGGGGTGCTCTAATTTTTCCATCATTGGAGACTTAAATCTGCATTTTGACAACTCCATCAGTCCCTCAGTATCCAGTTTCTTGGCAGACCTCGAGGCACTCCAGCTGAATCAGTTGGTGGCGCAGCCCACCCACTCAGGGGGTCATACCCTTGATCCGTTTTTTACTAATCTTACGGAAGCCTGCGTCACCAGCTACACACCTCTGGCATGGACTGATCATTATTTGATACAGATCCACTGCCCTATCGTGGCTATCCAACCTAAGCCAGTAGTGTGCTCGGTTCCAAGACGACGCTGGAACAAACTTAAGCTGGATGAGTTTTTCCACCTCCTATCGGCGGTCCCGCTTGACTTCTTGGGTTTGCCTGATCAGGTCTATGACAGGTTTTGCGACTGGGTCTCCAGGGCCCTGGACACCCTTATTCCCTTGGTAACCTGCAAAACTGGAGCTGGCAAGGCCAGCCCCTGGTACGATGACTCACTGAGGGCTCTGAAGGTCTCTTGCAGGCGCGCAGAGCGGGCGTGGCGTAAAGCCTATACCAGCTCGAAGAAAGTTCTATATCTGTCAACTGTGAAAGTGTACCATCGGGCGGTATGTAGAACTCGTGCCGCATTTTATGCAGCACAATTCAGGAATAGCTCGAACCCGTCTAAGGCTATCTTCAAGGTACTGAAAGACCTCACTGCCAAAACAGTCACAACATCACACCAGAGCTCTGTTGAGCATTGTGAAAAATTGGCAGAGTTTTTCTTGGAAAAGGTGAATGCCATCTATCGAGCCTTTCCTCTGGTCACTCCCTCGGCTAATCCATCTTTTAAGCCGCCACCATCTGAGGGACTACATTCTCTACCTTTGCTAACATCTGAGAGCCTAGACACATTGGCCCGCAGAGTGAAGTCTGGGTCCCCAGAGGATCCACTTTGCCCTGATGTGTTCAAGGACCTAGCGGTACACGACATCTCACCGCTATGTTCCTTGATCAATTTGTCATTAACATCTGGCAAAGTTCCACTGAAGTGGAAGCGAGCCATGGTTCGGCCTATTCTTAAGAAACCTAGCCTGGACGGGAGCAAGCCGGAGAGCTATCGGCCTATTTCACTCCTGCCGTGGCCGGCTAAGGTTATGGAGGCGCATGTAAATGCTGTCCTCTCAGAACATCTCTGCCGAGCAGATATCCTCGACGCAACGCAGAACGGGTTTAGGGCGGGTCACAGCACGGAGACGGCCCTGCTTTACATGGTGGAGCATCTTCGCTCCGTGCTTGACGCGGGACAAACGGCAGCGCTTGTGTTATTAGATCTAAGCGCTGCCTTTGACACCGTCTCGCACCCTATCCTTCTGCTGCGACTAGAGGAGGCTGGTGTCACCGGCACCGCTCTCGAGTGGTTCCGGTCGTTCTTAACCAACCGGGCCTTTAGCGTGACCGTCCCGCCTTATCAGTCCAAATTCCATCCGTTAAACCTGGGCGTCCCCCAAGGCTCCTCGCTGAGCCCTACATTGTTTAATCTGTACGTAAGGCCGCTAGCTGAGGTTGTCAAACAATGGGGTATGACCATGGTGTCATATGCCGATGACACCCAGCTGGCGGTCACGATCAGCGGGGATGCCGAAGTCGACGCCCCCAGGTTTCAACAAGGACTGCGGGCGGTCGCCAGCTGGATGACGTCCAATTGTCTTCAGCTGAACGCTAGTAAGACCGAGGTCATGGTCTTTGGCAGACAGCCGGAACTGTGGGGAGAGAGATGGTGGCCGAGGGAGTTGGGTCCTGCTCCCATCCCAGTCGCCGAACTTAAGAACCTCGGGGTCTGGCTGGACCCTTCCCTCACGTTTGTGTGCCACACCAAACGCACGGCTGCATGCTGCTTTGGCATCCTGCGCGGGCTCCGTCCTGTGCTAAAGTTCTTCGATGCCCCTACCAGGCAACTCATGATCCAAGCTACTGTCATCTCCAGGCTGGATTATGCGAGTTCCTTGCTGGCCGGTCTGAATCTGGCAGAGATCGGGCGCTTACAGAGGATTCAGAACGCCGCAGCTAGAGCGGTGGTAGGCCTCCCAAGATTCTGTCCTACTTCCAGTACCCTGCGGTCACTACATTGGCTTCCGGTGGCCCAGCGGATCCAGTTTAAGGTCCTCTGCGTCGCCTACAAGATTTTGAAGGGGTCCCCGGCAACGATCCTTACGGCCCTCCTGGCCAATTACATCCCAGCGCGACCCTTAAGATCTGCAGACCTCGAACTGGCCGTTGTGCCGCGCTTCAAGCGGAGTAGGGCCGGTGGACGCTCATTTCGTGTGCGTGCAGCTGCTCTGTGGAACTCCTTGCCCCTGGCAATTCGCGCTATGAGCGATTTGCTTTCCTTTCGCCGCGCGGTGAAAACGTTTTTATTTCCTTAGTTGTATACTTATGTTTGTTTATTGTTTAGTTGTGTTGTGCAGCTGCCTTGTCGGGCGCCAGGACGCTCCTTAGCTGGAGCATCTGTGCGCCAAATAAAAACGCATAACATAACATAACATAACATATTGTATTGCTAGGATTGTGTCTTCCATTGTAGCCTGAGTTTTGTCCGTGACTTGACTTGCCATATCGGAGCAGAAGGAACAAAAATAGGATTCTTGCTAAGAGTCCCAAGATGAGAGGCAGGCCGCCGAACACAGAGTGCACGAAATTCGGGAAGATGCTCAAGACTGCTTCAAAGGGTGCTAACAGTCCCGAAAAAATGGTCTTAAATACATGTGCGATGCCACTGGTATCAGACACGTTTAAGATTTGGCTTAACATTTCTACGAAGTGTACGGGGCTATTTGTTGATAATAATGTATGTATCTCTGCTGCTGTACTTGCAACTTGCAGGTCATACGTTTCTCTAGACGAGGTTAAAGGCACAGTTGTTTGTAAAAGAATAGACTTCATTCTGCTTAAAGTATCAATTCGAATAGAAGAGATATTCAAAGAAGGCCATATTGCTGCCTCCATGTCTAGCTTGTTGTTTGGATACAATACTTGCATACAAGTGACCCTGGAAGTAACACTCACGAGATAGGCCGTTCCTGGCACCATGCCACAACAGCTGTGGTCACTTATTAGAACGTAGCAGCCGTTGGAAAGCTGTCTGAAAAAAGGCTCTATCTGTGTAGCAGGGGTGCCGTGCAGGTGGCATGAAAGGTTATTTGATGAACCATCGCAGGCTCCGTGTAAGTTAATTCCTTGACACAGAAGTGTACCGCTTAGTGAATTTTTACAGTTGTTACCACTAAGGAATACCTCTTTCTTGCCCCCACTCCAACATCTATGTGTGTAAGGTAAGTTCCAGATTGACTTGATGTATCCTTTACCCAACCTTTCATACAGGCCTGCTGGTATATACTTTTGGCAATATTGAAACTAAAAAGTCATTATCGGAATTGTAATGGTGCCATGTATTATCCATTCAATGACAGGTCTTTCGGAGACTGTCAATGGTAATCTTTCTAGTTTTTCAATGCTCAGCACCGTATAGTCTGCCCCTCTTTGTGCCAAAGAGATTTGTTTATCAGTAAGGTTATAGATAGAAAATAATGACGTTGTGTTTATCAGACGCCATGGCACGTAGCCTGAACGCAGATTTTGTAACGTCCAGCCTAACTGTATAATAGAACGTAATTGGGACTGGCCATGTTGTAACATTAGCATATCCTGTTCTATTATATCAATAGCAGATGATACAATGCTGTCCAGTGAATAAATTCTGGAGGACAGAGTCGTTAACCCATTGTCCACTACAGAAAATGATTTTTCCAAATTAATACGATCAATTTCTCGTATTTTTTCTGCAGTTTCAATTTGTGTTATTTTCCAAGCTTCATTGTAAGCTGCGTATATACCGGCGTATATGAAACATTTTTGACGCTGTTTGCGAGGTCCCAGAATGAAATCTCGCAAGTCAGCACCTTCTTTAAGTAAAGTCAAGTGTTGCTTAATTTCAGGTAGTGTGGATTTCTCTAGCCATTCGAGGCATAGTTTTCCTACACTATATGTTGTAATTATCCCTGGATGTTGTCTCTGGGAATATCTTGGGTCTGGCCTATTCTGTATGAACCCCTGTACTTTGTTCAGGAATCTATCTTGACAGTTATTTGTGTCTGTGGGCCAGATCAACCATTTGTTCCAATTAGGATTAGTTCTGTTTTGTTTTAAAATATAGGACACGTCTAACCCCGCATCTGTAGTGTTATTTCTATCAGGCATAGGCTTTGGTATAGACGGGTTGTTTAAATCTTTTATCTTGGCTAGGCCAAGACAGGTTGTTTGTTGAATGGTGTCATTCAGGAACATTATTTGTTCTGGGATCATGCAGGCTCTGAACAATGATTCTAAACCTTGTACCTGCCATTCTTTTGTACCCCAAACTGTTTTTGTCTCAATGTTGTTTTTCCAAAATTCAAAACCAAACGTAGACATTTTTTCATAACATTTTTCAGAATAAATCAGTTTAGTATTTGTCAACATGTTTTTCATTCCTGTCTTATTCATAATTTTAAAATAAAACGTTTCTGGATTAGTGATATTAAATCCTGAAACGTATGGAATTTTTCATAAAATGTTTTTTGAGCTGCCTTTCGGCGGAGTTGGACAATGTTCCCATTGATTATACAATAAAACATTTCTAGGATTCGCTGATTTATGCAAATAATGATGCCCATAATGATTATAGCAATACATTTCTTCATAATTTGATGAACCTTGTAAATAATCATGTTCTGTATATTTAGCTGACATTTCTAAATCTGACATCATATTGTTAATATTTTCAAAGTCCCAATCTTCAGAGAAAGTACTAGGTGATACAAAGTCACTTAAAGAAATCTTGAACTGATGTGGATATTTCAAGAGTTCAACCGGGCCATAGATGTCGTAATCAGTAGTGTCCCACGCTACACCACCAGGTATAGGAATGGCTGTTATGTTCACTGATGATAGTTCTCTTTTTTTTCAATGCGAGATGATCTGTGAGGTTTTAGAACCAAGTTGATGTTCTGACTTGCTGTGTCCATTGTACTATATTTTCCATCAATCATTCTTCCCAAGCTTAGAACCAAAATGAGCCAGAGCAGGAGGAAAAGTACACCTAACACAATCCACAATTCAATCCACGATGAAATCCGATATGTTTCCCCAAGTTGATGAAAGAGTTCTGTAATTTTGTCTTTGAAAGTTTTGTTTGCTGGCTTGTCTTCATGTTTACTTGGATCATTAGAAAAGTCATTGAAATTGATGAAGTAGCCAGATGCAGTTCTGTCAGTTGTTTGAATGGCATCGGGACTGTTATTAATCTTTGTAGTTGCTTCTTCCTTTTTCATATCAGCATAGTCCGAGGCAACATCATTTTAGACAGGCGTTTCTTGACGAACTGTTGCAATTTGGGTTTCAAGAGGCACAAGTTCCATGGCTTTGTTGCATAGTCTTTTTTTATTCACTGCAGGTTTATCAAATGTGATTAGTCTCTCAGTTTGAACCTCTTGGATTTTTAGCAAGGTTTGGTCTTCTGCTACTTCTTGGGAGTCCACTGGGCCTACTACTTATTATTGGCCACATGGTTGTTGTTTTACCAGGTCGATTGATACAACTCTATACTCCCTTTTACCAGCAAGGGGCGGTAGTACGACTGATCTTGTTCCGCTGATAGCTAAGACAGGTACTGCTTTTCTGTAAGAAGGCCCAAATTCCTTCTTTACCGCGATCTTTTCTCTGACCAGATCCCCAATCTTTGGAATCCAGACAGGTCTTGCTGGGACAGGTGGTTTTTCTTCAGTGGCCGTTGGCTTTAGCTTTGTGTTACTTAGACTTCTTCTCGTTTCATTCAAGTCCTGTAAAACAGCCAAATGATCTTTGATATCAAACGCTTTTTGTTCCACCACTGAAGTTTGACAATCGAGATCTTCGATTATCATTCTTGTACCAAACAAAAGTTCATACAGAGTGATTCCACACAGAGAATTTCTTGGCAGATTATTAAGACTACGTTGGACACTTATTAGATGTTTGACCCACCCATCACCCGAACCTAATACCCTCGCTGTTATAGATTGCGTTATGTCACAGTTTTTTCTTTCCACTACTGCATTTCCCTCAGGATGGAATGGACTAGAGTACCGCAATGCAATGCCCAAACTGGTCATGTCCTCCTTGTAAGCTCGAGAGCTAAATGCAGGACCCTGGTCAGAATGTAGCATGCCAATTGCGTATGTGCCGATAAAGACTCGCAAATCTTTTATGACAGTTCTGGCGTCAGCCGAGCGCTGGGGCCACATACAAATGAATCTCGTGCAGGAATCCAATGCGACCATGATATATTTATAGTTGCCATCCCTTTGTAAGGGACCATAGTGGTCCAGGTAAACACACGCTAATGGTTTATCTGAGATCAGAAGGGGCGTCTGTGCTGGTCGTTTCACTGTTGATACTTTCATTCTTTGGCATATTTCACATTCTAGAACATAATTTCTAGTCTGTTTTCTCATACGTGGCCACTAATATCTTTGTTTTAATAATGATATTGTGGCGGAAACACCAGCATGTGCAGAAGTGAGCCCTTCATGTGCCGCAAAAATTAGTCCTAATCTGTGTTCCATGTTTGGAATTGCCCTATCCCCCACTCCAGGGATTACGGCAAAAGGAACATTATTCGCATCAGTTTTGTATGAGTACTTTACTGGAAAGCCTTTCGGGAGTGTCTTATTATTGTTTTTTACTGAAGCACTGACAGCTTGCATTATTTCGCTGTCTATTTTTGTTTTTGACCGGGTGATTGCAGCTACGGAAGTCGTTTGCACAGGCGCCTTCGTGGCCTCATCAGCCAATGAATTCCCTACAATGTGAACGCCATCACGCTGATGACTCAGTGTATGTATCAGGTGAGTCTTTTGTAGTTCTTTCTGTAAAAGAACTACTTGTTCCCAGGGCATTTTATGCTTTATTGTGCCACCTTTTGCATCTTTGAAACCATTTTGAACCCAGTTCTGCAAGTATTCATTGTAAGACTGGACGCAGTAATATGAATCGCACACTATTAGTGTGGGGAATTCGCGATCAGTATTTTCAAGCGCCATTTTAAAAGCCTGTAGTTCAGCTCGCTGAGCTGTACAGTCTCCGAGTGATTGAGTTTTTGTGACAATAGGTCGGAATTGACCTTCGCACCAACGACCTTTTACAATCCCGCACGCAGCACTATAGGCTTGTTTACCCCCAATTGCGGGCTGTGCTGGTCCGTCTGTATATATTATACAGCCGTAATGTTCCAGAGGCAGAATTTCTGCTGGCAGAGGACATTAATATTCATATTGGAGAAATTCTTGTGTTTTAAAGTTAGGATCAAATTCGTATACTACGTCTGATGCAGCAAGAGAATTAACCCATTGTATCCATCTTGGATGTAAGGCTTTAGCATTCGCAATGCTTGCTCTTGTTACTGCTTCTAGTGCAGGTATCGGTGTAACGATTATTATGCGTTTACCTTGTGCCAGGGCTCTTTCTTTTGCTACAGCTGTTTGTACCGCAGTTAGAATTTTTTCAGTGGAACTGAATTTCATTTCAGCTTGTGTGTACAAGTGTGATTTGTAAGCTATTGGTACCGTTTCTCCCTCATTAGAGGTCAGGTATGTAAATCCGCATCTTCCTAGGATGACTCGGATTACAAGGTTGCGTTCGTTCGCGCGTGTTTGCAGTTTTGTTTTAGTTAACATGTCTATTTGTAATGATCTTAAAATTTCTGTGTGTTTCGGAGTCCAATTAATTGATTTGAAATGAGGTTTTATTAGTTTGTAGAGCGGTTTAACCCTCTCTGCATAATTTAGAATACAAGTTCTTCCGAAATTCAGGAAACCTAGAATTGATTGTAAGTTTTTCAGCGTTTTGGGGCTTGGAGTACTGCACACTTCTCTAAGAAGTTGTCTGCTAGGCTTTTGCCTTCACTTGATAACTCATATCCTAAAAATAGGACAGTGAGGTGGGCAATTCGTGACTTTTTAAAGTTACATTTTATACCCTTCAGATGCGAACCCAAGTCTTATGGTGTTCACTCTTTTCAAGTGTGTCTCCAGGTCATCGTCTGTTAGATAGATATCCTCGACAGAGGATAATGCCTCATCATCATACATTTGTAGTAACTCTGTTACTCTGGCTGAAAATAATCCTGGGCTGTTCTTGAAACCCTGTGGGAGACGACAAAATTGCTTCTGGGCCCCCATACTGGAGAAAGCGGACAAATACCTGCTTTCTGGTGCTAAGTGTTGACAGAAGAAACCATTTGAAATATCTAATGTCGTTTTATATTTTTTGCTCACGTATTCATCAGTGCTGCTCCGTGTGAATTTTGTACTGCAAATGTTTTGCAACAGGAGTTTAAGTGTCTGTAGTCCAATACTATACGATATGAATTGTCTGGTTTGGATACAGAAAACAAAGGATTGTTCATTTGTTAGGTGCATGTTTCAATCACCCCCTGGTACTCAAGTTGATCAAAGATCTCCCTGACTTGTTTTGTAGCTTCTTGCTTAACAGGATACTGCCTTTGTGCAGTAGGTTGACTTTTTAACTGGATTTTATGGTGAGGAGAATCCTCATCCCATCCTACATGATTTTTATATATTGCAGGAGCTTGGGCCACTTCCCATTTTCTAGCATATGTGTATTTTTTATGAATTTGAATTTGATTTGAGAAGGCAGGCAGGCATAATCATTTCTTCGCCATGTGGGCACTCCCTGACAAACTCTGGTGGCCAGTCCTTTTCTGCTAGAAGGATATCATAACCTTTAGATAGGTTCTCCCAGAAGAGACCTCTTATTTTCCTAGTCTTGTCCCCCTCTATACATAATGTTATTTCATATAATTTATGAGGCACACTGACTCTGGTGTCTGCAGTTTCCACTTGAATGTATTCATTCGTGTCCACTGTCTCCAGAAGATTCATCAGGATCTTGCGAGCTATGGTCACTTCTGCTGCGCTGTTTAGCATTGTCTGGGCCCAGTCTCCATTCTTGAGTTGTGTCCTCAGAATCTTCGGCATGTTTTACTTTAATACTGGCTACCTTCTTTTTGGGAAACTGTAATTTTTTACTTTGATGAGCAGGTTCTCTGTCTTTGGACTTGACGCGCTCTTCTTTATGTTCTGACCGCCTTCTTCTTTCCGATTTCTGTGAGGACGTCTGAAAAGATCGAGAGGGACGTGTATCAATATCTTGATATCTATCAGGTTTTCTCAAATTTTCCCTATTCCTAAGGTTATATCTTTTTTCAGAGGGCTCCCGTTGTGGAGACTTGCCCCCCCCGGTCTGGAGATCTATCTCTCCGTTGAGGAGACCTTCCTCTGGTCTGAAACTGTTTTTATCTGGAAGTGGTTTGCTTATTACCCTCCCACTTCTTTTTAGGAGTTATTAAGTTATTTTTAATGAAGGTTTTTTCAGGATTTTCTGTTAGTCGTGGTTTTAGTGGTTTACCACCCAAACTGTCTCTACCTAATTCTTCATAGGATTTTTCAATTATTCTGGCAAGTTCAAAAGGTTGTTCTGCTATATCTGTTTCTTTTCATTTTTGGCGGCAGGTTGTACCGTCAATTGTCAATTGAACTAATTGCCTATATGCTTTTGTTAATTGTTTTAGTTGAACTAACAGTTCTCTGTCTGACATTTCTTCAATGTCAGGATGTGGTGTATAGCTGGCTAGAACCGGCCATGTGGCTCCTGGTCTACCTAGTGGACCGAGCCTGGTGATGTGATTTTGATGTTTTAGGGCACTATTAAACCAGAGCTGATGCTCTTGGTATGTTAGTGGAATTTCAATGTCATAGAAAGGGACATATTCTGCTGGTAGTTCCCTTGCTTTGTAGTAGTGGAACTCGTGTGTTACAGCATTTGCTGCTGGAAAATTTATCCATGAATAGAATACCTTTGTCTGCTGACATTCATGTGCCTCTACCACAAATATTACTGTACCACCTCTCAATGATACACCATTTTCTATAAGTTTTATAGTTACACTCTTCCTTACATTCATCGGGATGTTTTTCGCTTTCAGGTCATTTTCATTAAACCCTGTAACGTCAAAAGCCGGTTGATTTGCATCTACTGCAGCTCCACCGGTTTCGTTGTTGTCGCCGTTAGTTGACATTGTTTAATGAAAGTTTGCAGAGCAAGTTTCAAGGAAACAAAGATTAGGTGCACAATATTTTGGAACACTGTATCCTTCAACGTTGATTAAACCAAAAACTATTACATAAGAATCTTTTCCTACTTACCCACTCCAGACGTCTATCAGAGTTTTTGCAGGAAAAAAGGGGTCTGTGTGAAAAAGCACGACTGAGTTACTCTAGTATCTAGCGTTAAATTATCACCTTAACAAACGATAGGCGCCATGTAGTGTAGTTCCCACATTCCCAATAGGCTCTGCGAATAGGAATAACATAAACGATAGTATAGAAGTAGGACTGAGGTCGACTAGGTCTCTATTGAATATGTTAGACCTAATTATGTGTGCCAGCTAGCTCAGAGGTCACTAGAAACTTTCTCGAGTAAACAAGAAGGTGTTAACTTTCCTGAATAGACAAGAAGGGATTAGTTTCTGACAACCGCATAAACATGACAACTTTGCTCCCCCAGAATAAGGAGTATATCTCCAGAGTCGCGGAAACAATAGATAGCTATTTCACTCAGTCAATCGTGCATGCTTAGTTTCACCAGAAGTGCAGAGAAATAGAGAGACGGGCGTTTTCAATAAAAGTGGTTATTTTTTGAGTAGCCTACTTTCTCATGCAAGAGAAGTGAATTACTACAATTGCAATACTTGTCATAAAGTAAAGTGCGTACAGTAAAATGAGTATTATGAAATAATACTGTAAAAGCATTTATATGGTTTCTGAGCCATAAGATACTTAAAAATGGATAAAATACATACAACGATAAAATAATGACTAAACGTACTCAACTGGTGTTTCTAAGATACGCCTACCCCAGTGTACATAACCTAAGCCTAGTACAGGGAATGAGTAGATGAGTTACAGTTTTTGCCAAGATTCTGAATCAAGAATTCTCTGTGGGTCTAATCAGCTCCGTAACTTGGTTATAGAATGAAGGAGGTCTTGTATCTCTCTCTCTCAGGACTCGATTTCCCAGCAACCCGCAAGGGTGACCAGAAAACACTGGAGCTGGATTTCTCGTCAGGAGAAAAGACAGCGTCCCTCTCAATGCGTCAATGGGAGGGTCAGCTTCCTTCGGCACTCGCATCAGCAGGGAGTCGGGCAAGTAGATAGCCGATCTGCTCCAAACCACTGTGTGTTGCTTAAGGCAGATGCTGGTATATTTATACCTGGAAGGAGCCGAGTTTGACGTAAGGTTGGACATAAGACGTCACTAAGAACTCGCAGTTCTTTCAGGACTCCAGGACTTCTAGGACAAATCAATACAGAAGCGGGATGAATTCCTGGGCTGCTGGAGGCTTGGTTTGTTTAAGAACACGTTGTGCTTTCTAGGAGTCTATGGGAGTAGCCTTGCCGTATTTGGACTGCATTGGCTATGTCTTAATATGGGTATGATTCTTATGCCTGTATAAGGGTATGATTTGATGTAACCACATAAGGGCATAAAATCAGGAATATTTACTAGAGTCCTAGAATCATCTACAACACCCCGTGACAACAAGCACTGACGAGCGGCGACAATGGTAGAAAGTAAACATTTCAAACAAGCCAGTGTGATTGGTTCATCAGTGTTGCTCTGCAGAGCTTCAATGCCCAGAGGGGAGGATGAGCCATTGTGCACTGTGCGAGGAGGAGGATGGCCAACAAAAACAATTCCCTTTGTGAAATCGCCTCTGCTGAAACAGGTATCCAAAGGAGGGGCAGTTGAGAGGATTGGCCCAATAGAAGGCCAGCATGGCGGATTGGCACAAGGAAGAACCATTGGCAATTGGTGGATTTGCCAGAGCCAATAGAAGAGGATACAACAGGTTGTTTGAGGCTCGACCTAAAAAGGGCTTTTGCAATCCTTTCCAAATTGCAAATAAAAAGGGGCTTTTAAGGAGAGTCACCATGCCATGTTAATGTTTTTAAAAATAAACCCTTTTTTTTGTTTTTCATAAACAAAACATAAGAGTGCACATGAGTTACAGCAAAGCCCAGTACTCATACACCAGCGACATACAATTTGGTATACCGTGGTAAGTGCCATCTAGCCTAACCCATATATGGCCCACCAACTTCTCCAGATTTTGCCATGTTTCTTTGGACATCCCAGCACTGTGTGACATGTGGGTGGGGGAATTATTGACCAATGAATTATAAATCTGAGATATCCCCCCTCCCCAGGGGACCCATGAGCAGTTTAGCCTTAAGAGGACTATGTTCTAGAACATCAGACAGAGAGTCTTGTTGGCAGGACAGGGCGCGGAGCATAGTTGTAAGTAATGGTAGAACTGGACTTTTTTAGTTCAAAGTCCTTTTGGAGCTCCTGGATAGACCTTCTTTGTCCTCTACTCCACACACCCCAGCCCTGGATATTCCAATCAGTCCAATCAAATTCTAGTTAAAAAACCCTCAAAACGCATTGGGTTTATCAGCCAGCTGCCTTTCCATAGGAGGGTCTCAAGTGTCGCCTTTCTATCCCAACTAGTCCATCAGAGCGCTCACCTCCACAACTGTAGGACCATTCCGGTTACCTCCGGTAGGGACCAGGGAATGAAGACATAGATGAAGTCCATGATGCAGTCTGGGACAAGCAATGTCACTTTCCCTTTGAATGCTGGGTCCCCCCAACCATCAGTCAACCAATCATCAATGCCTAGGGTCAGGGCCACCGAGTATAAGGCCAGCAAGGGGTTTTGTTTGTTCTGAGATTTTTACAGCACCGTTAGGACTTGTTTAGGAGTAATCACAGTACCTAAGTCTGAGTTTAATCAGTGGCTGTTCTATTTGGTTCAAAAGAAACAAGTTCCTAGAAAGAGGAACACAAGATCTTACCACACTAACATCAAATTTACAAACAAATGATCAATAAAACGTGAAACCAGGGTTTTTGTTTTGTCTGAAGGTTATTATTGAAATTCAAGGCAAAATATATAAATTTCTGTACAAAAAATGAACAATAGGGTGCATACATAGATATAATGAGGATATTCAAGGCATTGGTTGCTTGTCCTTAGACATATCCAAATTTTAAGTCCAGACTGCTGGGTCACAGTAGTTGATTGATTTTAACTCAAAGTCAGTAGAAAATCAAAAGATGACATGAGACAAACTATGCAGAGTTGGACTAAACAAGTCGACGTTTCGGTCTTATTTGGATTATTCTTAAGACCATCATCAGGACAACATGATGGTATATACAATTGATGCGAGAATCAAGAGGGAGAGAGAGGACCAGATAGCTAGTCCAAATCCCCGGATTATATGTAAGTAAATCAAAAGGAGACTAGCTAGAAAGGGGTTAGTATGACATTATTTTGTTGTTGTCATAGCGACTCAGTGTTGTTGGCGGTGGCACCTGTTGGGTGTCTTTAGAAAGCCCTCACCCACCAACCTAGTTGGTGGCATGCTTCATCATCGGGCCCACCCAGTGACACCTAGCGTGTCCCGGGTGTGCTACGACGCCTGATTACAGCGGAGCAGGTATGTCACTGTGTGTGCGGTGTGAGGTGTGTAGAGAGGTGAGGTTAAAACGGCTTGGCGGATGGTCCCTGGAGTGGGAAGACTTTATTAAAAGGGCCTCCGTCAGCGGTTAAAAATAAGGCTGTGGGACGTTAGAGGCGGGTTACGACCTCCTACGTCCTTGGTGTGTCAACATGTTTCCGGTTATGCGAAGGAGGCACAACAGGTCCCACGCTGAAGCTGACCAGAAATCCTGGCCACCCCTTGCCTCTTCAATAGCCTTGGAGTACAAGCAAGCCTATAAAAGCGTGATCTTGAGAAGGGAATCCCCCCTCTCACAGTTAGATACACTTTAGGGCGTGTAGACACATAGACTACACTACACTTACCCTAATTTTAACCTACACATATTTTTATTGTCCTGAAGAAAGCCAGATTAATATAAGGCACTGGCTGAAACATGTTGACACACCAAGGACGTAGGAGGTCGTAACCCGCCTCTAACGTCCCACAGCCTTATTTTTAACCGCTGACGGAGGCCCTTTTAATAAAGTCTTCCCACTCCAGGGACCATCCGCCAAGCCGTTTTAACCTCACCTCTCTACACACCTCACACCGCACACACAGTGACATACCTGCTCCGCTGTAATCAGGCGTCGTAGCACACCCGGGACACGCTAGGTGTCACTGGGTGGGCCCGATGATGAAGCATGCCACCAACTAGGTTGGTGGGTGAGGGCTTTCTAAAGACACCCAACAGGTGCCACCGCCAACAACACTGAGTCGCTATGACAACAACAAAATAATGTCATACTATATACAATTGATGACCCTCTGTGAAGAAAACAACAATAAATTACAATGTGTACAGTTATATTCAAATACCTGGTTTAACTATTCTTTACAAAGAATTATTATTAAAATACTAAACGTATTCACATTTTTAATGCTTGCATCTAACATTTCAAGATTGTTAAAAATAGTCGGTGTGGCGACTAAGGTAATTAAATTGGAAAAAGTCAGTCAGCTGAGTCTTAAAAGTTAATTCACTACCAGGTGTTTAGTAGTGTAAAACTAAGTGAACAGAGTTAATAGGTTTACTGCTTGCTAATCACCGAGTGGTAGCTTGTACTCACTTTTTAAATCAAAAGCACGTCAGTTAAAGATTCTTGGCGGCACCGGCACCTTCAATTAATTGCGTTGAGGTCGGGCACAGAAATAAATCGATTGTGCATGGAATACACTGAAAGGAACGAAATATAGCTATAATTCCTATTTAGTGCAAAACCAAAACTGTTACCGTATTTTTGGGTTAGAAAAATTTACCTTGCAACGAATACAGCGAAGCAGTGGAAGGATTCTGGCAGTTAGTCCAGTTTAAATTGATGGTCAATTGTCTCGAAAATGACTGAACAGAAAGAGAGATGTGCACGTGATTTAGCGTTGCATGGTTTTGATTGTAGTGTTTTACAACTTGACACATAAATCACACAAACTGTGTTTAAGTCAAATCTATTGCAGTTTGTCAAATAATTGATAAAAAGCATGTGCGCTTTTATAAAAGGGGGGGTATGACTGATAGTGTCACACTACAGAATTGCATTGGTATTGTATATCTTGCAGCAATAATGTTGCAAAGTGGTTGCGGTTAAGTAAATCGGGTACACAACAAGGATCGCGTTGTGAGCAATGGATGAGAGCCCAAATCTTCGAAAGAACACCGAAAATGTAGCAGAGCGCATTGCACTGGTAATAAAGTTACAGCAGGGGGGTTTGTGCAATAAGTTACAAACACGCGGGCGCGGTGCATTGCTAGTGAAGTTTTAAACCGGGGAGTTTGTGCAATAAATTACAAACACGCGGGCGCGGTAAACGAGCTTCAATTTTACTTACTTAGAATCATTCGCCACGGAACGTCAATTGAGAACGATCGAGGATTGCAACAGTGTTGCAATTACACTGTATTTATATACCGTTAATGGGCTGACTAAAGGTCGCGTAGTCTCGCGATATTGCATGACGAAACTAAGGGCTTCAGGTTTATTGTAATTACGGCGGCCATCTTAGTGTGTGCAAAGCGTGTTGAAATGCATTGGCGTTTTACACATTATTGTTTGTGAAACGATAGATTGTGGGTTTGTGGGTGAAAAAAATTGATTCAGTAGGGCAGATTAACGATAATCATGTTTACACCAAAGTGAAAAGTGGATAAATCACATTATTTGTTATTGAACATAACTGAGTGGGACTCTTCAATATACTAGTTGTATTTGGAGAATTATGCCACTCGTCTATTTTTAGCGCTCTTTGTGTGAAAGACACGATTTTGTTAAGACAGCCAGTATTTTTTAGTCAAACAGAACTGGAGATACATGTAATGATATATTGGGAAAACAGTGTGAAAAGTGGCATAGATTTCAATCAAACAAAATGGGGGGTTACCACACAGCTATTTGTTCTGAAGACACATATAAAGATACAGTGTGAACAGTGGCAATCGATCCTGTCACCGGAAAGGTGCTCACAGTCTGGCCACTTAAAGTCCTTAATGTCCAAATGTGCCATTATTCCAGCATAGTATACATATTAATAATTGAGAAATGGCAGACATATATTAATGTATACAAATGGAATTGAGGTTACATTGGTGACAACACAGAGTACGCAGATTAGGTTAGGCAAGCAAGAGTGTGCCATTCGGTGCATGAATTTAGTCCATTTTTAACACTCTTAGCCATCTCAATCCAGCGGTTTTCTTTAATGATCAGACTTTTGTCACAGTTTTTTTGTCTGATGGATGGTTTAACAACATCAATTACCCACCAGATCATTTCTTTTTCTGAATGTTTGGCCAAGGAGTAATGTTCAACTAAGGGAGCATTTTCCACTTTGCAGCGAATCCGGGATTGATGTTGAAGGATTCGCTGCTTAATCATTTGGGTGGTTTTCCCTATGTATAGTTTACCACATGGGCATTGTATACAATAAATGACATTGGTGGTTCGACAGTTGGAAAAGTGTCTGATGGTGAACTTGCGTTCGTTGATCTCAAAGGTTTTGATGTTTATGGTTGTTTTGCAGGCCATACAGTTATTACATCTGTAATGACCAAGGATTGGGGATAGCTGTTTCATGTTGTCAACTGTATTAACATCCTGTTTCTCGTAGGCATGTACCAAATGGTCTCTGAGGTTCCGCCCACGCTTGAATGAGAACATCGGTTTTTCTTTGAATTCAGGTAGCTCCTGCAGGAGAGACCAATTTTTTGTGACAATCTTTTTCAGTTGCTGGCTGTATGTTCCAAATGTAGTTACGCAAACTAGTGGTGCCTGGTTGTTTTTAGTCTTAGTTTGCAACAGAGCTTCTCGGTCATTATACCATGCACGTTTCATGGAGTTCTTGAGGAGTTTGTTTGGATAACCTCTCTCAAGGAGTTTGTTCCTCAGAATTCTCGCCTCATGGAAGTAGTCACACCGTTTGTAGCAGTTTCTACGTAGTCGTAGAAATTGCCCAAAAGGTAACCCATCACGAAGGGATTTCGGATGGTGGCTATTATATTTGAGTAAGGTGTTACGGGTGCTAGGTTTAGTATACAAAGTTGTGTATATTGTATTTTCCTCACTGTCTCTGATTGTTAGGTCGAGAAAGTTCATTTCATGGGCATGGTAGTCCAAGGTGAACTGTAGGTGTGGATTTCTTTGATTAACCCATCCATGAAATTGTTTCAATAGTTCTTGTGAACCTTTCCATATTAGGAACACGTCATCTATGTATCTTAGCCAACAAGATATGTTGGCTAAGAATGGATTGAGGTTGTTATAGATGAACTCATTCTCAAAGTGGTTAACATAGATGTTAGCTATGTTGGGGGCATACACAGCTTTGCCCGAGCCCGCAAGGGTATATTGGGTTGCTCACCTTTTTTGTATATCACCGAGTATAAGGGCGGATGTCTGCCATGGCTTGTCCGCCATCGAACGTAGTTTGTACACACTTACCAAGGTTTTCTGCGTGGGGCGCTTACTCGACCATAGGAACACATATATTTTGGCTGTCAGGTCACAAAATCAACTCTACACGATAAAAAGGGGAACATTTTGCAGAACATACAACATGCATGGGAGTACCAGCATTTTGAATGGGGTAACCCTGCCTAGAATATTTAGGGATAGTTTGGACCATTTCTCTATGTCATTCTGGGCCTTGAGAATTAATGGCCAGCATTTACAATGAAAGTTTTTACAACTAGTATGCCTTCACTACGGATGCCTTTACAATGAATGTCGCTTTAAAAGCATGAATGGTAAGGTAATGGCGTAGTAAAAAAATACGGTAAGGTAAGTATTAAATGTAAGTATTAAGTGTTGTGTATATATATATATATATAACCCTAGTTTTTTTCAGTGTGTATATATATATATATATATATATATATATATATATATATATATATATATATATATATATACACTGAAAAAAACTAGGGTTACAGAGACGTTATAGTTGGGCTCAGGTTTCACTCGTACAAAACCAGAGAAATTCAGCAGTTATAGTTAGCTGAGCTAACTACAACTCACGCCCCCACAATTCACTGCTTATGACCTCACATATTTCATCACTCATTCCATGGTCAGTGACATCACTGATGACATGCAGCTCACTTTGTGTAAAAGCAAAGTGCTAGCTTAGAGCAAAATGCTCTCGCTTGCTCAAAGCGGAGCACTGTTTGCTATGGCATGAGCCATACCTTAGTAAACTGCAATGCACTGCGGGTGGGCACCCTGGGACATTGTTGGCGCCGATCCAGGGGGGGTGGCGGTCCCCAAGGCCATGTAGGGCTCCTAGAGAAAGGCCGCGTTGCCCCCGTCCTCTGTTCAAATTTGCCACAGCAAGGTGGTGGTCTCCGGGGGTCTGCAACGGACCCCCCTTAATTTTTGCATTTGTGCCCTGGGGCGGTGGCGGTCCCTGGGGCTGCAGGGAAGGCATAGGGCCTCCCCGTTTAAAAAAAAAAGTGTGTACCCCGGGGATGTATTGGTCCTTGGGGCAGCGGGGGAGGCCGATGCTTACATTTAAAAAAGTGTGCCCCAGGGAGGTGGTGGTCCCCAGGGCAGGGGGGGTCCTGGAGGACCCCCACATAATTGTTATCAGCCCTGGGGAGGTGGTGATCCCTGGAGCTGCGGGCGGGCCCAGTGGGCCCACCCACATTCATTTTTTAAAAGTTCCCGGGGAGGTGGCAGTCCCCGAGGTTGCGGGCAGGCTGTCGGCCCATCTGCATTCATAATTAAAAATGCCCCTGGGAGGTGGCGTTCCCCGGGGGTTTGAATAGCCTGAGGAGGGGGGCCAGTGCTCCCCCCTCCTTTATTTGACATATGCCCCCGGTACCTGGCCCACCCAGGCTTTATTCTAAAGCAAGCTTATTTTTGCCGGGTATTCAAGGATCCACCCGCGAGTCTATGGCAACATTTTTAAAAATATGTTTTCTGTAGGGTCCCTGAGGAACCCCCTCATCATATCTGAGGGGGCGGGGGGGGGGGGTTCAGGGGATTCCTACCCTGCCCCCTTTTCTTTATTCGTAACTTTTTTTTATGGGACTCTGCTTTAAGCCGAGTCCCAAGATGGCTGCCAACATTTCCTAGTTTAAGTGTTGGCAGTGAATCAAATTGTAGTAGGATCCGCAAGTCCACTGCAAGGGTTCGTGTCCCCAGATATCAATATTTTATTTAGTTAGATATCTGAAAAATATCTAAACGGATTTACACCAAATCACCAAGACCACGCTTTCTGGACCACCCTCTAGCTTCAACCAAATCTTGTGTAATTCCGTTCAGCAGTTTGGGCTAAAGTAGTGTTCAAAAAGCTAAAAATCCCCATAGACTTAACACCTTGGCTGCTAGGCGTTTCCCCCCCCCTGTGCTGAAAATTGCCATTTTGCTGGTGTCATGACGAGCTCAGCTCGTCATCAGCACAGCTCAACTGTGCATCATGACGAGCTGAGCTCGTCATGAGCATCGAAAGGGTTAACATGGGGAAAACACATTTGAAACCCCCCTTTTTTCTCGACCCTCGCTTGATGAATCACCCCAACACTTTCAACACAGCAGCTGAACCAAAAAGGGAAAGGTTTGGGGAAACTTTTGTGAAGATTCGTCAAGCAGCGCAAAAGTTATTGGCAAAACAAAAAATGCTCTTCCTATGGAAACTTTGGTACTCACTATAACTACCTTCTGACTATCACCAGTAGGTAATATATGTACATCAAGACTATGACAGTCCGGTAATGAAAGAAACTTCTGTTATGCATGGATCCTTCATTTGGTTGGTCCCCATTTCAGCAATGTGGTCTTTCTCCTAATAACTTGGCAGTTCTGGTGACTGTCAGGAAATACTTTACCAGATCCGAGTATAGAAGCAAATCACTGCGATCATGCCACTGGGCTCTGGAGAAGAACATCAGCCACTCACTTGCTCTCTGAATTAAGCTGCGTACTTTTGTGCCTCCTGGCTGAGGTGCGTTGCCGATTGACACCTTCAAGTGTTACCATCGTGGTAGTTGGGTTTTGCTGGAACAAGGTATCTAGATACTTCTTCCATGGCCAGCAAAGTCTGAAAAAGACACCTGATGGTTCACATACAGACATCCCATGATGTGAACATGGCCAGGTTAATGCACAAGCCTTTCATGCTTGTGGCCATCCATCACTTAAATCTTGTTTTGTGAAAGACTTTTTTCTTGAGGCTACCCAGTAACCCCTGGAAAATCCAGTTACCTACAAGCACATAAAACAGAATGATTCAAAAGGTGTTATAACTTTTTCCTTTCAGTTCGGTTTATTTAAAATTTCATTAGGAAAGCCACAAATAATCAAGATAAGAAGAGAATACATTTAAAATGGCTTTAAAATTTTTTAGAAATCTTACACCTACCTCTTTGTGGTTCTTTCCTTCCATCTCTTCTCACAGACAGGGTCTGTGGGAGGGAGTACACACATTGGGTGTCGGCTGCTGCTGTTGATAATTTCTTAATGTCATTGTTTTTCATGTTTGATACCTTGACCATTCTTAGTCTGCTACGGTATCGCAACTTTCAAAAAAACAAAAAAGGACTGCTGTTGCAAAATGACTTATTGTGCATCCGATGTCTGTAAGTATGTATCCATCAGAAGTGACTGCTGTAGCGGGTCCTCGACCCCAACTGGTGGAGCATTGTGGTATTGGTCCCCTTTTTATTGATGAATGTGTGGATTGTGCTGTTATCTTTTCTGTGTCTTCGAAGTCTGTGCTATGTTGACATATTGTGTATTGAATAGAGAGAAGGTATGCAGTTCCTATCAGGAAGGGAAGGTCGAAGGCAGCCAAGGAGGCAGATCGGGGGATCTGTTTTCTTAGGAGCAAGGACCCTCACACGCCCCAAGGGGTGTCAGGCTTCATTATCGGGCAACTCCTCGTTGGGTCTGCGCGTAAACGAAACCTTCATTGCTGGGGCGACCTCTACAGTAACGGTAAATTTCGGTCACTCCAACAACTGTGCCCGGACCCCCCCGCCTTCCACTATGGAAACATTCCTTTATGGCCGCCTTCGCCATGGTATACAAGCTAGCTTCGGTACATATCCATCCGAACCTGAGACATTCACCCCACTGCATAATGTCCTACGTGCATCTACTGCCTCACACCTAGTATCCACGCTTTATCATGGCCTCTATAGTGATATTGAATATCCCCCATGCCTGGCACTTGCCAGGTGGTCGACGGATTTGGGACAGGACATCACAGATGCACAATGATTATACTGTTGTGGACAGACTGAAGAGAGATCCGCCAATAGTAGGCTTCGTATCATCCATTATAGATTCATGCAACGCAGCTATTACACTCCAGTTACACTCCACAAATTCGGCTTGAGGGACACGCACAGGTGCGACAGATGTAGAATGGAACATGCTGATTTCTTACACCTTGCTTGGGACTGCCCTGATGTCCGCATTTTTTGGGACAATGTCCTTGAGGCCCTTGACTCTATGGTCTCCCTCCCTCTCCCGAGATCTCCAATGCTGGCGCTCTTAGGTTATACTGAGCAGCTCCCTGCTAAACATAGACGCTTTGTGTCCTTTTATCTTGTAATTGCTAAGCGGCGCATGGCCTGTCGTTGGGGTAGGGGGCGTGCTCCTAAATTCAAAGACTAGCTATCAGATTTAATATTATGGCAAACTCAACTCAACACTTATGCAGAACTTCTCCCCTGCTCCTCTCGCCCCCGGGATATTTGGGACCCGCTGCAGACATATTTACTTCAACATCCAACTGTAGATGGCGCTATACCTTGAAGGCTGCCTATTCCAGCTCTTATGTCCACGACATTTACTGATCAGACTTTTCTTACCTGAACCATCGTTGTGATTCACTGTATTGTCAAAAAAATCCCTGACATTGTTTATCCTTTTGTTCTCTCTTGGTGCAGCATGTAAAAGCAATTGTATGATACCCTGATCTGCGTACCTGCCTCTTGTACTCTAGCGGTGATGTGTAACGACATGTAACACTTTATTATGCGCATGACCAGTTACTTTTGTGTATCCAGATCTGTCATTGCTATGTCTTTCTGAATAGTTAAGCTATGTCTCCCTTATGGCTGTTGCAACAGATCTTATGTATCTCTACTGAAAATTCAATAAATAAAGTTTTTAAAAAAAAACTCCTCGTTGGGTCGGGGCTGCAATGCCCAATGGGCACCGCAGGGAGGCTCTTTACCGGAGTTCTTTTGTATTAGCCGACATGAAGAGTGAGGTGTAGTGTGTGTGTGAGCAGTGAGTAGATTGTTCAAAATATGGAGTAAACCCAAAGAACTATTTAATAACTGGGCTCTTTTGTTATGGTTAAAAACAAATGAACTGGCTAGAGATGGATATAATGATCCAACATTCTTTCCTCCATCTCACCCACTGAAAGATGAAGAGGGGTTGCAAAGTTTGGGCCACAAAAGAGCATTGAGCTTTTACATCAATCGTACCAAGGATCATCGGGTGGACAATCAGGTGTTTGTAGGGTATTGGAGCAAAGAAAGGCAAGGCTGAGCAGAAGCCTGCCATATCACAATGGGTAGTCCTCTGTATTAATGTCTGCTACATGTTGGCTAAGAAGCAGCCTGCTGAAGGTTTGAGTGCTCATTCCACTAGAGCCAAGGCTGCTGCACCTGCTTTGGAATGTGGAGTGCTTGTCCTGGATCTCTGTCGGGCTACTACATGGGTATCAGTGCACACATTCACAAAGCACTATTGCCATGACAGTCAGTTCTGTCGGGATGAGAACTTCGCCTGTTCAGTCCTGCAGAACTTTTTAGTCTGAGCAGTCCTATCACATTGAGAGGTACTACTTCGGTATCTGTTCACAATATAAACAATATAAACAATCTGCAGTTAGTATCCATCAGAAGACGAAGCTATTTACCTTTGCTAATGCTCTTTCTGGTGGATGCTCTCTCTAACTGCAGATTCCTCACTTTCCTTCCACCTCCCTATTCTGTGGAATGGTTGCTTTTTCCATACATAAAATGGGCCTAATCTAGAGAACTGCGCACTCTCAAATCTTATTAGTTATTGAGCTCCACCTCTGATGATGTGGACATAATATAGAAAGAAACTTACATCAGTTGGCAGGGGTGGCACTTCTGAGGCAGAATTAAGGTGACTTAAAGCTGCACAACGCCTCCTGCTGGTGCCTAGGGGGAGTACTCTGAAAAATCTCTTGTTCCAGTGTGGGTGTGTCCACAAAGTGAGTAATCTATTGTTAGACGGAGTATCCACCAGATAAAGCATTACCAAAGGTAAGCAACTTGTCCTTTTGGGATATTGCAACAGTAAGATATGAATAACGACTTACTTTTTCAAGTTTTTCTGCTCCCAAATTCCAAGGAAACCAGTTTGATACTTCTTAAACACTATCACTTTACTCTTAGAGCTGTTCACCTTAAGGAAAAATGAGTGCATAATCTTGTAAAGCATTTAACCGCGCTTCAGGGCTATTGGAATTAAATCCAGAACAAAGACTAAATCTGCATTTAATAAGATATATAAAAGCAGATGCATATCAAAATTAGAGGAACGTTTCCAACCCCTTGAAAATTTTCAGGACCTCATGCAGATACAGGTAAATTTACAGGAGTGTCAGCAAGCAGCTTTGCTTCAAGCCATTTGTGGGTTAAATGTGCTTAGACTATTAGCTAATACCATCAATGGTTTATTGTATAGCAGTTTCTTGCCCAAGATATAATAGATACAAAAGAGCAACAAAGTAATGGAATGAATGTTTGAATTCATGAGTGACACTAGTGATCGCTTGGTACTTCTTTATAGATCGTTGTTTTTACCCATTGTGTCATTCTAGACGGAACCAGCCATGTGCAAATCAGACTTCATCCTGCCCAGGCCAGGTTCTCGCTGAACTGAAACACAGCAATCCAGATCAGGTTTTAACCTAGTTAGTACTAGTCAGCCAAGTATGTCTTGGTTCCATTGACAGGACCCATGTCTAGCCATACCTGTCTCACGAAGCGCAAAACACTTAAGCATTAAAAAAAAGTAGATGGAAATTTTTGAATTAATCTCAACCACTGGTAATTACTCGGGCCACATCCCAGTCCATCGTTATTTTGCACACCATGCCACCTCATTTTGGACCCAGCCATATGCAAATCAATCTTTATAGTACCATCACGGTGCCCATAATCCATGATCTTCATAGCAATCCCCCGTGTTATGTCCTGTTCCATATTCTGAGGTCTCCCTACCACAGCCATAGACTTCTGCTGAGCCTGTCGGAGTCTACAGACCACTTGAGAGATTTAAAAAAATATATATATGCAGGGACTCCTTGAGGGGCACCCAAGGTAATCCCAGTGGTGCGGGATGTGCGCCCCCTCCCCCTTATGTGGCTTTTTACAGGAAGGGCGCTAGGGCTGTGCTTCGTGTTCTTTTACGGCAGCTATAAATAAAAATCCTTTTCACTTGCAGCCAGACAAGTGTGCTCGGGTCCACAGATTCAGAACTGACCAATGAATGAAAGGAAAACTAAGCGACGTCGTCCTTCTAATTAGAGCCGATACCAAATAGACTGCATTTTTCTCTGAGAAGGTGTCAACCTCAAAAGGACGGTTTTGCCCAATGTGCGGGTCCAGAACAGAACTTCTCAAAATGCACGAGTTTTAGGAATTCGACGATTTGACGTCAGCGAAAACAGTAACAATGTTTTTGTATAAGTGACTTTTTCTCAATCGTACTTATTGGACTGTTTTATTATAAATTTACGTTTACATACAGATAACATGACTGTGTACCAAAGCGACTGTTACCACAGCAGTATTAAGATATATACGAGTCTGACAGTGGAGTGCCTTTATGATGAGCTTTGACTCTCTCTTGTGACTGAATCGAGTACTACAATATGAAAGAAGTTTACTGTGTCTAATTTGTCTAAATTGGAGATGAGCTCAACAACAGTTGTATATTAAAGCAGTATATATGAAGAAGTATTAATACTTGCCACCCAAACCATTCTTAAAGATTCTGGGGCTTGGAATAGTCTGAATCTTCACATTAGTAGGATTGTGATGGTTAATAGTTGTGTTAGTACTGTCATTGGTAGCAACTATTGGATGGTGCCAGCTGCAGTTGGCTCCTGGCAAGAGCCCTGTCCCTTATTTATTTTACAAATTAAGCACTGGATATAGACGGGTGGGGAGTGTTGGATAGTGTATTAAAGAGCCATGAGGTGGATTTACGACTACGCAGCCTTGGTATGCCATGCAGTGATATTTAATGGCCTCGGGCTTCAGACCAGAATTTTCGGGCACAGGCACTTACTGCTGTAAAAGATAAGCACTGGTTGTATAAGACATAATTGTTCTAAATGAATACTACTCACTTATGTTATATATTTTAAACCAAATCCTTGCTATTATTAGTAAGAAAAATATCTGTGGCAAAAATACCATATCGACATGTTAACTCAAACCCCACTTAAGAAAGTTAGCCTTACTCTGAATGGTGCATGTATATAAATGAATGTATGGACTCTTTCACCAGATTGGCTTTTTGTACATCTTCATATGAATGTAAGCTGCTGTCGGTGCAGTACTGTTGAACCAGCCCTTCCTTCTCCTGCATACGCCCCAAAGGTTCTTGATTGCGTTCCACGTCTCTAGATTGTCATACAAGAGAGGGGAGAAGCTTTCTTATTGTTTTCTTTACAAAAGAGAACCTTTTAATGTGCTGAATGTGTTATGGCTCATGTCCACATTATTATCTCCTCCATGAATGACCTTGCCCCAGCCCCTTCGCTTCAGCCATAGATGTGTGCAAGCAGGGCCCAGCAAACCACCATCTCTGTGTCCACCTGGTCATGATACGTCCATTGCTTGGGCCAGATGTTCATCTGAAGCAAAGGACACCACCGTCTTTGATCTGGAAGATGGACAGTACCTTGCTGTGGGCATGCTTCCCATGTCCACAATGAGGCTCCCAAGGGGCACTTCAGCGGTGGAGAAGCAACACCTTAGAGCCAGGACAGGCATTACAGAGTAGAGTAGTCATCTGTGCCTGTTACTCCTCAACAGCATTGACCCTAAGTAGGAGACCTCAGCAGCATCTGTGCTTGCACAAGAAGCCAATATAAAGCCCAGGACACTGCCATCTTGGACTTGAAAGGACCAGAGACTCTCTGCCACAGCCTCACATCGCACCCTTCCAGCAGGCCCTTTGCCTGTTGAATTATGACTGGCTGCTGAAGCCCATGTACTACACCTTTTCTAGGACTCCCTCCTACGCATGCACTGAATTTGACAGACGACCACAAGAGAAAATTAAGTAAATAATTAATTTTCCCTCATGGTCGTATGTCGAAATCCCCCCCAACCGGCCCTACAGCTCTTACTTGCACGGCTGCAGCTGCCCAGGTCAACTTTCTGAAATTCCACAAAATGTCTTTTGCATAACATACAGCTTTGCTATCTGGTAGGCTGTGACCTAAAAGGCACTACAGCACAGAAAGATGACCCAATGCAAACTTGGCTGCCTTCCGTGGGTCAACCTTGGGTGGGTTTCAGAGTGCGATCTGTAACATGCCTTTGGCAACATGCCCAGCAGTGGGCTTGACCAACACTATTCTACTCAATTCTAATCCAACAATAAGCTGCTTCGCTGATGCAGCTGAAGAAACAGAAGGTCGCAGTCTCAACAGAAAGGATTTCCAGCAGAAAGCTGGACCCCTCCCCAGCCCCCCGGCTTTTATCCCGATGTCAGCTATCCTGAGACCAGAAATGCCACCTCTGTAAATAAAATCATTTTAATTGTAGAGTTAATCTCCTGCTGTAAAAGGAGTATTCTCAACGGGGGAATCATTATTAAGCTTTGCTCAGCCCTGGCTGGGCTGGATGAAAATAAGGGCAAATTACATTCAATCGGTCCCATTTAAATCTCCTGCGCCGAGCAAGGTCAATGAACGTACAGAAGTAACATTTGTTAGACCTAATGTGGTCCCTCTTTTGGAGGGGCACCGTTGACAACTGACTGAATATGGTATAAGAATAGTGTGGCCCGATATGCAGAAATATCCCACAATGTTTAGTGTCAAACAGCCGGAGGAAGATATTGCCTCTACCCCCACAATGACTTCAGGTCCCTCCCTTGTGCCGGTAAGGATTTTACGTCTGTACTTTTCAAAGATAAGGGGTGTGTAGATCCATCTGTTACTGAGTCATATAGACTAACATAAAGAGCCCATGGGGCGGGAAGTGGAAGAAGGTGCACTTATAGTAAGACCGAGGCAACAAATTGGTCATGGCTTCCAGGTGCCCTCCAACAACGTACCTAGTCAGCAAGGTTAGAGAGACTTATTAACGGTTATTCTCTTGGAACATTGGAGGCTTGAATCTATCTGATGACATAAAAAGCTTCCATCAACCATCTAGTTGACCATGATATTGTCCACATGAAACTTGGGCTCTGACCCTGGTCCTATGGCTTGACTTTCTGGAATTCCCCTCTCCTGCCACACCATCCCTCGGCAGCAGCCACCCCTCTGGAGGGATCTCGATTAATATCAAAAGCTGCTTCGGGCGCTAGAGGGCGCAACGCAAGATGTCAGCTCTGTAGAGCAGCTCCGCAGGCTGAGACGAAGATCCGTTTACTATCCTGGTTTCCTGGCGACATCGACCCCTCAAACACAGATGTCCAGTGGCAGAGTGTGAGGGCTACATTTCAGCGCCCTGCGTTGCCCCTGTTGTGCAGAGCGGACTGAAAACTGAGCCGTAGGACTTTCAAGCCTGCAGCACCAACATGGCAGCCCGGAACGGGCTCTGACGGCAGTGACACAATGAGTGCAGCGCGACCCTATCTCAGGCCTGATCCGAGTGGGTTGGGGGTGTCGCTGGTAGCCCAGTGTTGTGGGAGCTACGTGGCCAGCGCTGGTTGGGGCGGGTGCCGGAGGCGGTCTCTTTGGCCACCGGAGCCGTGCCCTTCCCTGCCGGACCTCGTGTGGCGCTCCGTTCGTGGGCTGCTGCGGCTGCCTCTTTCCCGCTGCGGTTTTAGAATCTTGGCGGTTGGTTCGCGGCAGTGCGCCTGCTGAGTCCCGCTGACTGGTGGCAGTGATTCTGGGTGCGGATTGTCGTGCATGCCCCTCCTCACATATCGGCCTTCTTCGCTGTTTGCCGTGGTCTCCATACCTGTATACCGCCTCACTCACCTCAGTGTGCCCGCGGGTTCCCTGCCTGCGGACTCACGCTGGGGCCTCCTGCTGCAACTGCCCCTGACCGCACGGCCCATTTGGACTCACTGGCCTGGTGTGCCCCAATCTGGGGGCTGCAACACTTATAACCTCACACGACCTTCTGCTGTGTTGCTGCATGCGCTGAGGCCCGACCGGCCATCAGTTTTCTATATCTGCGGACTGTTGTGGCTGCAGGTGGCCGAGACCTGCGCCCTGCCCTGCCTGTCTGCCCGACCTCTCCGCACTATCTATTTCTTCTCCAACGCGACGTTGGCTGTGGTGCTGGACTCAGGCTCTGATGGACATTGCCTCCTGCCCTCTGAGCTTTGCTGAAAGTCCACCTTCGGCTACATGGCTAGACCATAGGTACTGTCAACCTTTGCGAGCCATGTTTAGGCCTGGTGTCCGGCCCATGTCCGTGGATCATCTCTACGGGTGCCGGCAATCACAGGACGCACTGGTAGGGTCTCCCCGCCGCCTGTATAGATCTCTCACAGTTTGCTGGCCCGGCCCCTGCTGGTCCATACCTTCGACGCACCTACGGGAGTAGACGTGTCCGCTGCGCTGATCGCCCCGTTCTCCTTTCTGGGCGCACTGCCATGGGAAAATCAGAGCGCACTCAGCCGCATCTCACCTTTGAGCCTCGCCGATCCACCAAGACGTTCCAACAGCTGGCTTCAGACTTGGAGCTTGATGGCCCTAGCGACCGGCTGTCCAACATAGACAAGACTCTCCTCGCTGTTCAGTCAAGTCTCCAAACCATTGACGGAAAGATCGACACTCTGAATCTCCGTATGGAACACATGTCGCAAAAACTAGACAAGCATGCGCTGCCGCTTTGGGAGGCAGAAACACGTATTTCGGGCCGAGGATGGCCTGCAGCAGGTGACCACGAAGATGGCTTCCATGGAAAAGGTGCTAGCTGTAATTCAAGCACGCAATGAAGATTTGGAGGCTAGATCGAGACGCAACAATGTGCGCCTTACTGGTTTGCCAGAATCCACGAATACCGGCCACCTCGAGACATATCTTGAGAAATTACTTTGCGATATCTTTGGCTCTGAACATTTCTCAAAAATGCTGTTTGTCGAGCGGGCTCACACATCCCTGGCTGCTCTCTCTCCACCTGGCGCGCCACTGCGCCCCATCATAGCCCGTCTCTTAAATTTTCGAGACCATGATACCATCCTTCCACTGGCTCGTGAAAGAGGGGATGTCACACACGAGGGTAATAAACTTGCATTCTATCCTGACTTCACGACAGCGGTACAAGAAGCTCGTCGAGAATACCTACCTGTTAAAAAAACTCCCCATATCCGCTAAAGTGTCGTACGCAATGCTCTATCCTGCACATTGATGATAATGGCATACCCTGGATCTTCACTAATCCTAATGCGGCCATGGACTTTGCGAAGACTTTGACCAGGTGCAGCCGCTCCCCCGCTGCAGCGGCGGGGAGTGATTGCAACTCCACAGACGCAGTGGTGAACAATTGACGCTGTTGTCCGGCTTTGTGAGTTGCGAACTGGGAAAAAAAATAATTGCCTCCTCACTGCGCTCTCCTTTGTCTAGAAAGCGTCTTTACCTGGTCCCACTATATTGCTCTTACTACACCTATTGTAAACCTGTATACTACTATGTGAGCTACATGTTGCTTGCCAGGTAACATCACTTAAACTGCTCGGCCACCTCCCACTACACCGGAAGGATGTTGTGTTCCTGGCCCCCGTATGGGTGTTTATTTTATTTAAAAGGTTTTATATAGCGCTGGCTATACCCAGAGTATCAGACCATAATTGCAGGTTACATTGTTACAAAGGTTACACAGTTATTAGAGCCTGGCAACATAGTTACAAGTAAGGTCGAGACAAACAAAACGGACATATACGTAAGGGAAAAATCAGGCAAGGGGAGAGATTCAGGGGAGGGGGAAAGAGGAGGGGAGGTTGAGAGACACAGCATGGAAAGAGGAGGGTGAGGGTGACGGGGACACAAACCGGTAGACGAGTCAAAGCTGTGTCCAAAGTCCAGTAAGCTGTGATCCCAGGGGAAGTGTTATCATTTCCCCATCTCTGTTGCGAGAGTCTCCCTAAACGCAGTGAACTCTCTCAGGGGGATCTCTGAGACTCCAAGGCCTACATACTGGATCCTTCCCCAAAAAGGGGAGAGGGAGTGCTTTGGCAAGGGGTGCCATACCATACCTCAACTGTGAGTGGCTCCCTTGGCGCTGTGGACTCTCTCAGCGGGTTCGCTGAGACTCCAGAGTATATATATTGGATCTTTCCCCAACAAGGGGAGAAGGAGTGCTTAGTCAAAGGGCACAAAAGGACAGGGGGCTAGGCGGTGTAGCGGGCAAGGGGAAAGATTCAGGTGAGAGGGGATAGGAGCAAGGGAAGTAGACAAAGAACAAGAGAGTGCAAAATGGGACAGATAGATAGATAGGAGACCAGGAAAAATCTGAGCTACAGAAATACGATGGGGGGGGGTGGGAGGAACACGGTGAGGGGGAGCAAAACCGTGCCCAAAGTCCGGCTGGGTAGGTGACAGTCAGGGGGTGAACTAAGGCCGATCTCCTCAATAGCTGAACAGAGCAGCTCCAACGGGCGTCGTACATAGTGATCATGCTCCGCTGTCAGGATGGAGGAAAGGGGTATACTCAGAGATTATCATTGTGCGTTGATTAGGTGGGGGTCGCTTCCACCCCTCGCTCACCTCACCTAAAACATGAAACATGAAAGGGGTCATGTTTTATGAACAGAAAGAGGTGTCAAATTAAGGCCATTTTTGACACCGGGACTCGTTGTTTAATTAAAAGAGTTGTAATGGCCTATTAGTACACTAAACGCTGTACTTCGATGCCATCACAGGTGGGATACACATCGCACCTGTGTATTAGTTTAGCCACTAGAGGGCAGTGCTGTTCTTAGTTAGCCTAACGCACAAATAGAAGAACAGTCTGGGGTTGAGAGGGGGACACTGATGCTGGTACTCCTTGCTTCTATCGGAGACCCGCCTCGTTGGGCGTGATCTAAAACCTGGACCCCGCCTATTCAAGCCGGCCGTGATAGCTCGAAACAGAAGCCAGGGAGCAGCAATCAATCTTTCGTGCACCGGCACTACAGCATGGGAGCTCTGGGTATTGGTCTGCTCCTGGGCATTGCGCTGTCTGTGGCCACCCTGGCACTGGTGAAACTCTCCATACCCTCCAATGGGACTGGCAATGGGAGGCAAAGATCTTTCCTGGACTCCATGCACCGGGGATTGCTAAAGGAGATCGAGAAAAGGCACGCGGACCTGGCACTGTACCACCTAGAATTACAGAGAGGTCAGGAGGGCTGCGGACCCCGGACTATGAAGTGGACCTCCGCAATCTGGACTGGGCAATGCTCGGGGGCCCGAGCCGGACTAAGAGGGTCTGGGCTGCCAGGAACTCAGCGCCTTGAAGCAGGTGGCCTACCTGGGTGCCGGCTTCACTAAGTTGGTGCTGAAAGCGACGCTGGCCTACGGGCGAGCCGTGGCCCTCTAGTCCATCCACGGGGAGGGCAGCGACCTGAGGGGGTGCATGCAGCTCTATGGGGACCCGGCGGGCTGCTACATGCTGGCTACCTGCAAGCTGCTGAAGGAGGTGACCCTACTGAGGGGGCTGCAACATCCGGGCATCATCCAAGCATGTACATACTTTATGCCCGCATGTATCGTATTCACTCTCATATATACCTCCCTCATTCCTGGGATGGCTTTGGCATGTTGGGGATGTTGAAGTGGGTGGGGGGAAAGGGGGGAGGGGGAAGGGGTGTTGGGGGCTCTAGTTCTGTGGCTATTTTTACGATCAACCCTATGATTATTTTATATGTGATGAAAAAGATTAGACAGGTTTTGTCGTTTCTGGACAGACATGAAGTCGCTATCGCTCTATTACAGGAAACGCACCTCATACCCCAATCCGATGGTCGAGCTGGGTCGGAGTGGGCGGGTTACTGCATAGGGTCCGCCTACTCCTCCTACTCACGTGGTGTCCTCACACTAGTTAAGAAACAACTGCCCTTCACTGAGCTCCACGCCTGTGTTGATGATGCTGGGCGTTTTGCTATAGTACATGGGAAGCTAGCAGGCATTCTTATCACCATAGTAAACACTTATGGCCCAAACACCAATGACCCAGGCTTTTTCGAACGAGTGCTCGCCAAGCTGCGTGCCTGGCCCGATGCTGTGATATTATGGGGGGTGATTTTAACACATATCTAGATCCGGGGAAAGATAAGGCAAGCGGCACGGGGGGGCAACTCACCTAAGGCAGCCCAAATTATTATTGATAAAATGGTTGAATTGGGCTTAATAGATATTTGGAGGTAGCAGAACCCAGAGGCGCGAGAAGGCACACGTTTCCACTGCTGGCTCATGAGTGAGACGGCTGGTGGGTGGGTCTGTCTCTAACACAGCTGGGTTGCCCCGCACACTGTCCGATCACAGCCCTGTGTTTGTGTCCTTACACCTTCCCTGCATCACACGACACGCTTTCACATGGCATCTGCACAGAGGCTCTCCTCGATCCTCTTTATGTCACGACCATTCGTGATGCTATCACACAATACTGTTCAGACAACAATGGTTCCGTGGACAGCGCATCAACCCTCTGGGAGACCTTCAAGGCCACTATCCGGGGCAAGTGCATTAGCACATCTGCCGGTATTTTAAAGGATCTACGGGAACAGCTTAGCAAACTGGAAAGTACATTGCATGCTCTTGAGCGGGACTATGAGGCCCTGCCCTGCGCTCAAACGCTAGCCCCCATCAAGGAGGTCTCGTTAGAATGCACTCAATTAGCAGAAAGGGAGAGCAAATATATTTCCCGGCGACATGTTGCCCGAGCTTTTGGGGAGGGCGGGCGACCTGGACGGCACTTAGCTAGGAAAATTAAAGATCGCATGACCCAACAGGTTAGTACCACAATAACTGATACATCCGGCCAAGATCACTACACCACCTCAGAGATCCTGGAACAATTTAGGCTCACTTACGAAGCATTATACACAACACAAGTGGAGACGGACGTTGGCGACTTGCATGCCTATCTCTCTGACATACCCATAGCCTGAATATTAGACGGACAGCGGGAGTACCTTGGTCAGCCAATCACAGAAGAGGAAGTCTCAGCAGTTATTAAATCTCTCCCGAACAATAAAGCTCCGGGCTCTGATGGCTTCCCTAGCGAATTTTTATAAGGAGTACGCAGAGGAGATAACGCCTCACATATTGGAAATGTATGCTGAAGCCTTTGACTCTGGTACACTGCCGCCCAACATACGGGAAGCTCTGATCATCACGCTTCTTAAAAAAGATAAGCCCTCACATAGTTGCGACTCCTACTGGCCGCTTTCACTTATTAACACCGACGCCAAGATCTTGGCTAAATTATTGGCCACCAGGCTCCAACCATTGATGCAAAATCTGGCCCTCCCAGATCAATCTGTTTTTATTCCCACTCGCTCCATATCACACAACCTGCGTGCTCTTCTACTTTTCACATACGAGAACCGAGTCTGCAGGTGGCGGCTGTTATGCTCGATGCTACCATAGCATTTGACTCTATTGAATGGACTTATTTGTTCGGCATTCTACGTCGTATGGGCTTTCCCCCAATATCTGTGCAGTGGATAACATTACTGTACACTAACCCTATGGCGCGTGTTCGTGTAGAGGGTTGCACATCCGACCCAATCCGCATTTCCAGGGGCGCGAGGCAGGGTTGTTTCCTGTTGCCTTTTCTATTCGCTCTGTCTCTTGAACTTCGGGCCTGCATCATCCTCCAGTGACATCGTGCCACAGCTCTGCAATTCGCCCACCGCCCAGTCAGCATTTCCATGTACGCTGATGACATGCTGCTATTTATACGAGAGCCCCGCACATTCATGGCACCAGTGCTGCGGGAATTCATCCGCTTTGGTCTGTTTTCAGGGCTGCAGGTAAACTGGTCCAAGTCGGTGGACCATTTGAGTGGTCTTTTGACCCCGTGAAATATCTGGGGGTATGGGTACATAGAGACCCCAACACAGTGATACTTGCAAACTACGGACCCACGTACGCCAAATTGGAGTGACATGTAGATAGATGGGTGCGTCTTCCATTGTCCCTGGCTGACTGTATCGCGCTAATAAAAATGGTAATTTTACCACAAATCTTGTATCTTTTTTGCAACATACCAATCCTACTCACTCAACATTTCTTTAGTACTATGCGCACCCTGCTCCTTCGGCTGGTCTGAGGGGGTAAGCAGGCTTGAGTGTCATGGAAAACGCTCATTATGGACTACAAGCATGGGGCTTTAGCGTACCTGACCTATACCTGTATTATCTCTGTGCTCAAGCACAATATGCCCACTACTGGATTGGCGCGCATGAATTCATCCCACACAGCGATAGAGGATGGAGACGCCCACCCCGTCCCTTTAAGTTCCATACTAACACGCTAAGAGGGAGACCCCCGCACAGAAATTAACACGATTGACACCACTATAAAAGCCTGACAGGCACTAGGCCGCCTGGCCGGTAAGCTGCCATTATACTACCCTCTCTTACCCATTGCATTTCATTCAGATCTATCAGTAACATACGAGGCGGGGGCAATGCGCACCCTCCCTCAAGTAGGTATGGTTAAAATGCAGGACCTCTTTCGAGAGGGCTCCTTCTTGACGGCTGACGACCACAAATGGTCGAGTGGATAAAAGCTATTGATGCGCTTAACGGGAACCTCACCCTGGCTGATTCTGTTAAATCTTTAGGCATTACACTAGACTCAAAACTGGACATGATCAAGCACATTAAGATCTCGGCGAAGCGCGCCTTCCTCAACCTGAAGGTACTAAACAAAATAAAACCATGTATCCCACCCAAAGATCTTAAACAAGCCACCCAAGCATTGGTGCTGTCAAGACTAGAATATGGAAACACAGACCTCTCTAGAATAGCTAAAACACATCTTGCTCCCCTGAAAACAACTCTCAATGCGGCTGCCAGAATGGTCACTAGAATAAAGAAATTTGATCATATCTCTCCTGCTCTCAAAGAACTCGAGTGGCTACCAATAGAATTGCGGGCGAACTTCAGAACAGCCTGCCTCACCCACAAAGCCCTTCACACAGGCAAACCTGAATATCTGGTGGCCAAACTCAAAAAAACTGGCCAGAACAGGACTCTCAGAAGCTCCAACACCCTACTTCTCATCCCGCAAAAATCACGAAAACAGAAAAACGCGGCCAGGTCCTTTGCCGGCAACGCGCCCAAAATCTGGAACTCTATTCCCCCTCACATCAGAACTACTCCCTCCTTCGCTAAATTCATAAGTCAGCTCAAAATCCTTTTCCTTGACAGATCCCTAACGAACAGATAGGAGCTGGAGCCTTGAGATTAATACTTCCCTCATCCCGGATTCGATGCTAACATGACCTTGATACGTCATTGTCACTATGATTATTATTATCTGGACTGTCTTGCCTTATTGTATTTTGTGCTGCTCTCTTTTCCTCTGCTATGTAACGGAAGCGCTCCGATACCCGCCAGTCAGGCTAGCGCTATATAAAACTTTTTAAATACAAAATAAATACAATTTATATTCCTTTTTCACAGACTGAAGAAAGCGCTGCAAACACACTATCACACCTTTCCCACTGAATCCGCGACCCTGAATACTCTCCAGGTTCTCCTTCTTAGCGCAAGGCGTTGCCACCTTCTCACCAAATTATATCGCACTGCCAGGGAAGAAAGACCGCAGCCTCCCAACCGTAGCTTGGAGGTATGGAATACTTATCTGGACCCACCGTTGTCGTTGCCAGACTGGGAGCACTGTTGCCAGCTCACGGGCATCCTGACCCTCGTACTGTAATCTTCAAATGATAGACTACAAGTATTTATTTATTTATTATTTATTAATTTAATTTATAAGGCGCTCAGCTACCCAAGGGTTTCCCGGCGCCGCCTGCATAGGTAAAAACAAATAAGGGAGAGGAACTATTGATTAAAGAGCCAGGTCTTCAGTATCCCACGAAAGTGCACACAATTGGGCTCATTTCTTAAAGTCAGAGGAAGAGAGTTCCACAAGATAGGTCCTAAATAAGAGAGAGAACGACCGCCCATTCTAGACAGTCTGTATCTAGGAACCACAAATTTAGTCTGACTAGCAGACCGAAGACAGCAAAGAGGAACATACAGTTGGACAACAGATTTCAGATATTGAGGAGCTTTACCCATTTTGATCTTATGCATATGGGTTAAGGTCTTGAATTTAATACGATTCTCCACTTTCAACCAGTGGAGATCACGTAGAGAGCTGGACAAAGAAGAAAACTTTGGAATTTGGCAGAGCAGCCGAGCAGCCGCATTTTGAACAACTTGAAGTTTATGAATTACTTCCTTATTAGCTCCAAGAAACAGGACGTTGCCATAGTCCAGGCGCGAAGTAATTAGAGCCTGGATGATAGTTCTTTTAGTCGATTCAGGCAGCATCCATAGAATCTTTTTGAGCCATCTAAGGATGGCGAAGCAAGTAGCAGAGACTTTGATGGCTTGCGGCCTCATAGAAAGCTGATCATCGATTATAAATCCTAGATTGCGGGCTTGTTTAGTAGGCCTAGGGGTGACACCCAGCTCAGAAGGCCAATGTTGGAGGCCCCAGAGTTCTTTATTTTTCCCTAAAATAAACACCTCGGTCTTTTCTCCATTAAGCTTAAGAGATGTTTGGCATCCATTGCATGATATTACTCAAGCCTAACTGGAGACATGAGGGACCGAAGGCTTCATTAGCAGAAAGGGAGAAAATTATTTGTGTGTCGTCAGCATAAGAATAAATTGACAGCCCTGCCTCCTCTGCAATCTTGGCCAGTGGTTTCACATAAATGTTGAATAACAATGGGCTGAGAATCGAGCCGTGAGGCACTTCATAGGGTGAGGCATGAACTTTGGAGGCTGCCTCTGAAAATGAAACCTGGAAAGTGCAGCCGGACAAGAAGTTAGCAATCCATTTCAAGGCAGCACCCGACACACCAATGGATCCGATTGTTTGCAAAAGCACAGTGTGGGACACCGTGTCAAAAGCGGCGCTCAGATCTAACAAAATGAGCGCCACGGTGTCACCATCATCCAAGCGGCTGCGCAACATTTCACTCACTCCCAAAAGTGTGGTTTCAGTAGAGTAGCCTTCTCTAAACCCTGATTGAGATGGGTGTAAGAGTTTATGGGATTCCACATAGTGGGTTAGTTGTAAATTCACATATTTCTCCAGTAACTTGGAAACAACCGGGAGCAGGGAAATAGGTCGAAAATTGGATAGTTGAGCAGGATCAGCATTAGGCTTTTTTAATAAAGGAAGGATCATAGCATGCTTCCATTCGGGAGGATACACAGCTTCACGTAGAGAAGCATTAAGAAGTTTTTTTATCTGAGCTAGAATGGACGGATGCATTTTTTGTGGTATAGAAATAGGCAGCAGATCAGTATGTGTAGGTTCAGAATTAATTAGTACACAATTCATAGCCGCTAGGTCAAAGATTAAGGATATACTAGCAGGACAAGACAGATAATCAAAATGGATGTTTAAATCCCCCAGAATAGTAAAATTTGCAGCACTAAGCAAATGTGGATAGAGAAAATTGGGAAAGTTCAAGGCCCATGTACCAGCAGGGCCAGGAGGACGATAAAGTAAAGTTCCAGAAAAGGTAAACTGAGGACTAAGAGCAAGCTTAAATAGTATAGCCTCACTATCTTTCCAGTCAGGTTTTTCAAATTTACAATTATAAACATTTTTTTAAATTATGGCTAAGCCGCCACCTAATTTACCTTCACGATCCCTGCGAACTATAGAATAGCCAGCTGAAAGCGCGGCCGCTACATCCGGACTGGAGCTTTCATGAAGCCATGTTTCGGTTAGAAAAACAGCATCAGGATGCTCACTATTAAGAAGATAAAATATATCAAATTTATGCTTAGGGAATGAGCGACAATTTAAACTAAGAAATTTAAATCCTTCCATTCTTAATGAAAGTATTATTAGGCAAGCAATTATCCTTATAGTTGTTAGTAAAAGAATGACAGTTAAGGTCAAACTGATCCTTAGTGGGTCGAGAGAGTAAAGTAAAGCCGCATTTATGGCTACTTTTTAACGCTTTATGCAAAGAGCCAGTATGCAGCAAGGAACAGTCAGTTAAAAAAATCAGAACGTAAATCCCACAGTTGTTTAGAAGAATTTATGCGAGGGGCAATATGAGTTTGAGCGGGAAGCATAGCCCATGGGCCCGTACTGGCGCGGACGGGCGCAGAGGGGCTAGTCTTTGGCGCGTCTTCGGCGCTCCATCGGCGCCCCCGCTGCGCGCGACGGCTGCGCGTCTATCCCGACTCCGTTAAGTAGCTCAATGGGCGGGCGGCGTGCAAAAAGGCATCAAAACAACTAGAGAGTTACCCTCTCAGAACGCGAGTCCCTACAATGGTGGCAGGTACGAGTGAACACGAAGTTTAACACACTCCAACACACACTTTAGCAAAGAACATTAGACCCCCCAATTCCCACACAATTTTCAATTAAGATTGTTATAAAACGTTAAAAAATGCAGTAGATTAAGTGCGAGCAAATTCGAGGTAATGAATAACCAGTATCTACATCAAGTATACTATACTCCCAGTAGATTATTTAAGCATGGGCTTCGAGGCGACGACCTCTGTAGGCGGTGTGCAACACCAGATGCTGATTTCTGGCATTTAGCATGAGTATGCCCCAGGGTGGCTCAATTCTGGGCGGGAGTGATCCGTATGCTATCCACAATGGTTGGTGTGCAGTTACAATGCTCTCCGCATATCTGTTTGCTGGGTTTGGTGCCCGCTGTTAAGGAAGCTGTGGGCAGATTGGTGAAGGTGGCTCTCTTGATGGCTAAAAGGCGAGTGGCAATGACCTGGGAGAGCACGGCAGCTCCAAGACTGCACGATGGCTCCAGGACCTGGCGAGCTGTCAAGATCGGCTCATTCTTTATGCAGAGGAGCTCCCCTCCTCATCTAGACCTGGTGATATATGGGAACCATTCCTACATTATTTACGGTCTGTGTCAACAGACGGGCCCCCACATTTCTGTTGCATGTTAACTCTAAGATGTATGGACCAACAGCATGATAATCTCCTATTCATTGTAAATACAATCACATTTCAATCTTTCATGGATTATGATTTTTGCCACGTGTTGTGAGATGTTTTTTATTGATTTGTATATGAGCGTCGCTGATGATATTGTGCATTGTACTTGCTCATCTAAAATCTCAATAAAAAAAATAAAAAAATATCAAAAGCTGCTTGGCCGTTAATCCAATTATAATTGAGGACATTTTTGTGAAAGTGTGACTTACTTGGGCAAACGCCCATGGTAACCCCCTTTGTTAATTGGAATCATCTACGTACACCCTAGTGCAATAAATTGTGGAGAAATCGATCAACCTCCTCTTGTTGACTCTAAACTCCTTAAAATTGGGTCATGAAAATGCAATGTGGCTAATTGTTTCTGACTTTAACGATAATCGCTTTGCCGTTGGTGCTGGCCTTTGCGGTCAGGACATTAATAACAGCTATTGGAATATTCCCTCAAAAGTGATGCAACTCCAAAGGAAGGACGTGCACGGTATTCGCATGGACAAAGCACCAAAAGATTTAAGGCTGCATATGTTGAATGGTAGAGGGACAAACGATCAACTGACTGCCTATATCCACATCTCACCATATAGACATGCTACGTTGGATTATATGTGGGTCTCTAGGACACATTTTACATGATCAGAGATGTCAATGTGTTGTCTAGCCTTGTAAGGGTCCTGGGCGGCGGGAGTATGCCGTGAATATACAACTAGCTCATTTTCCCCTTCTTAGCACAAGGGGCCTGATGTATGGCCCACCATTTTGTAAGTCGCAAATTGAGTCGCATTTAGACTCGCAAATTGGGATGCACAACAGTGTCTGAGACACTGTTTGCGATTCCCAATGGGGTCGCAAATTGCATGCCTCATGCATATTAATGAGGCTGTTGCAATTTGCAACCCCATTCGGAATGGCTGGCTCTCCCAGGGATGGTGGCCTGCTGGCGTCAACAGACCACCATGTCTGGAACTGCTTTTAAATAAAGCAGTTTAAAAAAAAATGCAGACCGTTTTCCTTAAAGGAAAACGGGATGCATTTAAAAAATAAAAATTTAACTTTTCCATTTCATTTTTAAGGGCAGGCAGTGGCAGTGGTCCTTGAAACCACTGCCAGCCCTTAAAAAATATTTTGAGAGCCCCTCACAAAGGGAAAGGGGTGTCCTGGGGACCCATTCCCGTTTTTGAAAGGTTTACTACCCTTCTGTGAAGGGTGGTAACCTGCAACTGTTTTACAATCGCAATTGCAGTCGTTAAACAGTCATACAAAGCTTCAGGAGTTGCTATAAGGAAGAGACTCCCTTGGAACGCCCCTTCCTAATAGCGAGTCGCTAATGCTATTTTGCGAATCGCAAATTGATTTGCTACTCGCAAAATAGGATTAGGTAAATGGGCCACACGTTTGTTGCGGTTGCAAACGGGTCTAAAACCCATTTGCACCCGCAAAAAAACGTTAGTATCTGGCCCAAAATAACCTAGAACCAGATTAAAAAGATCAAAGTGGCAGGTTCAGAAAATCAATTAGGACGACAGTTGGCTGATGCACAATTTGGATTTCTTTGCAGCACAGGACCAATCGGAAGATTGGCCGTTTGAAAGAGGGCTGGAGGTGACATGTACCCTGCTAGCCGCCACCAATGTCCTCATCAGGTCAGGTGGGATGTTTATCAAGGTTTTGCTATAGAAATCAGACACTTGGAAATGCAACCAAATAAGGCTTCACAGTCAGGTGTAACACCAGCAGGAACCTCCACTCCAAACAAGAAGCCATTAAAAATCTCAGATCTATAAAGAAACTGTCAGAGAAGAAGAAGTAGGATGATGAAAGAAAGTGGGTCAAGATGCATATGGTCATTCAGTTCAAAGTTCCTCATAAGATTTGGTGTAATATAAATGAGGCGATAGCCAGTAAATCGCGACCCACCACTAATAACATCTAGGCAGCAGGCTGGTCTAAGCCTATTTAGAACCTCTATGTTACAGCGCTCCCCTGTATAATAGCTGCTGCCACCTTGGAAACTGCATCCCAGACTGTTGAAGGGGTTCGTTACTAGTACTGATCCGTAAAAAGGGAAATCGTAATTTACCAGAACATTTTAGACTTATTGAACTTCTTGATGTGGATGGGAAATGTTTTGCCCGGATTCTTTATCGAATGCTGGAAAAGTGGACTCTTGACAATCCGTTAATTCCTTATTCTCAGACCGGTTTTCAGAACAGCTGCAGTATTGAAAATAACCTCTTTTGTCAAACAACTTTGATCGACGAAACCATGGCAAAAAAGGGAGGCAGCAACATGCAGCCTTTATTGGTTTTATCACCACTTTTGACAGTGTTGTAATAGGTACCCTGTGTTCTAAATTGTAGAAATGGGGCATCCCATTAGCCCTTCTGAAGGTGATAATTGTTTGCCACACTGACACCTGGGTTGAAGTTGAAGCTTCCTCCACTTGGGCCACCTCTGAAAGTATCTTTACCAACAAAGGCTTGAAGGGAGGTAGCATCCTTGTCCCCCTTTTGTTTAATTTGTACTTGGCTAATCCTACTCCATCCCTGGACGAAGCAAAAGCATTTCTGCCTAACTATGCCAGCTCAAAAATTAAAATCTTACAGTATGCTGACGACTCAGTCCTCTTAGATCCAACGCTTATGGGCCTGCAAATAGCTCTGGAAGCATTAACCCAATACTGCAGAGTTAACAGCATTCAAATCTATCTATCAAAGACTAGGGGTTGAGTGTTTGAACAGGATTAGCACTCCGTCCATCATCTTGTTGTGCTTGCTGTGTTCATGCCAAGTGTCCATGTGTATGCCCAGACGTGGGTTCCCTTCCTCGCTGTTCCACTGGATTCAAGTTAGCCTGGCTGATGAGGTATGATACCCCGAAACCGGTCCCTGTATGTTTATGTACGGTCCAGGGAAAACTTGGCTTGGCAGTTCGGGCTGGACTGTTTCCATGGGGCGCAGAGTCGAGACTGATTTGCATATGGCTGGGTCCAAACTGGGGTGGCATGGTGAGCAAAAGAATGATTGATTTATCCCAGATCTCTTGACTGGGGGTGAGTGTTTGAAAAGTTTCAGGACTGCGTCCGTCATCTTGTGTTTGCAGCATTAGCCCAATACAGCAGAGCAAACAGCATTCAAATCTATCTATCAAAGACGTAATTGGTAATCTTTGGTTGAAAGTTAATTAAAGAGGGCTCTGTGTTTCTCTATAAAGAAACGTTGGAGAGGGTTATATTGTATAAATACTTGAACATATGGGTGTACGAAACAGGACGTAATTTCACCCATCTTAAGGCTTTAAAAAAGACTGTTATCCCTAACAGGAGCCATTCTAAGACTGTACAAGAATTCGTCATGTCCTGACATAAATGCTTTAAGGAAAGCTATTAACACTAAACTTATGCCTACACTGTCGTACGGTGTTATTACCTTTCCAAACAAACTTGCTTCTTGGCTTGATAAGGAACAGTGCAATAGCTATCATCAGATTTTTCACCTTCCTCCTTGCACTAGCCTGGCACAAATCTACTTAGAATGTAATCTCTCCTGGCTAATGTTTCTGGCTAGATTCCTGTCATAGTGCGGAATCGCGAAGAGGGCCTCAGGTGGCATCCTTAAGCATTATATGTGGCAGGTAATAACTGAAGAAAAGTCGGCCTCAACCCATCACTTTAAGCAAGTCTTACAAATCCTGAAGGCAGACGTTCTATGGAGAGCTTTTCTTCCATCCAAGCTGCTTGCAAACCTATTGCCAAAACAGGCAAAAATCATCTCCACACACTTAGATGTTGACAATCTTGCAAAAAAAGGGCATGACAGTTGAGCAGTTAAGTTATACGATCCTTTGTAAGTGTTCTTTTACCTAACCCAACCACTTCCTAAGTTTCAGAAATGACAACTGATGCAGTTGAGATTTGGTTTGATTCCTCTAAAAGCCTGCTGGTTATGGTAGATTAAAGGGGGTTCGGAACACACCTATCACGTCTGTGGCTGTGCCATAAAGTTGCTAACCCATGTTGTTCACATTTACGCAGCAGTTGGGGATGGTGGGGGAGGGGAGGTGGGAAAAGGAATTAAATACATTTTAGAAAACTTACCTTTAACGGCTGTCCGCCGCCTCTCCTCTGCCCTCGTTTCCTTCTGTAGGAAGCTGGCTCTGTAAATACTCTACCAAAGTGAGGTATAGTGTGCACAGAGTCCAGTAGAACCCCAAAGGTAGGCAGGGGTAACAGTACATAGCACCTTACTCTCTATTTGTGGTAGTGTGTTTGAGCAGTAAGGCTGTTTCAGAGGGTAGTGTTAAGCATTTGTTGTACACACTCAATCAGCAAATAATATCACACACTCAAAGACTGAACTTCAGACCAATTGGTTTTGTATAAAATATTCTTTTAGTTATTTTATTTTCTAGAACCAAGCAAACCTGGCACAGGTAAGCAATAAATACTTTACAGTAGTAATGCAGTTTGTAAACAGGTTGAATTGCAATTGTATATTCACTTTGATTTGATTACAGTAGAGATATTATAATAATGCAATGCTTTTCATATACTGTACATGTACTTTGTATTGGCTTTTTAGTAGAATGTCAAGTAGATTACTTTACAGATTACTTTTCTTACACAGTGTAGTATGCCTGGATCCTGCACTGGGACATTTTCTGTAAACAGGTAAGTAAAAGCGTTTTTTGTTATTTAGTTACAGTTTTAAAGGGTTTCTTAGATTTTCCAACTCCACACTTAAAACCTTTCCACAGAAAAACAGTCAATGTTATCCTATGGAGGTAAATAGGGTTATTGGTTCAAAGGTAAGTATTCAGTTGTGGGAGTTGGATTTCTGCGGTTAGACTCAAAGGTCCCCCAGAGTCAAGGATGCACTCTTGTTACACCCTCACCACTCCCTTTTGTACCGCTTTTGGCCGCCGTAAGAGTGGCAGGATATGCTCAGACCTGAGTCCCTTGCTCGCTTTGCCACTGGATTCAAGCAAGCCGGGCTGAAGATGGCTGGAATGCCAGAAACCGGTCCTCAGAAGCTTGTTTCCGGTCCAGGGAAGACATGGCTTGGCAGTTCGGGCTGGACGGTTCCCATGAGGCACAGGGTCAGACTGATTTGCATATAGCCATGTCTGAACTGGGGTGGCAGAGTGGGCTAAAAAACGGTGATGGATTAAACCCAGATCTTTTGACTGGGTGTGAGTGTTTGATTGATTCGGATGCTCCGTCCATCACCACCCCCTTTTGTACCGCTTGTTACACCCTCAGCGGCACTAGGGTGGCCGGGTGCAGAGTCCTGAGGCCCAATGTTATCCAATGGGGGATAGGGGGCCTCTGGTTGGTGGCTGCTGACGAGCAGGCCACCGGGTTGTGGGAGCAAAGCTCCTGGACTTAAGCTCAGTGCAAATGGGGGTTCAAGCCAGCATAAAAGGTGCACCCTTATTAAACTTCGAGAAGTCAGAATTCCCTCAAATTAAAACGGATTAGAGGTATGTTCATGCCACAATTACAATCCTTTCTGGTTGTGTAATTTTCATTTCGTTTTCATTTGTTTTTGTTTTTACCTTAAACCATCAACTCCAAACATGGCACAACAGATTGTAGTTACCTTACCTCCACAATTCTTGCCTGAACCTGGCATCCCTGGGATACCTTGGGAAGACTGGTACATAATGTTTGACAACTATCTCGAGGCTCTAGATGGACAGGAATTCTCTGCGAAGAGGAAAAAGGCCATCCTTTTGAGCACTCTTGGCAAAGAAGGACAGAGAGTATTCAGATTTTTACCGATTGTTTTGAGAGCTAATGGCCAGGAAATGCCTGATGAGTTTAAAGAAGCGGTTGCACGGCTCGAGATCAGATTCTCAAAAGAGGAGAATTTAGTTATGAACCGCTACAAATTCTATACCCAGCGCCAAAAAGATTCAGAAACCATAGATGACTTTGTGGCTCGACTTAGAGAATTATCTGTAAAGTGTAAGTTCGGTGCTATGAATGACGAACTTATAAGAAATCAACTAATCGTCCAATGCTCTTATAAAAAAATTCAAGAGAGGTTGTGGGCTGCCAAGAACCCGTCTTTAAAAGATGCCATTGACCTAGCGAAAGTTATTGAGGAATCTAGCAAATGCATGAAGGTTCTAGATTCTCATAAGTCGTGTCCTCAACAAGAAGTCTCTGTTATCTCTGATAAGAGGAGTTTGGCGGAGTGTGAACATTGCAGTGGAGATAATGTTGATGTGGTTAAAAACAGACCCAGACCTCCAGTTAAAAAATCTTTCACGATGAATAAATTTTGCAATAGATGTGGGAGTAGTACCCATTCATCTGACGCAAGATTTTGCTTTGCTGCAAACAAAGAATGTCTGAAGTGTGGTAAAGTCAGACACTTCTCTAAAATGTGTAAAGCTAAATCCAAACAAAGAGTAGCTACTGTGGATGACTATAGTGATGACATCGTGGCTGAAGCTGAAAGACTTTTAGTCATTGATGAAGTTGATGTTATCAGTGATGATCCAAGACAAAACAGACCAAGAGCCATCTTCAAGATTGACTCCCATGAAGTGTCTTTGATGGTGGACACAGGATCACGTCACACCAATATTCCTAAGTCTATTTTTGACACTTTCTGGGAGGGTTTAAACTTGGAAGAGAGTGATATTTCTCCAAAGGGTTTTAACGGTCAGAAGATTGTAATTCTTGGCTTATTTGAATCTGAAATTGTCTTTGAGAAGAGATCTACATTTGGAAAAGTGTATGTCTCCATTGATGGCCCTCCCATCCTAGGTTGGGTACATCAATATGATCTCTACATAGTCATCAATCCTAGGGCTAAGAATCAGATTATGGTGGTAGAAGATGATTCAATTGAATGTATCCTAAATGAATTTGGATCTGTGTTCAGAGAGGAGTTGGGTAAACTGCGAGGTTATGCTCACCTCATTAAACTGAAGAAAAATAGTTTGCCTGTACAGCATCGTGTAAGGAGAATTCCCATTTCTATTCGTCATGAGGTAAAACTCCTGATTGAAGAAATGCTTCAATCCGGAGTGATAGAACCAACAGAAGCATCGGCATGGGTTTCCCCTGTCGTCATTTCTAAAAAATCAGACGGAAAATTAAGGTTCTGTGTTGACCTCAGGGCATTGAATAAGTGTGTTGTCGCTGACACTTTTCCCTTACCAAATATTGCTGAGATGGTGTCCACTCTTCAGGGGCCTAGATATTTCTCTAAGCTTGACCTGAAGAGTGCGTACCATCAGGTCAAGCTCCAAGAGTCCTCAAAACACCTCACTGCCTTTATCACTCCTGAGGGAATCTTCCAATTCACTCGCCTCCCCTTTGGTTTGATTTCGGCAGCTGTAGGAAGGGGGAGTCTCTAGTTGGCGCAGTGCAACACTAGCGACAAGCAGGGACTCTCCTCTTCCTCGTCAGGGCTGAGGGTTACCTTCCAGACAACCTCTGCTTACCCTCTAGGTAGTGTGGCTTAAGCAGTCGTAGGCTAATCTTTGGGGCATATAGGTTAAACCCTTGCAATAGTACACCTTTACAACCAACCCACCACACAACGAGACCAGACTGTATTCTGTAAAAATATATATCTTTATATAGATTTTAAGCAGGCTTGTGAATACAGTCAACGTACTTTACGATAACGGTTGCAAGTTACTCAGTTCAGGTTACCACAGTTCTTTCTAGCAGTTTTAAGCGTTCTCTTAGGGCCCTCAGGCCGATGTCAACAAAAGTTCTTGTGGAGCAGGCGGCTTCCAGGGGATCTGTCCCACGTCGCGTTGCCTTCCCGGGGTCGCTGTTCGTTGCAGCTCTCAGCCGAGCAGTTCACGGGTCATCCGGGGCAGCGGTGTACTGTGGCGGCAGGGTCCTCTTCTCGTCGTCCGCTCCGACCCTGGAGGCGGCGGCTGTGCGGTGGCGGCAAGTGGCAGTACGGTCCCCAAGTGCAGGACGTACCCAGCCAAGTGCCGGTGCAGCTGTGCGCTCACAGCTGGGCTGTCGGACAGGCTACCGACCTTGCGGATTCTCACAGGGCAACTGTCCGTCTTTGCAGGTGAGTGGCTGCTGGTTGCGCAGTCAACTCGAGAGCTCGGACCGGACGGGTCCTCCTTTACTTTGCTCTCGGGCTCCCGGTACAGTTGCGGTCACGGTGTTCGGGCCAGCGGCGGCTGGACCTCACGTTGCTCTCGCTGTTGCTTTGGGCCCCAGTCACGGTGGTCAGGTGGATGTCGTTGCCTTGGAGGAGATTCCTCCGTCGGTACTGCGGCGATGGCCAGCACCCGCAGTCGCTTTCTTTCAGGGGGTAGCGCCCACTGGTCCTGGGGCGCTGGTCAGGGGGCAAGTTCACAGCAAGCCCTTGGAGATCTCTTTAGCAGAGTTTGGCACAAAGTAAAGCAAAAGTCTTCTCGTAGTCTTTTCTTCTTCCTCTCCTTCGGCAGCAAGGCACCAGACACAGGCAAGAGTCAGCACCCTTCCTTGTCTCTCACGGTCCTTCTCGTAGGGCAGAGTCCTTCTGTGGCCCAAACAGGATCTAATTTTCAAGGAGCAGGGCTCCTTCTTTTATAGGCCAATTCTTTTGTTCTCGCAGGCCGGGGGGGCCTTTGCATAGCCACTCTCAGTCCTTGAGTACCCCGGTGGGTGTACTCCGGCTTCTGCTTTCAGAGTGAGGGGCAGGCGCATCAGACGCCCCACAGGAGGTGGAGCCAGCATTGTGCGGACAGGGGCGGCCAGAGTACCTTGTTGATGGGGGCTTCGCCCTCCCTGGGCCAGGTGCCGGCCGAGCCATCCGCCGCGCCCCAGGAGGGTGGAGCCAGCATTGTGGTGACCGAGCACAGCTACAGTTCGAGTCAAGAGGCACTTCTATCTCCCACTAAGGTGTAATCTGCGCATTCACCACCTGTCATCCTCCCAGCCCTGTCACTCACACGTCCCAGACAGTCGGATACACATGCCAGCAGAGGCGGGCTGAAATGGTTAAGCAAGCAAATGCTGACTTTCTAAAAGTAGCATTTGCAAACCCAGGATACTGAAATAAACTTGACTACAAGAAATATTTTATCATCCTGAGTTCAGGCATACTAAACACGACTCGCTACCATGCTCCTTGAGCCTGCTGGGATTATAGGGTGTAATAATTCCAGCAGCTCAGTCTGGCCTAATGGAGCAGGTAGCCTTCAATAGTGAAATACGGTTTTGGTTGTAAGTCACTACTAGGACATGCCACACACATCAGGGCTTGTCCTACCTTACACCTACAACGCACCCTGCCCGCAGGCCTACCATAGGGGTGACTAATATGTAGCCAAGGGAAGGTTCGGGGGCTGGCAAGTGGGTGCACTTGCCCAGCTAGCGTGACAGTACGAGACCGCATGCGGGTTCTGCGGTCGCAGTTCCCAGACACATCTTTACGGCTGCTTCGGTGGGTGGCGCAACCAGCGCTGCAGGCCCACCAGCAGTATTGGCATCTACAAGCCCCGGCACTCTCTAGTGCACTTTACTAGGGACTAACAGTAAATCCAATGAACCAATCAGGGATACCAATCGCATGTACAATTTACAGTAGGGAGCACTTGCACTGCGGCACGGGTCAGCCGTGGCGCAGTGCCCTGAGTATCGGAAAACCAGCAAAACATCGGAGGCACATCAGCAAAAAGTGGAAGGGAGACTCACGCCAAGGTGCCAGGTCTAACATGTGTCCCCTCCAGCTGAAATGTGGGGGGAACTACCCTTCCCCAGGGAGTTCCACATCACTAAGGCGGAAAAATCTGGACAGACCGTCAGCGTTGGCGTGATCGGTGCCAGGGCGGTGTTCCACCGTAAAGTCCATACTCTGTAGAGAAATGGACCACCTCAACAGTTTCGGGTTCTCACCCCTCATTTGCATCAACCATCTGAGGGGCCTGTGGTCCGTCTGAACTCGGAAGTGAGACCCAAACAAGTAGGGTCTTAGCTTCTTCAGCGCCCAGACCACAGCAAATGCTTCACGCTCTATTGCACTCCACCTACTTTCCCGTGGAAGTATCCTCCTACTTATGAAGGCTACGGGTTGGTCAAAGCCCTCCTCAGTCATCTGTGAAAGAACAGCCCCTACACCATGCTCTGAAGCGTCTGTTTGCACTATGAATTCCTTGGAGAAATCAGGAGCCAGGAGCACGGGCGCCGTGCACATGGCAGTCTTCAGGGTGTCAAAAGCCTTCTGACAGGTGTCAGTCCAAATCACATTCCTGGGCTGCTTCTTCGAAGTCAGCTCTGTCAAGGGGGTCACGATCATGCCATAGCCCTTGACAAACCTCCTGTAATACCCAGTGAGCCCCAGGAAGGCTCTCACTGCAGTCTGGGTCTTGGGGGGTTCCCAAGCCAGGATGGTCTCGATTTTGGGCTGCAAGGGTGCTACCTGGCCACTCCCAACTTGGTGTCCCAAGTACACCACGGAACCCTGCCCAATCTGGCACTTGCTTGCCTTGATTGTGAGGCCTGCTCTGCGCAGGGCCATCAACACTTCCCAGAGGTGTCGCAGGTGTTCTGGCCAGGTGCCACTGAACACTGCGATGTCATCCAGGTAGGCGGCACTGAACTCGTCTAGTCCAGCCAACACCTGGTTGACCAATCTCTGGAAGGTGGCAGGGGCATTCTTCATTCCAAATGGCATAACCCGGAACTGGAAATGCCCATCTGGTGTAGAGAATGCTGACCTCTCCTTTGCCCCATCGGTCAAGGCGATCTGCCAGTACCCAGACGTTAAATCAAACGTGCTGAGGAACCGGGCAGCCCCTAGCCGATCAATGAGCTCGTCAGCTCTCGGGATGGGGTGCGCGTCAGTCTTCGTGACTGAATTGAGTCCTCTGTAGTCCACACAGAACCGGAGTTCGGGTGTGGCTCCCGGCGCAGCAGCCTTCGGAACCAAGACCACGGGGCTGGACCAAGGACTGCTGGAAGACTCAACCACCCCAAGGGCAAGCATCTTGGAGACCTGCTCCTTGATGCAGGCCCGGACCATGTCAGTCACCCTGTAAGCCTTATGCTTCACAGGTAAGCTGTCTCCAGTGTCCACATCATGGACGCACCAATCTGTGACACTCGGAACCAGGGAGAACAGATCTGGAAACTGCCCCAGCAACTGGCGGCAGTCTTCCTGTTGTTCGGCGGTCAGGGTGGGTGAGAGGTTAACTCCATCCACTGACCCATCTTTCTCACAGGCCACCAAGAGGTCAGGAAGAGGCTCCGACTCCTCCTCCATTCCGTCATCAGTTGCCAACAACATGCCCACTTCGGACCTTCGCAAGTGGGGCTTGAGGCGGTTGACATGTAGGACCCGCAAAGGGTTCCGGGGCGTCTTCATGTCCACCAAGTATGTCACGGGGCTCTTGCGCTCCACAACCTCAAATGGGCCTGTCCACTTATCTTGAAGGGCACAGGGCTCCACTGGGGCCAGGACATACACCTCTTGTCCAGGTTGAAGCTTGACCAGAGTGGCATTCTGATCGTACCACCGCTTCATTTCCTCCTGGCTTGCTTCCAGATTTGCCTCGGCAAGTTGTCTGAAGCGTCTGGTCTGGTTTCTGAAGGCCAGCATGTAGCTATATACATTCTGGGGAGGTTTCCTGGGAGATTGCTCCCAGCCTTCCTTTACCAAACTCAGCGGTCCTCTCACGGGGTGACCGTACAGTAGTTCAAAGGGGCTGAACCCTAGGGACTTCTGTGGCACCTCGCGATATGCAAAGAGTAGGCATGGTAGGAGGACGTCCCACTTACGCCTCATCGGACCTTCTAGGCCCATGATCATGCCTTTCAGGGTTCGGTTGAATCTCTCAACCAACCCGTTACCTTGGGGATGGTAAGGCGTGGTGAACTTATACGTTACGCCACACTCTTGCCAAAGGGACTTCATATACTTGGATATGAAATTGGTCCCCCTGTCGCTCACCACCTCTAGAGGGAATCCCACTCGTGAGAAAATTCCCATCAGTGCACGTCCCACCACGGGGGCCGTCACTGTCCTCAGAGGGATGGCTTCAGGGTACCGGGTGGCATGATCCACCAAGACCAGGATAAACCTGTTTCCCATGGCTGTCTTGGGGTCCAGAGGCCCAACGATGTCAATACCCACTCGCTGGAATGGCGTACCGACCACAGGGAAGGGTTGGAGGGGAGCCTTGTTCTTCCCTCCGGTCTTCCCACTTGCCTGGCAAGTCGGACAGGTTCTGCAATGAGCATCTGAACTCTTATGCATTTGGGGCCAGTAAAAGTGGGTGACAAGCCTGTCATAGGTCTTGTCCATCCCCAAATGTCCTGCTAAAGGTACATCATGAGCCAGACCCAGTAGGAAGGCTCGGAACTTCTGGGGTACCACCAGCACACGGGCTGACCCAGGTTCAGCAGCCTTAGGCTCCGAATACAGGAGGTCGTTCTCCCAGTACACGTAATGTGTTTTGGCCTGAACACCATTGGCCTGGTCTGCAGCCTGCTGCCGCATACCCACGAGAGAAGGGCATTCTTTCTGCTCCTTGCAGAATTCCTCCCTGGAGGGTCCTCCTTCTTGCTGCCAATGGGTCAGCTCAGGCAGGTCCCCCAGTTCGGCGATCTGTTCCCCTGTAGGCTCCAGGGCATCCCCCTCAAGGTCTGCTTCCTCCTGGACCGTGGGAACTTCAGGGGCCGGTTTCCCGCGCCCCCTGCGCCTTCTCCCTAAGGCCGGTTCCTGGGCCTCTCCTGCAGGCCCCAGGACCTCTTGATCACCCCTACTGGCTGCCATCGACCGGGTGGTCACGCACGCCCAGTCAGGCAGACCCACCATCCGCAGGTGAGTCGTCTTCTCCACCTTTTCCCAAGGGGAGTGCTCCAAGTCATTCCCTAGCAAACAGTCAACAGGCATGGTTTTTCTTACACAGACCTGCAGAGTACCAGAGACCCCCCCCCCACTCGAAGGGAACTTGAGCCATCGGACACTGACTCTCAGAATTATCAGCGTTGATAACCCTACAGTAGGCATGGGGTACAACCTGCTCTTGAGACACCAGGTGCTGCCTCACTGCAGTCACACTGGCTCCTGTATCTCTAAGAGCCTCAGCTTCCTTACCATTGATGATCACCACCTGCCCATATTTCTTAGTGTTAGAGGGCAGGTAGTTCGTAGGGATCATCTCACTGTCTCCTAGCGAGACCAGGGTCATGTGCACGGGATCTCCACCCCCCGGGACCATCATTTCTTCTCCCAGGTGAACGCTAGTCCCTTGACGGGGCGGAGCACCAGTGGGTGCGGGTTTTCCAAACAGGCGACACTTGGGGTCACTAGATATGTGCCCAGGCTCGCCACATTTGTAACAATTGAAGGGCCCCTTTCGAACAGGTTTACCTGTCGGGGCTCCATTCTGCTTCGGGGGTGGGGGAGGCTGAGAACCCTGCTGCGGGCTCCCCTGGGAACTACTTTGGGGGCCTTTTTGGAACCCTTTCTGTTTTCCCCCCTTGTCCCCCCCACTCTTCTGCTGGGGACCCTGCCCACTCTTGGCGGAGTCTCCCACGGGACCCTTGTGGACCCTGGTGCTGAGCCAGCGGTCCGCCTCCTCAGCAAGCTTCCTCGGGCTGGACAGCTTGCTATCGATCAGGTGTTGGCGTAACTCAGGAAAACAGTGATCAGACAAGTGCTCCCATGCAATCAAATCAAAGAGACCTTGAAAATCATTAACTTGGCTACCCTTCACCCAACCATCCAGTGCTCTGCAAAAGTAAGTCACATACTCCACATACGTATTCCCAGGCCGCTTAGTACATCCCCTAAACTTCTGTCTATACATTTCAGGGGTAAGCCTGTACCTGTCCATTAAAGCTTCTTTCATGTGGGAATAGGATCTCTGATTTTCAACGGGCAAATCTAGCAAGGTATCTCTCCCTTCGCTAAGGAACCTTCCCCACAACCCCGCTCCCCAATCCTTGTCAGGGACCCGGTGGGAGGACATGGCTACCTCGTATGCCCTAAACCACTGTCCTATGTCATCCCCCTTAAAGAACTCCTTAACTACGTCCTTCGGGATGTGCACTCTTGACTCTACCTGCACTGGCGATGCGCTGCCACCAGAGGGAGGACGATCCAAGTCTCTCTCCTTGAGACTTATCTCCCTCATTTTTACTTCATAATCCATTTGGTGCTTTCGCTCTTCCAGCGCCATTCTTTTCGTTTCAAGCTCCAGTTGGATTTTCAATTCTGCCAGCTTTCTTTCGTGATTCCTCGTTTCCTTCCTGTCCGCCAGCTCCTCTGGCGACAGGCCTTTACCAAAGCTGTGCACGCTGTCTTGCCTTTCGAGGTCAATCAGATCCCCAAGTGCATTCTGCTCCTCCCTTGCATTCTGCTCGGCGAGGGCGTCTTGATCCTCCGGGGTCTTTCTGGACTCTACCCAGGCTTTCAGGGCCTTGGAGAGCTGGGTCTTGTTTTTGCAACCAGCGTGCGGAACCTTGAGTTTCTTGCAAAAGAACTTCAGTTCATCCCTGGAATATTTATCCAGTTTTGCGGGGTCCCACTCCACCTCCAACACCTCGGAGGTCGTGGACTCCGCTCCATCCAGGCTCTTCGTGCCCGGCATGGCTTTCCCACTCGGAATTTTCTCTTCGGCAAAATTCAAAAGCAAAGTCTGTGGCTAAGTAACCGGACCGTAATCCTTGTGTAGTGGTCAGAAGCTCAGGTATAGATATCGCAAGTGTAAATTCGAAATCCTCACCGCTGCGTCCAATGTAGGAAGGGGGGGTCTCTAGTTGGCGCAGTGCAACACTAGCGACAAGCAGGGACTCTCCTCTTCCTCGTCAGGGCTGAGGGTTACCTTCCAGACAACCTCTGCTTACCCTCTAGGTAGTGTGGCTTAAGCAGTCGTAGGCTAATCTTTGGGGCATATAGGTTAAACCCTTGCAATAGTACACCTTTACAACCAACCCACCACACAACGAGACCAGACTGTATTCTGTAAAAATATATATCTTTATATAGATTTTAAGCAGGCTTGTGAATACAGTCAACGTACTTTACGATAACGATTGCAAGTTACTCAGTTCAGGTTACCACAGTTCTTTCTAGCAGTTTTAAGCGTTCTCTTAGGGCCCTCAGGCCGATGTCAACAAAAGTTCTTGTGGAGCAGGCGGCTTCCAGGGGATCTGTCCCACGTCGCGTTGCCTTCCCGGGGTCGCTGTTCGTTGCGGCTCTCAGCCGAGCAGTTCACGGGTCATCCGGGGCAGCGGTGTACTGTGGCGGCAGGGTCCTCTTCTCGTCGTCCGCTCCGACCCTGGAGGCGGCGGCTGTGCGGTGGCGGCAAGTGGCAGTATGGTCCCCAAGTGCAGGACGTACCCAGCCAAGTGCCGGTGCAGCTGTGCGCTCACAGCTGGGCTGTCGGACAGGCTACCGACCTTGCGGATTCTCACAGGGCAACTGTCCGTCTTTGCAGGTGAGTGGCTGCTGGTTGCGCAGTCAACTCGAGAGCTCGGACCGGACGGGTCCTCCTTTACTTTGCTCTCGGGCTCCCGGTACAGTTGCGGTCACGGTGTTCGGGCCAGCGGCGGCTGGACCTCACGTTGCTCTCGCTGTTGCTTTGGGCCCCGGTCACGGTGGTCAGGTGGATGTCGTTGCCTTGGAGGAGATTCCTCCGTCGGTACTGCGGCGATGGCCAGCACCCGCAGTCGCTTTCTTTCAGGGGGTAGCGCCCACTGGTCCTGGGGCGCTGGTCAGGGGGCAAGTTCACAGCAAGCCCTTGGAGATCTCTTTAGCAGAGTTTGGCACAAAGTAAAGCAAAAGTCTTCTCGTAGTCTTTTCTTCTTCCTCTCCTTCGGCAGCAAGGCACCAGACACAGGCAAGAGTCAGCACCCTTCCTTGTCTCTCACGGTCCTTCTCGTAGGGCAGAGTCCTTCTGTGGCCCAAACAGGATCTAATTTTCAAGGAGCAGGGCTCCTTCTTTTATAGGCCAATTCTTTTGTTCTCGCAGGCCGGGGGGGCCTTTGCATAGCCACTCTCAGTCCTTGAGTACCCCGGTGGGTGTACTCCGGCTTCTGCTTTCAGAGTGAGGGGCAGGCGCATCAGACGCCCCACAGGAGGTGGAGCCAGCATTGTGCGGACAGGGGCGGCCAGAGTACCTTGTTGATGGGGGCTTCGCCCTCCCTGGGCCAGGTGCCGGCCGAGCCATCCGCCGCGCCCCAGGAGGGTGGAGCCAGCATTGTGGTGACCGAGCACAGCTACAGTTCGAGTCAAGAGGCACTTCTATCTCCCACTAAGGTGTAATCTGCGCATTCACCACCTGTCATCCTCCCAGCCCTGTCACTCACACGTCCCAGACAGTCAGATACACATGCCAGCAGAGGCGGGCTGAAATGGTTAAGCAAGCAAATGCTGACTTTCTAAAAGTAGCATTTGCAAACCCAGGATACTGAAATAAACTTGACTACAAGAAATATTTTATCATCCTGAGTTCAGGCATACTAAACACGACTCGCTACCATGCTCCTTGAGCCTGCTGGGATTATAGGGTGTAATAATTCCAGCAGCTCAGTCTGGCCTAATGGAGCAGGTAGCCTTCAATAGTGAAATACGGTTTTGGTTGTAAGTCACTACTAGGACATGCCACACACATCAGGGCTTGTCCTACCTTACACCTACAGCGCACCCTGCCCGCAGGCCTACCATAGGGGTGACTAATATGTAGCCAAGGGAAGGTTCGGGGGCTGGCAAGTGGGTGCACTTGCCCAGCTAGCGTGACAGTACGAGACCGCACGCGGGTTCTGCGGTCGCAGTTCCCAGACACATCTTTACGGCTGCTTCGGTGGGTGGCGCAACCAGCGCTGCAGGCCCACCAGCAGTATTGGCATCTACAAGCCCCGGCACTCTCTAGTGCACTTTACTAGGGACTAACAGTAAATCCAATGAACCAATCAGGGATACCAATCGCATGTACAATTTACAGTAGGGAGCACTTGCACTGCGGCACGGGTCAGCCGTGGCGCAGTGCCCTGAGTATCGGAAAACCAGCAAAACATCGGAGGCACATCAGCAAAAAGTGGAAGGGAGACTCACGCCAAGGTGCCAGGTCTAACAGCAGCGAGTGTTTTCCAAAGGTTGGTCAGTGAAATTTTCAAGGGGCTAAAGAACGTAGTGTTCTTTCAAGATGACATCTTGGTTTTTGGAGATTCGGTGGCCGATCACAATCATGTCCTTAAAAATGTGTTGCATAGGATTTGGGACACTGGCCTTACTTTGCATAAGGAAAAGTGCTCCTTTCTTGTCCAGGACATTGAATATTTGGGACATGAAATTTCGGTTAACGGAGTCAAGCCAAAGAGAGATCTCCTTGACGCTATACGTTCTGCCCCTTGCCTATCTGATAAGGATCAATTACGGTCGTTCATGGAGTTGATTGAATATTACTCCAAATTTGTGGAGAAATTTTCAGAGAAGACCTTGCCTCTGAGAGCTTTGTTAAAAAAAGGTTGCAAATTTATTTGTGGGCCTGAACTTGAAATGTGTTTTAATGATATCAAAGAAGCTATTTGTAGTGCTAAAGTCCTTGCACCTTTTGAAACTAACAAGGTTTCCACTTTGCTGGTGGATGCTAGTGCATGTGGGCTTGGTGCTGTCCTGTTACAAACCCATAAGGATGGTGAGAGGCCAATTGCATTTGCTTCGCGCACTCTTTCTAAATGTGAACAGAATTATTCTGTCATTGAGAAAGAGGCCTTGGCGGCTGCGTGGGGTGCTCACCATTTTCGTCCTTATTTGTGGGGTACACGTTTTAACCTAAAGACTGATCACAGGGGGGGCGGCCTGTGGTTCTCCAAGGTTGGCGAGGTTAGCTTCCAAGCTTCAAGAATATCATTTTGACATTTCCCACATTTCGGGTTGGAGGAATTTCCAGGCCGATTGTTTGTCTAGACTGGCTGTTCCGTCTTGTGTAAATGTTGGTTTCAGCCTTGAGGGTTTGGAAGAAAATGTTGCCTGGATTGATGATGTACTTTCCCTTGCTGAGAGCTCCTTTTCTCGTGTTGACTGGCTGGAGGCTATGTCTAGAGACAGTGTTATGCAAGAAGTTATTCAGTTGATCAAACTGGGTTCGGGTAGGGAGAGTTGTGTGCATGTCTCTGTTCGTCCTTTCTTAAAAGTCATTGATGATCTGTCTGTCTGTGAAGACAATGTGGTAATGCGTGGCGATAAATTTGTGCCTCCTGCTGACTTGAGGTCAAAACTTATTTCCATAGTGCATGAGGGTCATCTTGGCCAGACCTTAACGCAACAAAGGCTCAAGTTGAATTTCTGGTGGCCTGGTATGGATTCTATGGTTTCTTCTTGGGTTGAGGACTGGCATACGTGCAAGGTAGGGGAGAAGAGGATGAAGGTTTCAGTTGGGTCTGAGATGGGTGCGTTGCAATTTCCTGAAGTCCCGTGGCATACCATCTGTTTGGACTTTATTGGCCCTATGGTGGAGTTACCTCTGTCTCAGAGGTTTGCTGTTGTCATTGTAGATTGTTATTCTAAATGGTTGTCTGTGGAGTTTCTAAAGGATATCACCACTGATACTACCATTAAACATTTAAAATCTGTATTCTTTTGGGAGGGTTTTCCCAATGTCATCATTACTGACAATGGCACGCAGTTGGTTTCACATGATATGCAAACCTTTTTGGCTGATTGTGGTGTTTCTCATCACAGGACCTCCCTCTACAATCCCCAAGGGAATGGTTTGTGTGAGCGCTTGAATCGATTGGTGAAAGGTACTATTCAGATGGCTCTTTCCAATAGCTCTTCTGTTTCTTCCCTTGTTCGTGAAATGGTCTATGCCTATTGTACTACCCTTCATGGCACTCAGCTCAAGTCTCCCTTTGAGCTCATGAGCACTAAGTTAATTCCTTCTCGGCTTAAAGGAATGGTTTGTCAGTCTGATCGGGCTAAGGGTGTTTGTTTGCCTGTTTCTCCTTCTAGCTCTTCTAATAAGGGTTCTGTGGGGCAGGTCCCGAAAGTGGTCTCTAACTCTTTTAATAAGGGTTCTGTGGGGCAGGTTTCGAAGCTTGCTAAGGGTGACCTGGTGAAAGTGAAGTCTGGTTGAGTTTCTGGTGGCCTGTCGAAATTCCGTGGTCCCTTTCTTGTAAAAATGGTCTATCCTCACTATGTTGTCCTTTCCAATGGTGAGAAATGGAACTTAAGGAGGGCGGCTCTTTATCAGAAAGCTGGTTCTGTGTCTGGTTCTCTGCCTGCTTCTTCTGTTTCTGTCCAGGATCAGGGTACTTCAGGCTACATGTTTATTTCCTCTCATGCTCCTGCTGCGCCTGTTCCCGTGCATGCTTTAGGTAGGAGCGATGGTGGGGGGGATGCTCCTGATTCTGTTCTTCCTGGTCCCAGTTCTTCTTTGTCTGTTTCCAGGCCTCAAAGATCCCGTAGACCTCCTGTGTATTTGAATGATTTCTGTTCTGATTAGTTTTTTTAGAGGGGTGACGTGTGTCCCTTTCATTACTTTAGTTTTCTTTGTTTTAGCATTTCTTTAGATCCTCTCTGTTTTAAGTTTCATTTCTACGACAAGTTTGTTCTTTTTCTTTTCAACGAGAGGAGATGTGTTGTATATTTATCCTACCTTTATTTCTATGCTTTACTGTGTTTCTTACCTGTGTCATACATTCCAGAATGTGGATGGCTCTGTCCCTTCCTAGTGTTCTAGGTGGAGACAGTTTGTGCCTGGCCAGCTTGTATTGAAGATGCCTGCTGTTTCTCTCTCGCAATAAACCTGCTATATTACACAAGTGGTCTCCAGTACCTACTACACACACCATTACTCAAAATTTGCAGTCACACAGCTGTACCACTTCTGGATGTCTTTGGTTTGGAAGGCAGGGTAGGTCCTCTGGTTCTTGAGGTTGCTGGCTGCAGGACAAACCAGAGTTTTGCTTCTACAGGTTCGAGGTGGGGACAGGCCAGTAGGGCTGGCACCAAGTCAGTAGGCGTCCTCCTCTTGTTGGCTTCGGCACGGCTGTTCGGTCCTTCTTCTTTTCTTCTTCTGGTTTCTTGTCTGAGGAAGCAATGTTCAGGGGGGCCCCCAAATACTAGATTCAGGGGCGTTACAGGTAGGTAAAAGGTTGGGACCAATGGGTCTCTTCCCTGGGGTGGATGCACCCCCTATTATGCCACCCTCCAGGGGACATTTGCCTCACCCTGGTTGGTTGGGTCCCCCAATCTGCCAGATGGTGTGGACTGAGAGTTGTGCTTCACCTCGCCTCCCCCACCTGAGGGGTGGAGTTGGCAGTGTTAGGCACACCTATCTTCCTCACTTGTTTTTCCTGCCGGTTCTCCTACCTAAAGTGAGGGTCAGAACCAGTGGGGACCAGTTGCTGAAGGCATCAAGAGGCCTGGGGAAGCTCACAAAGGTGGCAAGCTTATGAAGTTTCCCCTTCGTGGACCCTGCCCATCCTGGGGGAAGAGGCCTAGCACCTCGTCCCAGGATGTGCATTGTTTCAGGCCCCCGAAAGCAGCAGGCTCTCGACCCAGGGGTCTAGAAACATGTCTGTGGTGGCAGCTGAAAGCAGCCACTCAGCCTGGACACTAGTGGTAAGTCGTTTTTCAGGGGGCATCTCTACGATGTCCTCTGTGTGCATTTTTTATTAAATCCCACAATTGCATCAGTGTGGGTTTAATGTCCTGAGAAGTTGAATACTAAACTTCTGAGTTTTCAGTGTAGCCATTATGGTGCTGTGGAGTTCGTAATGACAAACTCCTCGCACCATATACTCTTAAGGGCAGCACTGCACTTACAATGTCTAAGAATTGACTTAGACACTGTGGGGGTACAGGGCTCATGCACCTGTACCCTCACCACTGGTACAGTGCACCCAGCTAGAGGGGTGACTGATCTATGCCAGGGTAGTGGGTTGTAGGCATGGCACACACGGATGTGTGCCATGTCGACTCTTCACTTTGTTCTGCATCAAGACAGGCAGACTGCAAAGGCCGTGTGTGAGTGTAAAGGTACAGGATCTCCAGGGGTGGCACAATAAGTGCTGCAGCCCTTAGAGACATTCCCTGGTCACAGTGCCCTGTGTACCTGTGGTACCACTTACCAGAGACTGACCAGTTGCCAGAGATGCCACTTGAGGTTTGTCTTCAATGCAGTTTTAGGGAAAGAGCATATGCCCTGGGTACCTAATTTGCAGGAGCCCAAGGCACACACAGTCAAAGCTTTTTCAGACTTTCCTCTTCCTGTCCCGGCCGGCAGCAGGAAGTATCTGGGCAGACAGGCTCCCCTGAGCCAATCAATACGCTGCATTAGAACATTGGAATGTTGGGAGCTCCATTGCAGACAATGGAGTGCTCCCTGCTTCTACGGGCCAGTAAAGGCCCGCAGAGCAACATTCCAATGTTCTACACAGGCTTCTCGAAGTTCCAGGGGATTTATATCCCCCGAGCTTCGAGAACCCTTTGTTAAATTTGTTAGAACATTCTGCCCTCTTGTGGCAGAATGTTCTAATAGCCTTATAGCCCTTCGTAGTAGGGCTATACGGCTATTAAAGTCCTGCTGTCTCGTTAAAGTCCCTCCCCTTCGGCTCGGGCCTTTAACGATTCAGCGGGCCTTTTATATCTGGTATAGCCCGCTACGGCGGGCTATAAGGCTATAATGCAACATTGTGATTGGCCTGAGCGCCGTGGATCAGCGCTCAGACTGGAACAGGGAGCCTGTGCATGTTCCTGTCCTGGCTGTGTAATGCAGCCTGGTAGGAACATGCAAAGTGCGCATGAACTGTTTGGTTGGCCCAAGAGGGCTGACCAAACTGTTCATGCACACTTAGGGAGTGCACCTCACTCCTCCCCTGCTCTTACCAGCCCCGCCCAGCCACTGACTCCAACAGGGGAAATAAAATGATAATAATGATACGTTACTATCATTTTATTTTTACTTTTCAAATGTGGGGCGACGCTTCTCCCACCTTAGCGGAGGAGCCACCACTGCATTTGCGAGAAGCTCTCCTTTCACTGGAAATACCAGTTGCATCCAATGTTTAGAATTCTCAACTTTTCACACCTGCAAAAACGCACTGAAGGCTGCTTAAAGGAAGAGTCTACACAGTTAGCTGCTCTGTTTTTGTAGTTCTTGAGAGGGCCTGCAGGGACCTGGAAGACAGGACATTTCTGATTAGCCAAGAAATCCCTCAGAATTCCATGGCCCAGAGTAGAGCCCATGGTGACCTGGTAGGACATGTTTCCATTACCCGGACTATCTTTCCTGCAATAAATTCCACCCACTCTTTGCGAAAAAACAATTTTTAAAGTAAGTTCTGGGTTCCTTACTGGCTAGTGTCAATGTTTCTATACATCATATTTTCATGAATACATAAGGAATTATCTGATTAATTTGATAACGTTTTTGAGGAGGCCCTGTTGAGACCTGGAAGAGTTTAAATATTCTTGAATGGTCAAGGACCCGCTCACAGCAAGTTTCAGAATTTCTACAGCCCAGAGAGGAGCCCATGGTGTCCTGGTAGTTACACGTCCCCACTACCCAGTCTAGCCTTCCAACCATTAATTCAACCCATTTCTCTCAGAAACAAATTTTAAACAAAATTCTGATCCTTTACAGGCTATAGTTCATGAAAATCGCATTGACTTTTAATGATTATGTAATGGTTTGCTGAAGGAATTATCCGAGGACTTTGACAAGCCTTTTTAAGCTCAGTTATACTGTTTGGTCCCCATTTTTGGTTGGCAGTGTCATACCTCAATATGTCTGTCCTTAATACTGCTTTCATGAATTTTTGTAATCTTGTTTATATTTTGTTGTAAGCTCCTTATGCCTGAGGCACTTTAGCCCATCTGTGCCTCTTATTCTTTTAGAAGGGACTTATGCAATTGTTGGCTTCATTTTATAACCCTAGGGCCGCCTCAGATATTGTAGCATCGCACACTGTGCATTTTAGTAATGCCTCTTGAGGTAGTTTCTCATCTGTTGTCCAGCGTAGCCGCTGGCAATAATCGTGGAAATGTCATTGTATTTTGTTTCTACAGTACTTTTGCTGTAATTGCCGTCTGAGTGTTCATATGACTATCGTAATGATTTTAATTAATTGTGCAACTAGAACGTACTGTTACTGGTACTCACTGGAAGAGACCTGGTAAACCATTATTGCCCTAGGACTCTCTGAATCAGTTCCCACACCAGGCTGCACTCCTCCAGTCTGCCTTATGTGACTCATTCATTTGCTCAGTAATTCTCTTAATACACCTTCTAAACTTTCCCACCAGCTTTCTCTCGCCCCCAGCCCTTGAACCGTATTCCCTTCCCCAACGTTAATCACCTAAACACGCAAATGCCTTCTTCGCTCAGTAAATAAAGGACATCACAAACTCCTGAGCACTACTATAAACAGGCCCAACTTCCCCTGAATCTGCTCTTGCTGCTGTCAGGCTGCCTACTTCCAAGATCTCATTACCTGCTTTCAAGCCCACCTCTGCTGGCTATCCCTTATCTTTATTTTCATAGTCTTGCCCTACAGACCACTGCTACTAACTCCTGCTTTCAGGCACTGACTTTGCTGCATATGTATGCTCCACAATGAACACGCTTATTCCCGCCTTTCCTCCCTTCCACTCAGCTCACCTCAGGAACTTTACCCCTAAAAGTCCTGCAAAGTTTTCCCTTAAAGTCGGGGACACACAGCCCCTTCTTTACACCCTGCTCAGTCCTCAAACAATTAACTGTTTGGCAGTGACTACTTTTTCATTTATTCTCTCCTCTTCGGCTTCTAACCAACATCTTTCATATCCACTGTTTTGAATAAACTATTACAGAGAGTTGCAGCTGACCATTTTTGTCTTTCTTGAACAAAAGAAGTTTTTGTTCAATTGACTTACCAGTTATTTCACTAATCATTCCTTTTTAGTTTCAATCCAATCTATTTAGTTTTCAACTGTTGTACAAATATTATCCCCTTTGATTGTAGGGATAGAAAATATTAAACCTTATATCTGAATCCATCACACCCCCTTGTACCCTTCCTTTCCCTTGCCACTCAGGCCACTTCACTTCTCCACACCAGCACCTGCTGGGTCATATCCAGGTTAGCTGTGCTGTATGATCTGTACTATGCACTTTAATCTCTTCCTGTAGGTGGACTAGCAATAAACATTTCAGAGTGATCCAGAAAGCACAATATTTGCAACCTTTTGAGGCAACTAAGTTAAATGATGGGTAGGGGAGGAGGACGGGTCATTTTTTCAGGAATTCCGTTTTCTCTCCGTTGTGTTGTTTTAGTGTTTTTCTCCTTCTTCAGAATGTAGCATAATCGTTGTCACCAGCCCCCCTGAGAAGTAGGATTTTCATACCGCATTTGTTAAGAATTTTCTGCTTCACAATCAGACGCATATGCAAGATCATTTTCCTCTTTCTGTCAAATAGAAGAGTGTTCTGCTTCTGAGAAGCAACCCAGTAGTATCACCTCCGTCATGGTGCAAGTTTTGATCTTGGAGGCCTGTCCCAGAAGGAAGAGATGTGTGGGGAGGACCATAAAACGTTGCCAGCAAGTCTCATTCCTGGATTTACCTAGTAGTGCTTATTCTAAAGAACCCCCTCACATATGTGTTAACATTCACCATCTTGACCTACTCCACCCAGCTGCCTTTTTTCTTATATTGTCTTTTCCTCTATGCAACATTCAACAAAACCTCATCGCTCTGCTCCAGCTTTTCAGTCCCTCCAGGCACACTCACACTCTTCCTGTTGACACCAGGTCAGGTTCCTGTGTGCCAGAAATAGGAACAAATGTTCCTCCTCCATTGCATCATTGATCTCTCCACCAAGGTATCTGAATTCCACGATCCACAATCTCCTTTTAGTTCTCCAACCACATGGTGCTGCATCCTTATTCTATGTCAGTCTCCTCTGTTGCTTTTCCTGGAAACTATTCCCAGTCAACTAAGGACTACACTTTTGTCTGTGTATTTAACCACATGGCTGCTAGGCGTTTTCCCGTCCTGCGCTGAAGAACCAAAATTACCATTATTGGTGACGAGCTGGCCTTGTCATCCGCGCACGGCAGGTAAGCGCCATGACGAGCCCAGCTCGTCATTAGCTTCAAAGGGGTTAAGACTGCTCCAAAAGACGATCTCCTTCAGATCAAGAACCAAAATGGTTAAAGGTAAAGATTTCCATTCATAAGCCTGTCCAGTACGTGACCACCAAGTATCCAGAAAGCTCTCCATGTTTTCTCCTGACATTTTTTAAAATTTATTTTAATGTATTTACATAATGTCACCTCCTTCATTTACCACCCACTATTTTTAACCCACGCTTCTATAAGTACCTACCCAACTGTCACTGTGCTCCATAAACTGTCAGCTTGCTACTGACAATGTTTGTTTGTCATCAATATCATACCGTATGGGATGGTTAAGTTGACTCAGAACAGAAAGCCCTTATTCTGGATGCTATATCTCACACCACTTAGTAAACACAATTCTTGTGAGATAGTGCATTGCTATTGACACATTATGAACGTAGTAAAAAGCATACAAGGTAGGAATCGCAATCAACAAATGCACTCACAGTCAGCAGTATTCGCATCATCACACAAGTCACTCATACGAGCACCCAAATATATTTTGAAATAAATGTACAAGAAATATTGCACACCACTTATGTTGCCTCAAAATCTACAATTACGAGAAAATAAATACACGTTTGATGAGCATACACAAGTCTGTGTACCTGATAACTTTTAAAACACTGCTTTTGAGCCCAAGACAATTGAACTGGTGCTTTCAAATGCGCATGTAAAACTATACAAGAATGGGCAATTAGCGAAAAAATTGGAAAGATGCAGCCTAATGCTGTATTTCCCTTTTTTGGTCTTGCCTGAGTCAGCGTGTGCGCTTTTGCTTCCAAGTCTGGTGTCCTTTGAAAAGATCTAAAGACTTAGAGCCGGATCATTGCTTACCATTGGTTGATTTCCTTGTCACTTCATTTCTTTTAGTTTCAGTGGCAGCAGGTTTCATTTTGCCTTTCTCACCAAATGGCTTTGGGATGATTTTGGTTTCACCTCGTTACATTTGACACACCTACCAAGGAACTGCAGGGAGTTAGCGGCGTGTTCTTTCAAAAGTTAGTGGGCGCTACCCACAGCATCAACATACACACCAGTTAGAGAAAGAATGTGAACATTTGCACTATATTATGCTTTAAAAACAACAGATTTAAAGATATTTTGCTTGCCCTGTTTTTGTTTTGTTGCCTCGTCCATGTTCTTTTTGTTTGACACTGTTTGGTTTTTCCTTTAGGGAATTAGTGGGCAGTGGCGGCTCCCCCATTGGGGCATGGGGGCGGCAACTCGCTGCTTTCTCGCTGTGCGAGAAGGCAGAAACATAACGGTAAACACTACCATTTATGTTTCTGCCTTCTCGTATTGCGAGAAAGCACAAGTGCCTCTGTGCCTGGTTGAGGGCGGGTGGGTGGGCGGTCCTGCTCGAGGGCAGAGGGGGAGTGGCTTGCCCACTGTTGTGGGAACTGACTGTTTGGTCGACCCTGGAGCCGACCAAACAGTCAGTACCCACAACAGTGGGCAAGCCAATCCCCCCTGCCCTCGAGCGGGACCGCCCACTCTCCCTATACAGAGAAAATGTCCGCGGCTGGGGCGCTCGCCTGCTGCGCCTACCAGCCTTGTAATTGGCTGCTTGCGTTGCATTGCGTAGGAGAGGGAAGCTACCTGCTGGCTGCTTCCTGCAGCATGACCCACCAGTACAGCGTGGCCAGCCGTGGCCTGGAGTGGAGGCGGTGCAGACGGTACCCCGGCACTCAGGTACATATTTTAACTGTTTTACTCCCCACCTCTAAACATGTCGTGCAGCGTTGTTACTTTCAGTTTACAATTCATCCCATATGCCAGGGATTCCAAAAAGGCTAGGTTAGGTAAGAGTCAGGGTCCCTGTCCTGTCTTTGTTGAAGAGGCGTTGAATAGTTTCTCTGGCGAGATGAGGATGGGTATAGGGGAGAAAATGTGTGGGGGTTAAGGTGGCTGGTGCAAGGGTCTTCCACGGAAGGCAGGGTTGGGGGGGGGGTCAGAGTCATTTGTTTTTCATGGTGGAAGAGTGCGGAGATGACAAGTTTCACACTTCTAGGCGCACACACAGTCTAAATTTAGTTTTTTTTATTGTGGGACTTGTAGTCCCGGTTAATTAGAGATACAGGACTACCAGTCCCAGAAGACATATAAAAAAATGTGGATTTGATGAGCTGCCCAAGTGTGGACCTGGGCACTTGAGTTCTGTGGTGGCAGGGATTTATAATAATAATCCATATTTGAAATCCACATCCATATAATAGTGACAAGAGCAGTGTCTCTGCGTATAGTGTGGGGGAGTAGTGGCTTTATGGTGGTTTGTGCGCTTTGCCTTAAGGAGGAGGCATCACGAGGGGTTACTGCGCTTAAGCCATGTGTTTGTGAGAAAGTAATATGTGAGTTGATGGCGCCCGGTACCATGGTATGGCGCCTCCGAGGCTCTGGCGCAGTGGACTGTGGGCGAGGAACTGCTTGTGTGGGACGGGCACAGAGGTAAGAGTTACTTTGGAGAGGGGAAAAGTGACACGGGTGAGGAGGAAGGAACAACATGGACGGAGGAGAATTAGGGTGACCAACTGGCATTGGTGCAAATTCAGGACGGTGAGTGTAAAAATTCAGGACAAAGGGTCAAAATTCAGGACACAAATTCAGGACAGGAGGTCAAAATTCAGGACAAAACTTCAGGACAATAGGTACGTTTTACAGACACATCAGAGGTCGCGCAATAGTATATAAGTAAGCCCAGCCATTTCCAAACATATTCAACCATTTGCAAACCTATCCATCATGTATCCTTCCAGCTATCATTTCACTCATCCATCCCTTCATCCATCCCCTCATCCATCCTTTCACTCATCCTCCATTATCCATCCATCCATCCACCCTTTCACCCTATCCATCTGTACACTTATCCATCCACTCTTCGTCCCATCCGTCCATTCACTCATCCATTCAGCCATTTACCCTTTCACCAATTCAGCCATCCTTTCACTTACTAATCCTTCCACCCACCACTCTTTTAGTCATCCATCCATCCTCCCTTTCTCTCTCCATCGACCCTTTCACTTAGCCTTCCTTCCATCCATCCATCCATCCACCACCCATCCATCTACTCATCCACTCATGAATCCATCCATTGCCCCTATCACTCATCCATATATCATTTCACTCCTCCTCACATCTATTCATCCTTTTGTCCATCTACCCTCCCTTTCACTCACTCATCCATCATTAAACCCATCCTTTCACTCATATGTCCATTCATTCACCCTTGCACTTATCAATCCATCCATCATTTCACTCATCCACCTACCCCCCATCATCCACCCACCCACCCACCATCCACCCACCCACCATCCACCCACCCACTCATCCATCCTTTCACCCACCCACCCACCATCCAATCCACTGATCCATCCTTTCACCCACCCACCATCCACCCACCCACTCATCCATCCATCCTTTCACCCACCCACTAATCATCCATCCATCCATCCTTTCACCCAACCACTCATCATCCATCCATCCATCCATCCATCCTTTCACCCACCCACTTATCCATCCATCCTTTCACCCACTCTCCATCCATCCATCCATCCTTTCACCCACCCATCATCCATCCATCCATCTGTCCTTCCCCTCATCATCCATCCATCCCCTCATCATCCATCCATCCTTCCCCTCATCATCCATCCATCCTTCCCCTCATCATCCATCCATCCTTCCCCTCATCATCCATCCATCCTTTTCCCTCATCATCCATCCATCCATCTGTCCTTCCCCTCATCATCCATCCATCCTTTTCCCTCATCATCCATCCATCCTTCCCCTCATCATCCATCCATCCTTCCCCTCATCATCCATCCATCCTTTCACCCACCCCTCATCATCCATCCATTCCCTCATCATCCATCCATTCATCCTTTCACCCACCCCCTCATCATCCATCCATCCACCCTTCCCCTCATCATCCATCCTTTCACCCACCCCCTCATCATCCTTCCCCTCATCATCCATCCTTTCCCGTCATCATCCATCCTTTCCCGTCATCCATCCTTCCCCTCATCCATCCTTCCTTTCATCCATCCTTCCCCTCACCCATCCATCCATCCCATCACCCATCCATCCATCCCATCCATTTATCCTGCCCCTCATCCATCATCCTTCCCCTCATCCATCCATCCATCCTTCCCCTCATCCATCCATCCTTCCCCTCATTCATTTATCCTTCCCCTCATCCATCCATCCTTCCCCTCCATCCATCATCCTTCCCCTCATCCATCTTTCCCCTCATCAATCATCCAGCTACCCTTCCACCCATACATCCAGCTATTTACATTTTCTCTCCATTCTTCCTCTCACTCATCAATCCATCCATCCTCTCTCATTAGCCATTTATTCAATCTTTCATTCATCCATTCACCCTTTCACTAATTCATCCAGCCATTCACACATCCCTTCACTTACTTACACGCCCACCTTTCCATATTAATTTTGAGCTGAGCCCTTTTGAGAAGAGGCCCATCAAGAACTTCACCCTCGCTGCAGGGGCCGTTCCAGGACTTGGACGGAAGCCACCCAGGGAGGAGACAGGATCCACCACAGGGGGGGACAAGAGCCACCACAGGTGGGGGTGGACTGGAGCCACAACATGGGGGGACAGGAGCCATCCCAGGCGGGGGATGGACTGGAGCCACCACATGGGGGACTGGTGCCATCACTGAGGGGAGGGCAGGAGCCATCACAGGAGAGGGAACACAGGGGTGGGCATGCAGTATTCTAGTATCATCTTGGGCTCCTCTCCTGTACAAGACAACGAGAAGACAGGCTCTCTGTCCAAAATGCCATCCCCCACTGGGATGTACAGTACTTACAGGAGATACTCTAAGAGAACTGATTGAACTGATTGTCCTCCATACTTTGTTAATCGGTGTGGGTGCGATTGTGCCATTTATTTATTGTATTACATTATGCATGTTTGAAGAACCGAGGTTTGCTTACAAATTAGTGACAGTAATTAAGCTCGATGATGAGCTTGTATAGTGAATGCGAGTGGTCACTTAGAGGAGATTATAGGGGGCTCCTTATGGTAATTTCACAAAATCCTTGCTCCGCTGCAGTCAAAAGAAGGGATTGCAGCTCCACGAGGTTGATCCTCGGGGCTTTAGCCACGTGCCTGGCACCTCTCGTGGGTCCTGCAGGTGCTGCCTCGGTGTAATCAGCGGTGTAATCTGGCCGAGTCTAGGATGTTTGGGGCCCTGGGTAGAAATGGAATGTGTGAGCCCCCCTCTAAATAGCAGATACAAGACGCATTCAGGGCTGTTTGCATGTGAATGAATGCCCCTGCTTCTGAACCTGCAGCCCCTCCCTCTGTCACCTTCAAGCACCTCTTAACAGCTCATCAAGGGCTGGAGGTGTGAGGGTTGCCATCCCGCTGTGCCTCTACAGTGCTGCGGGGTATCTGAGCTTTGGTACTGCATCAGAGTCAAGAAGGGAGGTGGGGGCAAGCTGTGCCCGGTTAAAATTACGGACAAAAGGCGTCCGTTAAAGAATCCTTCACGGACAACGGACAGACAGCCACAATTACGGACTGTCCGTGAAATTTACGGACGGTTGGTCACCCTAAGGAGAATAAAGACTGAACTGGGGGGTCAAATGGAAAAGGGAAAGACAGAGAGGAGGGCGGACAGGGGCAGAGAAAGAGGGAAGAAACTAAACAGTAGCTTGAAACGGAGAACTCCATGGAGCATTGAGAGGAAAGGTTACAAGTGAGTCAGGAGTGACAAAGCGATGGACGGGTGAGAGGGGGTGAGTGAGAAGAGTGAAGGGTGGGAGTAGGGCTTTGAGGGAGGAAGATTAGAGGACGAGAGGGTCGGGGAGGCTAGAGAGGCACAATCACGCAGAGGCGCGTCAACACAGTGGTAGGGAAGGAAGCTGAGGAGAGATGGTTAAGTGATGGATAGGAAGAGATAAGGTAGCGTATTGTGTCACTCACATAGTGCTTCATATCCCGTTGCACTGCTGCACAGAGGGGGATGAGTGTTAGGCAGGGTGTATTGTTGGGATCTTGTGTGCTGGAGTGTTTTTTGTTGTTTGTGACAGATCAGAGGGGTCTGAGGATGTGTTGCAGGACGTAGAGTGCGATGAAGGAAGTGCTTGAAGTTAGAGTGCTGTGGGATATGGGTGCATTTTTGGGAGGTAGATACTGTTAGCAGCCCCTTAGTGTGATGGTTTTATTTAGGTTTTCTGGAGAGGTGCATGAGTGCACAGGGAGACGGAGACAAACAGATTATTATAAGGTCCAAAGTAGAGCAAGGGACAGAGCGATGGATACGAGATAAAGTGGAACAGATAGGAGAAGGAAAGACACAGCGACTGATGCAGAAGGGGCACAGAGAGCCTAACATTGGCCACTGCATCGCTTCTAGACCCACCCACTCTGCCCTTTCAACCTGCTCTAAACGGTATGTTACACCTACAACGCAACTTTTACGTCGCATTCCGTTACAACGCAGATTTTACAACGCGGGATCCATTACATCGGATGTCATTACAATGCATGGCATTACATCGCAGATGCTATTACAACGCATACTATTACATCGTAAGTATTGGTAAGTATTTAATTTTTTTTTTATTTTATTTAATATTATTTAATTGATTTAATTATTATTAATTATAAAAAAAAATATTTATTTTTGTTATTAAATATTATAAATTAAATATATTAATTTAAGTGATTTTTAAAATAAGTATGAGTATAGGAGTATATGTTTTGGGGTACTGAGGTATATGTTTTGGGGTGTTTGGGTATTTATAGGTTTAAGGAGAGGGTTTGGGTTTTGGGGTACAGGGGTGTTTTTAGGTTTTAGGGTAGGGTTTGGGTTTTGGGGTACAGGGGTGTTTTTAGGTTTTAGGGTAGGGTTTGGGTTTTGGGGTACAGGGGTGTTTTTAGGTTTTAGGGTAGGGTTTGGGTTTTGGGGTACAGGGGTGTTTTTAGGTTTTAGGGTAGGGTTTGGGTTTTGGGGTACAGGGGTGTTTTTAGGTTTTAGGGCAGGGTTTGGGTTTTGGGGTACAGGGGTGTTTTTAGGTTTTAGGGTAGGGTTTGGGTTTTGGGGTACAGGGGTGTTTTTAGGTTTTAGGGTAGGGTTTGGGTTTTGGGGTACAGGGGTACAGGGGTGTTTTTAGGTTTTAGGGCAGGGTTTGGGTTTAGGGATAATTAAATTATATTTACCATTTTAAAATTAATTAAAATATATTTAATAAATTAAATTAATTATTTTACATTAATTACATTTTTTAATTAAATTAATTAAATTAAATAAATTAATATTATTAATTTAATTTCATTACAAAAAATATGTACATTAAACTAATTACTTTTTTTAAATTAAATTAAATTAATTACAATTTTTAATAAAATTACATTTATTAAATAGATATTATTTTTTTTATTTAAATTAATGACAATTTTTAAATGTCTTTTAATTAAATTATTTAAAAAAAATTAATTACATTAAACTAAATAACATTTTTTTAAAAAGGTATACTTACCTATACTTACGATGTAATGCCATGCGTTGTAATAGCATCTGCGATGTAATGCCATGCATTGTAATGACATCCGTTGTAATGGATCCCGCGTTGTAAAATCTGCGTTGTAACGGAATGCGTTGTAATACAACGCGTTGTACTGACACCAATCCCCCTGGAGGGATATGGGCCACAGAAGGGGATACGATGCTGCTGAAGCAACGAGAATAATAATGGACTCAACATTTCATTAGCAGGATCCCTCCGTTTCTAAGCCTCAGGGCATTAGAAACAGAAGGCAAAGGAGTGGGTTTTCCCCTATAGCTCACAGTGAGCAAGGTGCATAGCTGAAACACTTCTGTGCTTTTGCACCGCTGAAATAAATGCACTTTCAAGGAGAGTGCCCATGTAGATTTCTGATATTCATCCATCCATCTGAATTAATATTTGAATGAAAGGACTGAGATGGCTGCTCTCCACACCCACATACTGGCATGGTCCGGATATGCATGTAGAAGGAAATCACTTGGACTAAAAGTGGAGGGGTGGGCCAGAAGGACTGAAAAGGGGAAAAGGTGGAGACACGTGGAGTGTAAGTATAGGGCTGCCAAAGCAAATGACAGGAACAGATACAGGGTTTCCATGCAGCACCCTGCTACCCTTCTGTAAAGTGCTCTAGCGCTTTAGAGACAGAGAGCACTATAGAATGCTCATATCATAGCAACAACATGAAGAGCATAGCAGAAGGCTGGAATCGAAATACTGTCCGTATGTTTAGAGCGGATTGGTGTCAGTACAACGCGTTGTATTACAACGCATTCCGTTACAACGCAGATTTTACAACGCGGGATCCATTACAACGGATGTCATTACAATGCATGGCATTACATCACAGATGCTATTACAACGCATACTATTACATCGTAAGTATTGGTAAGTATTTAAATTTTTTTATTTTATTTAATATTATTTAATTGATTTAATTATTATTAATTATAAAAAAAATATTTATTTTTGTTATTAAATATTATAAATTAAATATATTAATTTAAGTGATTTTTAAAATAAGTATGAGTATAGGAGTATATGTTTTGGGGTACTGAGGTATATGTTTTGGGGTGTTTGGGTATTTATAGGTTTAAGGGGAGGGTTTGGGTTTTGGGGTACAGGGGTGTTTTTAGGTTTTAGGGTAGGGTTTGGGTTTTGGGGTACAGGGGTGTTTTTAGGTTTTAGGGTAGGGTTTGGGTTTTGGGGTACAGGGGTGTTTTTAGGTTTTAGGGCAGGGTTTGGGTTTTGGGGTACAGGGGTGTTTTTAGGTTTTAGGGTAGGGTTTGGGTTTTGGGGTACAGGGGTGTTTTTAGGTTTTAGGGTAGGGTTTGGGTTTTGGGGTACAGGGGTGTTTTTAGGTTTTAGGGTAGGGTTTGGGTTTTGGGGTACAGGGGTGTTTTTAGGTTTTAGGGCAGGGTTTGGGTTTAGGGATAATTAAATTATATTTACCATTTTAAAATTAATTAAAATATATTTAATAAATTAAATTAATTATTTTACATTAATTACATTTTTTAATTAAATTAATTAAATTAAATAAATTAATATTATTAATTTAATTTAATTTCATTACAAAAAATATGTACATTAACCTAATTACTTTTTTTTAATTAAATTAAATTAATTACAATCTTTAATAAAATTACATTTATTAAATAGATATTATTTTTTTTATTTAAATTAATGACAATTTTTAAATGTCTTTTAATTAAATTATTTAAAAAAAATTAATTACATTAAACTAAATAACATTTTTAAAAAAAGGTATACTTACCTATACTTACGATGTAATGCCATGCGTTGTAATAGCATCTGCGATGTAATGCCATGCATTGTAATGCCATCCGTTGTAATGGATCCCGCGTTGTAAAATCTGCGTTGTAACGGAATGCGTTGTAATACAACGCGTTGTACTGACACCAATCCGCTCTAAACATACGGACAGTATTTCGATTCCAGCCTTCTGCTATGCTCTTCATGTTGTTGCTATGATATGAGCATTCTATAGTGCTCTCTGTCTCTAAAGCGCTAGAGCACTTTACAGAAGGGTAGCAGGGTGCTGCATGGAAACCCTGTATCTGTTCCTGTCATTTGCTTTGGCAGCCCTATACTTACACTCCACGTGTCTCCACCTTTTCCCCTTTTCAGTCCTTCTGGCCCACCCCTCCACTTTTAGTCCAAGTGATTTCCTTCTACATGCATATCCGGACCATGCCAGTATGTGGGTGTGGAGAGCAGCCATCTCAGTCCTTTCATTCAAATATTAATTCAGATGGATGGATGAATATCAGAAATCTACATGGGCACTCTCCTTGAAAGTGCATTTATTTCAGCGGTGCAAAAGCACAGAAGTGTTTCAGCTATGCACCTTGCTCACTGTGAGCTATAGGGGAAAACCCACTCCTTTGCCTTCTGTTTCTAATGCCCTGAGGCTTAGAAACGGAGGGATCCTGCTAATGAAATGTTGAGTCCATTATTATTCTCGTTGCTTCAGCAGCATCGTATTCCCTTCTGTGGCCCATATCCCTCCAGGGTGCCAGCACGAAGACTAAGGCCCTCCCTGTCCTACTTACCTTTTAAAGAAAAAAAGAGAGCCCAGCAGTGTCCCTCTTGCTGATCCCTCGTCTACCAATTGTCTAGTAATGTTGGTAGCCATGGTTTAGTGGAGTGGTGTGGCTCACTGGTTAGAGGCGGCAGACCCGGAAGCAGAGGACGGCCCGGGACCAGGGTTCAATCCCCGACGCGGCAGGGTCGTGAACCAGGTTTAGCGGACTCGATAATTCTCGCCTCGGTGCCTACTCTAACCAGGGATCACACTCTGCAACTCTTGGGATTAGCTTGCCTCATCTTCACAACGGCCCCCCACAAACGCTGGGGATGCCTGGTTTCACCAGGACGGCTTCCCCAGCGGTCTATAGCGCCCGGACGCCTACGGGTAGCAGTGCGCTTTACAAGACACACACATTTACATTATATTTACATTAAATAGTGATGGAGAGGGGATGCTGCCATCCTGGAAACATCTCATAAGCGTCTTATTCTTTAGCAAGGTGTGGCCACCGCTTTTCCGCTACTTTCTCTCACCTGATTGGTGGTGGCAACATGTAGATTTTTCTAACCGAGCATGCCCTCTTTAAATGTCTGCAGCTCCTCCTCCTTCATGATTGAATGTGTGGTGACCCGCTACAGCCTTCTCCATTCCCGCTCCTGTTACGGTCTCCCCATTCCTGTGCCTCCAAGAGCTCTAGGAAGTCTGAGATAAGTGTGGTAGCGTAGCAAGGATGCCATGGGCCCTGGTGCAAGCAAGGAAAATGGCTTGGTTGACTCTTATTAGGGTAGTAAAATACAGCAAGCATCAGGCTTCAATGGGCCCCGGTGCACTGCACCTTCTGCACCAGTCATAGCTATGCTCCTGGATAAATGCTTTTGTTATTGCTCACATCCAGGTTCAAAGAGAGTTCCACACAGTGGAGGTAGCAGGGACTGGCTCTCATTCCCAACTAAACACATGGCCGCCCCAATCCCAACAGCTTTGATGCCAAACTCAGGGACATAATAGTCCCTCTCGGCATTGCTGCTTGGCAGTGGTGCAGAAATGAAAGAGCCTTGTCTGTAGGGTCTTCCTAGACTAGCATTAACATGTTATTATAACGTTATGAGGTAAATAGTGTAAAGTAACTAACCTTTCTATCAGACAACAGGGCCAACTATCAAATGTAAATGTAAATCCAGTACTTTTATAGCGCACGAATCACCCCCGATGAGGTATCTTGGCGCTGGGGGCCGTTGGGAAGATTAAGCGAGCTATTGCCCAAAGTCGCATGGTGCTGGGCAGACCCCTGCCGCGGGAGCCAGGGATCAAACCGTGATCCCCAGCGTCCGTCGCGGCGGCGCCACACCTCTTCCCATAAGAATATTTATATATACTTTGTCGACAAGCAATCAACATTTCCCAAGTTTGCCATGCAAAAGTCTTAACTTGCAGTTCAATTTAGTACCTGGTGTCATATTACACAAGAGCTCCAGGGGTGCAACCGTCATTTGTGCTCGCTTTATGCGCCCCCTGGTCACATTGTATTACAGACCGGGTTGCAGATGCTTGTGCTGCCCCTTTTGTAATGCAGATAGCCCTGACGCACATAGAGCACTTGCTCTATCATTAGAGGGCGTTCCCTCATATGTATGGGGACGTGGCCACTTGCAAATAAGGGAATCACTTTGCCTCTGCACCCGTGCCAGATTACTGATGGGCGTAGAGGCAAACATGCCTTTAGAAGGTGCACTTTCAGTGCGCCACAAAAAGGTGATGCACTTTCAGTGTCCCTTCTAAATGCAGCCCTCTAAAGGGATGAAAGCAGTACTTAATTTGAGCCGGTGGTTTCTGGTGCTTGACACCGGCATTTAATTGTCAGCACCAGGGCCTGTGACAGTCTTCCAGCAGGTGGGGCTGTCCGGCTAATTTAGAGATGGGCACAACAACAGTTAATTATTAACTCAATATACATAAAAAATTAATATTGCCTGACACCCAAGCCATTCTTATAGCTTTGGGGACCTGAAATAGTCCGAACTGTCACACTTGTAGGAGTGTAAATGTTAGTACTTGTGTTGTTACTATAATTACTATAATTGGAGGTGCTGACTGGGGCAATGTGTAGTACAATGTGCAGTGGCCTCCTGACGACAGCCCTGGTGTGAGAAGTTGGCCTGGTATATGGTGTTCACTATTCTAGTGAGCACCTTGCACCAGTCCAAACGACCCTTATGGTGATTGGTTGTAAGTCAACCTTATAGACCAGCTATCCTAATGATAGAGTGGACAAAGCAATCTTAGGCTAAACTCAAGAGGGCATGTGAAGCCAGCTGTTTTACAATATGCAATCCCTTTTAATAACAAATAAAAGGACACCACACAAGTTATATATTAAAAAATATATGTATTTATTTCTAGAATAATCCCCTAAACTCTTTATGAGCACAGGAGCACAAGCGTTAAACAAAGAACACAGTATAACATACAATAAGCTGCACAATTATGAATAGGCCGGGTGGCCACTCAAACCATATATTAAGAAAGTGGTATAAGTACCACGTCACGAACAATGAACAGGCCTAGGGCCTAGGGAATCGCTGGACCTACACTGGACTAAGGAAGGTTAGGTCGGGAGAGGCCCACAGGATACGGGTGCAGAGTCTATAGGCAGCCGCTTTTACCATACAAGTCAATGGGGCGTAAAAATCAGAAAGTTATAGGTTTCGGAGACTTCCGACTGGACTAGAACTTAGCCACTTTAAACTAGGACACTAGAGGTGTAATCCCCTATGGGAGCACCGGAGTTAGCTCGTTACCTCACCCACAGGAAGCGGGTGCATAGGTACCAAAGTGTGTCGGGTTTCGTCGTGGAGTTCTATGGAGCCTGTAGATGAAGATGCTGCAGGCAGCCAGGAGAGAAGAGTCCGGTTGGATCCAAGGGTGAATCGAAGATTTAGAGTACCTGAAAGCAGAGGGGACAATGTTCAAGTCACTAGCCAGTGACCAGCGAGGAACCAGGAAGGAACCAGGCGATGTCGGGTTGCAATCAGGTGATGTCGAGGTGTTTGTCTCCGCTGCCACGTGGACCAGGAAGGATCGAGGATGACCAGCTGGTGAACACGAGCTGTCCCACGAAGGCTCTTGCTGTCGGCGGTGTCGGTACTCGATTCGGAGTCACCAAGCCTTGGCAAAGGCAACCCATGCAGGATACGAAGATGTCTTCTTAAGCGGACCGGGAAGGTCAGATCGATGGCTCCTTTTCAGGGGAGCTGGGGCCAGTCTGGAGCAACCAGACCAGCAGTGTAGTTTCGGTGTTTCGTCATCACAGAGGCCACTAGCCAATGGGCAAGCGACCGGACAACGCGTCGAGCAGGAAAAGTGCAAAAGGGCCCCACGCAGCACTCGGAGAGTGTGGAGAGGTGATCTTTGGAGCACAGGCTGCTCGGAGCTGGGGCTTCGCAAACCCCAAAGCACAGTGTAGAGGGTGCCTCGGGAGCTGCGCTGGAAGCACTTCGTCGACTTTTCAAGATGGCCGGTCCCACGTCTCTCGTCGCCTCCACGGATCTAAGCTTTGCTAGGACTGTGGATCGGGCTGTTGGAAGTCTGGGAGTCCAGGTCTTGTCGGTCTCTGCCATTCGAGCTCCGGCAGGAGCAACGGCAAAGAAAGCCTCGTCCTGCTGATGATGCCTGCTTGCACAGGGTGGCCACTTCTTGACCACAAGGGAGATTCTTCAGTCTTCTACGTTGAGTAGGATGTCGAAGGGTCCAGAGTTTCGTTTCAAAGTTTCAGTCAGGATGATCTAAATTGCGTTGGCACAGCTCCTACCTTTATTCCAAATCAAAGGGCTGGATCACCTGCTAGGTCCCTCCTATGGGTGGGACCCAGGAAGGGGGTTGGTACACCCCTTTCCCTTTGTCCAGTTTCGCGCCAGAGCTGGGGCTGGAGTGCCCCAGCACCGGTTTGAACTGGACTATGCATGGGGTGCCTTGTGCGCCCCAGGCAGTGTCTAGTTTCATTCAACCCTCCCTGCTAAAATCCACTATCTCCTGTTTGGGGTGGTGTAACACCTCCCTGTGACAGGATACCATTTGTCCAGGCCTCCCCTGCCGGAGTTTCGGTCAGCAGCAGGAGGCCAGACTTGTGTCTGTGGCAGCAGCATCCATTTTGTGATGCTGGGGCTCTGGTTAGATTTAACTGCGTTTAAGCAAAGTAACATGTCATTATCCCTCTAAAAGGGTGGAATGCTACCCCCGTCGCCAGAACTGGCGATGGGGTAGTATTGCAAAGCCTATGACACCTTACACGACATGTTTTGATAAAGCCAAACCAAAGTCAGCAAGTAACCGCGAGGATTATAATGCACTTAAGAGTATATGGTATGGCAATATCCTGGAACAGCTAAGGGAGTTGGTCCCGAAAGCTGCAGACAGGCTCAGCTCCTGCTAGAGCACCATCTCACATAAAACCAAGCACTCTGCCTCCAGGATTGATAAGGCCTGCCATAGGAGTGACTTATAGGTGCATATGTGTCCAGATATAGGTTTAGATATAGGTATACTATATCCAAGCAAGGGGTGATTACACGACCTTGCCCCAGCTGAGTGATCAGCCAGTTGTGTCAGTTTGGATAGCCAGCCAGGGGTGGCAAAAGATATGCTACAGCCCCTGGTAGGCCTTGGATACACCTATGCCCTGGGTACCTATAGTACACTGTACAGGGGCTGATAAGGTGACCTAATGTCCAATTGGTTATGTACCTAAAGTACATGGATGTGAATTTAGAGACAGAACAGCAGGCTGTGGGTCTGATTAGCAGGGCCACAGCCACAGTAAGTCGAAAACCAGTGAGGCAAAAAGCAAAAATTGGGGTGACCATAGGAAAGTAGACCCTAGTCTCCTACACCTGGCACTTATTTTTTGGGAAATTAAGCACTGGATGAGAAACGGTCCCATGGACCCACCAGACATCCCCTTGCAAGAGGATCTCTAATCCCATGTGAAAGTACAGGTGGGTTGCCTTCGCACAGAGAAACACAGTTGCTCCTTATTTCTCTTGAATATGCTGCTCCCAGGGCAGTGTCAGTTTGCGCCTTTCTTGAAGGCAGCGCGTTCTTCCTGATAGGGCGTGTTTTCCATGTTTGCACCTGGCACCCCTACTTTAAGGTGCGCAGTGGCATAAACATGGAAAGTGCGCCCCTTCTGTATTACAGGGCCTAGCCTTTCCAGCGAAATACATGTGAGAAGTTCTTCTGTTGTACTACCCCGTGCCTATGAAATCGTTTCACCGTAGAGAGGCACCTGCAAAGTTTATTTCATACAGTCAAATCATAGTCACATCTTTTAACCCCATGTATGGCATATTGGTTGCCATTTTTGTGCAGTTATTATTTAAAATATTTTCTTTGTTTACCATTCAGTTCTGCCAATAATTAAATGATCTTCAAATATATTGTAGCCCTCTGATTCTTTACAATGTAAGTTCAGCTCTTCAATAGTCTTGAGTCACAGAACTTGCACTGAATTGGAGAAACAATAACGCTATTAAACCGTACAGTCAGTAAACAGTAAGTGGCCCATCTGTTGTGCACGAGCCTGCTTAATCAGCGTAGACGTCGGTTACAAAATATTTTACACTAGTGCGGCACACGCACTTGTCATCACGCTATTATTAGGTCGAGCCTACAGCAGCGCATGCGCTATTGCTCAACATTTAGTAAGGGGCTTTTGGAAGTGCTTCCCTGGCCTAAAGCTTGCGTGCATGTGTGCGTGAACGCGCGCATTCACACCCGCCAGCTTGTGTGCATGTGCGCGTGAACGCACGCATTCACAGCCACGATCTGCCTTTTTAGGTGCCGCTCCCCGCCAATAATTGTAACACCTGCTTCCCCCCCTCCCCCACCACGTCTTTCGGCCAATGCTTGTTGCGGCCGCTCGTGGCCAATGCTTGTTTTTTTTGCGGTAACTAACAAGATGATGTATATGTTCTCCCAAAAACCTGACATCCTGAATTTTCGTTGGGCACATCTATCAGAGGGGGCACTTCGGCAGCCAACACCTGCGGTCTCATACTTCTGATGGGGAGTCGTTGGGTAGCAGCTGCGTGATTATAATCTATGTAACTGCACAACTGGAGTGGCGTAGAATGGGCGTCTTGGTTGGAAGAGTGTATGCGGCTTGTGCGACAGTAGTGTTGACACGCCTGTAGGTTTTGCTCTGAGTGTCTCTAACCTGCCATGTTTCGCTCTCCATTGCAGGCTGTCTTTCTTCTTTACATTCTGGTGTGTTTCTGACAGCCTGCTCTTGCACAGGCTGAGTAACACCAGTGAGGTGTAACTTTGGGGGCTGTATGCCTACGCAACTGTCAACCCCCCCCCCCCTCTGCCCCCTTAGCCCGCTGCCAGCCTCAGAAGCCCAGCCGAGCTCCTGCTTATTCGCTTCAAGATTGGGCCATTTGTGCTGTACTGATCGGAGGTGCCGTGCCACCTCCACCCACCACACACACATATCGTTCTGCGGCCTACAGTGCTTCGTACCACCGTTTTGTTGTGAAGTGCCCTTAAAAGAACGACTTTCAATCGGTCAATTAAATTACACTTTATAATTGACCTCCCAAGGATGAAACGCAGATTTTCTCTGTCAGTGATGGCAGTAAGCGCTTGACTCGCTACCTGGAAGCGTTGCTACACATTTCCCTTTATAGGGGGTTGTATGGCCTCGGTGAACGATCTATCTGCTTTCCTTTTGTGTGGGGGAGCTGTCAAACTAGTCCACAAAAAGCTGGGTTAGAGTGTCAACTTGACCCGCGTCCTCTTCAGAGCGCCTGGATTGAGCGAGGCTATCCGCAAGGCGCAGGAGCGTAGCTGGCTTCGGTTTCGGGGGTCTCCCGTCATCCTGAAATCACATGAGGTATTAGCTGGCACTGTAGGGTCTCTTGGATCACATTCCAAGCTCGTACTCTAGGCCCACGAGTCCAATCAAGTGACGATGTCCCGTCTATCCCCCTACCCTCAAGCCCACTTTCCTTTCTTCAGTACACATACTTTGCATGTTCTCCCTTGTGCCCAGTCCCTGTGGTCCACACTTTGCCTTGCCACTTACCCTTATGTTCTTCGCTCATCGTGCCTACTTGTTTAACCCGCACTCTGTCCTAACAGTTATCCTTATGTTTTTCACTTTCTGCCTATCATCTGCCCCGTACTTTGTCCTAACATTTATTCTTATATAAGTGCTCGTGATTAATTAGAGCTCTTAACATAACGCAGCGCAAGGACTACTCTCCTATAAATATAGTCTAGGGTTGCTACCTTCCTTGCGCGTTGCTCCATGTTGTTAGGATATCAGGTTTCTAGTACAGGGCTTGTTATCCAGTGTGTCAGTTCAATTACTATATCCGGCATGCTAGTCCAGCTGGTACAGTAAAAAAAAAAACACATGACAACTCCCAGAACGTATTAAGTTGTCAGTCAAAAACGTAGGTTGTAAAAAGATGTACTAAGGAAACAGAGCAAAGAGGCCCTCTGACGTAGTTTGAGTTTTTCGGTGGCATATTGTTACTCTTTTGAACACCTTACTTCCTTTACTACAGGGGTTCAGTAACAATCAGATTTGCCTTGTGGACTAATTAGTTGTTATATTATAACCGAAAACAATTTGAACAATTTTAAGGTTTAGCAGAGGTCATTGCTGATTTGGCATTGAATTGGGGGCGACGTATTTTTAGGCTCATCACAGCAGCACAACACTCTTCTGCTGCCCCACCTGCTCGGTCTTCTTCCCAGTGGCGTTGCCAATGTATTATAGGCGTTTTACGCTTTTGTTGCAAGAACAGTGCACATTCTGTTCCCTTTGCCACGCACTTTCCTTGCCACTTAGCCTCAAACTTTAATCACCGTCCCTGCCTCTCTACATAGCACTTTCTCGTGCCACTTATCCTCATGTTTTTCTGCTCGCCCTACCTGTCCCTTTGTCCTGCACTTTTTGCTGCCACCTATCCTTATAATCTGGACAGCCCATGCCCTTCCCTCTGCCTTCACTCTATCCTGCCACCTATCATCATGTTATTGCCTCACCATGGCCTTCTTATTATCACGCACTTTGTACTGCCTTCTATCCTCATGCTTTTGGCTCTACGTGCATGTCCCTTTTTCACACCGTACGCCTTCCATTCTGTCCTGCCACCCAGGGGGGCAACTAGAGCCAAATTTCGGGGGGGGTGGGGGGGGGATGGAATATTTCAGGGGGGCTAATTTATCCAACTATAGACAGAGTGGCTATAAGAAGCGGTGAACACACAACAAAAGTCTCATTTACACATAAATTGTCTTTTAAAGACCTTCTAAGTACTCGGGTGCGGCTGCAATTAGATGATCGCCAGCCCCCGAAGCTGTCGGAGCCCAGGCAGACACACACGACAGGGGGGTGGGAGGGGGGGGGGGGGGCTGAAGCCCCGTGAGCCCAATGGGTGTTGCGCGCCTGCTGCCAGCAAAGCTCATGTTCTTTATTAGCTGTACTTTTCCTTCTGCTACGCACTACACACTCTTTAACTTGCCACTCAGCCTCATTCTCTTTATTCACCGTCCCTGTCTCTCTAGCTCGCACTTTCTCGTGCCACTTATCCTCATGTTTTTCTGCTCGCCCTATCTGTCCCTTTGTCCTGAACTATTTGTTGCCACCTAGCCTTATATTCTGGACAGTCCATGCCCTTCCCTCTGCCTTCACTCTATCCTGCCACCTATCCTCATACTATTGCCTCCCCATGGCTTTCTTGACACTATCAATGCTACAGCAATTCATCCTCTATGCTGAGGATCTATGAATCCCATTGTTCATGACGAGCTCAGCTCGTCATGAGCACACAAGCAGTGTGCTGCATGACGAGCTGAGCTCGTCATGAGCATGGAAGGGGTTAATATCATGCATAGTGGCAATATCGGCAACACTCCCCATCCTTCCCACAGCAATACTTTGGAGAAATATTCAGACACAACACATTTTTAGTGGAGGAAATTGCTGCAGGTTTATTTGCATCACAAATAGGCCAACATGGTGGGTTATCTTACGGGCGATCCAGGGCAGGCAGCCCCTCACCACCTGCCCACCTGATGTGAGCCAAAATACCCGGTGACCCTAGCCAACCGTTGTTTGTCGATTTGGGGGAGGGGATAGCCCCTCCCATCAGCGGACCACCAGTCCATCCCCTTACTCACACCCCTCCCAGCTCAGGGGGGCAGAGCGTGCAGGCAACCCCCGGTTGCTCAGGTCCACAACCGCCCGAAGGACTAACGGGGCGCCGTCGCTCCTCCAGGGTCCAACCTGAGGACGTCCCTGGGGATTTTTGGCTTTCGCACCCTTACTGTGCTCATGGAGAGGGTACCCTTCTGCACCTTACAACCTCTGGATCGCCCTGTAATTCCGCCACAGCACTGGGTGTGGCCACCGTCACCCCAGGGCCCCCCACCACGATAGACCTAGTTACCTACACTGTGCTGATTCCAAGGCCTCCCCAGATCAAGCAAGAATAGGTCCATTGCCCCTTTGGACAGGTGTATCCCATCTGCATCAAAACACCCTGTGGACTTTGTGAGTAGTAACCCAAGAAGAATAAAACCAAAACCCCTTTGCTCTGTAAATGTACGCATGGCGCAGTTCACCCTCCTGCGTGAGGTCTCCATGGCTTCTCCTGAACGTGCCCCCTGCCATACCTGCCGGGGCATTATTTCAAACCACCATAATTCACACATCCCTAGTTTGTTGCTCAACTCACACATAGTGGCCCTCAATTTGAGCAGGGCCCTTCTACCCAGGGAAACCAGATCATTCCCTCCCAGGTGAATCACCAACACGCCGAGCAGAGAGTCCTCCCCCCCAGTCTCTGTTGGAGTTTCTTCATCAAGAGATTCCATTGCATGTCTGATGTCCCCAGCCAAATAATCTCTGTGGCTGTAAAGCCGTGCCTCCATTTCCTGCATTCAGCCCACCGCGACACCCTCAGGTCTCCAGAATGGCCCATCACCCAGACCTTCTTTCCTGGCAAATAAAGAGGTGGAGGTTTGCAAACACCATTCTATATAACTAATACTCTATTCCCACAGTCTTAGGGTACCCGCACTCTATTGGGAAAGCAAACTCACACTCCAACTGACAGGATAGTCTATTCATCCTCGCTCTATCAGACCCAACTGATACCTCCAACCCTGACAAGAGGCCTGCTAACCTGCCCCCTACTTGCCAACTTAAGGAACCCAGTTATTGCACACCTCTCAGCTAATGCTCAAGTTAGTATCCAGAGTGCATATGTGTCTCTTGAAGACCAAAAGACCATATATACATTGGTGACAGGCCCCGCTAGGAACAGCACTAGTGGGCAGAAGTAGTGGATGTCTATGATCATGAAAACATAATAAGCCACGCAATGAACCGTAGACCTACCTAAATGTCTGAGGTGAAGCCTGTGTATGACTGCGGAGAGGCAAAATGCCCGCGACATCGGATGCCACACAGCAGCCCTCAGTTTAAAAGGTCCATCAGCTCTGAACACTGCACCTTAGACGCCAACCAAGCTGACCCCAAAATCTGCTTCCACCTGGTCCTGAACAGAAACATCTGAATCCCATTTAGGATTACAATATATGTGCTTCATATTTGCAGCTTAACTCTAAATGTGCCCAGTTCATACATTGCTACTTAGACAATGCCTGAAAACATGTAAAGCCCAAGCTGTTAGCCGTTCCACCTGCAACCCAGACAAGAAGTCCTGCCAGAACTCTGTGTCCCTTTACCTTGGTTCCGAGTAGCCCTGCCACTTTCTGATAATCAGTGGCCAAATCTGTCTCTGTACCTAACCCATGTTGCACTGGCTTGGATGCGGGCCCTCCAGATCACATCCCTGGCCCTAAACCACTTCTCACTCTAAGGGCAAACCCTGGCAGCCAAAACAGGGCACAAGTGGGTGCCGCCTACCCTTTCTAAACAAGAGGTCGAATCCAAGCCCCTTACATTTCTGCTGCTCCACGGGCCTGAAATTGTAGCCCAGGGCCGACTTCTGGCACCTGACCCTTACGTGGACATGCCCGAGCTAGAAACCTTCATCTAGAAGGCCTGCCGACCGGCTGACCACCTCCCACGCCAGAGTGTCACGCCGCCACTCCGTAGCCCGGAACTAAACCAGGTATAGATGTCTCGGAAGATTCATCTCTAGGCACATGCCTGCCACACATTTCACTGTGTGTTCTAGTCTGCTAAAACCAGGGCTCAAGGTAGCCTGCAGAGCAAAGCCCAAAAAGAAATCGCTCGCCCCGGCATGCAGATCAAGCATCCCTTACTTGCCCCGCCACAGAGACTTACATGTTGCATGTAGCTGTTATGCACTAGCCCACCCTGACGTGGTCAAAATTCCAGTCACCGAATAAAAGACAAAGGCGTGCCAGCACTGGGCCCCTCCTAATAATACATTCTATATCATAATCCTAAATTCAACTTGCGGGAAGCTAGAATCCCCATGCCAGGGTGACTAGGGGGTTGCTGTTTTCCTGCTGACAAGGTGTTAACCTATGACCCATCCCTGAAAAGATCCCCGCTGAAGGAGTTTGTGCGGGCTTTGCTGAGACAAATAAGAGAAATTCCAGTAGGTGGAAATGCCAGCCTGTTAACCAGCATAATGCTTCTGTGCCTTGAAAACTAGCACATATAGGGAAGAAGGTACCATGGCAGGTGGTTCACAGGATGCCCCAACCTCAAGTACAGTATACAGGTAACTGTCTTATCTTGAAATGGAAGTCACAACTGTTCTCAATACATGGTAGACTTTAGTGCTTTAACCCATTCTTTCTCCAGGATGTGTGACAGCAGCATGTTTGAAGATGACCGCTTCCACAAACCCGCGCTGCCTGGCTCTCAGTGTGGGGAATGTTAAGCGTAACTCCAACAACCTGCAACATGCCCTCAATTCCAGAGCACACATACATGCAACATTTAATGGGGGGGACCTCTGATGCCACTACTGAGGGAGTATTGTGCTAGACATTGGCTGTGTCAATCCCAATGTGCGTATTTCCTGCGTATACCCTCCTGAAAGGTAACTTGGTGCTGCAAAGCATGTGTTTCTTTCTACCAACCTGTGGGCTCAACCGTGAGCTCTTAGGTGCCTAACCTATATCTTCCCCTGGAAAGCGTAGCAACCGCTTCGGTATTGGGAACCTCCCTAAGCACCACAATCATCGACCTCCCCCTAGGGAGGTAACGACCCTCCCTGTGAAACTCGTAATGAGCTCCGCTGGCAGAAGCCACGGCTAAACTTCATTACAAGTGTATGCGCTCAGGCCTGTTGAAAGTAAATGTTCTTCCATTACTGCTGTTGTGCGCAAGAACCCACAACCATTGGCTCTCCATGGTTTAAAACCTTCCTGACAAAACAGGTCTAATATCCTCAGCTTACTTTATGCGCTTTGATTGAGGGGATCCAGTGAAATATGGTAGAAAATACTGTATGTTGCAACAAACTGTCACAAGTGCACCCTGCCAAGGGCCTCCCCCTGCGTGTGAACCCCGACGTCGCATTATAGACTGTTGATCTGTTTGAACTGTAACATCTATGACTTTATTTTAAGTTCACTGAAATTTGTGATGGAGAAGACACATTCTGCTGCATGTCCAAGGTTATAAGACATAAGGCATTGCAGAGTTCCAGTGACCTGGCTGCAAGGAGCTACCTTACCCTGTTGTTGGCACACATAGTGCAGGGTTTAACTGCCTCACTCATAAAATTACCGGACACCAAAAGTGAACCCCCTCATGTGAACCTATGCCAAGCTTCCAGGTTGACACTGGGCAACATGCCTACATTCAGTCAATGAGCCCCCCCTTTGGCTTGGAACCCATGAAACATAGGCCTTCGTTGCACCACTGCATTAACACAGTGAGCCCGGCTGGAGGATCCTACGTGACGTGACGTCCCGCTCTTTTGGAGCAGCACCATCTTGCTGTCCATAATATCCGTTCTGATGTAAGTTATATAATATCCGGTACCATCAAACGCCAAGTTTGACCTACCCCTATCCATAGAGTACGGATTAAGAAACACATTTTATGTATTCTCTTGAATACACAAGCCACGAACCGTCTGGCCAATTGCGAGTGTCCATATCCACTGCATGAATTTATATTTCTACACCAGAATTCCATAGTACAGTATCTTTGGTTATGCTGACCTAGTGATCGTCCCACTACCTCGGCTTTATCCTCCTTGCGGTTGTTCATGACCACCGTTGTTTTGAAACTAAGACGATGTCAATGTTATTCCAGGTATTAGCCTTTATCAAGTGGCTCTGACTATTCGTATGTACGAAGATATCAACAGCTTCTAGAAAATATATCAATATTATCAGCAGAGACTCCTGAAGAAGGCGGTTTTCTGCCGAAACGCGCGTCAAGTTTTTTTATGATTGAATTTCCAGTACTTTTTATGCCATTAACCTATGTGATTGTATTGTTTTCTGCAAAGTGTATGATTTATAGGATATATACTGATTTGTAACACTTGTGTCTGTTTTTAATGAATTATACTTTTACCTCATCATATAGCTTGTTTCTCTATATGATTTTTATTTATACTTATTAAATATATATTTGTATACAGCCTATTTTTCGTTCCTTCTTCACACTACTGGTTCTGGAATAATTGGTCATTTACTTTGCTGATGTCCTAGGATTTTTACCCACATAGGGGTTAACACAGTGAGCAGCCTTTTGACAACACTGGTAAACCCGGGCAAACTCTGACAGGCCTTTGCTTCCCTAATTTTTTTTACATTTGCTGTGATTCAGCGCAGGGTAAGGACATTCGCAAAGTATGTAAGACCCCCAGAAAAACACATGTTGAGTCGGTGACAGATTTAATGAATCAAAGAACAAGAGGCTGGGTAAAGCACTAGACAGAGATATTTGTTACTTGAGATGCACAGTCCTGTTCCTAAATACCACATTCTTCTATTTCATCCACTAACTGCCCCAAAACTGCTGATAGTCTTTGCACTAAGATGCAAATAGACAGTGCAAAGCTGCATCATACATTTTGGCCCCTGACTCGACCAATAAAAAGAACAATACAAATTCATGCATTTTTATCAGTAGCGTGTATACACTATGTATTGGCTCTGCCTTTCAAGACCACAGCGATTCTCCCACCTAGATTTTGATGTGCCGCTAGCAGGCAGGTGACCGATAAATATTACGATCATAAGTGCCTACAAAGCTTCCATTGATAAGAAAAACAGTCACGGTTACTAGAACAGTATGTCAAAACACACATCAAGCTCTTTTCCCTTACTGTGTGTTTTCATAGAGTGCATCTTCGGGGTCCACCACCAAGTTCTACATGCCTATTGCTTACCACCCACAGCACAAACAGATGGAAGACCAAACAAAATCATTACATACATGATAAAACTAGTACTGGGCACCAGAGGCCAGACCACTGATTGTGATCACCAAGTACGAGGTCTTCTCAATTACTGGTATACCATGAAAGCTTCATACATATCCTCATAGCCGAGTTTCTCCGTACTGAAATAAAATTGCGTCCACTAAACTAGACTCCTGCAGTCCCTCCAACAGACTGTCAAACAATCTACTGCACCCAAATTCCTTGCACCTAGATACTGCAGAGGAATTACCACTCTCCTTGACTAATACAGCTGCAGCCACTTGTAAGACAGCCCCGTCTGACTTAGATCTCCGGCCCGGAACACACAGAAAAAATACCAGGCAAAGACAACATTTACCAGGCAATACCACAGCCCATTCGCCTTCTTGAGCTGTAGCCTAGTCGTGCCCCCAACATTCAGCGCTCGTGCTTCCCGCATTCACTGAGGAGCCAATTCCATTGCCAACCTTCACAAGAGATCTGTCTTGTTTGGTTTATAAATAGTGGGAATAGTGCCCAGAAGACAGGACCTGACTCTGCCCCCGCGAGGTCCACGCTGTTGGCCAAGCTCTGATGCCTCCTGTGGCCCCCCGTGTCTGCCCCCCAAATGGACAGGTCAGTGGACCCGTCAGGATCTAAACCCGTGGCCAAGGGGTCAGACCCTGGTCTCTCGACTCAGTGCAGTAGACAGTGCCATTAGGACTGAGGGAACATGGCAACACAACTCAACGGCGGGTCGAGGTCCAGTGAAGGTAGGGCACGGTTTCAATCACAGGCGTAGTTTTCAGTCTTATTTTTGCTGTGCAAGCATTGATTTATAGCTACCCGTTCTGTTAGCGTACCCTAAAAGTTAGGTTAAACTAAAGTCTGTTCTCTGGAATCTACTCCTTGCGAGTAGATGATCCCCCTGTTGATGTTTTCTGACGACACGCTATTATTTTGAAGACACAGCAGGGCCTCCAAAAGGCCATTGGAGTCTTTGAAGCTTTCTGCAATGACCATGGTCTTGTCATTAATACATCTAAGACAAAGTTCATGGTCCTACACAAAAATAAATACGCCAGAGGGAAGGTGGTTATGGATGGGGTTCAACTGGAGCAGACCCAAGTATTTAATTATCTGGGCATAACCTTATCATCCAAATTAGACTGGAAACAGTACACCAACCAGCTGGTCACGAAGCACGCACAATTGACAGGAGCACTCACTAAGGAATTTTATTTATCTCATACCAGGCCAATCACCCCGGTTTTAAAGATTTATGACGCCAAAGTTGGGGCAGCAGTTCTTTATGGGGCGGAACTGTGGGGGCTCAGTAACTTAAAAAGGTTGACGGGTGCGCAAAATAAATTTTTGCGCAACATCACAGGCTTACCGGCTTCCACTCAATTGATCCCTCTCCACTATGATCTAGGGTCTCATGGCCTCGAGGATATGGCCAGATATAGATCGGTTGCCTACTGGAGGAGATTATCGGTCACCCCAGCACTCTCCCAGTATGCACGGGCCTTCCTCGAGGTGAGAGACTCCGATAAGGCCCATAAAATACTATGGATGAGGGAGGTAAAAGCAATATACAAGGCTATGGGATTATCTCCATTGTGGGATGACCCAGTAGGGAATCCCTTTCCACCTAGAAAAACATTTCGAGACCTGTACTGGAACATGCTTGAGGCAAAGAGATTTGGCCGCTGTATTGAACCATCTTTTACGGCAGATTTCCTAGAACTTAAGCATTCTCCGGCCTTTGAGGCTTATTGGGATTGGATTACCATCCCAGAGGACAGGAAGAAATATCATCAGATTAGGGTGGGGACATTACCACTAAATGCTCTCATTGCAAAATGGCGTGGGGGACAAGGTTCGGCCTGTCCCTTTTGTCCCGATCAGCGGGAAGTCATTGGGCATGTTCTCTTTGCCTGTCCAGAATATAAGGTACCTAGGAGATCTTGGTTAAAACCTATTTGTGTCCAGTTAGGTCTCAAAACGGGTTGTGAGACTGTCAGGATCTTATGAACTGACAACTCCCAAGCCGTAGTTATAGCCATAGCTAAATTCCTCCACTGGATGTGGATAATTCGGGCCCGTAAAATGAGCCTACAGTAATTACGGCCTATGACATCTGAGACTGTAAAATGTACTTAGTGACTAATGTACCTAGTGATGAATTTTAAAATATTTTTTAATGAATGAAATGAATTATATATCCATGTTTTTTTCTTCTTTTTAACATAACTTATTTAATGACTGTAATCTACGGGTTTTATGTTTGGCGGTAGGCCAATAATTGTTATTCGAGAGTTGAAGTGACAAACTGTGGATTTTACTAGCTGTCAATGAAGGGTAATTTTTAATTTTAAATTGTAAAATTTTTTGAAAATGCCCAAGGCTGCAACTGTCTTTTATGATTGAAAAAATCGAAATAAAGATTTTTTGAATTTGAGTAGAGGATGTGGCGTAACGGCCCGAACTGCCAACTTTGGAACTGCTGAACCGGGTTCGAGTCTTGGCATCGGGTCAACATCCCGTGATTCTGGGCGCATAAGCAGGCAGTTCAGAGGGTAGGCCTACCCTATGTACCCGTCTTGATGAGGGCAGAAATCTGGCTTCTGACTCCGCAAAACAAAACACTGTGTCCCTCACAGCAACAGGCCCACGCGGTCTGGGGCCCTGGAACCGGCACAGTAGAACAGCAGAGGGGGAAGGGGCCTTGCGATGCTAGCGCCCCCGCGTGCTAAAACAGTCCCACGTGGGCTGTGGCCCAGGGATGACAAGCAGCTACCGTCCCTGCATTGAAAAAGCTAAAGTGGAGGATCGCAGTAAAATCGGCTCACAACGGCCGGAATCCTGAGACCCCCCCCCCCCCATCGCCGACCTGAGCGGAGGCCCCCCCCCACCGTCAACACACCCAGGGATACATCCGGCCGGTACCCTGCCCTCGCTCAGCGGCGTGGCAGAGTTCTAGCCAGGGATGAGGGGGCCTGTGCCCCCCAGGAGCTGACCTAATCCCCAAACAATGGCGGACCGCAGCTTCGGCAATGGCCGGGCTAAGCAGCCCTGCCTAGTGAAATTTGAAGGGGGGGCTAACGCACTCACCCAGTAAAGGTAGGCGAGACGAGAGCAGGCGTGGGAGTCAGGGCCCAGAAGGTGCTAGCGGGGGGCGCATCCCCCTGCGAGGCGGGAGCTACGAAAGGCCATACACGGAGGGAAGCTCCGCTATCCATCCCCACCCGAGACCACGCGGGCAAAAGCAACCGCGACCAGCAGCAGCGGCGACCCTGGGGCCCAAGGTGGGCCGGGTCCTGGCCGGTGCCTACTAATTGCTCTGCCTGCATTTATTTAAATGCCCCCTCCCAAGTCACAGCCCCGGTCACGACCAGGGGAGGGGTGCCACGCCTGCTACCCTTGTCCCCCAAGAGCTGTCTCCCCCCCCCTTCCCTCCCCCCCCTCCCCCGCCCCCTCCCCCCCGCCCCCCCCCCCCCCTCCAAGGTGGATCGCAACCACGGCATGGGCCAGGCACGGCCACCCAGCCTCGACGGAGGGAGCACAGCACTCACCGCAAGTAACAGCGGATCCCGGGGACACGACCCAAACGACGTCAGGGCAGCAGGAGAAAGAGGGGGATCAGTGGGCTGGAGAGGTATAAGTACCTCTCCCCGCCCTCTCCTGCCCGTAAGTGACGCAGGCCTGGGGGACCCTTGAGAGTCCCCCCAACACTGGGAGGCTAACTGTGTGCCATTCTGTGGCACTAAGGGGGGGCCACCCTCTTAGGAGGGCCCCCTTCGTGGGCCCGGGGCAGCCCTGCAATGTGTATTGCCATCTATCCTCATGTTTTTGGCTCTACGTGCCTGTCCCTTTTTCACACTGTTCGCTTCACATTCTGTCCTGCTGCCTATGCCTGTTTTCTTTATTAGCACTTTTCCCTCTGCCACGCACTCTATCCTGATACCTTTCCTTATGTTCTCACTAATATCTTTCCTTTTGTGTCTGCATGCACATAGGGCAAAACATATGGACGCGCTCTGCCTCTAGTTCCCATATAACAAACTGATGCCATGCAGCGCTGTTTACTGTCTGCGAGAAACATTCCTTTTCTATCCTCATAAGTGCTGCGCCCAGTCCAACGGCCGACGGCACCACTACCTCGGGAGTGCTGCCGTTGGACGTTCCAGCTGCACCTGCGCAATGGAACGTTCAGCACTGGAGCTGGACGTTCCATAGCAGCTAAGGTGCTAATCTATCACACCAACTATTGTGTGTTCTAAATTGGCCGCTAAAACACGCTTGTTTTGGTTTTGATACCTCAAGCTGCGCCTTTACCCCTCCCTTAAAGCTTCAATGACAATTACAAACAGCCAGACTAAAAGGCGCCTTTAGCGCATCTAGCAGTTATAATTCCTGTTTGCCAATATCACAACACTTGTGGAACGTTGAACACCAGTGCCACAAATACCAAAAAATAATATTACAATGCATTCTATTATAGTCACAAAGCTACAATTACAATTTTGTCAGTTGCCATTACCCTACACAGCAGCACAAGCCTTATGCTAATACGCTAATGAATCTGGTATTTTGCCTCTAAATACTGGTTATTTCTTCAACCCTTTGCACAAGGTAAACACCTGTTTTAAGCACTTGTAACCCTCATTTCCAGGAACATTTATAACACATACTAAACACATTATAGTTCACCTGATGCTTCTAGCCTCTCTTTACTCTCCCCTCCTCCAGCCTAGCTGTCCCTGTCTCTTTAGCCTGCAATTTTCCCTGCCACTTATCCTTATATTTTTGACTCCGTCTGCCTGTTCCTGTGCCACGCACTCTGTCCTGCCACCTAACCTCATGGTGTTCCCTCACTGTGCCTGTTCCTCTGCCCTGCACTCTATCTTGCCACCTATCCATATGTTATTACCTCAACGTGCCTTTTACTTTGCCCCTCGCGCTGTCCTCCTAGCTATACGTACATTTTAACTTCACCTTAATTTACAGTCTAGAACGGGGAACATCCTTTTCAACGCGGATGTTACCCCGCAGTGCTTTTACGACGCGTCCTTTACAACGCAAGTCGTAACCACGACTTGTGCTGGAGGGCGCTAAAGGATAAAGAATAGTATATTTACTATTCCAACACCTTCCCTACTATCCACGGGGACTGGTGTTAGAATAGTAAATTATACTATTTGCGTTGTTAAAGACGCGTTGTAAAGGCACGCGTTGAAACGGTATGCGTTGTACCGTCATACATCTATCTAGAACACACTCTGTCCTGCCACTATTCCTCATGTTTTTAGCTCGCTATACCTATCTCTCTACCCCCGAATAAGTCCTGCCACCTAATATTAGGTTCTTCACTTGCTGTGCTTTTCATCTGCCCCGCACTTTATCATAACAGCTGTTCTTACTTTTTTCAATTAGCGTCCCTGTCACTGTGTCCTGCACTCTCTCCTACCACTTTTCCTCCTGCTTTTCACTCCCCGTGGCTGTTACTCTGCTTTGTCCTCTATCCTCACAATTACACTTATTTTCTACACTCACTATGATTGTCCCTCTGCCTTGCACTCTGTCCTGCTACCTTCTTAACCTCTTGGCTGCTAGGCGTTTTCCCGCTGTGTGCTGGAAAATTCTTGATGCCATATATTCATGACGAGCTCAGCTCGTCATCAGCACACGACACCCGTGGGTGATGACGAGCTGAGCTCGTCATCAGCATCGAAAGGGTTAAAGAGGCTGGGAACCTACAAAACGGCTCTGCACATGCCTCACTTATTCGCAACTTACAACTGAGTCACTGTGAAATCATACTGAGCCTTAGGCCTCAAGCTTAGGGGGCGCACTGGGACGCTAACACTTCATGAGCTCACTTAAAACATTACCAAGATAGCTCCCGCAAAGGAACTCTTTCTGTAAATGTTGTATATTGCAAAAAACAACGATGTGTGTACTGGTGGCCTTCAGTCCTTTCCTTCAATGTGTACAACGCGAGTAAAGAGAGGGGGTTAATAAAGTGCTCAAAATGTAAACAGGACTCATCTCAAAAACAACTTGCCTATAAATATAATCTAGGGTTGCTACCTTTCTTGCGCCTTACTCTATAATGTTAGGACATCATGTTTCTACTACGGGCTTGTTATCCGGTGTGTCTGTTCTATTACTTTATTTGACATGCTAGTCCAGCTGGTTCAATAAAATACAAGCATTTGCAATGCAATAGATCTCGCATTTGCAAGAGTTGGAGCTATTCGCATTGTAAATGACAATGCCTTTTATTCATTTGTTTTGAAAACCTGCAAGCGGTGCATAAACGCCCACTTTGTACGTATAGTCCTTGCTTACGAGGGGCGTGGCTTGCTGCCAGCAATGATGGCTGCCTGAACGGGGAGCTCCGCAACCGAGCCCCCATTTATCCTGTTCAACCGGCGCTTGGACCCTCGCCTCCTGCACAGCGGTAGAGGAAGGGACGGCCCTCCCGGAGACCAAAATTCGGAGCGGGCGGACAGCCCGGTGATATGCTGGGGCCCTGCTACGGACTGCCGGGGTGCCATGACAGGCGCACCCAGGATGGCGCCCGCGGCGGCCCGCTGTGGATCGGGCGGAGCTGCACTGGTGGACGTGATGGCGGGCGGCTGTGGCCTCACCTGGAGAGGTGGACACCAATAGAGACGTTCGAAGACCCCTCCGACCTACAAAGCGGTACGAAGGTGCGGCCGGGGACGCCGTCGCTGCGGGCAGTGCCGCGACGCCCAGAGGACCTGGTTGATGCCCCCCTTCCTCCCCACCCCCCAACCCCCCTGGAGCCGTGGCCGCCTTCTGAGGAGATCACTGACTAGCGGAGGAAGGGCTGAGAGCGGATGACCGGCTGCGGAGCAGTGCCCCAAATTCAATCAGCGCTGATCCCGGGCAGCACGGATAGACAGACAGTGTGGAATACACTGGAGCGAGGAGACCTACGCGGATGGGACAGAGCACCGGTGGCTGATGAATAAGGATGGGGATTGCAGCTGCGGGTGTTGCCCAGGTGGCGGAGTGTGCCCCCCCCCCCCACTGGCGCAGCGGAGGACGTCCTTTGGGGGCCCAACCGGGGCTAAGAGGGGTCAAGTAGACGCTAGGGAGACTGCCCGGGGGAGCATAACGCCCGGAGAGTCAGACGGCCGGCGGAACACTTGCGGCCCGCCACACGAGGAACCCTAGCACCTAAGGCCAGGAGTCCGCGGGGAACGATTCCGGATACTTGGGAGCAGACTTGAGAGTACCCGCCTGGCAGCGGTGCGGGGCCCAGCTGATAGCGGCACGAGAAGAGAGGTCTTGAACGGTGCAAGGTTGGGCTCAAGAGGGCCATGGCAAGACTGGAAGAACGCCCTTAGCGGAGATCACACTCATTTTACCGGGGGGCTAGCGGGGGACATAAGTCCTAACTACACATTGGAGCCTGGACCCGGAGTCCTAGGCCTACGGGAGAACCCCGCCCAATTCACCGGGCACGCGAGGAATCTAGTGGCTGGGCCCAAAAAGGTGGTGGACGTGGTGGCTCCTGCCTAGATCAAGCTAGGAGCCGACAATTGAGATCGAAGAGCGAAGGCTAATAACTAGTGCAGTGCCGGCTGCTACTGGCACTGCTCTTAGGCTGTGGACCCGGACATCCGCGTGGGGTTACGCCGTGCTAGCGCATGCCTTGCCGCAACTGCAGTGGAACCTTCCGGACGAGCGGACCGGGAGCGCCGAGGACATATGGCTGTTAGTTGCTGAACCACGCAACATACCCACTGCTCACCCATTGAGGCGGTGCAAGTGCTGGTTGCTGTAAGCGAGATCGACCATGGGGAAACCAAGATGGGGCAAAGGCGGTGCGCAGTCGTCCACGGAGGGAGAGCCCACAGATAGCGGAGAACGAGCTGGGCCCGACACAGTGCAGAACCCTGGCCTGCAGCAGCAGCTGGACAAAATCCTGGCGGCCATAGCTGATTCCCGTGCGGCGCTCCAGCAGGACATTTCGCAGGTTGCCACAGGACTGGGACTGTTGAAAGCTGACCATGGAAAACTGGTGGATTGAGTTAAATTGGTGGAAAGCACGCTGCAAACCATCGAACCAGCCCAAAAAGATCTCGGAGCTGCTGTTACAAACGTGATGGAACGGATAGACGCCCTAGAAAGGAGAGAGGAAGATGCCGAGGGACGTAATAGAAGGAACAACATTTGTGTAGTAGATCTGCCGGAGAAAATCAAAGGGTCGGACATGGTACGGTACCTCGAGGCTTGGATAAAGACAGTGGTGGCACCGGAGGGCCTGTCCACCTTCTACACCTTGAAGAGGGCCCACCGGGTGCCAGCACGGCTGCCTCAACAGGGGAGACCTCCGCGGCCGGTGGTGGCCCGGCTACTACACTTTCGGGACTGAGACCTCATTCTACAGAAGGCACGTGTAGATGGCCCATTCCAGGTGGAAAACAGCAGGGTTAACATCTTCCCGGACTACACCTATGAAACCCAGCGCCGGCGAACCTCTTTTCTGGCCGCCAAGAGGGAATTGCGTAGCGAGGGTATCCAGTACTCCCTCCTATTCCCAGCTAAGCTTAGAATCGTAATGGACTGTAAAACGTGGTTCTTTGGTACCCCGGATGATGCTGTTGCCTGGCTGGAACTGTATAAGGCGGGAAAGGATGATACTGGAAAGGGCGCACTGCTTCCCTCAGAGGGACTGCCGCCGCGACGATCACGACGGAACTGGAGTGGGCGGAGGGGATTGAGGAAGCCTACATCGTCCCAGACTGCTGCGGGGAGGCGAGATGTGTTGGAGGTGGTGTCCACATTGTCGGGAGCGCGGAAGTCCCCTTTATTGGAGGGCACGGACTCAGAGAAGGAAGATAACAGATCTGAATCCGAACATTCTGAAACAAACAGTGAGCACCTACCGAAGGTCACTCCGGAGACGGCGGAGGGAATGTTGGACGAGGGGTGACCGGACCCGAGGGGCAGCTCTGGAGGCGGACTTGGAGCTGGTATGGACTCCTGAAGGAGATCTGGTTGGAGGTTTCGGCTCTGGGGTGGTCGGAGGGGGGGGGAGATGCCTGAGGGATTTTATTATAGAGGGCTCGGTTCAACTATGAGGTCTGGTAAAGAAGGGTGGCTCCACGTTTGTGCATAGTCCCCCCTCATCGCCCTTAAGGCATACCCACAGAATCTTCTGTTGGATTTTGTAGTTGTTTGGTAGATATACCGGTTTGGATGGGAACTATATGGGAGATGCTAGGTCCTGTTCTTGGGAGGGTGGGGGGGTTGGGTGTTCGAGGGGAAGTTGGGGAGGGGTTATCACCGATGCAAGCACAGAGACGAGATTACAATTGTGCAGAGAACAGTGGGAGAATGGCTGATCCAGCTAATTTAAGATGTATGGTGAAAAGTCTATGGGTCGCACACTGTTGACCTCACCAGCGGGTGTAACCCTCGAGCATCATGGTAAATGCAGTCTTAAGGCGTGTGCGCCTTTCGTAGCTCTGGACGTGTAACAGGCGAAGTTACAGCACAAACTCTGTACACCGGTGTTTCGGAATTGTTGTTCCTCATCAGCAGAGTGTAGGTTTCTTCAGGGATTACTAGATAGGTTGCCAAAGTATTAACAGGTTTGGTACCCCTCGTGGCGCGAAGATGCGGTGTCCGAACTCGTCAGCTCCAAGGTTCAAGGGAACCATATAAAGTGAAAAGTCTATGGGTCGCACACTTCTGACCTCGCCAGTGGGTGTAACCCTCAAGCATCATGGTAAATGCAGTCTTAAGGCGTGTGCGCCTTTCGTAGCTCTGGACGTGTAACAGGCAAAGTTGCAGCACCAACTCTGTACACCGGTGTTTCGGAATTGTTGCTCCTCATCAGCAGAGTGTAGGTTTCTTCAGGGATTACTGGATAGGTCGCCAAAGTATTAACAGGTTTGGTACCCCTTGTGGAAAATTAATACAGCTAGGTGAACATTATCGGCGCCATCTTGCCCCTTTTCGAGCCCATTCGTGCGCGTAAGCGGCAGCCATTTTGAGCACCATGGCCTCCCTGCCCCTCGCTGATAGCCAGCGCGTCTCTCTCTCTCTTAACCTCGCAAGCATCCCCCCGCACGCTGACAACCCCCCGCTCTCTCATGCCTTGGGTCATAAACCCCTCTTCAGCGCATCTTCACCACAGAATCCCATCCTGTTCCCAGCGCGACACCTCCCCTCATTCCTTTCATGGCCTCAGATCCTTTTGATGCAAACCCCCTTTTCCTGTGTCCCCGTTTGTCTTCCTTGTTCCCAGGCCGCCACCTGGCCCTGCGGATACTGTTTATTACCCCGTACAGTAGGAAGCTTCCCCTCCCCATCAAAAGACCCTCGAGCCGATCAAAGCCCCCACCCTATGAGATCCGATCAACCCCATGCATTCCGTGAATCGGCGGAATGCCCTGCTGTGCGACAACCATCACCTGTTGTGACCGGGGTGGGGAATCCAACTGTAAATGTATGTGGGAACGGGCCTGAAGGGGAGATTCCGAGGATGTTCTTTCAACTATCAAAGTATTGCGAGAATGTGTTATGTGCAATAAAGGTCATAAACCCTAGTATAAGAGGCCAGGCCTCAGAGATGTGGTTAGAGCACCTCGTGACGATACTTGCTGTCTGAATTGATGTGTTCTCCTCCGGAGAGAATAAAATCCTCGTTTCCTGCCTTCCAGTCTCCAGCGCCTGCTTCTTCATTGATTAACATTGGTGGGTCATAGAGGCGATACCGCCGGGCAACATAAAAGGGTCTTTGGTTACTGGTTGTCTTTGAAACCCTTTTTAACACCCTCGTGGCGCGAAGATGCGGTGTCCGAGCTCGTCAGCTCCAAGGTTCAAGGGAACCATATAAAGTGAAAAGTCTATGGGTTGCACACTTCTGACCTCACCAGCGGGTGTAACCCTCGAGCATCATGGTAAATGCAGTCTTAAGGCGTGTGAGCCTTTCGTAGATCTGGACATGTAACAGGCAAAGTTGCAGCACCAACTCTGTACACCGGTGTTTCGGAATTGTTGTTCCTCATCAGCAGAGTGTAGGTTTCTTCAGGGATTACTGGATAGGTCGCCAAAGTATTAACAGGTTTGGTACCCCTCGTGGCGCGAAGATGCGGTGTCCGAGCTCGTCAGCTCCAAGGTTCAAGGGAACCATATAAAGTGAAAAGTCTATGGGTCGCACACTTCTGACCTCACCAGCGGGTGTAACCCTCGAGCATCATGGTAAATGCAGTCTTAAGGCGTGTGCGCCTTTCGTAGCTCTGGACGTGTAACAGGCAAAGTTGCAGCACCAACTCTGTACACCGGTGTTTTGGAATAGTTGTTCCTCATCAGCAGAGTGTAGGTTTCTTCAGGGATTACTGGATAGGTAGCCAAAGTATTAACAGGTTTGGGACCCCTCGTGGCACGAAGATGCGGTGTCCGAGCTCATCAGATCCAAGGTTCAAGGGAACCATATAAAGTGAAAAGTCTATGGGTCGCACACTTCTGACCTCACCAGCCGGTGTAACCCTCGAGCATCATGGTAAATGCAGTCTTAAGGCGTGTGCGCCTTTCGTAGCTCTGGACGTGTAACTGGCAAAGTTACAGCACCAACTCTGTAAACCGGTGTTTCGGAATTGTTGTTCCTCATCAGCAGATTAAGATGTATAACCTGGAAAGTGAGAGGGCTTCACACAACGACAAGACGCCATAAGATCCATACCTATCTAGTTCGCAGGGGGTTACACATTGCATTACTCCAGGAAACACATTTAACGAAAGCGGAAAGTGTAGCGCTACAGCGCAGGTGGAGGGGCGAAGTATATAGTACTATCTACTCAGCTTTTGCTAGAGGAGCGCTGATCTGGATTAGAGCAGGGGTCCCCTTTCAGTTGACTAGACAGATGATAGACCCTGAGGGCCAGTTTGTGGCCATAGAAGGTAAACTGAGAGGTAAGGACATTGCCTTTTGTAGTATATATGCACCAAACGTGGACCAGTTGGGCTTTCTGGTGAGGATATCTGGATCACTGGCGCACTATTTAGCGGGCCCCTTGATGTTGGAAGGAGACTTCAACTCCATTACGGACGTGTCCCTGGATAGATCGCACCCCCCGTTGGCCGACTCTCCGACGCATCGATTGGCCAAGGGCAGGTTAGATTGGCAGACACGTTGGGGATTAGTAGATGGTTGGCGTGCGCAACACCCAAGGGACCGAGATTACTCCTATTTCTCTGGCATGCATGAGCTACATGTGAGATTAGATGTGGTGCTGTGCTCACCTGTGGTACTGCCAGCTATCGTACAGACCAAATATTTAGCTAGAACGTTGTCTGATCATAACCCGCTGCTAGTTACCATACAATGGATGACTGGAATCTCATGTGTCCCTACATGGAGATTACGCCCCGAAACGCTAGATGACCCGCTCTTCCAGGTGGCGCTGGCGGAGGGGATTACCCATTATTTTACAGAAAATGCTGGTTCGACCGCGACGCGGGCCGCGGAATGGGACGCCTTTAAGGTAGTAATGCGAGGGCTCTGTATAGGGAAGTACGTGGGAGTATGGAAAGTCCTGTTAGGGGATTTGGCCACGGCTGAAGATAAGCTACGCCAGGTGGAGCAACTGCGGCCAGGCCACCCCGAACTACAGGAGAAAGTTAGCACGGCAAAGGAGGAGGTGGCTGCGGGAGTGGAGAGATTGCATAGCTTGGACTACAAGGCTTACACGATGAGGGCCCATGCGGAAGGAGACCAGGCTGGCACTTTGCTGGCCTGGCTCACCAACCCTTCAAAAAGAAGCTCCCCCATCCTGGCCCTTGAACCGGAGGAGGGAGAAGTAGTCTACACCCAAAATGAGATCCTGCAGTGTTTCACGCGCTACTACACAGAACTTTATAAAAGTAAGCTTTCGGCCAAAGACCCTGCCATTGATAGTTTCCTGGAAGGAATGCACTTACCGCAACTAGAGCAAGAACAGGCGAAAGTCCTGGGTAGAGACATAGAGATAGGAGAGATCTGCAGTGCCATTAAACATTTGGCCCGCAACAAAACCCCAGGGCTGGATGAGCTGCCCATAGAATTTTATGGGAAGTATGTTGACCTGCTGGCGCTGAAACTTCAGGAACTTTATAGGGAGGCGAAGGTAACGGGGCGTCTGCCACAGTCAATGCGGGAAGCGTTGGTGATCCCATTGTTGAAACCAGGAAGGGAGAGTAAGGATATAGCATCTTACAGACCATTGTCGATGTTAACCACCGACTACAAGATACTGAGCAGTGTCTTAGCGACCCGGTTGTTAAGTTATATGACCAGGCTTGTTCATAAGGATCAGGCTGGCTTCATACCAACACGGAACACGACCACGAATATCAGGCGGTTGGTGCGCGTACTAGAGGAAGACCACCCGAGGGCGCGTCGACCAATGGTGTTGTCGGTGGATATTGAAAAGGCTTTTGAGAGCCTGGAGTGGGAGTATTTGTATAAAGTAATGGGGCGCTTTGGCTTGGGTGGTGATTACCTGCAATGGGCAAAAGTCTTATATACATCAGCAGTGTGAGAGTGGGCACGCTGATATCCTCGCAATATCCGGTAGAACGAGGAACGAGACAGGGATGCTCGCTATCCCCATTGCTGTTCGCCTTGGCAGTAGAACCCCTTGCGGTTACGATGCGAACAGAAGACCACTATGAGGGACTGGAGAGTAGAGACGGTCAACAGTACGTATCGCTATACGCGGATGACCTGCTCCTCTTCCTTGAAGATGCAGACGTGGCGCTGACAGGGGCTGAGAACTTGCTATCGAACTTTGGAGCCCTCTCGGGCCTGAGGGTAAACTGGTCCAAGACATCTATGTTCCCGGTGAGACAGGGGGAGCCCCGTCCCGACATGATCCAAGCAGTGAGGTGGTAACCCACCTGTTTCAAATACCTGGGCGTGCACATCTATCACACAGCAACGGATATGCTGGAGGGTAACGTGGGTCGCGGGGTGAGAGCGCTGAAAGGCAACATGGCCTTTTGGGCCACCCTACCACTGTCGGTGATTGGCCGTATAGCCCTATTAAAAATGATAGCGCTTCCTCGCTTCCTATACTATTTTTGGACACTGCCAGTGTGGATACCGACCTCCACGTTTAAAACATTGAAGTCGTTCATAGTATCTTTTCTCTGGGGCGCAGGCAGACGTAGGGTTGCGCAGGCGACGCTTGTACGACCTAAGGTTGAGGGTGGATTGGCAGTCCCAGACTTCGAGTTGTGTTATCTAGCGGCCCAATTGCCCAATTGCAGATCACGCAGGAAGTGGCAAGAGAATTTAGAGGACCGGACTGTCAGAGAGGCACAGGGATACAGCGCCACGTCCTCTCTTTTATTGCGCTGCAGCAGAGGTTAGACCTCAAGGGACTCTAACGAAAGAGAAAATGCTCAGACTCTGTTAGAATCGCTCTCAGCGCAGCGTGGGAGTGTTGCACCCATATGCTCCTGAAATCCCGCTGGGAATGGTGATGGCGTTACCAAACGGAGGAGATTGGACGCAACTGCAGGTTTGGGGAGAGGCGGGACTCCAGATGCTAGGGGACCTATACGAGGACGGGCTATGTTGCCTTACCAGACGCTCGAAGAGAGGTTTGACCTGCCGAGAGGGGGTTTTTGTTGCACGCGGCGCTGACGAGAGCGATACAGGCGCACTGGCGGGAAGGGCTGATGGAGCCTAAGACGTTGATGGTCTGCCAATATACCATGATGGCGGCAGGGACGTTCAAGGCGGTCACATGCCTATACTCCAGAATGCTCAATATGGGGTTAGCTCCACTGGACTCACTGAAAGGAAAGTGGGAGATAGATATAGGGAAACCCATCCCTGATGTGGCCTGGGCACAGATAGTGAGAAGGGCTTGGAAGAGCACGAGGAACGCAAGGTTTCAGCTAGTGCACTTCTATATACTCCACAGAGCATACCTGACGCCAGGCAAAATCCAGAAATATTTCCAAGTAGCAGAAGCGGCATGCCCAAGATGCACGAGACTTGGGGTAGAAATAGCACACATGTTGTGGTCCTGCCCAAAGATGGGCCTTTATTGGGAGGAAATAGGAAGAACCCTAAATGCGATAACGGATAGACGATTAGAGTTTGATATGGCCGTTAGCATACTACACTGGTTCCCCCACACATCCAAGAATAAGATCACGAGCAAGTTTGTGGATATGGGGCTTATACTAGCGAAGAGGGACATCACGAAGCACTGGAAGGCAGCGGTAGGACCCAGTTACACATGGTAGAAGGGCGAGTTCCTAAAGTGGGCCAGCAGCGAGAGCGCGTTGAGATATCAGCTGACGCGTAGGCGAGACAATGATAAGGAGCTAGAAGCAGCGACGGCGTGGGAGGTCTTAGTGCAGGCACTACGAGAGTATAAGCCGCAAGATGACGGAGCGGGGGGTAGCTGAATGAGGGTAGCCCGAGACAAGACAGGTACATACTACGGTTTAATATATGACGACTCCTGAGCACATATGACAAAGGGAATGGAACAGGTTGTGTGCGTCGGTGATGGGGGGGTGAGGTGGTGAGAGAGGAAAGGTATAGTTTTATAGCAGGGAGTTGGGGGGTTAAATTTAGAAGGACGTCGTTTTACTTTAGTGAACTGAATGTGCAGAGCTAACATATAAACATGCCATGTACTGAACAGTAGATGGGGGGGTTTAGATTGGCTGTAAGAGGTTGACAGGGCAAAGGCTGTGTAAACTGTTACAATGTTTTCGTTTGTTTTTGTACAAAAGCCAATAAACTACGTCTTAAAAAAAAAATAGTCCTTGCTTACGAGAAGCAAGGCTGTCAGTAAAAGAAACTGCCAGCTTTGCTTCTCATAAGCAAGGACTATAAGTACAAATTGCTTGTTGACGCGTTGTTTGCAGGTTTTCAAATGCATAAATAAAAGGCATTGTCATTTACAATGCCAATAGCTCAAAATCTCGCAAATGCGAGATCTATTGCATTGCAAATGCTTGTCTTCTGCCTGCAGGAGGGCGTCCACCCTCAAGCAGTGACGAGATTTATTAAACACATTCATCATTTAGACAGGATACTAGAGAAGACAGCAGACCACTTGTCCCTTTGATTCTTGGAAAGTCAACTCACAAGCGAACGCCCTTCTCAGCATGATTAGAAATAGAGGTAGGACACTTTGTTTCCTCTATCCAGCCTTCTAATTCGAAACAGCTAGCACTTAACGCATTTTATTCAATACAGCTCACTAGCAGACTTTCAGATTCCATGTGCACATGTATGTACCATTTTAAAAGACTATTATGTGATCTCAAACTCGTTTTTTTGTTGTCGGGATTGGTTTTAATTAACCAAAACAAGCTACCACTTGTTATTAAACCACTCATTAAACACTTAAAATAAATGCTGAGTAATCCTAACTCCTCGCCTCTGATTATTTTAATACCGCCTCAATGAGCCTAAGATTGAACATAATGGTTATAAGATTTATTCTGTTTTTAGAAATTGAGCACACGGACCGCAATCCTGTAAAATACTTCCTGGAAACATCATCTTGATACTGCCTTTAATTAGAAAACATTTTCAATTATTTCCTTAATCAGTCTTTCTCTTTTAGGTTGCGCAACTGATGGACATGGGTTTTTCCAGGGCTGATGCTCTGGCAGCACTGCGGGCTTCCAACAACGACATCAACAGGGCTTCCAACTCTCTACTGCAGCACTAATACCGGGTGAAACAGTCACCATCCCTTCACTTCCGTTTGATGACGTTCAGCTGCCAGACATAATGAGAGCCGCAGGTGTATTTGTCCACATGGCGGGTTTGCATTGGAAATTTGATTATGTGACGCATACGGACAACATCCATTATTCCTCTGTTGAAAATAGATCCACAATGATGGTTGGTCTTCATGCACATTTTCAAAATCATACCTCCAGATGGCTGTTGATACTTATTTTTGGGGGAAAATGGTCCTTTTTTAAAAATATTTAAAAATAGACATTGGGATTTGTATTCTCGTTCCTAATCGTGTGTGTGGGGAAAATACGTTCTATTGCCAGAACAAACTGCACTGCGAAGCCAAAATGCAAATGCTGCTTTCTCATATTATGAGGTTCGATACTCTTTTTTGATTCAGGTTTATCAATAAAAATATGTTTAAAGGGAACCTAAAATGCCATTTTGAAAGTGTTTAAATGGAATCAAAATAACCGTGTGGTTAATTTTAATAAATATTCGTCCAGTTTGTCATGTGTTATGTAGATTAGCACATTCAGTGGAGCACTTGGACGGCCAATCACATCCTGAGGATAAAGTCTACAGCGACCTGGTTTGAAGCATACATGAAGCCACAGTCCTTCCCGCAGAAGAGAAAGTGAGCCATACCAATTACCCGTTAAATTGAATTGACTGTACTGGAGCTTACTAAACAGAGCATCTTAGATACTGTGTGATTTGAGAGCCACAGCGCATTGTACTACTAGTACAGGACTATTAGACCTGGCATTCTTGGCATGGGGTTTCCCCCAACTTCTTGCTGACCAGTGCTAAAGTGTTTGTACTCTCTTCTTATGACAAGGGAGAAATGGCTGATACCCAATTGGCATATTTGATTTACTCATATGTCCCTAGTTAAGTGGCACTACCTGTGCCCAGGGCCTGAAAATTAAATGCTACTTGTTGGGCCTGCAGCACTGATTGTGCTAACCAGTTAAGTAGCACTTTAAACATGTCTCAGGCCTGCAATTACAGCCTGTGTATGCAGTTTTAAACTCCATTGCAATCTGGCAAAATAAACCTGTTTGCCAGGCCCAAACCTTCCTTTTTAGGTCTCGCCTGTCGATGCGCATGCGCATCGAGCAAGCGAGACTATAGGGGCTCATCGACTCTTTATCTAACTTGCAAGGAATCGTGGCGATTCCTTGCAGTGCCCGTGACTTTTAAGGTCAATGCGCATGCGCATTGAGCTTATGCGCATGCGCATTGACCTTAAAAGCGCGTGCGCGTGCACGTCCGTCTTTGTTTACCCCTCCGCCCCCTCCCGCCGTGTCGCATTTCTCCTCCCCCTCCCCTCTCTTCCTTCCGTCTTCCTGCCGTGTCGCACCTCTCCCCTCTCCGCCCCCTCCCCTGCCCGCCCCCTCCCGCCGTGTCGCATTTCTCCTCCCCCTCCCCTCTCTTCCTTCCGTCTTCCTGTTTTCGAAGCAAGCTTCCCGTCCCTCTGCTGCACTTCATCACAATCTGCCTCCTCGGAACGACCCTCTTGAAGGCCTGTCTCCCGCTGCCTCGTTCGCCCGCAGCCGCAGCCTGCCCGGCTCATCAATATTTATCAAAGGCAGCCGCGCATTCTGCAGCTTCCCGCCTTTTATTGTTGCCCATATTTCCACTTTATTGTCTTCTCAGTCCGTGCATGGGGCAATCGGTCCCTCTTGATTCGATATTATAAATCTGCCGGAGATGCGTCTCCTTCAATGTAATCACAGACGGATATACGATAAATCCAGTTCCCTGTGGACTTCCAGCGCGCCCGAGCCTCTCGGAGCGTGTGCCCACCGCTGCGCCGCCCTTGTAGTACCCTCCCCTTCCCGCCGTGTCGCATTTCTCCTCCCCCCTCCCCTCTCTTCCCTCCGTCTTGTCTTGTGAGTCTCTGTAACTGTACCCCGCCTTTCACCCATCCTGTAGTCATGTAAAACAACTCCTCGGGTTACAGCTCCTGTTTCCGAGATCTTTCTGTAACTCGTGCCACTTTCTTTTATTTAATGTTCGTGCCTTTCTTCCCATGCATAGGGTTGGCATAAGCGCTGCACATTTTAGGAAGCAGTATAACAAAGCATAATGTTTAGGGTTAAACACCATTCAAGCAAGCAGTGTGACGTAGCATCGTGTTCCCTGTTTCCCTCGCTCCAATTCCCTATAGTATTCCCTCTCCCCCATGCCCTGTCATTCCCTCTTCAGTTGTGTCGCAGCGATTTAAACATGTCTTAAACGCAATAAGCACTATGCAAGCCAATACATTACATAAAGTGACATCTTCCCCGCGCCGCTTCTGTGTACCTTTTCCCTTCAGATGCAGCGCTTTGACCCTATCTACATGCGGCATAAGCACTATCTATGCAAACTGCTGACAAATTACATCGGGTTCTCCTGTTCCCTCTCTCCAATTTCTTCTCTCATTCCACTTGTTTCTCCTCACCCCTACTGCTTCCTTAAAGTACTACGGTGCACTAAAAATGTAGGGCAACTTTCGTGCCGTATAAGCAGCCAACGTGACATAACTCCTTTCTTCCCTCTCTCCGGCTCCCTCCTGTGTCTACTCCTTCTCTTGCTTGCCCCCGCTCTGCGCATGCGCCAACTGTTAGCAAGCGTTTTTATTAACAAAAGGAAAACATAGTCTAGTCTGGGAAACACAGAGGCGGGTAACAAGGGGATCCTCTAGCAGCCATGAGTGCATGAAGCTCCCCACACACTCCAGACCCAGATGTGTATGATTGCGACAGAGATGACGCGAAGAGGCTAAACATTAAGACGTCACACGGGTGCTGGATCTGAAGATACGGGAAGGGAGCATACCAACGAGATTCATGCTGAAATAGAAATGTAAACTTTCAGCGCCGATCAAACCATTCAAAAATGTCTCCCTTGCAATGCCTGGTGCGAGAGTGAGTCTTTGTATGTCAGAGACTGACAGAGACGTGGTAACATTGGCGAACCCAGGGGCTTTAAGTGGGCCGGGTTCTGCCGGTGCTCAACAGCTGCATGTCTAAAAACCAGGTGCCAGACTACTGCAAGCTTCCATCCACACGCAGGCTCTCCTGCACACCAACGTCATTCTTTTCGTGTGACCCGCCACAGACCGACCTTTCTACAGGGCTGAGGAGGGGGTGGGGGCAGCAGGGCGTCCTTTGCAAAAGGTTTTAAACTGTACAGTAACCCCATTCCATCACTCGCCTCACTCTTCCCTTGTCACCCCACTCTCTCACTTGCTCCTCTCATTTGCTTTGCTTCCCCACCATGTCCTCTAACGTGTGCCTTCCCCTCCCCTCCCCTCCCCCGCGGCTCACCCCACCTCTTCTCGTTTTCCCCTCGCCCTCCCCCTCCTCCCTCAGCGCTCTCCTGCACACCAACGTCATTCTTTTCGTGTGACCCGCCACAGACCGACCTTTCTACAGGGCTGAGGAGGGGGTGGGGGCAGCAGGGCGTCCTTTGCAAAAGGTTTTAAACTGTACAGTAACCCCATTCCATCACTCGCCTCACTCTTCCCTTGTCACCCCACTCTCTCACTTGCTCCTCTCATTTGCTTTGCTTCCCCACCATGTCCTCTAACGTGTGCCTTCCCCTCCCCTCCCCTCCCCCGCGGCTCACCCCACCTCTTCTCGTTTTCCCCTCGCCCTCCCCCTCCTCCCTCAGCCATCGCTCCCATCTCTCTTTGATCTGAGTGAAACTATTAATGGGGTCTCTTAAAGAAATGCACAGGATTCTCTGGCAGCAGTATATTTTAAATTGTACACCAAAATTCATCAAGTTGTATACTGGTAGGGTCTCTTTGTAACACTCACACTCACTCACCCTCACCCTCACTCACCTTCACCCTCAACCCCTCACCCTCACTCACCCCCCCTCACCCTCAACCCCTCACCCTCCCTCACCCTCACTCACCCTCAACCCCTCACCCTCACTCACCCTCAACCCCTCACCCTCACTCACCCTCAACCCCTCACCCTCAACCCCTCACCCTGAACCCCTCACCCTCACTCACCCACACTCACCCCCACTTACCCACACTCACCCACCCTCACTCACACTCACCCCCACTCACCCTCACTCACACTCACCCACCCTCACTCACCCTCACTCACCCTCACCCTCACTCACCCTCACCCTCAACCCCTCACTCACCCTCAACCCCTCACCCTCACCCACCCTCAACCCCTCACCCTCACTCACCCTCAACCCCTCACTCACCCTCAACCCCTCACTCACCCTCACTCACCCTCAACCCCTCACTCACCCTCAACCCCTCACTCACCCTCACTCACCCTCACTCACCCTCAACCCCTCACTCACCCTCACTCACCCTCACTCACCCTCAACCCCTCACCCACCCTCAACCCCTCACCCACCCTCAACCCCTCACCCTCACTCACCCTCAACCCCTCACTCACCCTCACTCACCCTCAACCCCTCACTCACCCTCACTCACCCTCAACCCCTCACTCACCCTCAACCCCTCACTCACCCTCAACCCCTCAGCCTCACCCTCACTCACCCTCAACCCCTCACCCTCACTCACCCTCACTCACCCTCATGCTAAAGATTTACAAAAAAACCCATAAACAATTCTAAAAGCACTAACTCTAATGCTGCGAGACCTATTGCATTTCTAATGCTTGTTAATAAATATAAGTCACCCAAGGGTAGGCCAGTGGCGGCTCCTTCGCTAAGGCGGAGGAGCGTCGCCCCGCTGCCAGAAATCAGCAAAAGAATAAAATGATAATAACGGAATGTTATTATCATTTTATTTTGACCTCCTGCTGTGGCAGTGCATGAGGGGGCAGATAGAGCTGCAGGGGAGGAGTGGTAGAACACTCCTGTGCACAATGACTGTTTGGTCGGTCCTCTTGGGCTACCCAAAACAGTCATGCACACTTTCCCCCTTCTCCATGACTGCTGCATTACAGCCTTCAGGGAGAACATGCCAACCCATACAGCTCCTGGCTGAGTGCCGTGCCATGGCGCTCAGACCAATCACAACGCTGCATTGCAGCGTTGGGATTGGCTTAGAGGTGGGAGCCTGGCTGCCTGCTTCATGTTCCGACCTGGACTTGGACACAGGTGAGCAGGAGAGAAGATGCGGGACCCTGCAGCGGAGGAAAGGTAAGTGTCATTGTTTTTTATTTTTTTCCATGCAGCCATCTCCCCCAACCACAAGCTGTACCGGTCACCCCCAGGGGTAGGCCCTGGACAATCTAGAGGGCAGGGTGTAATGTATTTAAAAAGTTGGACATGTACTTTTAAGCTTTACATGTACTAGTAGCAAGGCTGGACTGGTAGTACCGGGCATCGGGCATTTCTCTGGGAGGCTGGAAAGGTGGGGGAGGGGGGCAGTTTTGTTAGCAAGGGCCATTTTTGTAGCAGTGCAGCCGTTTTGAAAGCACCCCCTGGAGAGTTCCTTCTATAGCCAGTAAATTTCAGGAAACCCTAAGTGTCAAGACAACTCAGGTGATTAATGTACCTTCCAGAGAGAGCAGAGTTTTGTCTAGTGGCAGTTTTGACTCATCTAAGATAGCTCAGAAGATCAATATGCCTGCTGCAAAGGACGTGTACCATGCAAATCATAGAACAGTATTTTATGTGCATAGCTTAGTGAGTTACTTTTTTGTCACAAATACCCTTTTGTTACTGTACAGTTCATAAGTTACAATCATAATCTAGCACAGTGAGCTATGAAGTCTCATCAAAGAGCTACATGCAAACTACTTGGTACTGGTTAGATAGTTACATATTTTTTGAAGTGTCATTATTCTTTTTTTTAGTAGAAATACATTCTTATCAGTAAATGCAAACCTAACCACTGTGTTACATTCTGAATCCTGGGATTGGGCTTCTCCATACCAGGCACTCTTAAAAATGCCATCCAGTATGGATGACATGTCAATCCTTCACCTTCTATTTCCCTTTGTCTTTGTAACATTTTCTGTGCACTGATTTACCACATATTATTCATTGTCTCTGTATTTGTGTGTGATGTAAACTGCTCCAACACCCTACACTGGTATGAGAGGTGCTATAAAACAAATGGAATACATTTGAGAGAGGGGTTATGGAGAGATGAGAGGCACTGTTGAGGGTGATAGTGAATGATTGAAGAGCCAAAATAAAGATTGTTGAATCTTGGTGCACTTTAAGGTCATCATTTAATATGCTTTAAAAGCTGATACAGTTGAATAAAGTCTTGTAGAATGCACCATTTGTGCCCAGATTTTCTTGGGAGGAGAACCCCTTGACACCTTCCTTGTAGTGGTCAAGCACACTTGCTGCATGCACCATACAGGGGCTGGTCTGACAACATTTACTAGGGCTCCTTTGGGTTCCCAGCCCGGCCCTACCTAGTTTTGAAAAGCTCTTAAATTCATTTTTCACTTTTGCAAGGCCCACCTCACCCATTGGATAACATTGGAGTTACCTTATTACATTTATTAAGCAGTAACTTCCAAATGGAAACAGGTAACTCATTGATGTTTGGTGTCTTTGGGATTGTAATGAAAAATCCTAACTTATGGTGAAGTTGGATTTTAAGCTACAGTTTTGAAAATGTCACTTTTAGGAAATTGGCATTTTCCTACCTTATCCATTTGGTGCCTGCAGCCTGTCTCTGGGTCGCATGATTGGGTGTAGTTGACAGTTGGGCTTTGTGTATGCCTCCTAGGCAGCCACTCACAATAGAGAGCTTAGATTTGCCGTGATGGGCCATCACTGGTGGGATGAGAGGAAAGAACTGGGAACAGCCCTACTTATACTTGAAAGGCAGTGTTCTGCCTCCACACAAAGGACTTTTAAGTGATGGGACTACATGTAGCCCCAAAAAACCATTTGCACAGCTTCATGCCGCCCCTGGCGTGCATGTTTTCACCAAACTTTTAACCATTTCTTTATGTATTCCAACTTTTCTCCGTAATCTTTTTCCTTACTCTTAAATCATTGTTTTTCACTGTTCAATCCAAATCCACAAACCAGTTAAAACAGCCAATTTTCAGTTTTCTAATATTCAGACTGTGCCAATCCAGGCCTTCCGTAAGAATATGGATAATTCAACGTTCAACGCAAGCAGTCTTTATTTCATATAAAAACCCAATGCATTTCGGGCCGCTCATGGGCCCTTCTTCGGGGGTCACTACAATAAATAATAATAACGGAATCATTAACACTCTTAAATACAATTGCGACAAAATTTCATTGACATGTTACTTTTTTTACACAGCCTGTCTGCGCATTGCATCCTGTCTTTTCTCTGTCTTTATATCCTTCATGTTAAGCACGCAGAATCCTCTGGTTTCTCCATTTTCAACCTCTTAATCCAGTTATAAACCCTTCCCTGATGGTCCCAGTCTTTCACCCTCCCTTCTCCATTAATCTCCTCAGAACTCTCTTTTATCCATTCAAATGTCCCACAGTAAAAACGTCTTGATATCCCAAAATGAAAAAACATCATGGCTCGAGATGAACATGAAGGATATAAAGACAGAGAAAAGACAGGATGCAATGCGCAGACAGGCTGTGTAAAAAAAGTAACATGTCAATGAAATTTTGTCGCAATTGTATTTAAGAGTGTTAATGATTCCGTTATTATTATTTATTGTAGTGACCCCCGAAGAAGGGCCCATGAGCGGCCCGAAATGCATTGGGTTTTTATATGAAATAAAGACTGCTTGCGTTGAACGTTGAATTATCCATATTCTTACGGAAGGCCTGGATTGGCACAGTCTGAATATTAGAAAACTGAAAATTGGCTGTTTTAACTGGTTTGTGGATTTGGATTGAACAGTGAAAAACAATGATTTAAGAGTAAGGAAAAAGATTACGGAGAAAAGTTGGAATACATAAAGAAATGGTTAAAAGTTTGGTGAAAACATGCACGCCAGGGGCGGCATGAAGCTGTGCAAATGGTTTTTTGGGGCTACATGTAGTCCCATCACTTAAAAGTACATTTTGACTAATGGCAGTGGGGCAAATGCCTAACAACCGTTCTGCACGCAATTGGAAATAAAGGAAAGATAAAAATGGAGAAGAAAAGAAACGTGTTAAAAAAGGTGTGCATCCCTTCACTATTGAAAACTCCACACAAAGGACTACATACCTCCTATAGTTAGTCTGAAGCCAGGACCAGGAAGGCAGGGCACCTGTGCACTTCTCCAGAAGTTCCTCCTATTTTAAGCCAAAACTGAGTATACATATTGGGCCTCACATACCAACTTTTCAGTACACTTCTGGACCTGTAGATCCTCTGCCAGGAAGAAGGACTATTGTGCTGCTGAAATGACTGCCACTCTACTGGACTGTTGCCCTGCTGTGCTGACCTGTTGCCACCTTGCTTAAGTGAGAAGGACTGGACATTCATCTGGTGAACCCAGGACCCCAGTGTGTCTCCAAGGGCTAGTTGGCTGGCCTCCTGACTTGAGACTCTGTGACAGATGACTCCAACAACCTTGACCTCAGCACCCTTACTCTGCCATCTGTGAGTCTGAACCCAGGACCCCAGTGTGATCCATGTGGTGCCACCCCAATCATGGAACCTTGGTAGAGGGCTAAAGGTGCTCTGTGAGCTGCTGGACCCAGCAGAACCGACTCATCTCCTATGCTCTATGGCGCAACCCCAAGCAGAACCAACGCATCGCCTCTGCTGTGTGGATCACTTTGTCTCAAAGACCCACTGCTCGACACATCCTCGGTACAGGCCCTCGCATCCCTTGTCAATGGCAGGCTTGATGATGCCCAACTCCACAATGCAGCCTCGCAGCTCCTCTGAACTGATGCATCGCCCCAACTGCGTGATACATCATCGACGTCGGACTTCGCATTGCAAGTTCTCGTCAACTGAATCCTCAATGATGATGCAGGCCCTCGCACCACATCCTCACCGTATCTTGAAAAAAAAGCATCCCTTTGGCTGGGTGACACATCTTCGATGTGGACCCACGCAACGCTCTGCAAACCATGATTTAAGGTACTTTCTTCAGTGGGCTTAACTGGGTCTGTGTAGCCGGCCCGTGCTCCATCGCGAAAGACTGAACTTGTAACTTTGTCCTTGTCCGGCATAACCATGTATCCCCAGTTGGCGTTTTGTACTTTTTGGTGCTAACTTCACTGAAATCTTTAAACTTGCATATCTCCAGTTCTACAGATTTGTCGTTTTGTTCTTTTATTAAAAAATACTTTATTTTTCCAATCTGATTTGGGATCATATTTGTGCTGTGTTTTTCACTTGATTAATTTTTGAATTGTTGCACAAATACTTTATACATTGCCTCTGAATTGAGCCTGCCTGCTGTGAGTTGAGCTACCAGAGGGTTGAGCACAGGTTAATTTAGAGTTGGTCTGTGCCTAACCCTGACAAGGATTGTGGTTGCTGCTTGACCTGAGGTCCCACCCCAGTCAACCAGTAACCCAATTCCTTACAAAGACATTAATTACAAACACATTTCCAAGTCCCAAAGCTCAGAGCGAGACTGAGACAGAAATCAACTGATGAGAAAGTGAGTGCAGTTGTGGCTCTTCCTGGGTGATTCTTGTCCTTAGAGCTTAGAATTTTAAGTGCACCTCGAACATTTTCAGTTTTACTACCTTGGAATCTTCTCAACTTAAAAAGTTATTCTGTTCAAAGTTATTAACAGATAAATAAGGTGCACTTGAAAAGAGTAAATCAAAACAAGCAGGTATATTCTAAAGTTCTTCTTTATTCATGAAACCTTTAAAAACGGCAAACAGCCAACGCGTTTCGTTCCATATTGCCAAAAAGGAACTTCTCCAGGGCTAAGTGTCACTTGGGTTGAGAATTATTGGTAAAACAAATACAGAAAATCCAAAATATCCTGGACTAGACTTCTGCGTAATACTTTGGGAAGTTGCATAAATGGCACATCAGAAGTAAAATCTATAGTTAACTCGAGGTGTAAATAGTACCTCCAAATTCTGGTTTCTGAACAAGTAACACAAACACGGCCAACCACAGGTTGTGGATGATATTAGATTGCAATTTATAATCGATGTAGAGCAAACGCGACGGGCAAGTTGTTTATTGTTGAGTGGCCTGAGGTGGGTTGGGGAGGGCAGGGAAGCTACTAGTTTTTTTTTCAACATAAACATTCTGCGTTTATGCTAAAGAGGTATTCCATCCACGTTGTAATGAGCACAAACTTGCTAAATTATCTCTCCCAGTCTGTACTTGACACCCTCCAGCCATACTGCTATTGATTGTGCGAGTTTTTCTCTTTGGCCTTACTATATGTGCCTCATCGTTCCTCTTTATACAAGAACATCACTGATAGAAATCTTAGGCGTGTTTGCCCTTACATCCTAATTCTTACCCTAGTGAGTACTGTTTAGTTCTTAAACTGAAAGATGATTCAGTGATTCGAATAATAGAGTCATACACATGTGTTGTTGCTTTTCACTTGTCTGTGGTGATAATGGTTTGAGTGTTCTTGCGACGAAATATGCTAATCTCTTTGTTTGCGGTGTCACACAGAATGAAGTCATGACCTTGTGTCAGTAGCAGATCCTTAAATGAAGATATCAGTTTGTCATATATTAAAGGTTCATTGATGTACTTTTATTCTAGAATCGACAAATACTGTGAGTCATGGAAGAGCGGGACAGCTCAAAATGGACCCAGACAACATGATTTCAGATGTAAAAATGACGCTGGGGCATCTGTGAGCTACACCACTCATCCATGGCTCAACAGATGCTGCCGGCCACTGAGAAGTGTGGAGACTCACATTTGATTCAGAAGCTGGTTCGTGAGTACAAAGAGGGAGCTGCTGTGTTCCTACTTGGCCCAAAAGATGTTGTGGGCACAAATGGAGCAGCTTACAGCTGCCCTTCTGCTGCCTGCATACATGTAGAGATGGCACTGGAGAATCAAATAGCTGTCCTGTAAATGCCTCGAGACCTCGCTGTTCACAAGGCGGGACTGGGGTGGTCCAGCATGAACAGGACTTCCTGCACCCTTGCTAGGGAGATGTGTGGAGGGTGACACAGATCCTCTTCCAATCTTGGGCAAGAGGAGAGGGGCACCCAACCTTGCTATCCTTGAGCAAGGGGAAGCGGGGAAAGTAACCCACTTCAACTTTCAGGAAGGCTGTGAAAATTAATATACGTCACCTCTGCCCTTGTGCAAGGTAATGTTGGGAGGAAAATGTTCATCCTGATGTCTTAGACAAGTGTTGGGGTCGTAATCCTGTAATAAACGCTCCCCCCACTATTGTGCTAACAGAGGGGGTAAAGTAACACCCTACCACCCTTTTCCAAGGCACAGGGACAATGGCGGCTGGTATTTACCAGATAGAGGTGGCAGATTGCAGGGCGAGGACTTAAAATAAAAATACACTTACCTGTCTGCCGCCTTCTCTTCCTTCTCTTGTTCCTTTTCACCCAAAGGGCAGGAAGCACTCGACTCTCAGCCTCCAGATAGTCAATCACAATGCTACAATGCAGCTTTGTGATTGGTCTGAATGCAGTGAATCGGCACTCACGCAGAAAATGGGCGGCTGGGCATGTTCTCCATGCAGGCTGTAATGCAACTGCATGGAGAACATACAAAGTGTGCATGGAGATTTGATTGGTCCAAGAGGGCAGGACAAAGCATCATGCGAACTAGAAGTGGACAAACCACTCCTCCCTTGCCCTGTGAGCAGAGCAGCCCGCCCCGCCGCAGCTGAGCAATTGAGCAATGGCGTAAAAATAAAATGATAATAACAATGAGTTATTTTATCTTGAAGTTATTGACCTCAGCTGGGCGACGCCCCTCCGCCTTAGCGGAGGAGCCGCCACTGCACTGGGGGCACATATAAACCACCTTTTCTTGTACCTTGGCTAAGGTGGGTTGAGCAAACACAGATACTTCCACCGTTAAAAGAGCTATAAAACGAAACAACACATACATTTTCTTGAAGAAACAAAAGTAAAAGAGGACTTCTGGTTAGCGTGTAAAACTAGCTGGAACACAAAACATTGATTCATCAGAAACGTTCCGATATGACCTTAACCTTCGTTTCCACCGTTACGTTCCACCATGGGCCTTACCTCTCACCTCCACCAACTCCAACATTAAGCATATATCCTTACATATGAATTCGATTCACAATCTTTATTCGGCAAGATTAACATTAGCCATAAAAGAACAAAAAAAAAAATAAAGTACAGCAACAAGTAATTAAAAAAACTGATAAAAACAGAATATACCCGTACAATATAAAACCGTGCAATAAAATCCCCGCCACATCTACTGTGCAACAAATGTAATGGTCTCTCATTTCAAATCGCTCCCCAAATACATAGGGCAATAGTGAAGCATAAAAAGGAATCCACATATACACACAGTAGTCTTAACGCAGCATTGTAATCCCTAACATTATGTGCAATAAAAATCGGTTTCAAGTATTATTTCCTTAGGCCATCATAAATTCTACAAAATAGAATAAAGCGATTTGTGCTCTCTTTCGAGGAACCGGTCTCATGGACATGGTACCAAATCTCAGGGGCTTCTTCATAGTGGGGAAAGCGACAAGAAAATTTACCAAACTCAATCACAGCTGTTACACACCTAGGACATATACGGTTGAAGGCTTTACTGAGAAGTAAGTGATAAATAAGAGAAAACAGTGGATTTCTTAGATTCTGGGAGGACTCTATTTTTGGACCTGTCACCTAGAAAATTGGGTCTTAACCCTACTCTTCTTAAAGGCTAACACTCTACGTGGGTCTTGTAGCACAAGGGTACTAAATAATGATTTAAAATGTCATTAAAACTAGGTCAGTGCTGAAAATATGGGACGGAGTAGCGAGCACTAAGAATCTTACAACATTTCCGTCTTTCTTGACCATCCTGTTTGGGAACAGCGATTTCAACCCGGGAATGTCAGATAAGACGTTTGCGGAGTGGCGGGAAACCTCATGCCGATCGGTGGGGCACCTCTTCGACATCTCAGGCATACTCTCATTTCCTCAAATGAAATTAGAATACGGAATTCCCGAAACCGCACGGTTTGGGTACCTACAACTGAGACATTGGGTGCTCCAGGAAGGGACAAGGGAGCCGCAAACTGACCAAATATGAAAAATGGTTAATAACCAAACTCACAGATAAGGGGCTGATCTCCGACATGTATGACATGATTCGATCCCGCCCGCCGTCACAGGCCACGCCGAGTCAAAAGAGGTGGGGGAGGGAACTAGGAGGTAACCTCACACGAAAGGACTGGGAAGGGATCTATTACAGAGCAAAACACACAGCCAGCAATGTGGCCAGTATCGAAACAGCTATGAAAATAACTATGTATTGCTTCCTTACACCGGCGCGTCTCCACAGAGGTAACTCAAATAGGAGCCCCACCTTCTGTAGAGGTTGCGACAATGAAGGTACAATGCTCAATATTCTATGGGAATGCCCAGTGCTGTCCAGCTACTGGACTAAAATTCTAGAAGAGGTGGATGCGTTATTTGATACAGAGATTCTGCGACTTGGGGCTGACATTGGGGGCAGCTTTACAGAACATATGGACACACTGGGGGGCATCCACTCTTCCCACGCATGTAGGTTGGCTACACCGGATGTGGCACATCTTAGGGATGGAACGCATTTCGACCACACTGAGCAACTCCGAAGCCACTTTTCAGAAAGTTTGGAACCCTTCTTGAGACTGCTCTCAACTGAGTTCAACTAAATAACTCAGCCCAAATACCTGAGAGTGCTGCGGCTCACAGACTTAGGGACGGAACAACAAACATCCCCAACGGATCTGTAGGGGACATTAAGGTCAAGAGGCAAGGACAGGATGGGCATGCTCCACGGACTATCGGACAGGGAGTGGGGGGAGAGTTCAAGTTTTTGTTTTGCAGTACTTGGCTGACCCTTCAACAAAGCAATTCATGTGCCGTTTCAGAACTGTTCGCATTGCTTGATCTACAACAATGGTATTATGTCCAATCTGACTCAAGAGCATGTGAGAATTGTAAACCATGCAGAAAGTTAATGCCTATGTCTATGTATTGTTTTGTTTTATTAAATGCCAATAAACACATTTAAACATAAAATGTCATTAATATGAGAGAGCCAGGGGATATTAAAAGCGTAATACATTTCTAGACAATCCGATATAATGGCTTTCGTAAAGGCTGTTTCAGATTTAGACCAAATTGTGCGCCATAACATCATCGGCTTGTGCAGGAGTAAATCCTCTTGGCAGGTTAGCCCAACCTCTTTATGGAGAATGTGAGAGGAACAGAGGCAGGAGTACATAGCAAAGGTCCACAAAAGACTTTCTCCTCAACCTGCAAAGGACACACGTAAAGCCCAGAGGCCCCCTCCATAAAGAGCAACAGACAATGTGTTTGCCTTGTAAATGTTAATCATTACTTTTACAGGGCGACTACCTAGTTTACGGGAGAACCTAAAGACTCATTTGCATACACTGCTCATTTTAGATCTAACATTTTGAATATGTTGGGACCATGAGCCATTATTAGTGAAAAGGATACCCAAATAGTTTTTCGCACTGTGAAAGTAATGATTAAAATTTACAAGGTGTTTGTCTTGTGAATGTTAATCATTACTTACGGGAGAACCTAAAGACTCTTTTGCATACACTGCTCATTTTAGATCAAGCATTTGAATATGTTGGGACCACAAGCCATTCTTAGTGAAAAGGATACCCTAATAGTTTAATGAATTGACCTTCGCAATTGGGGAACCATAATAAAAAAAATTGGACACTTTTGGGTGTTTTTCCCACTTGCCGTCATAAATGTCTTCGATACAAAAGGGGATGATGGACGGAGCGTTTGAGCAAATCAAACTCTCACCCCCAGTCAACTTATCTGGGTTTAATCCATCACCATTCTTTAGCTCACTCCGCCACCCCAGTTCAGAGAAGGCCATATGCAAATCAGTCTGGCCCTGTGCCTCATGGGAACAATCCAGCCGGAACTGCCAAAGCCATAAATGTTTTGGCTTTATTGAGCGTTTATTGTCTAGTCTCCATTAAATCAGCAAATGTGTTTACCAGTCTCTGCAAATCAACTGGGGTCCTCGACATCAGGACTGCATCGTCGGCATGTAATAGCACCAGAATCGAACAACCAGCAACTATAGGTGCAGCGACTTGCAGAGACCTCAGGACATGATCCACCCCATTAATATAAACGGAAAATAAGAATGGAGCCAGAACGCAGCCTTGTTTAATTCCCCTCTTGATACTAAATGATGGGGAACATTCCCCATTGGGGTCACAACGGACCTGGGCAGACAAGTTCCTGTACAACCGTGACAAAAAAAACACAATGTTCTCAGGGGCCCCTAAAGATAGCAATGTGTGCCAGAGGATCGAATGGTCCACCAAATCAAAAGTGCTACTGAGATCGGCAAAGCATAAATAGAGAGAACCAGGATTTGCCTTTATGTATTTCCTAATGAGCAAGTCCAAATTCTCACACAGCTCCACCTTCCCCAACCCCTTCCTGAATCCATATTGTGCATCCGACAAGATTGGGTTCTCTGTAGCCCATTGCTCTAATCTCTGGAGGAGGACACTACCCATAAAGTTTGCAGAGGAATCCAGAAGGGAGATCAAACAATAAAACTTCGGGTCAGATCTACATCCCTTCTTGAATATAGGCACTATGGTGGAATCCACACAGCTGGTAGGGATCGGGCCATCAGCTGTGGCATTGAATAGTTGTGTCTCACCTTCACCATGCACTGACTCCAACATTGGGGGGGGGGGTTTAGATTGCTAATTTCTCTTGTATGATGTACTGTTTTTATAAACGTTTATGGTCTATTTGCAATTACCAAATAAAGTTAATTTTACTGAGTCCCACATTAAGTATATGGCCTTACATATGATGTCATTTTAATTTATGTACTGTACCACAATTTATAGCTGAAATCATAAGCCACTTTTTCCGATACTTAGTCTGTGATTCACATCTCACTTCGAACTTCCAAAAGTAATGGTGCATGTGGGATTATGGTAATACCTTAACTTCTATTCCCTGCCCTCCTCCCACAACCTTAACTCCCACCCCGGCACCAATTGTTGAAGATGTAATTGAGATGAGAAACTGTACTTTAAGCAGGTGATTTCACAGCAGTGACTGATCCCTGTGAAATATTTCCCAAATTTCACCTTAATTAGGCCATTATACAAGAAAATGTAGCTTTTCTTAATCAGTTGCTTACATAAAAGCGATGTATTGGCAATTAACACTTAATGAAACATAGTCTACTTCATTATTTGTCGCGCCAATTCCTGGCTCTTGCATTGATATACAACTTTATTACAGGTTTCGTTCTGTGATGTCATGGAGCAGTCCAATGTAGATTACAGTACACTCTGTACAATCTGCTAGAAACAACATTGGCAATTCAGAGCCCTGCCAGAAAGAAGCAATATACAGCTTTCTGTGTCACATTCCTATTTTAGCTTTTGGTCCATGATAAACTCTTGGAAATAATAATTTCACCCATGGACCTTTAAAGTGGCTGTGATACAATACAATTCTTTATGTTGTAGTAGTAGTAGTAGAAGCAGTAGTTCTGAAAGAGTGAGCTTTGGGCCAGCCCCTTTCATTCATTGACTCTTGTTGTTGCCATTGGTTGAAAGGACTGTTTTTCAATCCCAAGCCATTTTCCTGAAAGGTTACATTGTCCCATTTCTGTTCAATGGACTCAGAGCCCTGGTAAGAACGATTACCTTCATAACCCATCATTGGGATATTTCAGAGGTCAATGAAAAAAAGTTACAATTATTAGACGTATTAAAGTGAACATGAAAATGTATATGCTGACGTCCTGCCCTCTCTGCCATCTGACAGTTATTGCCCACCCCACCGCCGCCCTGTTTGGATGTATGAAGTTACAACGCATACATTCACAACGCATACCATCACAACGCAACTTTTACAATGCAGGATCCATTACAACGCATGCCATTTATTTATTTATTTATTTTTAATATTTATAAAGCGCTGCATATACCCATGGGCGTCTTGGCGCTGAAAATGGCATGCCTTTACAACGCATGCCATTACAACGCAGATGCTATTCCAACGCATGCCATTACAATGTAAGTATAGGTAAGTATATAATGTTATTTATATTAATTTAATTTTAATTTAATTACACTTTTTTAAAATTATTTATTTAAATTAATTTTAATTTTAATTTAATAAAATTTAATTTACTATTTTAAATCCAGGGGGGTGTAATAGTAGGGTAAGTGTTGGATAGTGTAGGGGTAAAATTACTATTCTAAATCCAGGGGGGTGTAATAGTAGGGTAAGTGCTGGATAGTGTAGGGGTAAAAATTACTATTCTAACTCCAGGGGATGTAATAGAAGAGTAAGTGCTGGATAGTGTAGGGGTAAAAATTACTATTCTAACTCCAGGGGGGTGTAATAGGGTAAGTGCTGGATAGTGTAGGGGTAAAAATTACTATTCTAACCCCAGGGGGGTGTAATAGTAGGGTAAGTGCTGGATAGTGTAGGGGTAAAGTTACTATTTCTAACTCCAGGTGGGTGTAATAGTAGGGTAAGTGCTGGATAGTGTAGGGGTAAGCATTACTATTCTAACTCGAGGGGTTTTTATTAAAATACATTTAATTTAATTAAATATTAATTTTAATTACTTAATTTAAATAAAATTAAATTAACATTTTCTAATTTATTATAATAAATTAAAATATAATTATTGTAAGAAAATTAATTAAAAACTTGTAATTAAATTAAAATTAAATTAATACAATTATATACTTACCTATACTTACGTTGTAATGGCATGCGTTGTAATAGCATCTGCGTTGTAATGGCATGCGTTGTAATGGCATGCGTTGTAATGGATCCTGCGTTGTAAAAGTTGCATTGTTATGGTAGTGCGTTGTAAAAGTTGCGTTGTGATGGTTGTTTCCCCATTGCAGCTTGCACCACAAATTACCCATAATCGCTCCCAATGATGTACCAAAACAACTATCTCGCCTGCCAGTGCGACAGTTCAGATTATTCGAGGTCCCCATAACTAAAGGAATGGCTGGAGAGGTATGTTTTACTAATTTTGTATAAATATTGTATTCATAAACAACTGTTATTCTGCTTATCTCTAAATTAGATGAGCCTACGTGTGCTGTTGACAATTACGAGCCGAGCACGGAAACCCCCTGCTCAAATTAAGCACCGCTACTGATAACCTAAGGTACTGCAGCCTGCTTGTGGTATCCTGCTGCTCACCCAGAATGATTGAGTGAGAGAATGTTGGTATGTAGAATGTTGGAGTGCCTATGTCTGTTTGTGATGGGCTGAGCAGCAGGGAAGCTGCTCCTGGTGGGGCTCTCTTTTCCATGTAACCTGCAAATCAATAAATCTACATGAAAACTACTTGTATTAGACTACCTTCAGTATACTAAATTTTGGAACCAGGAGATGAGTGTCTACAGTCTTAAAAGAAGAGGCTGAAGAAACTAGAAGCCACAATCAAGCTAAAGGACTTTCTTTTAATTTTATGCGGAGCTTTTCAAGTTAACTGGCACCTCCATGCCCCACCAGTGACCTACCACCGGTCGGCCACAATTTTGCCAGCCCCCGTCATCACATCCTGCTATCTCCCTGACTTGCTGTCTTCCAGTTCTTGCGACATCGGTCTAACCCTAGTGTACCGGTTCTTCCTCTCTCCTCTCTGCTGCTGTGAAGAGATGTTTCTCTCCTGTTAACTTTAGCTACTGTGTCCAGCTCGCCTATATCGACATCGACATGGCATCTTTGATAACATTTTTAGGATGCTATATTACTGCTACCAGAGAGCAGGGTGCTGAAGGAAACGAGTCATGCTCAAAAGCGTTTTATTTGTCAACACTGTTTTATAGCTGTATCAGCGTGGTCTCGGAGCAGGGACCAATAAATGGACACACGGTTCATCAACACATTCTACTTTGCCAGAAATAATTGAACTTGCTGAACATTAGCTCTGCTAGTACTTACTGCCCCAGGTGAGGCACTTGTTGTCCATTATTGTTAAGGGCCGCTGAGACTTGTCCATAGTAACAGCAGTTAAACCGCTGTCTGTCTCTTTAAATAGAGCATGAGCTGTGCCTGGCGTGCACACTTTGAGCGTCTCATGCATTTTTCAAAAATAATAGTTTAAGCGCATGCAGTCCTACCTTTCCTGCTTCCTTGCTGTCAGAGATACTATTTTTGGACTTGTTGTGACGCATGTTCTTCACAAGCCTTATCATAATTTTCCTCCCTTTTATGGAATTCCCACGTCTTCTATTCCACGCAGCATTGTTGCTTTGCTGCTTCAGCGCACGGTGAACCATCCGGCGCAGTATGTGCCGCCATTTTGTGGTTAATTAATGCCACAAGCAAAAGTATGTATTCCTGTTTCTATCAAGCTAAATGCTCCAATCGTCTTCCTCACTACAAGTGGTATGTGTTGTATCTTTTTGGAAACCACACTCGATCATGGAGCACGGGAAGATCGTACAGTCATGGGCTATCCTGCACTGCAATTTATTGTTGCCTACCGCCTTATTTGTTCTATAAAGTTCTCTGGAAAAAGTGCCTTAAACAACATCAGTGCTTTTCTTCCTTTGTGCCGCTATCCTCCAAAATGCTGTGTACTGTTTTCAAGGACATCGCTCCAGTTGATTTTCTTCCTTCACTGCAGGTACTATTTCCTACTTACTCCAAAACAATAGGAGAGAGTAAGGGTATTTAATCTGTCTGTGAGGTGGGAACTCCTGGTCCCCTACTTCAGTATTAAACAACAAGTGGAGGAGTATCCCCTGAAAGCGTAACAGAGAGAGGCTCTGTACCTAGAGCTTAAGGCTCAATGAAGCACAGTGTGCCCAACCTTATAGCAGGACAAAGCATGTCCTTTTAGAAGACCCCTCACTCACCAACCTGGTTGGTGACATGCTTCCCACCCCGAAGGCCGAGTGCCAACAGGGTGTGCTTCGACACCTGACTACAGTGGAGCGGGTTTTTCTTTTTTATATGTGCAATGACTCTACAAAGTGATAAGTGATTTAAAAAGGGCCCAATGATACTCACTGCAAGACTTTATTCCTGAGTGATTGGACCCCCATAAAAAGAGTGTGACACCTATGTCTAATTAGGTAGACTTCAGTGTCTAAGATGTGTAGTGTTTAAAAATAGCGATGTGTGCTATGTGATTTAAAAAAAATTAGGTCTACATGTTTCAACCTTCTTGCGATTGTGGGTTTCGTCAGGACCAGAAAGGGTGACCTGGGTGGTACGCACACGCAAAGGTGCGCCCTGCCCTCGATCACGTGAAAAAATGGACCCACAAACTTGTGGACCTTTACAAAATATAGATAGTCTTCTCCCCAATCTGGAAGAAAAACCTGTGAAGGGAAAAGGGGGGGGGGGGGGGGGGGGGGGTTGGGATCACGTAAACAAGTAGACAGACAATTGTTGTACACTTAACATATATTGTGCTTATAGAGGTGATCAGCTGAATTAACTGCTTGGCTGTTGACCCATGCTAATTGCTAGTATGGCACCCGGACACACCTAAATGCGGTGGGGAGGTGCAATTGTGTACTTAGCAGGCTTGTGCATAGGTGGTTGTTTCCCCAGGACTACTCAAGGAGAGGGCCTGGCATGCCGTCTGGGGGGTTTTTTATCGAGGAGAATGCGGGCGAAATGGTAGTGCGATAAAAATTGTGCCACGGTAGTCACAATGGTGTGGGGTATACAAATGTCTAACATACACCCAGGGCGCTACAACTATGAATCCAAGAGGTAGGATATTCATTCCAAAAATTGTAGCCCTGTGAAGCCCAGATTTTAGTAAGCCTAATGTTTTACATAAATCTGGGCTTCACAGGGCTACAATTTTTGGAATGAATATCCTACCTCTTGGATTCATAGTTGTAGCGCCCTGGGTGTATGTTAGACATTTGTATACCCCACACCATTGTGACTACCGCGGCACAATTTTTATCGCACTACCATTTCGCCCGCATTCTCCTCGATAAAAAAAAACCCCAGACGGCATGCCAGGCCTTCTCCTTGAGTAGTCCTGGGGAAACAACCACCTATGCACAAGCCTGCTAAGTACACAATTGCACCTCCCCACCGCATTTAGGTGTGTCCGGGTGCCATACTAGCAATTAGCATGGGTCAACAGCCAAGCAGTTAATTCTGCTGAACACCTCTATAAGCACAATATATGTTAAGTGTACAACAAATGTCTGTCTACTTGTTTACGTGATCCCAACCCCCGCCCCCCCTTTTCCCTTCACAGGTTTTTCTTCCAGATTGGGGAGAAGACTATCTATATTTCGTAAAGGTCCACAAGTTTGTGGGTCCATTTTTTCACGTGATCGAGGGCAGGGCGCACCTTAGCGTGTGCGTACCGCCCAAGTCACCCTTTCTGGTCCTGACGAAAACCCACAATCGCAAGAAGGTTGAAACATGTAGACCTAATTTTTTTTAAATCACATAGCACACGTCGCTATTTTTAAACACTATACGTCTTAGACACCGAAGTCTACCTAATTAGACATAGGTGTCACACTCTTTTTATGGGGGTCCAATCACTCAGGAATAAAGTCTTGCAGTGAGTAGCATTGGGCCCTTTTTAAATCACTTATCACTTTGTAGAGTCATTGCACATATAAAAAAGAAAAACCCGCTCCACTGTAGTCAGGTGTCGAAGCACACCCTGTTGGCACTCGGCGTTCGGGGTGGGACCCCGATGATGAAGCATGTCACCAACCAGGTTGGTGAGTGAGGGGTCTTCTAAAAGGACATGCTTTGTCCTGCTATAAGGTTGGGCACACTGTGCTTCATTGAGCCTTAAGCTCTAGGTACAGAGCCTCTCTCTGTTACGCTTTCAGGGGGTACTCCTCCACTTGTTGTTTACTATTTCCTACTTCGCAAACCTTCTGTTTCTCCTCCATTTAACTGTGACTGGACTATCAGCTTACTTACATCGGGTGAGTCGTTGCTCTTCAGCCTGTGCCTTCTTGTACATCAACTTTACCCTGTGTGCTTTTAGGTGTCAATTCTGCGTCAATCTACAACTTGCATTAACTTTTATTCCTCTCCATTAACTGATGTTCTGCGCATTTTATTTTTATATAAGTGCTTGCTGTTTCTCTTACATGCTTTTTTTTCTAGGAAACTTTCTTAACGTGATATTATTGCTATGGTGGTTCTCTACCCTCTGTAACTTGCTATATATTGTATTGTACTGTGTAGTGCCTGCCCACACCGTTCCTGTGATTGGACTAGTTTTACAGTTCCTATTGGTGCCGTGTGGTAATTTCCCACACCTCCAGTTGCAAAGTTTTTTTGCTGTACATTGTGGTGTGTGGCATGCCCCACACCTAGTTTTACAGTTCCTGCATTTTACATTATTACAAGTGGTATTTTACACCATACCTTGCGTTTTACTGTGTGGTATTTTCCACCACACCTAGTTCTTTATTGCATTTCACTGTGTGGGTATTTCCCACACCTGGTTCTTATGTTCATACATATTTCATTGTACTGTGTGGTATATTCCACCTCACCTATTTCTACTTTTCGCACATATTTCAATGTACCGTGTGGTATTCTCCGCCATACCTTGTTCTTTATTGTATTGTACTGTGTGGTACTTTCTGCCACACCTAGTTATGCATTCCTGTATATTGCAATGTACCGTGTGGCACTTTCTGCCACACCTAGGATTTGCTGTCTTTCTGGGGACTTTTCCCCATACTCTTGCTTGAGTTGAAGGTCACTATCCTTTCATTGTTCTCTTGCTTCACCTTTTTGCTTATGCCCTTGTATATTTTTGTGTTTGCCTGGCCAGCTTGCATAATTGTTGTACTTGGGTAGTTTTGTTATATATGATAGGGAGGGTATGGATTGTTTTATGTGAGAAAGGGTGTTGATGCATGAGTTGTTTGTATTTTATTTTCCTGTTTTGCGTTTCCTACTTTTCCGCCTTTTATTTCCATGCTTTCTTTCTGTGTATTTTCTTCTAATTTTTCTTGCTAATTTTCTTATGCATTTTGATACTTCCTTCCTTTCCATTGTAAAGGAGGGAGAAATGTGGTATCCTGCTGCTCAGACAGAATGATTGCGTGAGAGAATGTTTGTATGTAGAATGTTGGAGTGCCTATGTCAATTGGTGATGGGCTGAGCAGCAGGGAAGCTGCTCCTGGTGGGGCTCTCTTTTCCATGTAACCTGCCAATCAATAAATCTACATGAAAACTACTTGGATTTGACTACCTTCCTTATACTACACTGCTACAGCAAACATTTATGGTGGACTCAAGGGACCTCTAATAATAGCTTATGGTACTGCAGTCTGCATTAGGAAACTACTGATTGCAGCTTTTCAAGGTCATGGGAATTCTTCTTTTTAAAAAAAAATAAGCGAGATATATTGGCTTTTCCAATATTCGTTTCTGAATAGAACTGTCAGTGGTGCATTTACATACAGGGAAGGGTCCAGACCATATGTGACCAATGCATATGTACATGGCACTGACACACAGAGCTCACTATTAACAGCCACAAAATAATTTTCCGTTCCCACTAATAGATAGCAGAGCTCTTACAAGTTCATAACGGAAACAGGCCTATTGACTAAGACTAGCAGAATAACTGTCAAGATAACGTGATCCTTTTGGAACACTGCCCTGGCCCTTTGCAAACAATTTAACAAAAGATAGAACTAAAACTGTTTCAAGAATGGTGTCATGCTCTAGCTTCCAATGCATTTTATTATAGCATAATACTTGTTAATGTAGAGGACTATAATACACTGAACCATGCTAGTATCCAACTGCGTATCCTTCAGGAAGTTATTTAAAGCTGAATTTTTAAGACTGGTCTTTGACTAAAATCTTATAAACCTTATCTTGGTAAGTGAGAAATACCAAATAGAGGCAATACGTCGCATTTTATAGGACTCCTACTGCCCCGCAATCCTTTACGATAATGTGAAAGGGTCAACTTGTGAATTTAACCATGTGGTGGCTTGCAGCACGACTTGAAAAACAAAATAGTTCAATCAGGCCTGGCAGCATAGTGGACATGGCTTTCAGCCGAAGAGCTCATGTCAAAGTGATTTTCGAATTCCTACAGTAAATTGTTGATAAGTGATAGTGAATGCATAAAAATGAAGAAGAAAGGTGCTTGCTTAGATTGCTGGTGAGAAACGTGGGGGTAACCCGAAGAATAACACTCAAAATCACGCTTGAAGTGGGAGCCTCCTCGACTTCCGTTAACTCACTGCGGAAGGAACTGCAGCTGGCCACCAACTGCAGAACAACCGGAAGCAGCGGCCCCGCGCATGAAGACGGGGATTGCGAGCTGGGTGGTTTTGCTTGACTGGGAGAGGATGAAGGCGGTCTTGTGAGGCAACAGAACGTGTGGCCTCGTGAAGGCACCTGACACGAGGGCAGAGTATCGTGAAGCATCCCTCCAAAGAAGACCAGTAGGCATATGCAGGGAATAAGAGCTTTACTGGAAAGCACAACCTAGCATCCGACCACCTCAATGACCCAGCTGCAACTGGCAATCGTGGAGTGCCGTCGCCCTTACATTCTAAAGGAACACGGTGATAGTGAAGATTCCAACCAAGGTAAGATGCATGACAAAGTACAAGTAACAGGGAGAGGTACATAACATAACAACACATCCTCCCTTTTAGGAAAGCAAAGAAAGATGAGCAAAGAAAAGAAGATGGAAAGTCCCAAAAAAATGAGAAAATCGGAACAGCAAAGGAAACACCGCTTGGTGTACACGCGCTTAATACAAACTTTTAACATAACACAGGAGAAGTAAAGAATTCAGGCTCTGACATAATCCTGAAGATAAGCAGGTGGTCTGCGAACTCTGCCAGAGAGCTCATGTTTAAGAGAATCAGCATATTCAAAAGAACCAGAAGACCCAGCAGGACCCTTACCTCTTCTTTGGGGAGAAAGCAACAATCTGGGACAGCGAGAATCACTCTCAGCGGGCTTATCAGGCATAAACATTGCAACTGAGCAACCTCCCTTGTGAACAGACTGCTTTGAACATGATCCCCCTTTCTGATACAAGGCAACTCTGCGCAAGTTCCAACAATCACCACATTCTATTACAACAAAGCACTTGCCTACACTGTTGACACGGGAAGGGCCCTTAAATTTGCTGAGACCACCTTTTATTCTGCCCGACTTCAACTTGACCCAATCGCCGACAGAAATTTTGGTTGGAATAAGATCAAGATTGGGCTCACCCCCAGACAATTACCAGTTTTTTAACCAAGCAGGTACAAGACGAAAGCCTGGCAGGCGCCCTCTCATGACCAGAAAAGGCGACTTCTTGGTGACACTGTGAGCTGTGGTGCAATAGGACCAGAGCATGTCCTGAATGAGACACCTAGGAGCAAGGCCATTCGCTAAAGCGAGTTGGATAGTGCCTTTGATTAGTATATTAGTTCTCTCCACAATTCGGTTACCCATTGGATTATAGAAAGAAGTGCATGAATGTTTAACACTGCACTTCTCGAGAAAGTAACGCATCTCCCCTGAGGTGAGCTGAGTACCATTGTCCGTTAGTAAAACATGTGGAAGACCTTCGTGCAAAAATAATGTTTCCAACATAGCCACATCACAAGGCACTGATAGGAGAATGAATGTCAGCATTGTAAATCTGAAACTTGATGTTTGAAAAAGTATCTAGTTGTTCTTTCCCCCACTCAAATTTGCAACCTTTGCGGAGGAGTCTCCTGAAAGGCTCAGACATGTCAGCAAAATCACGCACAAACTTTGAATAGTATTGGACGAGGACAAGAATGGACCTGAGCTGGTCCTTGTGCTTGGGAGCAGCAGCATTTTTAATGGCCTCCAAAAGATTCTTCTGCTGAGCAATCCCTCCACTAGAAATAGAGTACCCCAAATAGTCAACTTAATCCGTGACAAATTTGCATTTTTCTTTGTTGACGGTAAGCCCTGCCTGCTCAAGTTCCCACAAAACTTGTCTTGGGGTGGCATTGTGTTGCTCAATAGTCTTCCAAGATACCAGTATGTCATCCTGGAAATACATCACGCCAACCAAACACTTAAACATAGCCGAGGCTAACCCGAACGGCATACGAGTGAACTGAAAGGTGCCTTCCGTAGTTATAAAGGCTGTAAGAGACTTGGAGTTGGGGTGTTACTTGATCTGGTGGTACGCACTCCTCAAATCAATCTTGGAGAAGTACTTACCACCACCCACGGATTGCAAAAGTTCATGTATATTAGGAAGTGGGAATGTGTCTGTAACAATGTTGCTACTCAATGACCTGAGGTCAATACAGAAACAAAGTCAGCCATCAGATTTCAGCGTCAAAACTACCGGAGAAATACAAGAGGAAGCCTCCACTGGTTCAATGACACCAGATTTTAAGAGATCGTGCAGGAGATCTTTGAGGCCGTGCCTCACCGACAAAGATACTTTCCTGAGCTTGTGTTGCACAGGATTCGCATCAGGCTTCAGGATGATCTTACACCCAAGCCTATCTTTAAACACTCTGTGGGCGTCCTGTAATATGTGCTGGGCCTCAATATTATCTTGCACCACCATAATTTGGTTGGGGGACCTCGGATTAATGACAATATGGATATCATATTGATGCATCCACCCAAGGATTGGGAGGCCATCTTTATCGACATAGATTTTCCCGTGAGTACTTTGTGTGCCAAAGGTAATGAGAACAATCATGTAACCAAGGATATCAATGGACTGACCCTGATAACCCACTGGGTTGATGTCTTTGTCTGCTAAGGAAACCCCCTCACAGGTGGTTCTAAAGAGAGACTCTGGAATAATTGTAAACATGGAGCCAGAGTCAACTATTAACGTAACATCTTTGACACAAACATTAAAGATAGCAGTGGGTCTTACCAATCTAGGAGAGTCCTGATCCACTCCAGCAACTACAACATTGCAAGTGCCATCCACAATCAGCATCTTCTCTATACCTTGTCTTAGTTAATTAGACTGTTGTACCACATTTACCTTAGATTTGACCTTGTCTGAGGATTCAGACTGTCTGCACATCCATGCATAATACCCCTTTTGACCACACCGCCGGCATACCTGATCAAGAGCAAAGCATCGCTTAGAGCACAGGTACTCAAAGTACAGCCCGCGGGCCGCTAGTGGCCCGGCAAGCCTGCCTTGCCGGCCCGCGGACCTTCGAGACATCGCACCTGTGTTCTGTTTTTTAGCTTCAACAAACACCGCCGGTTGCAGCAGTGCGGAATCAGAGAGACTGTTCTGTGGGGGCCGGGCAATTACAGCCACAGTGAGAGTGGTAGCCTTGACTTGAACACACACGGTTGTTATGATCTTTTGAAGACTTTGTTTAAAGACATATCCATTGGCCTTAACTCATCTAAATAAACGGATATTTAGCTGATAAAGTTCACGCAGCAGGTCAATTATCGATATTGCTGATGCTGAATATATGCCGCATCTAAACCTTTATGCTCCATGGTGACGATAAATGTAATTCCAGATATTGTTACCATTTGAGTAAGCAGCGAAGACATCTACCGATAATAGTCAGGTTACCTGTGTTTCAACAAGTAAGGGTCTTCAGAAACTGTCCTTTGTTCCGTCGACTCACGCTTTTTCTTACCTGGATTTGTTGATCAATTGTAATAAGGAAGGAAAGCGTAGACAATTGTTTCAAAGAAGTGTTCAATTGGTTGTTTATCATGTACTTCTTGTAACATTGTTGACATAGATTTTGTACCCTGTTTTTAATCATTTTTAGAGTATTAAATACAAATTTCTCATATACACCCGCTATCTCCGTTCTTTCTCCTCTGATCACTCACTGTGACTGTTTTAGAATGAATGAGTAAATGTTGTTGCATCTTTGCACTTTTGACCTAAATTGTTTCCGGTCACTAATCACTATTATGAGCTTGAAGCTCTAACTGACATTAATTAAATCCCTTGAAGGTACGCTCACCTTTCCACAATGAGAGTGGAGCTGCAGGGGCGCTAAGGGGTGAACAAAGCCTCATTAACAAACAAATGGTCTTTAAAAGACCTGTGAAGTGCTTGGGGTGCGGCTGTGTATGTGCCCGGGAGGCTGTGTCTTTCAATATCCCCAGTCTGTCGTAGCTGCAACATAGATCACCGAAAAATGCTTAGAGGTAGGCGCTCTACTTGTATTGTTAAAAAACAGAGGGTACCAAAGCAGTAAAAGTGAGACACAATTGAATGGTATAGGTTTCTACTGAAAAGCAAATACTCCATTTGATGGTGTTTTTATCAGTTAAAATTGAAAACTGGAAACCCTAATCATAGTGGAGACACTACAATCATTGGCTTCACCAAAACGTCTAGTACTTTTACTTCCAGGTCCTCTAGAACTCGCAGAAGAACTCCAGCAACAGTAAGGGCAGCTACACCCTGCCATGCCTTCTTTAAAAAAAAATGCAAGCCTCCGCAGCAACAGCAAATTCTTAAGATAATAACTGTAGCCTGATTCTGTGACAATCACGCAGGTAGACACCAGCAGGCCTCATCTCAGACACAGCTACAATACTGCACATGGAGAAGTATATAGCCGTTAGTGCCACCATGAAAAACAGCTTTCCAGGGAAAACCCGGGCTGACACACAGAGGGGGGAGAGGACAGCAGGGAGTGAGAGACCAGTGAGGTGGGAGGACAGCAGGGAGTGAGAGCCCAGTGAGGTGGGAGGGCAGCAGGGAGTGAGAGCCCGATGAGGGGGGAGGGCAGAGCCGGGCTGAGAGCTCGGTGAGGTGGGAGGGCAGAGCTGGGAGTGAGAGCCAGGTGAGGTGGGAGGGCAGAGCAGGGAGTGAGAGCCCGGTGAGGTAGGAGGGCAGCAGGAAGTGAGAGCTCAGTGAGGTGGGAGGGCAGCAGGGAATGAGAGCCGGGTGAGGTGAGGGAGGGCAGATCAGGGAGTGAGAGCCCTGGTGAGGTGGGAGGGCAGCAGGGAGTGAGAGCCGGTGAGGTGGGAGGGCAGCAGGGAGTGAGAGCCGGGTGAGGTGACGGAGGGCAGCAGGGAGTGAGAGCCCGGGTGAGGTGAAAGAGGGCAGCAGGGAGTGAGAGCCCAGGTGAGGTGGGAGGGCAGCAGGGAGCGAGAGCGCGGTGAGGTGGGAGGGCAGCAGTGAGTGAGAGCGCGGTAAGGTGATGGAGAGCAGCAGGGAGTGAGAGTCGGGTGAGGTGACAGAGGGCAGCGGGGAGTGAGAGCCGGGTGAGGTGAGACAGATAGAGATAGAGACAGATAAAGACATATAGAGACAGAGACCGATAGAGACAGGGGCAGACAGAGCTAAATAGGGTCAGAGACAGGGACAGACAGAGACAGGGACAGACAGAGACAGAGACAGACAGAGGTAGAGACAGACCGCGATAGAGAGAGACAGAGAGAAAGACAGAGAGCCAGAGATAGAGACAGAGATAGAGGCAGAGACAGACAGAGATAGAGACAAAGAGAGATAAAGGTAGAGGCAGAGACAGACCGAGACAGGCAGAGACAGAGAGACGGAGAGGGAGACAGAGGGAGGGAGACAAAGACAGGAACAGACAGACAGATAGTGGCAGGGACAGGAACAGACAGATACAGGCAGGGTGACCGAGAGAAGGAGAGGGAGACAGAGAGGGAGATGGAGGGAGCGAAAGGGAGGGAAAGGGAGACAGAGGGTGACAGAGGGAGGGTGAGGGAGAGAGAGGGAGACAGGGAGGGAGGGAAGGGAGACAGAGAGAGAGGCAGACAGAGAGAGAGGGAGACGGAGGGAGTCAGGGGGAAACAGAGGGTGATAGAGGAAGGGAGGGAGCTAAATGGAGGGAGCTAGAGGGAAGGAGGGAGATAGAGAGGGAGATAGAGAGGGAGATAGAGAGGGAGACAGAGAGAGGGGGACAGAGAGAGGGGGACAGAGAGAGGGAGACAGAGAGAGGGAGACAGAGAGAGGGAGACAGAGGGTGACAGACAGAGGGTGACAGGCAGAGGGTGACAGACAGACAGGGAGGGAGTGTGACAGACAGAGGGAGGGAGACAGACAGAGGGAGGGAGGGAGACAGACAGATGGAGACAGACAGACAGAGGTAGAGAGACCGACAGAGGGATAGAGTGTGACAGACAGAGGGAGAGAGGGAGACAGACAGAGGAAGGGAGACAGACAGAGGTAGGGAGACAGACAGAGGGAGGGATGGATGGAGACAGATGGAGAGAGGGAGGGAGGGAGACATGGAGAGAGACAGACATTGGGACACAGATAGAGGGAGACAGATGGAGGGAGAGAGAGAGGGAGGGAAGGAAGGAAAGAAGGAGGGAGGGAGACAGAGAGAGACAGAGGGAGACAGAGTGAGTGAGACAGAGGGAGACTGAGTGAGACAGAGAGGGAAGGAGGGAGCGAGAGAGAGAGAGATAGAGGGAGGGAGACAGAGAGAGGAAGGGAGAGATAGAGAGAGGGAGGGAGAGATAGAGAAAGAGAGAGAGAGAGAGAGAGAAAGAGAGATGTGTGTGTATGCCGGGTCTGTTGGCTCAGTGGATGAAGGCATCCGCTGCAGGGGCCTGTGTTCAACTTCATGGTCATAGTTTTTTTTTTTCTCTAGCCCCTCCCCCGCTGACCCCGCCTCCACCTGTGCAGCCCTCGGCCACAAACCACACTGTAAATTCGGCACCCGAGAGAAAGTTTGTGAGTACTCATGGCTTAGAGTCAGCCAAATGATATTGACTGCCACAACGTAAACATTCTCTATGCTTGTATTTAGGTACAGCACCAATACCATTTGCACTTTTGACAGGTTTTCTAGAAATGGCATTCATATCAACATCATCTCTCTGTTTTGTACCTCACCCACTTCTAGTGCACTTTTATCCCTCCTATTTACTTCTTTAATACACTTCCGAGATTCTTCAATGACTTTAGCCATGTCGACTACATCTTTAAGTGAGGGGTCTTTAGCAGCCCACAGCCTCTCCTGAATGTTTCTGTCCCGACAACTGTACAATGAGTTGATCATGGATTAGTTCTTCAGTCAATGTCCCAAAACAACACATAACTTTTTGATTTTTGGAGCCTCTGTTGTTGGAGCACAGGAGCGCGCAGTCCAGGTCACGGATCGCGGATCACCGTGGCAGCGTGCTTGGAGCTGACCCGGAGCCCAACAGGAGTCTTCCCGCGACTACCCACGCCGCCTGATCATAGCGGGAGGGACTCAGCTGATCGGCGGTGGGCGGGCGGTCACGCTGCAGTTGAGACGCAGTCGGGTGCCTGGTGCAATCGCGCAGCTTCCTGGTCTTCTGCCCCGGAGAAGAGGGGAGGGGCCGTGTCAGCCACAATAGGGGAGAGGATCCCCAGGCCCGTAGTAGGAAACGAGCCTCGAGAGCCCCCAGAAGGGGGAAGGAGCGAGTGAAGTGGAGCAGAGCTCTGAGTGGCAGCTCTCCCAGGCTGTCTCAGACGCTGGCTGGAAACAAAATGGAAAGTGGAAAGGGGGAGGCCATAAAACCAGAGAGCAGAGATACATAAAAGTGACTTACAAAGAGTTCTTCAAATACAGCTTGGCAGGCTTGGCGGGCAAATGGCACAGGTAAGTGAGTGTGTGAATGAGAGCATAACTGCAGTACCCCAACGTCCCGCTAAGCCTTTACCAATTGTTGATCGGTATCGTCTAGGGTCAATTGCAGGGGGTGAAGTTAGAATTACGCCCAATACTGCAATACCTGAGCCAAAAGTGTCCAAACAAAGGGGAGCAGCTCTGAATTAAAAGACGATGGCTCCGAAGAGGAAGCAAAAAACACGCAAGGAATCTTTGGAGGAAAGCCCAGGGAGGAGCGAGTTACTAGGGGGATCTAGGATTTTGGAAGAGAGAGGGGAAAGCCAGGCTAACCCCGAGAAGAATAGTAAAGGGGCACCTAAGAAGAGGAAAAATATAAAAGCCACCAAAAAATCCTTGCAAGCCCAAAATGGTTGTACCTCAACACCTAATCCGAGAGGCAGCTCCTCAGCCACTAATTCTATAAAGGACTTTTTAGGGAAACATTTTAAAAGTACAGAGAAACCTGTAATAAACCTGGAAATTGAGGCGGAGCACCGGACTGAGAATGGCATGAGTTTTTTCCCAGAAGAGGCAATGGAGGAATCCTTGCTAATAAACTACTCCCCTCTAAGCCAAAACGTACAAATAGCAGCACAGCGACTTTCATCATCCCCAAAACTATTCTCATTGTATGCATCGGAACTGGAGAATGCAGGGCTATTGGGAAATGAAAGCCATGGCCCAAGTTTCATTTGGGGGGACTCACTCAACCGATTATCACAACATCTAAATGGGCTAAAAATCTTAAACCAGCAAGATACATCAAGAACAAGAAGCCAAGCAGCCCCTGAGAGAAACAGCCTCCAGGACTTGGACATTTCAGCATCTCCCTCATCCTCAATGATGGACTTATTATTGATGTTACAGAAAACCCTCCAGGGGATTCTAGAAGTAGCAATGTTGAATAATGGGGTCTTGAAATCACAAAAGTTGTTTTTAAAAATGATCCAAGAGGAGCTGGTAGGAATTAAAGGGCAAATGCCACAAATGTTGAGATTGGTAGTTGCCCCCAGCCCACAGAACAAAGTGTAGTTAGAGAGACAGTAGAAGCCCCAGATAACGAATACATATCTAAACGCCCAATGCTGATAAAATGAAGAGGTGAATATGCAAGGGGCCATTCTAAAGGTAGGACAAGTAGGAAGAGGGTAACTAAAACAGCAACAAAGGGAAAAAGGAAGGAAAGGGAGGTAGATGAAGAGTTAAGTTTAAATGCCTCCGCCCTGACTTTTGTGCCCACTAAGCCCCCGATAGTTGAGAACAAAAGAAGTGCCCCAAATCTACAAATGAAGGGTCAGAGTAGTAAGGGTCTAAAAGAGAAGTTACCAAAAATCTAAATCGCAAAACAGATAATAAATCCATCCCTAGGGGGACAAACCAGTAACTCTCAGAGGTACTATAACCCAGGAGAAGTACCACAGCCTCAAGGTAAAGCAGAAGTGGAAAGTAAAATGGGGCTTACCGGATGGGTAAATGGTAGACAGCTAAATCTAGAATCCCTCAAGAAAGGACTAGAGGTTGGTACTAACAAATGGCTGTACCTGGAACCGGAGCAATTCGGACAAAGGGGGAAGAAACTGAGGAAAATGAACCCATTAAATAGGGCTCAAATCCTGAATTCTTTCTCCAAATGCCCAAGTCTGAGTGGGATTGGCTCGAAAGATCTGAGACAGGTGGGCTTCATAGAAAATGTAAATGGTAAGGAAATAACAAGAGTACTACTCTACTCTGACCTGGTAAAAATGGCCATTGGGAAAGCAGAGAGTGAACTAAAGAGAAACACCCAATCAGGAAGTAGTTTCCTAAAGTGCCATGCAGGCATTGGTAGGAGACAGGTGAGGTTACTGAGGGATAACGAAGAAGAGGGTAGTTTCTTGAACATAGTGGTAAACAATTCGGTAACGGTCGACTACTAGGGTAACTGGAGTCAAAGTAGTAACCTTGGAGACCCCTCCAAGAAGTATATGGAAGTAATGGATGAAGATGGTGGTCTAAGTGAGGTGGAATAGGATGATGGGGTGCCGCATAGCTTAAGTATCTTATCATGGAATATAAATGGCTTAGGAAACTAACTAAAACAAGAGCATATAAAGAAATTAGCAAACAATGTGGAAATTGCCTGTTTGCAAGAGACTTGGTTATGCGACAAAACCTCTACTTTCGAAGGTTACCTACAACTAAACCGACCGGCCAAGAAAAAAAGGTTTGGATGTCCGTCGGGGGGGATCATTACTCTCATATCGACAAAAGTAATAAGAAATGTAATCTTGCTAAAAGTGAAATGTAAATGGTTATTGGCATGTAGATTAGCTCTCTTGGCCCAGGACAAGAAATATGAAAATGTAATTGTTATAAATGTATATATGCATTGGGACAATGTAGCAGAGTTTGGAATTGAGATGGCGAATTTCAAAGAGGATATAGACTCATTATGTGAAAAGCATGTTTTAGACGTGTTTTTCATTTTGGGGGATTTTAACCATAAGTTGAATTCAAAGAAAGTCGATCTCTGGCACAGGGAATTGTTGGATGCCTATGGAATAAACCATGCCAGGTTCCCAGCTTGTGAATCCTCGAAACAGGACATAGAATTGGTAAACTATCTAGGGACGAAGAGTCTCTTCTGCCTGAATGGCAGATTTAAAAAAGATTGCCCCGCAAAGAAGATGTTTAAAATAGGCTCACAAAACTGCCCAATTGATTATGTTTTTATGCCAGCTTGGAATTTCCCACTAGTATGGGGCTTTAAGATACCCCAAAGTGAAGGCAGCGATTACAATCCGTTGTAACTGAATGTATACGGGGGAAGGAGGGAACATTGAGAGAAAGTGATCCCACAAGAGGTGTATTACCCCAAGCGAACAAGATTGACGGAAGAGTATCTGGAAAAATTGAAGACCTTTCAGTATAAGGTTGAACTGGGGGATTCTGCGAGTAAAAATCTGGAATGGTATGAGGAGAAGATAGACCAAGTAATACAATGTCTCCGGATAGAACTAAAAAAAGATAAAAGAAAGGGTGCAACAATCCCTGTCAGCCGACTGAAATGGTTTTCCATCGACTGCCAAATTAAAAAAAGGAAGATAAGGACAGTATCAAGAAGCTTAAGGAAAAAGTTCAACCGAGGGAGGCAAAGTTATCTTATTAAGCTGAAAGAAGAGTTTAAAAAGATGGTTACTGACGCAAAAAGGTCGTACAAAGAGAAATGCTGTGCAAATCTGATAGAATCAATTGAAGCAAAAAATCTAAGACAATTTTGGAAGCTGGTAAAAGCAGCATCCGTTCCCTCAACAGGAGTAATGAAATGTGTTGTTAGCGAGGCCGCTTGGGAGAAGTATTTGAGGGAAATGTATGGACCTCGAGAAGATCCTGGAATCACAGAGCCCCAGCATTGGCAGGCATTAACAGAAGAATGTAAATCAGACTTTACCGAACAGAATGTAGAAAGCACAATAAAGAATCTGAAATTAACCCGAGCAGCAGGGCCAGACAATCTCCCAGCAATAATGTTAAAGTCACAGATAAAGTGGTGGGCGAGATTCCTTTCCCAATTGTTCCAAATAATATTAGCAGAAGGGAGAATGCCAATGAATTGGAAGGGTGCTGTAATCAGGCCAATCCATAAAAAAGGTAGCATGGACGTGCCACAAAACTATAGGTTGATCAATCTTCTAGATATAGGAGAAAAGGTATTCTCAAAAATAGTGCTGAATAGACTAAATGTCTGGGTTGAGGAGTTCTCAACCGTACCTACTGAACAGGGGGGCTACTGAGAAGGGCACTCCATGATAGACCATTGCTTTGCCCTATGGGCAATGGCGTGAAAGTCGACGGAACAAAATGGTAAGCTTTGCTATTATTTAGTTGACTTTCGGGCAGCGTTTGATTCAGTAGATCGGAACTGCCTTTGGGAAACTCTTATAAATAAAAACATATCGAAAGACCTGCTGGCTATAATAATAGAACTACACCGAGGTAATTGGGCACAAGTAATTAAGGATACTGAGGGTTCGTTGACGCCAAAAATACCCATTGAAAATGGCCTGAGACAGGGCTGCGTCTTGGTCCCATAGCTATTCTCTATATTTCTATCTGATTTACCTGCCTGTCTAGAAGTGGAAGGTAGTGCAAGGGAACCTTTACCGGCAAAACGCTGTTGCTGTAGCTGCCCAGAGAAGTTGGAGACCTGAAGGAAACCTTCGCGTACTGCTGCTTTGCCCTCCCGCCTCCCGCCTCGCGTTGCCCGACTCCACTGCCATCTGGGAGTACGTGGTGGCCGAGAGGAGCGCGGTTGAGGGAACTACATTTCCCAGGAGGCCAAGCGGCGCACGCCGCGTCACCAGCGTCACCAGCGCGCCTGGAGGCGCTCAAATAGCGCATCACCCCGGTCGAGGGGGGGAACCTTTACCGGCAAAACGCTGTTGCTGTAGCTGCCCAGAGAAGTTGGAGACCTGAAGGAAACCTTCGCGTACTGCTGCTTTGCCCTTCCGCCTCCCGTTGCCCGACTCCACTGCCATCTGGGAGTACGAGGTGGCCGAGAGGAGCGCGGTTGAGGGAACTACATTTCCCAGGAGGCCAAGCGGCGCACGCCGCGTCACCAGCATCACCAGCGCGCCTGGAGGCGCTCAAATAGCGCATCACCCCGGTCGAGGGGGGGAACCTTTACCGGCAAAACGCTGTTGCTGTAGCTGCCCAGAGAAGTTGGAGACCTGAAGGAAACCTTCGCGTACTGCTGCTTTGCCCTCCCGCCTCCCGCCTCGCGTTGCCCGACTCCACTGCCATCTGGGAGTACGAGGTGGCCGAGAGGAGCGCGGTTGAGGGAACTACATTTCCCAGGAGGCCAAGCGGCGCACGCCGCGTCACCAGCGTCACCAGCGCGCCTGGAGGCGCTCAAATAGCGCATCACCCCGGTCGAGGGGGGGAACCTTTACCGGCAAAACGCTGTTGCTGTAGCTGCCCAGAGAAGTTGGAGACCTGAAGGAAACCTTCGCGTACTGCTGCTTTGCCCTCCCGCCTCCCGCCTCGCGTTGCCCGACTCCACTGCCATCTGGGAGTACGAGGTGGCCGAGAGGAGCGCGGTTGAGGGAACTACATTTCCCAGGAGGCCAAGCGGCGCACGCCGCGTCACCAGCGTCACCAGCGCGCCTGGAGGCGCTCAAATAGCGCATCACCCCGGTCGAGGGGGGAACCTTTACCGGCAAAACGCTGTTGCTGTAGCTGCCCAGAGAAGTTGGAGACCTGAAGGAAACCTTCGCGTACTGCTGCTTTGCCCTCCCGCCTCCCGCCTCGCGTTGCCCGACTCCACTGCCATCTGGGAGTACGAGGTGGCCGAGAGGAGCGCGGTTGAGGGAACTACATTTCCCAGGAGGCCAAGCGGCGCACGCCGCGTCACCAGCGTCACCAGCGTGCCTGGAGGCGCTCAAATAGCGCATCACCCCCGTCTCGCGGGACGCGAGCGGGACGCCCGGGGCGAAGCCCGGGCAAAGGGCGGGCCGTCTGAGGCCGTCCGAGGTCGGACAAGGTTGGGTTGGGCCTGGTCTTTTGGCTCGCTGCCTTGGAGCTGACGTTGCTGCGCTTCAACATCTGCCGTGCAGACTGCTACGTAAGTTACATTGACTTTGGTTGTTTATAAAGTGCATAATGCCTCCAAAAAAGTTAACCACTCCTAGTAATTCCATCGAAAATTATCTGGTGCTAGTAGTTGAAAAAATTAACATTGACAGAAGAGCCTCTTTGGGAATAGACTCATCTGCTCAATCTCCATTCATTGACATCGAGGCTGATGACCCCTTTGGCCTTCTAATCAACAATAGCACTAATAGTGCTACACCTGACTTGTTTCCAGATACCATTACTATACAGCCAAGTGGTACCGTTGCTGGAGTTGAAGACCTGAGTGTCAACGAGGTATTGGCTGATACAATTATTAGTCAGGATCACTCTACCTCCCCTCCAGCACCCGTTCCGGGTAAACGGGAATGTCTCAGGTCAGCTAAAAACAGAGTAGCAAACCCCCCGAGGAAACACTCTGAGGAAGAGGAGCATGATCTGACTAGTGAAGCGTTCATTACACTATCGAATGCCCAATTTAATAAACTACTGGCTCTGATGGACACAAAAATTAAAGGTGTGGTTAAACCCCTGGTTAGCAAAATAGATAAGCTAACTTCTGAGGTTAATCGTTTGGAAGGTCTACTACAAAAATCTATAGATGAGATAGGGAAACTTCCGGAAAATGTCTCTGCAAGGATAGAGGAATCTGTAAACAAATCAGTAATTACAGCTGTTAGTGGTCTCATCCCTGTTCCTGTACCAAACCCCCTAATGGCAAGTAATAACACTCAACCAGGTGATTCTCATATTACATCGATCCCTGCCCCTGCTGCTGAAGACCCGTTCATTGAAAAGGGGACTTTCGAACTTGTGGTTGAAGCTTCCCCATTGGTACTTGTCCTTGCCAATGTTCCTCCCTTGGCTCAAGGCGAGCGGGAAACAACATCTTCACTAAGAAACAAATCTTTATCATGGTTAACCACCAACATGGTAATTACTCCTTGGGGAAAGCAGCAACTCTCTGAAGAGCTCGTCGAAGCGAGAAGGGTACAGTGGATCGGGGATAGGGTGAAAAAGTTTAAAGGGGAGTGTGTCGTCCTCCACTTCTCTGACCCTGGGGTCTTGCCCAACATCCTACCAAACATCTTACCACCTCAAAGGCGAACGACTTCAATTGTTCCATTGACTTTGGACTTCTTCTATCCAAGAAAGGGAAGCGGACCAAACTCAAGTATTTTAAGAACCAAATGGAACATTGTGACTAAGAGGGGGAGGAAGGATGTTGCTTCAGTGGACTGGGGTCTGGGGTTGGAAAATCGTTTCTCTTCATTATCTAACCTAAGCGAATGCGACTGACAACCATTTACCTGTAGTACTGTGACCGTGCCTGTTTGTGCCAAAAGTACACCAGATTTAGCTTGTAATTTCCCAACAACTAGCCCTCTGGGGCTTTTGAGTGTCGATTTACCTGGGGTATCTAATGTAACAACCATAGACCAGGTTACAGGGGGTATTCCTATGACACCTATTTCAGGGAATCTTTTGTCATGGAATGTGGCTGGTATATCTTCCAAAATGGACAGCGCAGATTGGTTTGAATTTATAAATAGGTATGACCTTTGTATTTTTCAAGAGACTTGGGCGTGTGAACCTACTTTTGCATTGGGGTATGTAAACTTTCATGTTCCTGCTATCAAGGGCCCAAAAGGGCGGCCTATGGGGGGCCTTACTATATGGGTTAGGCAGTCCTTAAAAATTGCTGTAAAATGTGTGGAACTTGACCAAAAAGATATCCAGCTTATAAGACTGACCAGTGATTTACCCCTCTCCATGGATATATATAATATCTATGCCAGAGGTGGTAGTAAAGGTAGATCCGAGGTTCTTATGTGCCTTTCTACAATTCTTGAGTCTGAATCTGCGGGGAAAAACATCATAATTGCAGGTGACTTGAATCGGACATTCGAACCTCTCATCACTGGTGATTCTCCTCTGGGATCGGAGGAAGATAAGCTTTGGGACATTCCCACACTAGAGTCCCCCCCGATAACTCGGTGGACGGCTGACATCTTCGGTCTAAATGCCATGTGCTTGGAGCATGGGTTACGAGCCCTGAACGGCCGAACCCAATCAGACCGTGTTCCCGCCATGACGTTTAACAACGGGCGAAGCAAAAGTCGTATTGACTATGTCATCTGTAGTACATCGCTATGGCCATCTCTCAGTGATATGGTAGTTACTCCCAGGATAGAAAGTGACCACGACCCGCTATGCGTTTCGCATAATTGGTGGACATCTAATGTAATTACTCCAATTCATTGTAACTTACTTGTGCCGCCAACGATCACGCAATCCAATAATATGCGTAGGTTAAGATGGTCTGGTGTTAAGACGGACCAGCAGGCCCTGGAAAAGATAGGAGCAGCGGCAGACAAAGCCATCCTGGCATTGGAAAATATCACTGCTCTTACACAAGGACAAGAAGATGTTAATAAAGTTCATACAACTCTTTTTGACGAAGTCAAAAACTTTTTCTTAAAACCCGTACGAAACAACAGGGCTTGTCCATTTAAACCAGCAAAGTGGTATAACCAAGATTGCAGGACAGCAAGATCTAAACTAGGAGCTGCAATCAAAAATAATAATCTGAGTGAGACTCGGTCTGCTAGGAAGCACTACAAAAACTGTATCGCCAGGGCAAAAAGAGACTGGGACGAAGACCATTGGCAGAAATTGAGATGTCCTAGTGAAAGTAAAAATTCTAGACAATTCTGGCATATTGTCAAATGGGGCCATGATAGATCTTCAGAGCCTCCCAACAATAATGTCCCTCATGACGCCTGGGTTAAGTTTTTCAGCGAGCAGTACTCTTCCAGGGATCAGCCTGCTAGCAATTCTAACCTTACATATCTGTTCGCAGATGAAGATATTTTTATGCTAAGCGAGATCCTGACTGCCCTGAAATCCGTTCATAGGGGCAGAGCCCCGGGTAATGACGGCGTTCCGGCGGATGTCTTCTTAGATGACACCGTCAGGTGGAGTAAGTACATCTGCCTTTTATTAAACCACATAGCCAGGGGGGCTGAAATCCCGGTATCCTGGCGGGGTGCTGTCATTATACCAGTATACAAAAAGGGGGATCGTGCCCAACCCTGTAATTATCGCCCAATCAGCCTAATAGACACGGTCCAAAAAGTGGTAGGACGTGTAATTATTAATAATCTGCTTGATTGGGCTGAGGAGCAGAACGTCCTATCCCCTTTCCAGGCGGGTTTTCGCAGAGCAACTAGCACTGTAGACCAGGTCTTTCGCTTCCAACTAATACAATGGTGGACAGTGGTCCTGGGCGGATGCAGTCTCTACGCAGCTTTTGTTGACTTACGGGCTGCATTCGACCTGGTGCCGAGGGCAAAATTGTGGGAGGTGTTGGCAGCCCTGGGGGTCCCGATGATTATTTTAACCTTGATCATGAGACTTCACGAGGGCACTTATGCTAAGATCCAATGGGGTGGCTACGGTAACAATACTATTGACTTCCCTGTCGAGCGGGGGGTTCGGCAGGGTTGCTCAATGGCACCAACACTGTTTACTCTTTTTATAAACGGAATTGTTCCCCTTATGCAAGCTGAGCCCGTAGATGCTCCCTCTCTCGCTGGTGCAAAAGTTCCAATTTTAATGTTCGCAGACGACACCTTAATTTTATCAAAATCCCCAAGTGGTCTGCAAAAGGCATTGGCAATTTTTGACAAATTTTGTTGTGATCATGGGTTGGAGGTAAATGCAGCTAAAACAAAACTCATGGTTTTTAATCCTTGTAGGAATTATAAATCTAAAATTACCATGAGTGGGCGCTGCCTTGAAGTTGTGAATTCCTTTACTTATCTGGGGATACATATCTCAAATGACAACAGATGGAACCACCACTTGAATCTGGCAATATTAAGACACAAACAACTGGCTGGTACCATCATTAAGGAGCACACGAAATCTTTTACTAAGCCAATCAAACCGCCACTAATCATATACGAGGCTAAAGCAATAGGGTCTGCACTATACGGGGCGGAGCTGTGGGGGCAAGAAAACCTCCAGGAGCTACAGAGGTCAGAGAATAGCTTCCTCCGAAAATTAACTGACACCCCGCAGAGCAGTCCCCTCTTGCCACTCAGATATGATCTTGGTAGGAAGGAAATTTCGGCTATGTGTAAACTTCGACCGATATTATATTGGCGTAGAATCTGGACCACCCCCGAGTTGTCACAATATGCAGAAGGATTTGCTGATGTGATCAAAGCAGATCGATTTCATGAAATTAAATGGTTTAGATCTTTGAGAACTGCACTAAGTGAACTAGGGTTGAGTGAATTGTGGTCGGATCCAACCGGGTCATCCTTTCCATCAAAGTTGTTTATAAAAAACCTTTATTGGGAACAGGTTGAAAATAAGAGTCTCCTTAACAACAATAATGGGTCTATGACGACTGCCTTCCTTGAAGCTAAACTGTTTCCAATGTTTGAAATGTATTGGGATATTATAACTAAACCCATGGATAGGAAACTGTTTTTCCAAATGAGGGCTGGCTCTCTACCTCTTGGTAATTTAACATCTAAATGGAGAAATAGAGGTCCAGCAACTTGTTTAGTTTGTGGGGAAGGCAATGAGACTCTGGGACACTTCTTGTTTGTTTGTCATGCATATTCTGTTCCTAGACGTGTGTGGTTGGCTCCCATGTGCAGAAATTTGGGTACTAAAAGCTCCTCGGTAGCTCTACGCATTGTTAAAACTACCTCCTTAAACTGGATTATCATAGCGACCGCAAAGTACTTGGGGTGGGCGTGGGTAATTAGGCAGAGATTGCTAGTAGGGTGACTACTCTCTGCCTAGATGATCAGAGACTGCTAGTTCATCTATTCTCTGTTCCCATGCCAGGTGTCTATCTGACGAAAACATTTTTAAACTAATTTTTAACTATGTAATTGGATTGTTCTTTTAATATGACTTTATAATATGAACTTTGCACCTCGATGGTATATAACTTGATGAAATGTGTTTTAAAAACTTCTTTTTTAATGTGTATTGTGCTTAAAGTCATGCTGACTTAGTAATTTAATTGTATTTTATTATGTGTTTGTTTGTCTGCTTTTATGAGTAAAAACTCGAATAAAGCACTTTTGAATTGAATTGGTAGTGCAAGTCCAAGAATGGATGGTAAAAAGGTGCCCTGTTTACTATACGCGAACGACTTGGTAATATTAGACCTGACTGAATTGGGCCTCCAATGAAAGTTGAAATCCTTTAGTCAATATTGTGCAAGGAAATTTTTAACAGTACACTTGAACAAGACGAAAATGTTATGTTTCGGAAAAAAGGTAATTAAGTTTAATTGGTTTTTAGGCGACCTCAAATTGGAATCTGTTGATGAATATCGCTACCTAGGGATGTGGTTTGATAAGTCCCTAAAGTGGCATACGCATCTTGAAGCTCAGAAAGCGAAAGCCCATATATCGATTTCTGGACTGAAAATTTGTAATCATGACTACGGGGATATGTCTCACCGACCGTTGCTAAAGGCATTCAGTGCAATGATACCTCCACAAGTACTCTATGGTGCAGAAATCCTTTATTTGAGAGGTAAAGGGGTCTGGGACCTGGAGGAAGGAAAATGCCTGAAAACTCTGTTGTCCCTGCCACCATCATCAATTGTTCAAGCAATAAGAACTGAATTAGGAATAACAGCCTGGGGGGGTCCAATCCCAAATAGCAGTGATTAGATTCTGGAAACGCCTGGAAAATGAGAAAGTCCAGTAAGTAGCACAATGGTGTAGAAAAGAGATTCAATCTAGTAATCTAAAATGGGCAAAAGCGAGTAGGAAGAAAATGGTGCAGGCCTGTGAGTGTATAAAGGTGGTCATCTGCCAAGAATCCCTACGAGTAGAATGCACTAAAAGTGATTTAAAGTTTCACGGGCAAGAAGTGTCTAGAAGAACTGACATGGAATACCTGGCTAAGAAAAAATCCGTACAGTATATGATGGATTCTTGGTCTAAGGAAAACTGGATCCCATACCTGGATATCTTACTGAACCATTGGTATAGACAGGAGATATTAAGAATGGGAATTGGGATTAACCCGTGGTTGGTAAATGAAGAATTAAAATCAAAAACGTTGGACCACAAAGGGTGTTGCAGGTGTAGGTTGGGCACAAAAGGTGACTTAGTGCACATCCTGTTAGATTGTATAGCTATTCTAGAACAGCGTAAACGATGTCTTCGTCCAATATTTCTAAAATATGATACAAGAACGCGGGCCCAGGCTGTCAACTTTCTCACAGAAATGCCTACTATTGAAATTGCAATCGCTCTAGGGAACTATATAAAGGTAGTACAAAGATTCCTAAAAAACATATGAGTAACAATTTTAGAAATCTTATAAATAAATGAATTATATAGCTTGTATAAGAGAGAATGTTGATTTTAAGTGTTTATAAATTTTAAAGGGTAGGGCCGCCCAAAGACGTGATGCTTTTATTGGTACCTCCTTTTTAAGCTACGTATTCATTGTGTGAATTTTGTATAACTAGTGTTGTACAACATTTTATCCTGTAATTATTTCTTTGTATTGTTGTAGAATATTTTAACCTGCAATTATTCCTTTGCATTGTTTAAAGACTATGATCTAAATAAACATAACTTTGACTGACTGACTGACTGACACTTAACTGAAAGTTCTCATAACCTAGCAACAAATTTGTCGATGGACTCTCCTTCAAGCCTTTTAATGGCCTCTTTATACACATCATCCATGGGTTGGCTATTGGGTCCCAGAGCAGCCGTTAAATATTCAAAAAATACGTTGGCCCTCACTGCCCAAAGCACTAAGCAAGAATGCTTTCTTCCTGGCCGGGTAAAAATTATTTCCATCTAAAGCAGTGATATAATTGTCTAGCATCTCAATCCAGTCTTCCCAAATAATAGCAGGAGGACCTGGCTGAGACAGAAATATTGGAGGCAAAATTACATTGGAAGTATTGGAAGACATGACTACTGAAATGAGTGAATAGGAATAAATACAGCAACCTGTGGAATTGAATGTTAATAATGACAGAAAAGACAAGCGCAATACAGTGGCACAGCAAAGGAAGGTGTGCAGATCACCGTAGGTAACTGCATACAAAAGTACCAGAGGCAGACAAGGAAACAGGCAGTGCAGCGGTTTGAACTCGGTAGAAAGTGAGGAGTTCAATCGGAGATCGACAATAGCTAAGACAGCAAATCCGGGCCAAGATAAGGCAAGGGAATGCAGTACAGTACGTAAAACTCACAGGTGAAGCAAAACTGATAAATACCATCACATTGGAGGAGGCAAAAGGCTTGGCTGAGAAATAGGATCACGTTGAAGGGTAGTGTGTGACTTGCAGGGAGTGTAGCAAAGTTAACTCCCAAAATGGCGGCACGTCACACTATGTTACTTACGTTGCGCACAGCATGCAGATAACTGCAGGCATGCCTTGTGCGTTCCAGTGATGTGTCAGGAGAACAGTGATGTATGAGGCTCAGGAATGTAGTTGGCTCAAGAGGGCAGCATGTAGTGTAGTTCCTAGTTTCCCACTAGGCCCTGCGCATTGGAATAACATAAACAGTAGTATTGACGTGGAACTGCGGATATTCCAGGCCTCCACTGACTATGCTAAACTTAATTGGGTTGTGTTACCAACTAGCTCAGAGGTCACTGGAAACTTTCTTCTCTGCATAGGAAGTGATCAGCTTCCTTGGCACAGACAAGAAGGGATTCAGTTTTCCAACAACCGTGCAACATGACAACTTTGCTCCTCAGATCAAGAGTCGATCTCTAGGGTCGTGTGAAACAATAGACCTGTATTTCACTCAGTCAGTCTAGTGCAGTTTACTTTCACGAGATGTAGAGAATAGAGAGACGGGCGTTTGTCAATAAAGGTTAACATTTATTGAACAGTCTTTCTTCTCGTACAAGAGAAATGTATTGCCACAATTGCAATAATTGTTATTATAAAAAGCACGTACAGTAAGATAAGTATTGCGAAATAGAACTGTAAAAGCATTGATATGGTTTCTTAGCCATACAATGGTTTAAAAGTAATAAAACATATATACAGTCATATATACATTAGGCTAACATACTCAACTGGTGCTTCTAACTAAGCCTACCCCAGTGTGCCTGACCTAAGCCTAACACGTGAAAGGGGAGTAAGTAAGTAGCTTTAAGTTAAGTTGGTTTTGCCAAGGTTTGTTTCAAGAATTCTCGTCTAAGGGTTTAGTCAACACCATACCTCTGAATAGAATGATGGAGGATTGGTATCTCCTTCAGGGGTCTCTCTCGATATCCCAGTCACCCGCGAGGGTAGACCGGAAGCGCCGGGACTGGATTTCTCTGCACGAGAAAGGCAGCGGCTTCTCTTCAGCGCGTCGAGGAAGGAGGGGGGACAGCGTCCGCGGGCAGCTGGAATCTGCTGGATGTCTTCGCAGAGGGACGGCTGTTCAGCTCCTTAAGCGTACTGCACCATAGTTCGCGCTTTAGCGGCGATAATGGTATCAGCAGCTTCACCACCACAGGGACAGCAGGCTGCAGCGACAGAGTGCTAGATTTACCAACACGGGGTCGTGCAGGTAGCTGGCTTCAGTAGCTCGTACAACAGGCATTGCTTAAGGCAACGTTGGTAATATTTATACCTGACAGGTGCCGGGTTTGACGCAAGTTTGCTGGACATAAGACGTCAATTAAAGATGTCACTAGGAAGTGTTAGTTATCAGTTGCTCATTAGAGTTCTATTACTAATCAAAACATAGCAAGCGGGGATTTCCAGGTTTGCTGAGTTTTTATCTTGTTGAAGAACTCGGAGTGTTATCTAGGAATATCAGATAGTGACTACTGCTCTGTCATTGCACTAATTGGTCACAAAGGAAGTGGCAGAGGGAACTATGCTGGAATGTGGCTCTGTTCGTGTGAGGCCAGAGATGACTTTTCAGAAAATCGCACTTGAACGGTTATGCCAATATAGGGAATAAATGGATGTATAGCCGAATAGGGGCATAAGGTCACAGTATCGATCAGGAACCTAGATAAACACGCAACACCCACTCCACGGGTTAATGTCCATCAAAATTACTAAAACTAAAGCAATTAGATGCATGTGTAACATTGCCCACCCCAAAATACATAAATGCATTCGAAATAGGCGTACTTGTAATACATGAATTTAGGCACTGTACGTTTTTTAAAGCATAGTAATCATTCAAAAAATTATTGCATATGAAATCAATGAACGATTATGCAAAAGGAATTACACATGAAGTATCTCTGACAGAAGAAAAGGCGAGATAAATCATCACATAAAAATGCATTGTAATAACATGTGTGCTAGAGGCTGGTGTAATATTGTTATGTCTCTAGATGTGTTTAGAAATAGAAGTGTGAAGCTTCTGTTCTCTAAGAATAGTTTTTACGTTAAGCAAAGAATTGTTCGTGCCAAAAAAGGTCAATATTAGAAAAATTGTCCAATTCAAAGAAAAATAGATTTCCAAAGCACTTGGCAGTTTTTGTTGATCAAAACTGAAGGCCGAATTCAGAGTTCATGGGAACGCTGTGTGTCGGAAAGCTTCTCAAAAGTTATTGTTTCTCTGTGGGTGAGAACATCGTATCAGACAGGCTCTCAAAGAATTGGTCTACAAATGCAGGTGATAGTTCAACCAAATTAGATAGCGCTGTAACTTGGCAGGTGTGAGAATGATTGCTGTCATCGAAGGCAGGACCAGCAATGCTCACAGAACGTTGTACCTGGATGATGTTGCTTTTGTCACTCGCTCCACTGTTACCACTTGGCTGTAGCACAGGAGTCTCCACGAATGCCGTCATCAGGATTGGTAGCCGCTGGGGACAACATAATGCGTGAGCCGTTATTGGACTGAGCAAAGTATCGACGTCCATTGGTACTGCTGATGGAAGTGAAAGACAGATGTCCAACACGCATTCATCACCGCAAAGCATACACCGTAGCACAGGTAAAATGCAATTTTGCCATATCGGTCTGAATGAAAGGAACCAGGTCATGTTTAGATCTCTCAGCTTGGCCAATCCAAGGACGTTAGTTATCCTGTCCCGGTAGCGCATTGCTAGGATTGTCTCTTCCATTCCCATGGGAGCTATGTCTGAGCCGAGGCTTGCCATAACGTAGCAGGAGGGTCAAAAATAGAATCCCTGCGACGAGTCCCAAAAATAATGGTATGCCGCCAAAAATGGAGTGCACAAAATTAGGAAAGATTCCCAAAATTGCCTGGAAGGGTGTTAGCAGTCCCGTAAAGACTGTCTTAAATATGCCTGGGATGCTTGTAGCACTAGACATGTTAAGGAGTTGGCTGAACATTTCTACGAAATGCACGGGGCAATTTGTTGATAAAAGGTCATGAATTTCAGTAGCTGTCCTTGCAACTAGAAGATCATACGTCTCTTTAGATGACGTTATAGGCACTGTTGTCTGTAAAAGTACAGATTTCATTTTGCTTAATGTATCAATTCGTATAGAATAGAGATTCAGACGAGGCCAGATGGGAGTCACTATGTCTGGAGGCCCACTCGGAAACAATGCTTGCATACAACATTTGACCATGGACGTTACTTCTATTAGATAACTTTTCCCTGGCGTGAGGCCACAACATCTGTGATCCGTTCTAAGAATGTAACTCCTGTTTGCGAGTTGCATAAAGAAGGGCTCTATCTGAGTTGCAGGTGTGACTAGCTGGTGGCATGAAAGGTTGTTTGAATTTCCATCACATGCTCCGTGTAAATTAATACCCTGACACAAAAGTATACCGCTTAGTGAATGTTTACAGTTCTCACCACTAAGAAATACATTTTTGTCACTGTCACTATAGCAAGAATGAGTGTATGGTAATTTCCATTCGGATTTTACATATCCTTTACCCAATTGTTCATACTGGCCAGCAGGTATGTACTCAAGGCATTTTTTAAATCGGAAAGTTGTTATCGGAATTGTGATAATTCCGTGTATTATCCATTCAATGACAGGACTCTCTGACATTGTCAATGGTAATCTCTCGAGTTTTTCGATGCTCAGGATTGTATAGTCTGCTCCTTTCTGTGCCAAACTGATCTGTTTATCAGTAAGGTTAAAACTGGAAAATAATGACGTTGTGTTGATTAAACGCCAAGGCACATAGCCTGAACGAAGATTTTGCAGCGTCCAGCCTAATTCTATAATAGAGCGTAATTGAGATTGGCCATGTTGTAACATTAGCAAATCTCTGTCTATCACATCAAAGGCAGAGGATACAATATTGTCCAAAGAATATATTCTGGAAGACAGAGTCGTTAACCCATTGTCTACCACAGAAAGTGATTTCTCCAAATTAATACGATCAATTTCTCGTATTTTTTCAGCAGTTTCAATTTGCTTTACTTTCCAAGCCTCGTTGTAAGCAGCATAGATACTGGTCGCTATGAAACGCTTTTGACGCTGTTTGCGTGGTCCAAGAATGAAATCGCGCAAATCAGCACCATCTTTTAATAAAGACAAGTGTTGCTTAATTTCAGCCAGTGTGGACGTAGTTAGCCATTCAAGGCAGAGTTTCCCTACACTGTATGTTGTTATAATCCCTGGATGTTGTCTCTGGGAATATCTAGAGTCTAATCTGGTCATTTTTAACCCCTGTGTTTTATTCAGGAATCTATCTTGACAGCTATTTGTGTCTGTAGGCCAGATTAACCACTTTTTCCAATCAGGATGTGTTCTGTTGAAATGTAAAATGTGTGACACGTCTAACTCAATATCTGTGGTTGCATTTTCAGGTATTGGCTTTGGTATAGACGGTGTTTTAAGGTCTTTGATCTTAGCTAGGCCAAGACAAGATGTTTGGTGTATTGTGTCATTTAAAAATAACATTTGTTCTGGTATCATGCAGGTTCTAAATAGTGCTTCAATGCCTTGCACCTGCCAATCTTTTGTACCCCAAACTGTTTTCGTTTCAATATTATTTTTACAATAATCAAAACCAAATGTCATCATTTTTTCATAAAATGCTTCTGAATATATCAATTTAAAATTTGTCAGCATTGTTTTCATGCCTGTTTTATCTAACAGTTTGTAATAAAACGTTTCTGCATTGCTGGTGTTAAACCCTGAGAAGTATTTGAATTTCTCAAAAAATGCTTTAGAACTGCTTTTAGGTGGTGTAGAACAATGTTCCCATTGATTATACATAAAAACATTTCTAGGCTGTGCAGATTTATGCAAGTAATGATCCCCATAATGGGTATAACAGAATAACTGCTCATAACTAGATGAACCTTGTAAATAATCATGATCTGTGAATCTAGCTGACATTACTAAATCAGACATCATGTCATTAATACTGTTAAAGTCCCAATCATCAGAGAATGTACTTGGTGTCACAAAGTCACTTAAGGAAACCTTTAGTTGATGAGGATACTTCAGGATTTCCACCGGACCATAGATCTCATAGTCTGTTTTCTCCCATACTACCCCACCAGGTATTGGAATTGCTGTGACATTTACCGTTGACAGTTCTCTTTTCTTCACGTGGGATGATCTGTGTGGTTTCAGGACTAGGTTGATGTTCTGACTTGCTGTGTCCATTCAATTGTAATGAACTTCCCTAAAATTAAAACTAAAATTAGGCAGAGTAGGAGTATGAATACCCCTGAAATAATCCAATGCTCAATCAACGGTGAATCCAGATATAATTCTTTGATTTGTTGAAGGAGTCCTGTTGTATTTTCCTTAGAATACTTGTTTGTTTCTGGCATCACTTCGGGGTCGTTTAAATCTTCAGAGAAGTTGTCGAAGTTGATGAAATAACCAGAGGCAGTTCTGTCAATTGATGGGATTGTTCTTTCAATCTGTCTCTCGGTAGCACTTTCTGATGCCACATCATTGTAGACTGGTGTTGTTTCTTGACGAACTGTTTCAATCTGTGTTTCAAGAGGCACGAGTTCCATGGCATTATTGCATAGTCCTTCATTGTGCACTGCAGGCTGATCAAATGTGATTAGTCTTTCAGTTTGAACCTCTTGGATTGTTGCAAGTTTGGGTATTCTGTTGTTTCTTGGGAGTCCACTGGGCCTACTGTTGATTATAGGCCACATGCTTGTGGTTTTACCAGATCGATAGACACGACTCTGTTCTCCTTTTTACCAGCAAGGGGCGGTAGTACAACTGATCTTGTTCCGGTGACTTCTAAGACAGGTACTGCTTTTCTGTAAGAAGGCCCAAATTCCTTCTTAACCGCGATCTTTTCTCTGACCAGATCCCCAATCTTTGGAATCCAGACAGGCCTTGCTGGGGCTGTTGCGGGTGGTGCCTCGTCAGTGGTACTTGGCTGTTGCTTTAACTTTATGTTGCTTAAGGATTTTCTTGTTTCATTTAGTTCCTGTAAAACAGCCAAACGATCTTTTACATCAAAGTGCGTTGTTTCTTCTTGTACCACTGACATCTGACTATCGAGGTCCTGAACTCGCATTCTAATTCCGAACAATAGTTCGTATGGGCTGAAACCTTTTAGAGAATTTCTTGGCATGTTGTTAAGACTAGTCTGGACACTTATTAAATGTTTGACCCACCCAGCGCCTGAACCCAATACCTTCGCTTGTTATAGATTGCTTTATGTCCCGGTTTTTTCTTTCTATCACACTATTCCCTTCCGGGGTATGACGGACAAGAATACCGCAACCCAATTCCCATGCTAGCCATGGCCTCCTTATAGGCTCGAGAGCTGAAAGCAGGACCCTGGTCAGAATGGAACGTGGTAATTGCGTATATGCCGATATGGACTCGCAAATCTTTTATAACCGTTCTAGCGTCAGCAGAGAGCTGGAGGCCTCATTTTTTTAAAGTGCTTTTCGTCTCAACTATTAATAGGACGCAGGATGGGGTGTAGGCAGCGTTACGCTCTTTCTGACTGGTAGCCGGTAGCAAGGTTCGCTACTGCGATCCCTATTACAGTTTTCACAGTTGTTTGCATATATTTGGTGTTCTACACTCATTCCCGGCCACCAGAATACTGATTGTAATTCAGTCAGTGATTCCTTGATCTCTCTATGCCTAGGACCCAAACCCATGTGTGCGTCTGCTATTAAAAATATTCTCCTGTTCATGTTTGGAATTACTCTGTCCCCCACTCCAGGGATTCGAGCAAAAGGAACGGAGTTTGCATCGATTATGTATGCATAATTGAGTGGATAGTTTACGGGTAGTGCTGCACAGTCGCCTTTTACGGTCGTTTTTACTGCCAGCATGGTTTCCCCGTCTATGTACTTATCTGTACCCTTTTTTGTGGCTACGGAAGCCGGTTTAGTTGCTTCCGCTGTGGCTGTATTAGCCAATGAATTCCCTGCAACGTGAACGCCATCACGTTGAAGACTCTGTGCGTGAATCACGTGAGTCTTATGTAGTTCTTTACTTAAAAGAGCTACCTCGTTCCAGAGCAATTTATGCTTTATTGTGGCACCTGTGTCATCTTTGTAGTCGTTTTCGATCCAACTCTGCAGCTTATTGTTGTAAGAGTTGACGCAAAAATGAGAATCGCACACTATAAGTGTCGGGAATTCACGTTCTGCATTTTCGAGCGCCATCTTTAAAGATCTGATTTCAGTTCTCTGAACCGAACAGTTTCTTACAGATTCAGTTTTTGTTACTTTCGGTCTGAATTTACCGCACAGCCAACGACCTTTAATGATCGCACACGCTGCATTGTAGGATTTGCTCTCTACGTTGAAATGCTGTACAAAGCTATCTGTATAGATTATACAGGCGTATTATGCGAGAGGCAGAATTTTGATTGGCAGAGGATATTCTTCTTCATATTCTAAATCATTCAGTTCTTCAAATTGCGGTGCGAAATAGTATTTCACGTCTTCCGCTCCTAGAGAATCTGTACACTGTATCTATTTCGGATCCAGTGACACTGTAGGCCGGTTTACTGGGCTGAATAGCGCCTCGAAGGCGGATTCCGCTGTAAGGATATTAATCCGTTTGCCGTGTGCTAGTTCTCGTTCATTTGCTAATGCGATTTGCACTGCGTTCACAGTTCTTTCTGTGTGACTGAATGTTTTTTCTGCTTGTGTGTACAAGTGAGATTTAATTGAAATAGGTACCTTTTCTCCCTCATTAGAGGTCAGGTATGTGAATCCGCATCTTCCTGGGATGACTCGGATTACAAGATCGATCGTGTTGTCACGTTTATCTAATTTTGTTTTTGCTAACATGTCTGTTTGCAGTGATCTCAAAATTTCTGTGTGTTTTTGAGTCCAATTGATTTGTTTAAAATCAGGTTTAATTAGTTCGTAGAGAGGTTTAACCCTCTCTGCGTAATTTAGTATATAAGTTCTTCCGAAATTCAGAAAACCTAGAATGGATTGTAAATTCTTCAGCGTTTTTGGAGCTTGGAGTACAGCGCACTTCTCTAAGAAGTTGTCCGCTAGGCTTTTCCCTTCACTTGATAATTCGTACCCTAAAAATAGTACTGTCAGATGGGCAATTCGAGACTTTTTAAAGTTGAATTTGTAACCCTCTGCTGCGAACCCAAGTATAATGGTGTTTACTCTTTTCAAGTGAGTATCCAAGTCGTCGTCTGTGAGATAAATATCATCTACGTAAGACAATGCTTCATCATCATAGATTTGTAGTAACTCTGTTACCCTAGCTGAGAATAGTCCTGGGCTGTTCTTGAACCCCTGTGGGAGTCGACAGAATTTTTTCTGTGACCCAAATGCGGAGAAAGCGGTCAAATATCTGCTTTCTGGTGCAATGTTTTGACAAAAGAAACCATTAGAAATGTCTAATGTCGTTTTATATTTTTTCCTAACTATGTTATTCATTAGGGCTGCACTATGCGAGTTTTGTACTGCAAAAGTTTTGCAACATGTATTAAGGTGTCTGTAGTCCAAAACTAGACGATATGAATTGTCTGGCTTGGAGACAGGAAACAAAGGATTGTTCATTTGAGAGGTGCATGTTTCAATCACCCCCTGGTACTCAAGTTGATCTAAGATCTCCCTGACCTGTTTTTTAGCTTCTTGCTTTATGGGATACTGCCGTTGGGCAGTTGGTTCACTTTTCAATTGGATTTTGTGAGGAGGTGAATCCTCATCCCATCCTACATGATTTTTATACAATGCAGGTGCCTGGGCCACTGCCCATTTCCTTGCATATGTGTATTTTTTGTGAATCGGTATGTGATTCGAGAAGGCAGGCATAATCACTTCTTCGCCACGAGGGCACTCCCTGACAAACTCCGGGGGCCAATCTTTTTCAGCTAACAGAATATCATAGCCTTTTGAGAGCTTATCACAAAATAGACCCTTAATTTTCCTAGTCTTATCACCCTCTATACGCAATGTTATTTCGTATATTTTATGGGGCTCGCTAAGTCTGGCGTCGGCAGTTTCAACCTGAATGTATTCATTCGTGGCCACTGTCTCCAGATGACTCATCAAGATCTTGCGCGCTATACTGATTTCTGCTGCACTGTCCAACATTGTCAATGCCCACTTCCCGTTTTTCAACTGTGTCCTCAGTATTCTCAGCATGGTTGATTACTCTAATACTGGCTACCTTCTTTTTCTGAAATTGAGATTTCTTATTTTGAGCAGGTTCCTTGTCTTTGGACTTGGTGTGCTCTCCTGGGTCTGACCGTCCTCTTCTTTCCGAATTCTGTGGAAGAGATCGAGAGGGACGTGTATCAATACTTTGATATCTATCAGGTTTTTTCAGATTATCCCTATTTCTAAGGTTATATGTTTTCTCAGAGGGCTCCCTCTCGGGAGACTGGCGTTCTCGAGTCGGAGTTCTTTCCCTCCGTCGAGGAGACCTTCCTCTGGACTGGAAAACTTTTTCCTTGGGAGTGGATTGTTTATTTCCATCCCAGCTCTTTTTAGGAGTATTTGAATTATTTTTAATAAATAATTTTTCAGGATTTTCGAGCAGTTGGGGCTTCACTGGTTTTCCACCCAAGCTGTCTCTACCTAATTCTTCATAGCACTTTTCTATGATTTTTGCAAGCTCAACAGGATCTTTTATATCTGTTTCCTTCAACTTCTGGCGGATCGCCACAGATGCTGCTTCTCCCTTTATATTGGCTAATAATATAGCCGAGACCTGCTTGAAGTCTTTCAGTAATTTCATACCTAGATTTAAAGCGGGCTCTGGACCGAATTCATTTTGAATCTGTTTTAGCACTTCTGGTATTACCGCCATAGACGGAACACCGTGTGTTTTTGTGTAAATGGAAGCAAAGACTGTACCCCAAGTGTCGCAGTCCTCCACGTGTGGTGCGATTCCCATAGGAAGGCAGATGGTCAAGATTCTGTGTTTCTCAATAGGGGTAGTATCAGGAAATACTGCCTCTATTTGAGTGATTTTCTGTGCTAACCAGAAAGGAATTTGTTCCCGTTTTACGGGTGTTTTACCAAGACATGACTGTATGTTCTGTGGTGTAATTTTATTTGTGTTCCCCTGATGAGGGGTCAGCTGTGGTACATTAACAGCTGGCTGGACTGTTGCAGTCCGCATTACATATTGGACTAATTGCCTATGTATTTTTATTAATGTGTTTAGCTGTACTAACAGCTCTTCCTTAGACATTTTTACAATGTCAGGATGTGGTGTGTAGCTGGCTAGAACCGGCCACGTTGCTCCTGGTCTACCTAGTGGACCGAGCCTGGTAATGTGATCATTGTGTTTTAGGGCGCCATTAAACCAGAGCAGGTGCTCTTGAAATTTAAGTGGAATTTCAATCTCCTCGAAAGGAGCGTACTCTTCCGGAGGTTTCTCTATTTTGTAATAGTGAAACTCTTTTGTTATAGCGTTTACCGCTGGAAAGTTTATCCATGAATAGAATACCTCTGTCTGCCGATACTCGTGAGCCTCTATCACGAAAATTACTGTACCACCTTGAGGTGTCAGTCCGTTATCTATAAGTTTTGAAGTTATAGATTTTCTTAATTGGACCGGGATGATAATAGCATCCGGGTCTGTGTATTCAGGACCTTGCTGAGTCGCATCTGCTGCGGCCCCAGTGGTTCCGTTATTTTCTACTGACATTTAAAAAATGCAGGCTTTGCAGAGTAGGTCTCCAAGGAGACAAAGATTAGGTGCACAATATTTTGGAACACTGTATCCTTCAACGTTGAATAAACCAGAGCTTTACATAGGAATCTCTTCCTACTAAGGCCGGGCTGATTTTAACCTTTCACCCACTCCAGACGTCTATTGGAGTATTTACGGGAGAAAGGGGTGTGAAATATGCACGACTGAGTTACTCTACAAGTCTTGCGTTAGTTTATCGCCTTACCAAACGTTTGGGCGCCATGTAGTGTAGTTCCTAGTTTCCCACTAGGCCCTGCGCATTGGAATAACATAAACAGTAGTATTGACGTGGAACTGCGGATATTCCAGGCCTCCACTGACTATGCTAAACTTAATTGGGTTGTGTTACCAACTAGCTCAGAGGTCACTGGAAACTTTCTTCTCTGCATAGGAAGTGATCAGCTTCCTTGGCACAGACAAGAAGGGATTCAGTTTTCCAACAACCGTGCAACATGACAACTTTGCTCCTCAGATCAAGAGTCGATCTCTAGGGTCGTGTGAAACAATAGACCTGTATTTCACTCAGTCAGTCTAGTGCAGTTTACTTTCACGAGATGTAGAGAATAGAGAGACGGGCGTTTGTCAATAAAGGTTAACATTTATTGAACAGTCTTTCTTCTCGTACAAGAGAAATGTATTGCCACAATTGCAATAATTGTTATTATAAAAAGCACGTACAGTAAGATAAGTATTGCGAAATAGAACTGTAAAAGCATTGATATGGTTTCTTAGCCATACAATGGTTTAAAAGTAATAAAACATATATACAGTCATATATACATTAGGCTAACATACTCAACTGGTGCTTCTAACTAAGCCTACCCCAGTGTGCCTGACCTAAGCCTAACACGTGAAAGGGGAGTAAGTAAGTAGCTTTAAGTTAAGTTGGTTTTGCCAAGGTTTGTTTCAAGAATTCTCGTCTAAGGGTTTAGTCAACACCATACCTCTGAATAGAATGATGGAGGATTGGTATCTCCTTCAGGGGTCTCTCTCGATATCCCAGTCACCCGCGAGGGTAGACCGGAAGCGCCGGGACTGGATTTCTCTGCACGAGAAAGGCAGCGGCTTCTCTTCAGCGCGTCGAGGAAGGAGGGGGGACAGCGTCCGCGGGCAGCTGGAATCTGCTGGATGTCTTCGCAGAGGGACGGCTGTTCAGCTCCTTAAGCGTACTGCACCATAGTTCGCGCTTTAGCGGCGATAATGGTATCAGCAGCTTCACCACCACAGGGACAGCAGGCTGCAGCGACAGAGTGCTAGATTTACCAACACGGGGTCGTGCAGGCAGCTGGCTTCAGTAGCTCGTACAACAGGCATTGCTTAAGGCAACGTTGGTAATATTTATACCTGACAGGTGCCGGGTTTGACGCAAGTTTGCTGGACATAAGACGTCAATTAAAGATGTCACTAGGAAGTGTTAGTTATCAGTTGCTCATTAGAGTTCTATTACTAATCAAAACATAGCAAGCGGGGATTTCCAGGTTTGCTGAGTTTTTATCTTGTTGAAGAACTCGGAGTGTTATCTAGGAATATCAGATAGTGACTACTGCTCTGTCATTGCACTAATTGGTCACAAAGGAAGTGGCAGAGGGAACTATGCTGGAATGTGGCTCTGTTCGTGTGAGGCCAGAGATGACTTTTCAGAAAATCGCACTTGAACGGTTATGCCAATATAGGGAATAAATGGATGTATAGCCGAATAGGGGCATAAGGTCACAGTATCGATCAGGAACCTAGATAAACACGCAACAAGCACGCACTTCTAACGGCAGCGTATAACCCGAGAAATCGAGAAAAAATCCACAATGCCTCCAAACTGGATCAGGAACAAGGAAATGGCGCAGCAGAGAAGAACAATACGGCAGGCAAACTCCAGCGATGACAGGAAATGAAGGAATGGAGAGGGAGCACTAAAGCTGCCAAAATATCGCCAGGTTGTGCAGGAACAGGGTCAGAGCTTCATTATCGTCGCCAAAATTATTGTGAAGTGTCCCTCCAAAGAAGACCAGTAGGCATATGCAGGGAATAAGATTCTTACTGGAAAGCACAACCTGGCATGCGACCACCTCAACGACCCAGCTGCAACTGGCAATCGTGGAGTGCCTTTAGCCTTACATTCTAAAGGAACACAGTGAGAGTGAAGACTCCAACCAAGGTAAGGTGTATGACAAAGTACCAGTAACAGGGAGAAAAAGAAGAGGTAAATAACATCACGACACAGAGCAAAGTTTTCCAGGTCCAGGCGTGATGTGCTACACCGGTCCAGTTTTAGAGCTGTAGTCCTGTTTTATAATGAATAACCAGGACTATATGTTCCAGAATTCAAAGAAAAATTTGGGACTGGAGTAGCACATCACACATGGACCTGGGAAACTTGGCAAGGCTGAGCATAGGCCGTTGCTGAGATGGGACAGTGCAGCTTGTATAGGGTCTACCCAAGTTATCATGTAAGATGGAGAGAGGACCCACTGTTGCACCTGGGCAGTGGGCTGGCCCCAGCACATTGGTGCCTAGAAAAACCCTTTGTACATTCTTCGGAAGAAGGAGGCAGCACCAGGGGTGTAGGAGGTAACTCCTCCTGGACTAATCCTCTGTGAAGCATTAGTGTCCGAAGGCTCTCCAGACCCGAGCGCCTTGCCTCGGGGCGTGACTAGATCAGTGAACCTCGCCTGGAAGTGGGGCGTCTTCCATGAGGGTCCACAGGCTGGAAGCATGGCTTACTGGTGGTGCTCAGTTCCGGTGTCTGCACTGAAAGCAGAAGGAGATTGCACCGATTTAGACTACAATAATTAGGTGAACACAGTGCTTTAAATGGGCCGGTACTAAGTACCAGCACTTTTTTATTTTGAGAGGGAGAGTACTGGCACTTCTCAAGAGAGTCACAATACTTTTAATTGAAGAGTACTGGCTCTTCTTAGACAAGCAGGTACTCTGGTTCCGGGTACCTGCACTTCTATTTTTCCATTTCAAGCACTAGGTGAACCTGAGTCTTCTGCTACCATGGCAGATGATCAATATTATTAAGTAGTAGAAGGATTTATGTGGAAATGGAACAACTTCAGCACAAGAGAACATCCTGTGGAGTTTTACCCTGATGCCTCTATATTGCAGTGACACCTAACATAAGCCCAAAGCTGCACCAGTGCCCCCGTGGTTACCTGGCACTTGTGGCGAGGAGGTAGTGTGCCAGTTGACTATGGACAAAGGCATAGTGGCTCTAGAGAATTGTAAGTGTCTGACCTGACTGACAGCAGTATAGCAAAGCCTGAAGACAGCTAGAACATAATGGTGCAGCACAATTTGTGATAGTCACTGTTGGTGGAGGTGATATCTCCCGACTTGTGACTTCGGAAACAGAAAGCCAGTGTTTGCGAGTTGCACCCTAGAAACAATGCCATTCGAAAGACAAGGCCGGTAAAACAATCCAAAGTAATAAAATCACTCAGTACAGCTTGACTGCTGCTGGAGGTTAGTGTGAAATGGCAATGGTAGGCATTTGTCCTCAGCTGCGGCTACTCCGCAATGGCGGAGGAGCGTTGCCATACTGGCTCAGAGCCAGCAGCTGAAAAATAAAACTATTTTATTATCTTTTTATTGTTCAGCAGCTAGATCAGCCAGCTTGTGTAGGGAGGGGCCAGGCCACCGAGGTAGGAGAATTAGTGTTCATGTGCACTTCTAAGTGCGCATATCGGTTTGGCCAGCCATCTTAGGCTGGCCAAACAGACATTCTCAGTTAGGTTTCTCTAACCAGGCTGTATTGCACAGCCAGGTTAGAGAACCAGCACAGACTCCCTGTGCCCGAGCAAGCGTTAAAACCTGCCCGCTCTGGCCAATCCCAGCACTGCTCTCATAGCATGAGAGCAGTGCAGGGATTGAGCAGGAGTCTCTCTGATGTGTCCCAGTGTCTGTAGGACCAGGAAGAAGAAGAACTCTGAGGCGGCCAGCAGCTTCAGGTAAGTTTTTTTATTATTAACTCTGTCCCCCGCTCCCACTCTCCCCCCACACACCCTCCACCTGCCACATCACTTTTAATTTGTGTCCGCCGCTACTGTTTGTCCCCACTGTGGTGTGAATGAACCCAGAGAGACTAATTTGCTGAAGGTTAGCCAAATGTCTAGGATGGTACTGGAGAATAAAATAAACATAATCTCTTTAGAAGTGAAACTAATACAAACAAGGTGCCTATAAGAACTATGGCTCTAAAAACGCTTATAGGGTTATAAAAAGTTCAATCTTTGGAAATGGAAATATTCTTGTTATGCAAAAGTTAGTGACTGAATGAAAGAACCATCTAAACTCTTAAACCCAGGGAGAGTGGCATACTCTATAAGAAACAGGCTTTTTTATGGTATCTAGTAATGTTTTCTCAACTTTCTTAGCTCAGGTATTTAAGACAATATTTAGGAAATATATAGCCACATTAATGTTTCAAAGAAGAAAATTAAATATTATCTACATATTTATAACTTTAAATACCTGATTTGGTTATTGTCTGAAATTAGAATACATATATTACAAGTTTATTTATGCACTTATATCACAACATATATTTTTATTTATTTAGAAAATGTGTACATTCTTAAATAATAAAAAAAAAACTGCTTCAGACGTAGCAGAAGAAAGTGGCTGAAAGAAATCCAGCTATAGGGAAGGAGGTGGGGCATCTCATGACAATACTGGAGAGCCTTGCGAAACGTACAAACAATTGAGGAATTTCCTCAGGAGCTAGAGTGGAGGAGTCTGATGGGCCTTCCAGTAGAAACAATTGATGCTTAAGAAGATTTCCTGAAAGGGAAGAGGTCCCCCTGCTGAACTATTTCTGGAGGAATGGATTCATTTGATGCTTTCCTATAGAAAAGACCTGAGATGCTGGGGTACAATTGAAAAGCCCTCTGTCTTTCGAAGACTTCACCCTCTGAATCTTCCCTGAATACATACAATATATACAAAAAATGCAAGTATTTTTAAGCCGATGAAAGGAAACCATGTGAACGAAATGTATGTTACACTTCTCTCTAATGCTGGAAGTGTTCAAAGAAGCGAAGTCTTTCTTCACCGAGAGTTTCTGCAACTGGTTAGAATGTTGGAGACTCCAGGAAGAATCTCAGCAATGAAACCACCAATAGCACCGCTGCTATGAACTGTGAATGCTACTGCTACCTTTCTGTAGGAAACCTGTGTAGAAGATGTAGAGGCAGTCCCAAGGGCAGCACACAGGATCGAGGTGCACTAAGATGGCACTTTAGGCCACTGGGTCACTCGAATCAGGCCCTATATTGCAGCAGATCGGAAAAGTGCAATGAGGAAATTAAAAATGAACGTGGGAAATTACTATACTGGCAACTTTGGGGCAGATTTTCAAGCCCCTTGCGCCACTTTTGCGTCACTTTTAACATGGGAATCGTGACGCTAAAGTGGCGCAAGGGGCTTGTAAATCTGCCCCTTTGTGTTTGATGTATCACGTTGCACTGATAATGTCTTTAGTAAATGTTTGTTTACTGGGCACTCCTTAAGACGTTGTTTTGCACATGGAAAGCTACAAGGGTGTTGAACATTCCTAAATCAGAGCCCACAGATTTATGACTTTTTTGGAACTCTACAAACTTTCCCAGGCTACCCCTCCAAATTCAGCTGACATAGCTTTCCAGGCTTATGCTTCAGATGAAGTTCATATGCTTAAGTAAAAATACAAATGAGTATATTTTTCCATAAGTAAAAAAAGAGCAAGTGCCAACGCACTTGTTAACTTATTACTTTTTTCTTCTCGTCAAGAAAATACTTTTCGCCGTGAACAAACAAGTTCCTCTACAACGCCACCGATGTTGGCAGTCTTTGGTTTCTCCTCCCTCCCTGGAAAGCGGTTTACTGCTGCACGTGCCAGGAGTAAATCTCCGACTCTAACGAGGGTGAGGGCTCTGAGAGGTATTATCGAATGACCACATACATGTTCATTAGCGGGTGTTTTTCGACGTTCGCAACATTGCTGCCATCGAACACGCTGCGAGAGATTTACTCACAAGTGTGTGGACGTAGTATCCTCGTACAGCTGCCAAAACGACGCTGGGCCTCCAAGTCAGACTTTGCAGCTGGGTCACTCTAATCTCCAGTGGGAGGCTGCAGAACTTGTTCTATTGTTCTTCTTCCCGCTTCATGAAAGCAGGTCGTCCTAAATGACATCATGTTACTGGGTGAAGAAGGCACGCCTATTTTCTTGGCCGACTCTTCTGTCGTTCAGCCGGTAATTCCAGAGCCAGAAACGCACATGCATACATTAAGAATAGGCTGTATCATTTTATATAATATATGGGACACAGTAATATCGCCACGAAGGTTTCCTTTATTTTCTGTGCGAGTCCTGGCGTCTCAAAGTGTTTTTAATAAGTAATATCTCCACTAGTCGCCTTTACTAGTTTAGTAGAGGTGACATGTCAGCTGCCAGTGCAGTTCCGGTTCACAGCTCGGATTTCCTTTGTCTCTTACTGGCTGAAATGAGTCGACTGAATGGCATTGGCGCCTGCCTGCTCCACGTAGTTTAATTCTCCAGGAGGCTGAAAAGGAATGGCACCGGAAACAAATGCTCGAAGAAAACAAGCATTGCCAAAGTCAAAAGGTTGTGGCTGTAAATGGGTGTGAGAATGAGTCAGCAGTATGGTGGATGAATTAGTGGATGGATGACTGACTAAATGACGGAGTACATGGATATTCATTGGGTGAGTGAGTGAGCGCTACAATGGATAAGAGAGTGAGTGCTTGGATGGATGAATGTTTGATTGCATGGAAGAATGGATAGATTACTATAAATGGGTGATGCATGAATGTGTGTTGGATGACCAGATGTCACATGCTGGTCCATGGTGAAAGGGCATTGCTTGGACTATCTGGTGAGCAGCTGTCGCATCAGGCAAGAGAAAGCACTTGTTGCCTGGGAGATGAGATTAGCAGTTATCGTGTGGGCAGGGGTTAGTGGTTATCCCCTGGGAGATGGGAAGATCAGTCTTTTTATTGGGTCTGGTGTGTGTAGTAGGGGCTATGGTTTGCTGTTATTTCACGGGGCTAGTGTAAGGAGTTCTGGGAATCGGTTCTTACAGAATAACATGTTCCGTCTAGGTGAGCTAGCCAATTATCACTAACAACTCCATCTTTCCTTCTGAAGGGGGTAAGTTGATCATAAAGTCTAACAAGATCTGGGACCATGGTCGCTGAGGCGTATGCATGGGCTGCAACAATCCCACTAGTTTCTTCGGGAAACCTTCACTTGTGCACAGACAACACATTGTTTTACAAAAATCAGATGCTGAGTCTACTCGAAATAGTGTTTCCAATCGGGCTAGTCGCCTGTGATTGCAAGTAGCTGTCTATCAAAAATGGTGTAATTAATCTCTACAGCATTGAGAGTTTGAGAAAAAAAATATACAGGGCCTCATTTATGAAAAGTGACGCATCGCTGTGAGAAAACAGCGATGTGTCACTTTTTGTTGCGCCCGCCTTGCAACACCAATGATGCGTCATATTTACAGTATGACTCATCATGTCGCAAGGAGTTACAGATACGTCAGTATTTCTGACGTATATGTTGGCGCAAAAATGGTGCATTGCTGGAGCGTGTCACAAGTGACACAACTCCAGGAATGGGTCATTCCACATGGGCAAGCCCCATGTGAAATGAACTTGCATCAGTCTTGCGTCTACCATGAGGCTAGCGTAAGATATTGACGCATTTGCGTCCTATAAGTGGCGCGGTTAAATCTTATAGATTTGACTGCATCACTTCTATGACCCTTTCTTCCATCGGAAAGCCCCCCCTGCATACATTATACCTCGTGCAGGTATAATATGACGCAGGGATTTACAAAGTGACGCATCTAGGTAGATACGTCACTTTGTAAATATGGTGCAACAAGGCTCACTTTTTACGCCACTGGTGCGTCACAAAAAGTGACGCCCCGGCGGCACAAAAGTGACGCAAGGGGTTCATATATAAGTCCCACAGTATATACTGCTTCAGTCTCCGAATCTTTTTGTGATAGAATTGCTCCAATAGCATATAAGTCATCGGTCTTCATGATAAATTTACTACAATATACGCTATTATATCCCTTGACCCTTGTCAAAGTGTAAGTAGTCCAGCATGAGCAGCTGCTTACGACCCAAAATAGTCTTAAATTGCTGAAATGTTTGAAAGGTAGACAGCCAGGGACTTCGGTTCAGTATTAAGGGAACACACCTAATAATACATCTTTGATCAAATAGGGAAGAATAAATGTCACTTTGGCTTGATCAGTACCTAACGCTTGTGGTTTGGCCAAAAAATGTAGATTGTGTTGTGCCATAAAAGATTGACAGTGCTGGGGGTCTCCAGAAAAGTTTTCAGTGCAGCAACCTCTGTTGTAGCAAAAGGGGTTTAAAGAAATCTGGGTATGGAATTCCCACCAACCGCATCTAAATTACTTGCAGTACTGGTAGGATCCATATGTGGTGGAATTTCTGCTTTAGATGTGCTGGGCATATTTTCACCTGATAATCTGTTGTAGAAACACTTTTGACCTGCTATTTTCGGTTCACTTGTGCCATAACCTGTAAGGGATTTATTGGTCTATCAATGTCACAACCCTTGCTACTCACGCCAAAGGATAACAAGGTTAATCCCGCCTTCGCCCCTTCTAGGTGGTCCTACTTCCTGTATCACATTCCAGGTAATTAAGTAACACCAGATTCTAAAAAGGGAAAGAGGATGTGTGGGGTTAGAACGAGAGACTACACTCATTTCGATCAGGTTGGTTAGAAGATGTGTACTGGTTCCGAGATATGATGGCATAGTGTCACAGAAGCACAATATGACTCACGATTAAGAAAGAAAACAAAATACGGTGAATATCAGATAAAAAAAGAAGGATTCTTATAATAGGTAGATACTATAGAAGTGCTTGAGGTATGAGGTAAAGCATCACTGTAACTCACAAGAAAACCTAGAAACTTGCCCAAGAACCAAAGACAAGTAGCACTCCACTCCACCAGAAAGGTAAATTATAGTCGCCAAATCAAAAAGGGAAATCCACACCCTGGTCAACAATAGGTTCCTAGTTGACTAAGCAAAATCACATGGCATAACTGGAGTAAGATTTTAAAAAAACAGTAGCTTCAGCTGCGGGCCTATCTGTATGGTTCCCTTATCCCACAGACTATCCCACCCATCACTAAGGCGGTCTTAACGGCATGGCGCTCAGCCCTGCGCTACACACAATGGGACAGGAAACTCACCCAACACACACTCCTGTGGCACGGGACTTGGCTGCTCGAGGTATCGGCTCTCCAAGGGTTTCACGAGTGGGACTGGATTGGGATTACACTTCTCAGGGACATCTGGGTTGGGGACCACATCTGGGCCTTCTCAGATCTGCAGCAGTGTCACTCCCTTTACCCGAAACAGTTTTACAAATATTTGTAACTCCGTCACGCCCTCTTTACACATGTCCCCCCTGGTACTTCACTCCCCGAATTCAACCCGCTTGAGGCGCAGGTTATGATGGGCGACTTGGGGAAAGGGGGAGTGTCGCCGATCTATCGTTCGCTGGTGAACAATGACCCTGCCACCTTAGATATGCTGCAAACTCGTTGGGAGGGATGGGTGGGTCCCCTAGAAGGAGCAGATTGGCGAGACGCCCTAATGGCACCCAAAACTCTAACTACCTCCTCAGAAATTACACCTTATTCAACTCTACTACCTTCACACAGCATATCTGACCCCGGTACGTCTACTTAAGGCGGGTCTGCGTCGCCTACCTGACTGTACCCATTGTGGCCATGACCCTGACAATTTTTATCACATGGTCTGGCAATGTCCCGTTCTTACCTCCTTCTGGTCGGGTGTAGAGTCTGAACTTACACACACACTGGGTTTGCAGGTCCCCCACGACCCTCTGTTCCTCCTTCTCGGAGTCTTTGATGGCTTGGACGGCTCTCGGGCTGACAAGCGTTTCTTGGGTACGGCAGTGGCGGTTGCCAAGCGGGACATCGCCACTCCCTGGTCCCAAGCCAAACCTCCTACTGTTCGTAAATGGCGCAGAGGAGTGGATTTGTGCGCGGGCCAGGAAGAACCCCTTTTTGATGCCAAAGAGTGCCCCGAAAAGTTTGAGAAGATATGGGGCAAATGGTTAAATTTATTGTTTTGAATTTTGTGTCTGTTTTTCCTTTTCATGGCTGCTTTTCCCCCCTGCAGGCCACATTGTGCTCATGGTCGGTTTCCTTGGCTCACGCATTCTGTTGTCTGGTGGTGCTGATCTTTGCTAGATTGTACATTCCTTGGCTGTCTTCGTATGTCTTAGGTTTTGGAAATGTCAATAAAATTGATTATCGAAAAAACAAACAGTAGCTGAGTCAAAATACCAAGATCTGTCCGAAATGAATTACAGGGGTCTGTAAAAGGATGCTGGAGACAGGATAGCGAGGAAACCACAAATCAAAAAAGATTCAGGACATGGCCAATCAACACTTCTAGTGGCCATCCTTACACCAATCCATTAAGAATTATAAGAGACATTGCTGTGTGTGCCCAAGCTAAATATGGCCATATAAAACCCACAAGGGTTGATTCAATTAGAATCATATACTCAATACATTTGTGTAAGAGTCACACGGTTTGACTCAATCAGGTTAAAGAAAGAAATACAGTTACTGAAATCACATTATTCAGCTCTTTTCCATAGGTTCACATAATACCATCCCTGGTGCCCTTCAGACACCTAACCTGTCAATACAAGTATTGCTACTTAATATAAAAGGTCAAGTTCTCAGGATAAACCACCATGGTCCCAGTAGGTGATGCCCAGGGAACATTTACTCTTAACCCCTTCCATGCTGATGACGGCCCCCGTCCGTCATGCATCACGGTGGGCATGTGCTGATGACGGCTGGGGGCCGTCATGAACCCACCCACTCATTAAAACGGCCGCACAGGCGCAGAATCGCGGCCGCGCCCAAGGGGTTAATGAAACAGGGTGCAACTGAACTCATAGGAAATGGAACACCATTCTGTACCTAAGAAAGTGACATTACACCTGAAAACAGTGGTTACAAAGTTGCTTGTGTGTGAATAGTCTGTGTGCAGGGTGAGACAGAGACAAAAAATGATCGCGTACTGAAAAAGAAGGCTGCAAGCAGCACCAACCATTTTGAAATCAAGACCTGCATGACTCAATAATATCATAAGCACAGTTCCTTCAACACAATGTCTTCGTTTCTATCTACATGCTAATTGCCTTGTGTTAATACAACAGTACATTTAATTATAAAAACCTCTTTTACTAATAAGCTCGACCCCACCAGAAGATCTCTCATGTCTCTTTCATCCAATCATCTATCCATTCATCCTTTCACCTTTCCATAAACTCACTCATATCCATCATTTCATCATTACATTCTGTCATCTATTCATCACATCTACGTCCCTCGTCCTCGACCCAGTCATCACTCATGAGGTATTCCACAGACAGGAAACAAAACAGGATAAGCTTTTAGGTTCCACCCCCCCTCCTGCCAGGTGCTATATCATACCTAACCACCAGAAGCACATCCTGTTTTGTTTCCTGTCGGTGGTTTACTTGATGAAGAGACGCTGGGGTGAGTGCCGGGCACTTACCTGCTTCATTTGTCCTGTGGATCCTCCTCTGCTGGGCTCTGGGAGGTTCCCGTGGACCGCCGTGGGATTCCTTGGAGTGGAGCTGCTGGGCTTCCCTGTCTCTTTCTGGGCTCAGGAGACCTGTGCTGCTTGGCTTCGTGGGTCTTCCTGCCCGGTTTTTGTTCGTGCTAGGCAGATTGGAGGCGGTGTCCTGATTCCGGTCCTGCTGCGCGGCTGAGTACAGGTAGGAGTGTGGGGCGGTAGCGCTGGGCCGTCTCTTGGGCGCGCTTCTCCCCGATTCTCCCCCTTTTAGGCAAGTGTGTCACTCACAGCCATGCATTGCTGTGGTGTGGGGGCCCGGGTGTCAGCTCGTCTGTGTTTCTGGTGTCTTGGGCTTGCTCATGCTTCCGCGGTGAGCTTCATGGCGAGGGCTGCATGTCATTAGACGGGTGCCCGGGTGGACTCCGGGCGCGCCAGTCTTTGGAGGTGATTTCTGACAGAGAGTTTTCTTTGCGGCCCACGCTGGCTGTTTGGCCACAGCTTCGCTTTGGTCCCGCCCCTCCTCATTGCGTTTCGTTTTCTTCCTCGTTGGTGATTGGCCGGGGCCGGGACTTGACTCTTAGGATGTTTTACGTGTGGGGAATTGGTCGTTTTTTATGCTCCTGTTGGCCTCTCCAATTCTTTCTCCCTGGGGGGCTAATTGGTTGGGTGTGCCCTATTTAAATGTCCTCTGGGGGGGTGTCCTGTTGTAGTATTCCTGCTTCTTTGTACTGCTGCTTTGAACCAGTGTTAGTTAGTTATGGGCAAGCACCATCGTAAGAGGAGGCATTCCTCTCCTGTGCCTTCTTCTTCCCCTGGGTCTGGTGGGGACACCGCTCCTCCTGTGAAGCATGCCAGGAAGGATGATGATAGGATTAAGCGCCTTATTCTGGAGACTCTTTCTGATCTTAAGGCTAGCAAGAAGGCTAGTGTTGGTTTTTCTGGTGCTGCTACCTTTTACTCTGATATTTCCTCCTCTGATGAGTCTGATGAGTCTTCTCTTGCTGCTGTTGAGCTTCAGGGCAAGTACATTTCCAGGGACCTCTTGCCTGTCGTCCTTTCCCATGTGCGGGCTAACATGGGGTTTCCTGATGATTCTACGCCCAGCTCCTCTCAGGATGCTCTCTTGCCACAATTTAGGAAGCCTGTTGCCTCTTCTCTTCCGATACATCCTTTTGTGTCTGATGTCCTGCTGAAGGAGTGGAAGGACCCATATCATATTGCTATGCCCAGGTTTATGTCCAAGCTTTATCCTTTGTTGGATATGGCGGACTCGTTGCCTGATTCCATTCCTGTGGACTCCGTTGTGGCCAGTCTTGTGGGTTGTCCTTCCATGGCGGATGATAACATTCTGAAGGACGGTGTGGATAAGAAGGTGGATTCGGCTCTGAAGAAGTCTTATGCTGCCTCTCACCTGGCTATTCGTTCTGGTATTTATGGGGCCTATGTTGCCCAGTCTTTGCTGACCGATTTCAAGACCCTGTTTTCTACGATGCAGGAGGGTGGCAGTTGTCCGGAATTACTGGATTCCATGGAGCGCCAGGCAGAATTCCTGTCGGACATCGCTTTTGATTCTGTGAGGGCTTCTGCGATGTCCCGTGGTTCCTCTATTGCTGCCCGCCGGAACCTGTTGCTGCGGGATTGGAAGACGGACGCGGCCCAACGTTCCATGGCTATGAGGTGGCCTTTCACTGATACCCGTCTGTTTGGTGACTCTCTGAAAGAGAAGCTGCATAAGGTCTATAAAGAACGCAAGCATTCTTTGTCTTGGTGACCTTCCACCCCGTGGGGGTTCCTCCTTCTCAGGTGCCAGGTCTTTCCGCCAGCCTTCCAGGTTTCCACAGTCGTCCTTCAGAAATCAGTGTGGCGCTGGCCGGTCTTTTCCACGGAAGTTTCAGAAGAAATCCCAGCGGGGTGCTGGGTCTGGGCCACAGCTTTCCTGACTATGCTGTCCAGGGGGTCATTCACGATGGTGGTCCACCTGTGGTTGGTGGGAGGCTTCGCATGTTCCTTCCGGCTTGGCTCTTGACGACCTCCGACAGATGGGTGCTGGATGTTTTGTCTCAGGGTTACCGGATCGAGTTCCGGTCCCCTCCCCCCACTCCGGGGTAGTGGTGACCCCATCTCCTCGGGATGCCTCCCGCCGTCTGGCCTTGTTGGAAGGGGTTCATCTTTTGATCGGCAAGCTTGCGATTGTCCCTGTTCCGGAGAAGGAGCTGGGGATGGGAGTATACTCCGTCATCTTTGAAGTGCCGAAGATCACAGGAGGTTTCCGGGTGGTTATCAACCTTCAGGGTCTGAACTTGTTCGTGAAGAAGATCCCGTTCAAAATGGAAACTCTCCAGAAGGTGATTCCACTGAGTCAGTCCGGATGGGTGTTCTCCACTCTCGATCTCCAGGACGCGTATCTTCTCGTCCCTGTGGCTGTGAGGGATCAGGATTACCTACGCTTCTGCCTGGAGGGTCAGCACTGGCAGTTCTGCGTCCTTCCTTTTGGTCTTCGGTCTGCCCCCAGGGTGTTCATCAAGGTGGTCGCTCCGTTGGTGGCACATCTCCATCTCCTGGGGGTGTCAGTGTTCCCGTATCTGGACAACTGGATGGTTCAGGCTCCATCTCTGGAGGTCATGTCTCGCCACCTTCTCTTGACCATGACTACGCTCAGGGAACACGGATTCTTGATCAACTTGCCGAAGTGCCACCTGGAGCCTGCCACCCGGAGGACCTTCAGCGGAGCCGTGTTTGATTCTGTTTTGGGCAGGGTGTTTCTGCCGGACGCCCGGATTCGTCGCCTTCAGTCATTGCTGAGGAAGTTGTTGTCACAGGCTTCGGCTACCCTCCTGCTGTGGCTGGAAGTTCAGGGTCACATGGCTGCGTCTGTTTTCACCGTACCCTGGGCCAGGGTTCATCTGCACCCTCTGCTGTGGCATGTGCAGAGGTGGGTTCCCTTTCCTGTCTTGGACTATGCTGTTCCTGTGCCTGTGTCTCTGGACATTGTAGCTGCTCTCCAGTGGTGGCTGGATTCTTCACACCTTTCCGTGGGGATGTGTATCCATCTGCCTACTCCTCTGGTTGTGACCACGGATGCCAGCGCTTCAGGCTGGGGTGCGACTCTGGATCATTGGGCGGTACAGGCTCGTTGGCTCCCGTCGGAGACTTGCAGGTCATCCAACTGGAGGGAGTTGTCTGCCGTGGAGAGGGCGCTCCGCTTTTTCCATCTTCATCTGAAGGGTTGCCATGTCCTGGTGAGATCAGACAACACAGTGACTGTGGCCTATATCAATCACCAAGGGGAGACCCGCAGTTCGTCCCTTAATCTGGTGGCTTGTTCCATTTCGGATTGCGCGGAACAACATCTTCTGGCCCTGTCTGCTCAGCACATTCTGGGTGTGGACAACGTGGTGGCGGATTCGTTGAGCCGGAGGTTTCCTTCGTCTCTGTCCCTGTGTCTGGCTCCCCGGACCTTTTGGTTGCTTTGCCTGAGGTTCTGGACTCCGGATCTGGATCTGTTTGCCTCCCGGTCCAATGCCCTGGTTCCCCTGTTCTGCTCCAGGTTTCCGGAGGTGGGTGCCTGGGGGGTGGATGCCTTGTCTCTCCTGTGGCCTCCTTGGCTTCTATATGCCTTTCCTCCCTTTCCTCTGATTCCTGCCTTTTTGCTGAAGGTCCAGCGGGAGGGGGTTCAGGTGGTGGCTGTTCTTCCACACTGGCCGAGGAGGTCTTGGTTTCCTCTGTTGCTGGGCCTAGCAGTGGGCCCTCCTTGGCTTCTGCCCCGTTACCCCTCTCCGTTGAGGTCCCCGTCCCCCCTTTTGGTTCCCCTCACCTTGGCGGTCTGGAGGTTGAACGGTTGTCTCTTGGGGTCCGTGGTCTGCCCGACCACATTATTTCTGTGAGGCAGGCCTCTCGTAGGCAGTCTACCTTGACTTCCTATTCGAAGCACTGGTCTTCTTTCTCGGGGTGGCGTGCCTCCTCTGGTCTGTCTCCTACCTCTTGCCCTGTGTCTTCTGTTCTTCAGTTCTTTCTGGATGGCTTTCAGAAGCGCTTTGCTTTGTCTACCTTGCGGGGTCAATGGGCTGCTATCCGTGTCTTCCGGGATCCAGTTTCTTTTCTACCTTCGGATGGCTTGTTGGTTTCTCGCCTCTTTCAAAGTTTCCCTCTCTCATGGCCTTCTGTACATTCCCTGGTACCCCCGTGGGATCTTTCCTTGGTGTTGGGTGTTTTGTAGTCCTCCCCTTTTGAACCTTTGGAGTCTGTGGACCTTAAGTTCCTGTCCTACAAAGTGGCTTTTCTAGTGGCTATAACTTCTGCGAGACGACTGGGGGAACTTACGGCCTTCCATTGTTCTCCCCCGTTTTTGCGTTTTCTGGATGACGCTGTGGTGCTCTCTTTGGATCCTGGGTTTGTCCCCAAAGTCCGCTCTCGTTTTCATTCTTCCCAGGAGCTGGTTCTTCCTTCTTTGTGTCCTTCTACTTCTTATCCTTCTGAGCTCTTGCTTCTTTCCTTGGACCTGAAGCGTGCCTTGTCTATTTATGTGGCTAGGTCTGAGGGGTTTTGCTCCTCTGACTCCCTCTTTGTGACCTTTGGTTTGGCTGGTAAGGGTAAGGCTGCTTCCAGGCTTACTTTGGGTCTCTGGATTAAGGCTGTCATCGCTCTTGCTTATATTGGTGCTGGTTTGCCTTGTCCGGCGGGTGTTCAGGGGCGTTCCACTCGAGGCTTGTCTGCCTCTTGGGCTGCTTATCATGGTGTGTCTCTTGATGAGATCTGTCGGGCTGGGACTTGGGCCTCCGAGTCTACGTTTGTGAGACACTACAGGTTGAATTGTGCCCTTTCTGACCGGACCAATTTTGGTCATGGGGTGTTGCAGGCTGTGGGGGTTCCCCCCCCGCTCTGATTCTGTGTGTTTTATTACATTTTCACTTGCTGCACTCCTTTGTGTGTGGTCTGTGTTTGGGTTGCCAAAGGCCTGGTTGGGCGTTGCTTTGGTATGCCTCATGAGTGATGACTGGGTCGAGGACGAGGGACGTAGAGGTAATGCTATGATTACATTGGGTAATCCCCATTACTCTAAGTCCTACTCGTCCTCGACCCAGTCATACTTCCCACTCTCCCTCCCTGTCCAGCCTTTGTTGCTTGGTGTGTCAGGATGTTCTTCTGGTGGTTAGGTATGATATAGCACCTGGCAGGAGGGGGGGTGGAGCCTAAAAGTGTTTCCTGTTTTGGTTCCTGTCTGTGGAATTCCTCATGAGTGATGATTAGGTCGAGGACAAGTAGGACTAAGAGTAATTGGGATTACCCAATGTAATCATAGCATTCTTTCAGTCATCATGTAGTCCTTCTCTATGCATCCATCCTTTCACCTATTCATCCTTTCAAACATTCATCCACCTGCGCATCCATTTACCCATTCACGAACCCACTCATCCTTTCACCCATTCACCCACACATCCTTTTACTCATCCACCCTTTCACACATCCTTTCACCCATCAACCTTTTCAACCATCCATACATACTTTCACCAATTCACCTTCTCACCCATACTTTCACTTACCCATAAATTATTTCACCCATCTTTTTACGCATCCACTCTCATCCACCCACCCATCCTTTCACCCATTGTTTCAACCTCTCTTCCTTTCACCCATCGTTACACCTACTGACACAGCTTTTCATCCATCACTCTTTTACCCATCCTTCCATTTAACCTTCCATTCTTTTTTCCCTTTTCTGTCAACCCATCTTTCTTTGGCATTATGAGCTTTTGTCTGCTGCGTTACAGACAGAAGAGACCTATAAAGAACTTGACGCCCGCTGAAGCTGGTAAAGCAAGGGTTCACAGTGGGGCTGTCATTGTTTTGGCTTCACATCCCCAAATGCAGTTGAGGGAGGCATAACATGCCTGAATCAAGTTACACAATTGAAAAGTGTTTTGCAGCTGAGGCTAAACCTGTATCTTTCCAAAATATCCACCTACCAAACAGTGGAAAAGCAATGTCAGGTGGTACCCAGTGCAGAAAATTTCTTGTCACCCCCGGCTTGACAAAATGGCAAAAATATGTGTTTAAAACACATTTTTGCCATTTTGTCCCCTCCCCCCCCTCAGTGATGACAATTGTCACTGCCGGCATTACAAAATGGCAAAAATATCTGTTTAAAACACATATGTTTGCCATTTTGTCAAGCCGGGGGTGACACCACACCCCCCTTCCTACACCACTGCTACCAAAAAGGTGCTAACCATGAGACAGGCAGCTATGATCTAGCATAAACACTAGGAAGGCGTGCCATCATAAGGAGATGCTCCATAGCATAGTTATTATGGGCTAAGAACCAGTGCACACATTGTTTTTTTATATAAGAAAAAAGGGCAGCAGCATTTAGCTATTGTTATTCATCTGGCAATCCAGCTATGAACGTTGTTGAAATGGTTTTGTTATAGGAAATCACAAAAATGTCCATCCTTCCAAAATATTGACAGAGCAAGGCTCTGAAGCCCTTACCACCAGAGAGTGCATGAGATACACTACTCCACAATCGCATGCTACACCTGGTGCTGCAGTTGCCCTGTGGGAGAGTAGGGTGCTGAGGCGGGTTCCCACCTGCCAATGACTTCACTTCCTGGAGTAACAGCATCTCCTGTCTCCCTAGGGTGCTTATGTTTGTACCATAAGGGTGGGTAAAGACTGAGAGGCAGATTTACAAGCCCCTTGCGATACTTTTGCGCTGCTGTTGCATCACTTTTGTGACGCAATGGCAGCATAAACAATGTGGCCCATTTGCAATGTGACGCATCTAGGCAGATGTGTCACGTTGTAAAGACTACGGGTGCTAGTGCCGACACAAGCCGGCCGGGGCAAGGTACAGGGATATCACCAGGTTATGGATACTGATAATGAGGACAAGGAGACTACAATTACAATGTCGGACCGGAAGTCACGATCGACTCTGGACCATTTATTTACAGCCTTCTGGCCACGCCTGGCCAGGAGGTGATACAATGTGTGGTGGTGTTTCCGGGGCTCAGCCGAGACCCTCAGAAACACTAGAGCGCTACAGCCCCCGCCCTGTGATAGAGACCTCTCCCGCTGACTGATCCTTTAGGTCTGGTGTGCGAGGGGTGCCTTGGCGTGGCTTTCTGCAGGGGGACCTCAGAGGAGGTGTTGCACCGGGCCTGGACCCGAGAGGGACAGATCACACAGGTTAGAGATAGAGAGTGATGCACAAGCAGGTGAGGCACAGTGTGCCCCGAAGCCATAAATGGAGGTTGAGTAGGCCCAATTCGGGGGGGGGGGGGGGCAGATGGATGACCACCCCGGTTTAGCCGAGGCACCATGGGAACGAGCACTACAAGGTAAGTAGCTGTGAAAGAGAGGAAGGTACCGGAGTAGAAGCCAGTGGCCATGAAGGTACAGATGCAAGAACAGAGTGCCAAAGTCTTGGTGGACAACCTGATGTGTGGCCATTGACGGACCGGGGACCCTGCTGAATCATGTGCGGTGAATGACACCTCTCAGAAAGAATGACCTAATCTCTCACAGAGAACCCATAAGAGGATATTGGGGGTTTCTGTGTGCTCCATCTTTAAGGTGAGGACGAAAAGCACATACTAGAAGTCGCTGCCCTGGTGAAAAACAGACTTGAATGCAACAGTATGCAGGAGGACCCAAAGTGGTGGGGGTAACCTGGATAATGATGCCCCACATCACGCAGTGAATTCACCCAAACCCACGGGATTGCGGCTACTGGCAGTGATAGAGCAGTCCCAGCACACTTTGGAAAAACAAAACTGACTATATTCGTTGAGTTCAACCTCCTGAGGGCTGAACTCCAAAAAGTTTGTGAAAGAGCACAGGAGTCCCAGCAAACAGTGGATATTGTGAAAGCAATGGTAACGGTGTTAAAATCCCCGGTCCATTCCTTGTCACAGCTAATATACCGTTGGAGGCAGTGGTGGAAGGCGCGGAGGGCAGATCTCGCTGGTACAACCATAGCATGTGGAGGGCACAACTTCGGAGCAGTCAATTGAACAATGGATTAAACATGTTGGGAAATTAGAGGGCCTGTTGCTGCTCTTTGCCGTTGAGCGAGAGAACAGAGCCCTGGCATGAATTTTGCCACCCTGGGGTCCCCCAGGGCGTTCATCATCAGAATCCTTAACTATAGGGACAGAGACACCCTCCTCCAATGGCCATGGAAATCAGGTGAATTGAAATTTCAGGGTGAGACAATCATAGTGTTCCCAGTGATCCAGCGCTCCTACCAAAATTCTGCATAAATGATGTCACCATCTACCACCAAACTTACCAATCAATACCAGGCCCATAAAAATAACAGAGCAGCTGAATCATGAGGCGAATGAATCTAATATGTTGTTTAAACTATCCACAATAAACAAGACCAGCTTGTCATTTAGTAAGTTTATTCAAACATATTCATGAAAACTTAGGCTTTGGAACTTTATTAAACAAGTATTAGAAAATTTCATTAAAGAAAAGTTTATTCAGCATTTATAAAGCGAGCTTGATTCAAGAAATATTATTCATTAACAGAAATAAGTGAAAAAGAGCATTTCCAAACCCTAACTAATTCCCTGTCTCTACCCTCATCGCCTAGATACAAAGTCTTTAAAAGTCTCCTTTCCTTACATGCGTTCGTCGATCATTAGAACACGACCCTCTGGAATCAAGAAGCGTAGGATAAAGTCTGCTCCTTGAGCCAATTCTTATACCCTATAACTAAGGATAAACTAACTATTTTCACATTCCAACAGCGGAATTCTGGCTCCCCATTGGCTGAACCACCTCATGCCACAGTAAATTGTGACATCTTCCACCTCAGGTCCGGGCCTTCACACAAAGCCATTGTTCGTGTACAGAGTCTAGGCGACAGTTCCTTAGGCTGCTACATTTTGTAGCAAAGATGTTCATGTAATGCACAAAAATGCCATGACTCACATCCTGGCCTTGAGCCCGTCCGTTCTGAGCTTCCCGTGGCACAATAGCAAACCTCTCCACAGGGTCGCCTTTGGCAGTTCTTTTCAAAACATTTCACAATAAAAGTTTATAGGCTTCTCATCTTTTTCAGAATACGTTTTCTCTTGTGGCTTTACATCAGCAGGCCTCTTTTCAGAAAGCGTCAATTTTCTGCGCCACTTTTTCTTGCGTCACTTTTTTTTAAAAATGCATTATTTTTCTGCAGCCAACTCTAAGCTTCATTTGGAAAACTATTATTTAAACAAACACAAAACATCAATTAATTAAAGAATTGACATTTGTTCTGTTACCCACCCCCTTTGCTAAATGTTAACCCATTAATTATGTTACCTAGCAAAAGCACATTTAAGCAACATATATTACCTTTGATATACCAATCCGATCTGGAACTGCATTTGTCACAGAAAAGACAAGACAAAAGCACATTTAAAAGCACATGCTATTATTTTTGACAGCAGCAGTTAGTATACGACAAAGACAATAGACAATAATTATTGTATTATTTCTTTTGCATTTTGCACAAATAAGCATAATGTAGTCCCATGTGTTCATGTTGCACAGTTTATTCTAGGTTGATTTAATAACATGCAGCAAACATATTAGTTTTATTAAACATTATGGAAGTCTGACTTCACAAGCCTGAACAAAATATTTGTTCATTAACCCGCTCCATCACCAGACTACACACACAAAAGTGCATTGGCGGAGAAAGATATTTACTGAAGTGAAGGCCAAGCTCAGAGCCGTGAACCTGAAATATATGCTCCTCCTCCCCGTCAAAATTAAAGTACCGCATGAGGAATACGCAATCTTCTTCACCACACCTGAGGAGGTCCGGAACTGGCTGAAGTACAGCTATAGAACAGGTCGAGGACTGGTATAGGGCAACTGAATTGGATCGGGACGCCACAGAATAATTGTGTCTGGGTGACCTGGTGGGTCAAAGGATGCCAGAATGGTGTACAACACAATGGTTCTCATGGGCTGGAACAATCGCAGACAAGGAGTGGATGGACAGTGTCTCCATGATGGGTGCAGGCCCTTCAGTTGGCTGATGGCCAATGATAGCTTCACAGTAGAGAAGGATGGGTTGGAAATACACCTTAACTGGCATAAGAGGGGGAGGGGGGTTGAATACTACCACCTGACAGTGAGGTGGTATTATGGGGGTGAACACAAGTTGATGGTTTGCAGTAGTATTTAGTTGGGCGGCTATGTTACACAGCACACAGCATATACAGAGCCATTGTGCAAATTATACACAAATGCAGAGATGTATCTGGAACCATACTGGGTGGGCCACACTTGGCACACAAGCACACACAGACACAAATGTATTAGAAAGAATTTGCTCACTTGGAATGTCGTGAGCCTTTTTTTTTTTAAGTTTTACAAAGCACAAACTAGACCCAAAGATATGAGGTACAGATGAACACGTACACTGTTTATGTCAGGCTCAGGGAGATTAAGTGATTTGCCCAGAATCAAAGGATTTTGAACGTCGTTGCCGAGACTCGAACTCGGTACCCCAGCTTCGAGGTTGACCGCACTAGCCGTAAGGCTACATCCTCGCCCCAATATATATTTGTATCCTTAAAATATACATTAAAACACACAGGGTGCACATATACCTCAAATGATACACAGTCCAGATAGCTTACCTACGAGAGACCCACTTGAAAGTGGAAGAGGAGAATAAAGTGCAGAGGAGTGGGACAATTATCTTCTGCAACGTATTCTGCGAGCACAAATATATGCTAGCCTGGATGGCTCCAGGAGTGCCATACTAGCACAGGGCATCATTAGCAGATGTTGAAGGTCGATAAATTGTTCTATATTGCATTTTGGGCGTGGCAGATATCTGTATGGTAAATACATATGCCGAAACACAGAGGACCTGTACTATTCCAAAAGTGTTTATTACCAGGTATTACCCTACATAGGTGTACCAATAATGTGGGCTGGGGATTTTAACTGTGTACTAGACAGAAAAATGGACTGGCACTCACCGAGGGATCGCACAAAACCTGGCAAGTCGGAACTGTTAAGATTGGTGATGAATGAGATGGATTCTGTTGATATCTGGAGAGGGTTAAATCCCCATACTAAAGCATATTCCTATCACCTCTAGTAGGTTTAAGGCTGGGTTTAGGGTGGTGCGACTGGTGCAGCCGCACCTGACGCTGAGCTCGGGCAGTGGGTGCTGATAACTCTGGTGATTAATGTTCCAGCTGGAGAGACATTGAAGTTTAGGCTAGTTGTAGGTTTGCCTCATTATAAAGTAGTGCAGTACCTGCAACAAAGAACGTGTACCTTGCAGATCACAGAACTGTATTTTAGGAGGGAAGTTCAGTTGGTTACACTTTTTATAGTTCATAAGTTACGATCTTAATATACCACAGTGGGGGGGGGGGGCGTAGGGGCGTGGCCGAGCCGTCGACCAGCATAGCCGCACAGCTATGAAGCTCCGGCCGTCAATGCTTTCCGACAGCGTTTAATGGCGTGATTGAGCACACCAACTCCTCCAAAAATACGTCCACATGCCCTCTGAAGTTCCAGAGCAGCATTTCGGCACTGGAGGTTGTGGGGAACGCTGCTGTGCCAACTCCTTTCTGCCGCCAATTGGGCGGATGAGCGACACGGCCTGAGCTGCACCAGGGGCCTACCCGGCATGATTGTGTGGGGGAGTCTGCGGCCATGACTGTCCATCGGAGCCCGCGACCTGTCCTCTGTGAGGCGCTCCTGCTGAGCCTGCCGTTGCCGGTTCTGGCGCCTGGGAGCCTCTTACATCGTCTGGCTGCACACGCCCAGTGAGTGGGAGGAAGCAGAGAGTTGGGCCTATATCGGTGCCTCCTTCTCTGCCTTAGCCCTTCATTTGCTGGACATACTATTGCCTGGAGGTGTTCTGGGTGGCTCCCCCCGCCTCCCTCCTGGGTTCCTTTCAGTAAAAGTTAATTTGCTTACATGGAACGTTAGGGGGCTTAATAACCCGAGGAAATGTAAATTAGTTTGAGTATATTTGAGACGACATGAGGTGAGAATAGCCTTTTTGCAGGAGACCCACCTCTCCCTTCAGGGTTCATCTCCTTTTGCTTCCTGTTGGGGGTCCAATAGGTTTTTCTCCAGTTTTACTACTTACTCCCGAGGGGTATGCTCGTTAATTCATATCTCCCTCCCCTTCACCCTCCTAGACAAGGCAGAAGATTCCCAGGGGTGTTAATTGATAATCTTAGACACACTCATGGGTCAAGCAGTTCTCCTCTTCATTGTCTATGCCCCTAACACAGATGACCCGGTTCTTTTCGGTAACTTGCACGCCCTCCTAAATCGGTACGACTACGATGTCCTCTTTCTGGGTGAGGACCTAAGTCTCTGGCTAAACCCTGCTCTCCTTCTTCCAATCCACAAGCGGCAACTAAGGTCCGCTCCCTCGCGGTGTTTCATGACTTACTCAGGTCTTTAGCTCTAGGGGACACTTGGCGGAGGCATCCCCCATCGACCCCTGGCTACACTTTTTATTCGGCACCTCACTCCACACACACACTCGTATTGATTATGTCGTTGCCACAGCCGCAGGATGCCGCTGGGTGGCGGGGGCAGATGTGAACCTCGCACCCTCTCCGATCACTCCCCACTCGTCTTACACTTAAACATCCCCCACTCAGCTGGCTGGGAACGGAGGTGGTCCTTTCCGGCCTCGGCTCTCGTAGACGAGGTGTTCCAAGCAGAAGTTCAGGAGGCCATTACTAAATACTTCATCTTAAACACCGGATCAGTGACACACTACTCCACTCTGTGGGACGCCTTTAAGGCGTTCATACCGGGAGTCGTCATCTCCAAACAAGCCGGGTATTACGGGTGATACGTGGCAGCCTCGCTAAGGTGTAAGATGAGTTGACCTTCCTGGACGAGTCATCTCCTGACCCAGAAGTGCAAGCCAAGCGTAAAACACTTCCATAAGATTTTAATGAACATGTCAACAGGGAGGCCTCTCTGCTCGGCAAATATCAATTGGCGCGGCGCTACGGTGAGGGTGAGTGCCCCGGCAGGACGACAGCTCGCCTGGTGAACCCACTGAAAGGGGCTGGACATATCACATCTACTGAGCGTGCGGAAGGGACCTCTGCCACATCTGACTAGGAAATTGTGGCTTACTACCGTTCCCTTTACTCCACCACGCTACCTGACACTTTTACACAGCACCTGTTCTATTTGGAGGAAGTGGCCATGGTCTGGCTCACTAAAGGCCAGATGGAGTTTCTCGCAGACCCCTTTACGGTCAAGGCAATCTCTTTAGCCATAGACAATCTCTCTGGTTCCAAGGCGCCGGGTCTTGATGGTCTCATGGGGGTGTTTCATAAGGCGTACAATGACAGCCTGGCACCCCAGCTCCTGGAGGTGTTTGCTGAGGCACTGGAGTCAGGTGTTCTTCCCCATACTATGCGCGAAGCAGCCATTTCCCTGCTTCTCAAACCGGGAGAGGGTCCTGCACAGTGTTCATCTTACCGTCCCATATCCCTCATTACCTTTGATAATAAATCCTTGCTAAAATGCTTTCCTCGCGTCTGTCTTTATTAATGGATCAAATCTTATCTCCAGTGCAATCTGGTTTTATACCTCACCGTTCCACTGCCCTTAATCTCCGTACGGTATTCTCGGTCAACAACCGTATTGAACCTACCACACCAGCTGCGGTTGCGCTTCTAGATGCCGAGAAGGCCTTTGATTCTCTCAAATGGCCCTTCCTTATGGCATCGCTTCATAAGCTTGGCCTCCCCTCCAACTTTATAGCTTTGATTGGCCTGTTTTATTCGTCTCCTACGGCCAGCCTTCGGGTCAACGGCTCTCTATCTCCTCCCATGCCTATTACCCGTTGCACACACCAAGGGTGTCCCTTATCCCCACTCCTATTTATTATAGTGATGGACCCCCTGGTCCGTCATCTCCAGGAAAAACATCTTTTCAGCGGCCTGCAATTCCCTGCCGGCCCGCTCTTAATGTCTCTGTACACAGATGAAGTCCTGCTTTTCGTTTGCCACCCTCAAACCAATCTCCAGCCGTTAATCGAGGTAATTGAACGCTTTGGCACTACTTCTGGCCTCAAGATAAATTGGGAAAAGTCTGTGCTTTTCCCCATCACTGACGCGGTGGCGACGGACAGGGCTGAGTACCCCCTACAGCTGGTTCATGAGAACACGAAGTATCTTGGGGTTCAGCTTCACAAGGAAAAAAGCCAGGTTATACAAATTAATTACGGGCCTGGGATTGACCAGCTTGCTTCACAAATCAAAATATGGATACAACTGCCCCTCTCTATGGCTGGTCGTATTGCCCTTATAAAAATAAAGGTACTACCCCGAATTCTCTATTTATTCCGCACCATTCCTATCCCACTTACCAACACGTTTTTTACTCAGTCACGGGGTCTCCTTATTCGGCTAATCTGGGCTGGTCATAGACCTAGGGTCGCTTAGGATACTCTTACTCTCCCATATGCACAGGGGGTTTGTGGTTCCTGACCCTCAGCTATATTTTCTGCTGGCGCAGCCCAATTTGCTCACCACTGGTTTCATCCCAACACCCTACACCAAAACGGAGAAGGAGTTGACTACCCTGACTCCTTTGGCGTCACTGCTTCCACGGGGGTCCCCCTTTATGCTTTGGATTTCCAACCTTTGGCTACTACATGCTAGGCCTGGCGTGAATTAAATCGGCTATATAGGTCCAGTCCCCTTTATTCACCCGCTCTTCCGCTTGCCCATAACCCTTTTTTACCACTCACCACTAACAAAGATGTTTTGGCCACTCTCTCGAAGCTTGGGTTGGATTCTTTCGGGTCTCTATTCCCGGACGGCCAAGCACGTAAATTATCTGAATTGACACAGCTCCCGGGGCTCACCAGGCGTAAACTCCCTTAACCTGGCCCAACTGCAGGGGACGCTCTGTGCCACCTTTTCCTCTTTCCCCGCCGCCCTTTGCTAACTTCCCCCCACTCACTCTTCTCATGACACCGGGTCTCACTTGGTTACCAAGCTGTATAAGGCATGCTTGGCTCTCCGGGTGGGGCGGGATAGGGAGACCCGGCGCCGCTGGGAGGGCGACATTGGACATCCCTTGACTGACAAGGACTGGGCCTTCTGTCTTGCGCAAACACACAGAGTATCACCTAATCATAGGCATGAACTGCTCCATTTTAAATTCCTACATAGAATCTACATAACCCCTGATCAATTAGCTAAGTTTGACCCCTCTAAACAACGACTTGCCCCTAGTGTAACACCCTGAATGTCGATTTTGCCCACATTACTTTGTCCTGTCTCCCTATTTTAGCTTATTGGCAGGAAGTATTCGCTACCCTGACACAAACATTAGGGACACCCCTTGTGCCATCTCCGGAACAAGGCCTGTTGGGACTGGTCCGGTGTATTGATGCTTTGCAGCGATAGCTCTACTACTGGCTAAACGTGAAATTGCTGTTCTCTGGGGAGCAAAGGCTCGTGCAGCCAAATCCGCCTGGCTCCGGAGTCTGGCATACTGTAGCGTGCAATCTGAGATTTATGCTTCACTCCAACCCACAACCTCCAGGCCCCGGGACATTTGGTGTATTTATCGCACACACCTACAACACACACTCCTTACATCACAGACCGCCCCTTCGCCCCCCCCCCCCTCCACAAGTGCCGAATAGATTGTAATCAGGCTCCTCTGCCAACCCCTCAAACAGATGCCTCCCTTTTACATCCCTCTGTTTGCGTTATTGTCATCATTTGTGCCTCCTATTTGCCGCCCATAACGGATGGGTACTTCACTCCACAGCCTCTATGCCGGAACCCACGCTTCCTTTCTGTATTTTTGTTTTGATTATGTTTTATTATTTACTGTGTAGTATTGATTTTGTGATTTGATGTCGACTTTGCTTCTTTTCCTCGTTTTTCACGCCTGCTGTTTTATTGAATCACACAATCCCCTGCAGATTTTGGGGTGTGAATTCCTGTGGCTCGTCTTTCTGTTTCTGATTTATTGTCATTGATGTCTTTTGTTGTAATTTCTCTTAATTTCAATAAACCCCTTTAAAAAAATAACCCCGAGACCCATGAACTGTCATCAAAGAGCTGCATGTAATCTGTATGGTATAGGTTAGCACAATATGACTTTTTCCCAGTCTTTTTTTATCCTAATTGTACTAATAAGGGTTAGATGTGGAAGGAAATCAATCAGATCAGTAAATCCAACCACTGTGGTACATTTTAAATCCTGAGTTGTGCTTCTCCTGACCAAAAAATATTCTGCCTACTAGTATGGATGATGTGTGATTCCTACACTTTGTAATCCTCATTGTGTTATGTATCATTTTCTATAGACTGATTTACACATGTATGATTCATTGTCTCTGTATAATGTGTGTGTGATGTAAAGGATCGGACACCCTTCACTGGTATGAGTAGTGCTATAAAACAAATGAAATGCTTGTGAGTGAGTGGCTTTGGAGAGATGAGGTGAACTGTAGGAGGGTGGTAGTGAGGAAATCCGTGGAGAAGAAAGACATTGCGGGCACCAAACAACATTGTCGCACAGGGCACCACCAGCACTAAAGCCAGCCCTGAGTAGGTTGGATAGGATTTACTTCCTCATACTTTGACATTAAATATACAAGATACACAATACCTGGGTAGGTTTCTTTCTGACCAATCCCCAATTCTAATTAAATATAATGGGGGAACACACCATACCAGAATACCCACATGAAGACTGAACTCTAAAGCTCTCAGGGATCCCACTTTTTGGCAGGGGATGGAGGATATCATAGATACGTATATGGAAAATAACTGGGTGTCAACAGACTTTTGAGGAACTGAATGATAGGCACTCATGGTGGTCTTGAGGGGAGAGTGTGTGGGACCGATTTCTGGTATCTGCAGACAGCTGCAACATAACACACAGGGAACAGGAAACCACCCAGCTAACCTGCGGTAAGCTGGTCCATATGCTGTAGGCCTCCTTGAGTTTAAAGAATAAAGACCCGGTTACTGTTTCGTTCTGCCGCCTTTTTTTTTTTAGCAGAATCTCACCCTAAGGTAATTAATCCTTGGGTGCTATGTACACTTTTTTTAAGTAATACAAGTTTCAACACTTTTTTTGAAAACATTTTGAGAATAGTCTGAGGTTTTTTCGTTGCCGTACAAAAGACATAGATTTACATTTACTGTGAACATTTTTTACAATACAAAAACATTAAATTACATATTATCTATTAAACAAAACAATTACCAAACAACATCTTTACCAAGCTTCACGGTTGTACCCTACCAACTAGTTCTACCAGGCCTATGTATTAAAGTTTTCATCTAATTTAAACCTGGTCACGCAAAGGCATCAAGCTTAGTGTGCATTTTTTATTCCATTGCATTCATGGGGACATTCAAAGGCCTTTTGCGGGGAATGCATTCGTATTTACGACGAATGTGCCAAAGCTGACGCGTTTCCAAGCCCGTGTCTCATTTATCGGGCTTTTCTTCAGGGCTTTTAGTTGGGTACCTGTATGAAGATAAGGGGGGGACATACTTTAATGTGGGACCTTCACATATAATGTCACTGGAAGGGGATTGTTAACACTTATTTCTTTACCTTCCTGCGTTGTATATACAAGTCTGTCCCGGTTAATTCAGACTCTTGACTGGCGTTTTTTCATTTATTCTGTAAAGTAGAACATAACAATTGCATCTTTTTTCTCTTTGGGGACATTGTGTCACAAGATGTTTTGTAAACAGAAATTGCCCACAATGTAACTTACATTTTTTATGCTTTCATTTATGTCGGTACATGTCATCTGATCTACGATTGTTGCAGCCTCCTTGAAGCACAACACACGGTGAGTTACACAGGGAATGCGTGGGATAAGTTCTGTTGTGTAGACTATAGACAAAGACATAAAGCAGAGGGGGATAAATTTGGCCCAATGCTCACCTGGTTGGTAAAGAGGGAACAGCAACCTCCCACTATGCTCTCCTTGGTTGAGGCGTATGGCATGAGAGTGGTAACACAGGAGGCTATGAATGATGCCTTGCAGAAATACCTCACTGGGGTATATATGAAACCAAATCTACCTTGGGAAACTTCAAAAGGGGATTTCTGGTTTTAGCTCAATATGCCACTGCTTAGGATGGCTTAGACTCTGGATATTGACCTGGAGTTGAGTGCCAAGGAACTTTTGAAAGCTATATGTGATATGGTGATAGTTAAAGTTCTTCTGGCCGATAGTCTTCCATTGGAGTTTTACACTATGTTCCAAGCAACGCCCTCTACGCCGGTACCACCGCCAAGCTCCAGAAGAGACTCCAGCGGATCCAGAACGCCTCAGCCAGACTCATCCTCGACATCCCACGAACCAGCCACATCACCGGACATCTGAGAGACCTCCACTGGCTCCCCGTCAACAAAAGAATCACCTTCCGCCTCCTCACCCACGCACACAAAGCCCTACACAACCAGGGTCCGAGCTACCTCAACAGCCGAATCAACTTCTACGCTCCCAATCGCCACCTCCGATCAGCCAACCACGCCCTCGCCGCCGTCCCCCGCATCCGAAGAGCGACTACGGGAGGAAGGTCCTTCTCCTACCTGGCCGCCAAGACCTGGAACTCCCTCCCGACCGACCTGCGCCTGACCCAAGACCACCTCGCCTTCAGGAAGAAGCTGAAGACCTGGCTGTTCGAGCAGTAGCGGCACCCCCCCACCCCCTCCCAGCGCCTTGAGACCCTACGGGTAGTTAGCGCGCTATATAAGTATCACTGATTGAAGCAAGGCTTTCCATGAGGCTCCCAGTAGTATTTTATTCCCGGCGGTTGGGAAGATTACCCGCTAGTGTAGCAGAACCGTTCATAATAACACTACCAAAACCAGACAGAGACCTGGAGGTGAGGGGATCCTATAGATTAATCTATGATTAATGTTGATTCTAAAATTCTATCTAAGTCCTTTTCCTTTATATTGTGCCAAGTGGTGGACTGGCTACTCAACGAAGACCAGTGCAGCTTTATTCCAGGGCAAGGCATTTAAATGAACCTGAGATGGCTTAGTCACATACTACATGAAACCGCTTTGCGTCCCCCTGGGGCACTTTGGTATTACAAAAGGGGCCACAGACACTTGTGCAGCCCTTTCTGTAATACCGATAGCGCTGATGCACATATAGCGCCAGCACTATCTGCAAGGGGCGTTCCATCATTTGCATAGGGCTCATGCAAATGAGGGAATCCCTTTGCCTCTTCACCTGCTCCATATTACAGATGTGAGCGCAGAGGCAAAACATCTGTGAGGGGGGCACTGGCAGTGCGCCACCTCAAAAGTAGTGCACTAGGGGGGCGTGTCCAGGATGGCGGCGTGATCGGACGTAGGTCTCCGGAGCTCCCTGTCCGATCCCGCCATTACACTGTGCAAATCGCCCAAATCTCCCGAAAATCTGAGCACAACGTGGGGGACAACTACCCGACTGCAGGGACCTTGGAGTGAAGCCGATACCCCGGAGTTCGCAGCAGTAGAGCCGCCACGGGACTGGGACTCGGCGCTCACCGGCAAGTGCACAATCCCCAAGCGGCTGCCCGGCGGCCTACAGGCCCTCCCTGGGGTGCGGACGGCTCAGTGCACTCAGCAACGCCCCACCGGGCTCCGCCACCGCCGCTGAACCTACGGAGCTCTGGGGGAACCACCCGCCCCGCCAACACCTTTGCCCGGGAAGGAGAACCTTGCTGGCCGGCAGCCGCGAAACTCGAGGCCCCGGCTTCGGGCCTACCAGCGGAGCGCCGGCACCATCCCCCGCAGCACGCCAGAGTGGCGAAACGTGAGCCGAGCTACCCTGCCGGCGGGGTGCTATACTGTGCACCCCCCCCCCCCGCCGACACGACTGCTGGGAAGAGCGGCGGCTGCCGACCGGGCGGCCCAACAGATGCCTGGAGGGCCCAACCGGCGGCCGTGAAAATCGAGGCCCCGGCTTCGGGCCTAATCGCCGCCCACCTCAGGTTCCCAAGCAGGAAAGACCGGCCCGAGCATCTGAGGGGGCCTGGTGCCGGCGGAGCCCCCGACATTACTCCCCCACGACCTCTGGAGGCCCCCAACAGCCCGGAACACAGCGGCATGGACACTGAGGGGCTCAATGGGCCGCGTTCCCGAAGCTAAAGCTGCCTGGTGAGCCGTGACCCCTGAGCGCGCTGCGCCCACACAGGTGAGGAGAGTGGAGGAGGGTGCGGGAGAAACTCGGGGGCACGATCGAGCCCCCGGTGAAAGACTGGCCGTGAGGGCCGACACTGCACTGTAAAGGAGGCTGACCCGGGCGCATTCCGTGGGGTGGTGGAGCCACACTCCCTGCACCCCGATATATCACCGTGCATACTGCCTGCCGATCCGGGAGGGCGCTGTCTCTCTGCTCCCCCGGTTGGAGGGTGATTGACTTACCGCACCGGCCCTGACCCCAAGTACCACGAGGGGTGGCCACCTGGACACTTGCACACTCTCCGCCCACTTAACGATACATCGTTGTCCCCTCACCTAAACCCAAGCTCCATCGACCTACCGCCTGTTGTGGCCCCACACCCTCCCACACCATGGCCGGACAGAGGAGTAAGAAGGGTTCGCAGACACTCCCTGAATTACTGGCTAAATCGCAGCCCAGGCCTGGCAAAGACCCGCCGTCCCCGGGGACGGGGAAGACACCGCCCACGGCTGTGGATGACCAGGTGCCCATCACCAAATCCTTTTTGGAAACGCTATTCAATTCGCTCCACGAAGACTTCAAATCTCTAAAACAGGAAGTTGCAGGAGAAGTCAAGGAACTCCGACGTGATGTAGAGGACCTCGGCGAACGAGTGGTCGCTGTCGAGGAAGCTGACCAAACTAGGAGCGCCGAAATTGAACAACTCCAACAGGAAGTCCTGCGGCTCACCAACCAACAATTAGACCTCCAAGCCCACGCTGAGGACCTTGAAAACCGTTCCCGTGTCAACAACATACGGGTCCGGGAGGTCCCTCAGAAAGAAGAAGGGACTGATGTTACCGCATACCTGCAGGCCCTATTCAGGAGCATCCTGGGGTAGGCGGAGGACTTTACCATCCGCATAGACAGAGCGCACAGGGTGGGATTGCCTCGTAGAGCCCCGGCCCCACCGCCGGACATCCTGGCTTTCCTCCCGGACTTTCCGTTGAAGGAACGGGTCCTCCGTGAAGCCCGGCGAGCCCAACCCATTCAATTTCAGGGTCATTCCATTGCCCTCTACCAAGATCTCTCCTCCATCACTCTCCAGAAAAGGAAAGAATTCAGACTAGTGACAGACTTTTTACGGCAGAAGGAGGTTCCGTACTCCTGGGGACACCCATTTCGGATAATATTCAAATGGAAAGGACGCCTACAGCAGCTGCTGTCTCTCAAAGACACATGTGACCTCCTGGGTCTGGACCAAGTTGACACTGAACCTATATTCAGGAGCTCGCAGGGATCATCCAGGGGGGGATGGCAAACTGTGCATCACAAACGGTCCCCATACCGGCGCCTTAGACCGGATGCCTCTGTCATCTCCCGGGAGCGTGAGACGGCGGTGGCAGAGGTTGCCAAAGAAACTTCTTCCCCGGAGTAATAAATGCTTCTGCTAGGGAGACTATGCATCGCACATGTTCTGCCCACACGGTGGGTGGGTCGGGTGGGGAGGCCGGAGAGGCCGCCGTCGGAGATGACCCCTTCAATGTTTTCTACCACGATCCTGTGCGAATCGACAGGATTGGGACTACAGGTTTCAGGGGAGTTGGGACTGGGAGGGGGGAGGCGGTGTTGGGGGGTTAGTTGCAGAGCCGCCGCTCACAACCACTCTCGCCTACGTATACAGCACTGCAAATTTTGGGGGCTCTGGGTTGTTTTGGGGGGGGGCTTGTTGGGCTGGGGGGGGTTCCAGGGTGGGGACCAGTGTGCCAGACTAGCTTTATCATTGTGCCGGGGGATACCTCACTGACGCGCCGATGCCGAGATAGGTCGCCTGTATACATACAAGGTCCAGGACTAGGCCCACAGGGATACCGGGAAACACACAGCCTACTACATACCACCACACATAACTGTAACGCGAAAGCGGTCCACTCTGAGCTGCGACACATGTCTCCTGCACAATGACAGACACTACTCTTAAGGTTATAACACTTAACGTGAAAGGGCTAATCAACCCGATCAAGAGGAGGGCTGTTCTCTCCTACTTGGAGAACTCTGGAGCGGATACAAGAGACCCATCTCCTGCAAAAGGATTGGCATAGGATGCGCTCACGAGCATTCCCGCAGCAATTTTTCTCCTCCCTTCCAACGAAAACAGCGGGGGTTGCGATTTTAATATCTAGATCTTTCCGGGGGAGAGTGGGCAACAGGGTGGGGGAGATCAGGGGCCGCCTCTTGGTGCACACATTTCAATTGGGGGACACGACACTCACAATTGGCTCCCTTTATGCCCCAAACACAGGACAGGAGACCTTCCTGAAAGGCGCCATTTCTGAAGCACTCCCGACCCCGCATACACCTCTACTCCTGGGCGGGGACCTTATTATTGTTATGGACACACACGCTGATCGATCCGGGCACCGCTATGGGGGGACTGGGGCTCTGTCATCCAGCAGTTGTGAATGGCTCTCAGATAGGGACTTAATAGACCTCTGGAGGACCCAACACCCAAACGCCTCACAATTCACATTCTACTCACATGTGCATCGTACTTACGCCAGACTCGACCACTTCCTGGGCTCCTCGGACCTTCTTCAGATTCTTGAGGAGGTTACCATAGTACCAGCGGCCATTTCTGACCATGATGCGGTGGAGCTCTCCCTCACTCTTCGAGCCACCCGCCGTCCCCGTGGCCCATGGCGCCTCCGCGAAACCTTGCTACAACGGCCCGATGTCGCTAAACGAATTGGTGATTGCATCGATAACTACCTGTCCACCAACGACACACCCGACGTCTCGGTGACAGCCCTCTGGGGAGCCCTGAAGTCGGTTGTGCGTGGTAAACTCATAGCCATTGCGGCGGCAGAGGCCAAAGACCGCAAAAGTAAACGGGACGACCTCACGGCACAAGTCGCGGAGCTGGAGCGAGTTCATAGTCGCACCTGCGCCCCCCGCGTGTGGAAACAGTTAAAGGCAGCTCGGGCCCAATGAGCCAGTCTAGATATTGATAGAGCAGAATTCGCAGCTCTCCGCCTACGACATACTTATTATGTCGGAGGGAATAAAACGGGACGTTTACTGGCCAGCGCTCTAAAGGCCAAGACCCAGCGGGCTAAGATCAATACTCTCGTGGGTACCGACGGCGAGGTGCTCACTGACGACGTCCAGGTAGCCGAGGCATTTCGCTCCTACTATGCTTCCCTATATGGGGAGGAAGAGACCTCGTCAAGGGACATCGAGGCCTATCTGGCCACGATGGCCATCACCGCGATCCCCAAGACTACTGCGGAAGCTCTGGATGCCCCTATCCGCCAAGATGAGGTCTTAGCTGCTATATCCCGACTACGCCCGCTCAAATCCCCGGGGCAGGATGGCTTTTCGGCGGGCTTTTACAAGTTCTTTAATCGGCAGCTGGCCCCGGTGCTTGCCCGCCTTTTCAATTCCTTTGAGGGAGTGGGAGCTATACCTCCGGTGGTGGTGCTGCCGAAACCCGGGAAGAAACCCACGCACTGCTCTGCATTTCGTCCTATTTCCCTGTTAAACCTTGACCTGAAGCTCTTTACGGGTATCCTTGCCGCGCGTCTTGGCCCGTGCCTCCCCGGAATTTTGGAACCTGATCAGTCTGGCTTTGTCCCCAGCCGCCAATGTAGCAATAACACTAAACGGGTGCTCCACCTTATTGATAAATAGCACTTTCAGGCCTCGGACTCGGCGCTGCTCGCTATCGACGCAGAAAAAGCGTTTGATCGCGTGAACTGGAATTACTTACAACATGTACTCCGTCGATTCGGCCTTAGCGACCGCTTCTGCTCTCGCATAGCGAGCTGTTACCATCATCCACAGGCCAAGGTCCGCTTGGGTAGTTTGCACTCACAACCGTTCGAGATACAGCGAGGCACCAGACAGGGGTGTCCCCTCTCCCCCCTCCTTTTTGCGATGTATATAGAGCCGTTAGCACAGAGGGTCCGGGACAACCCAAGGATTGAGGGCATCGACTTCGGACGCGAACCCCATCCTATCAGTCTCTATGCAGACGACGACATAGCTGCCCTGAACCAACCTGACTCCTCCATACCCGCTTTTATGGAGAAACTTGCCTCATTCGGGACAGTCTCTGGCTTCCGCATCAACATCGACAAATCCTTAATCTTACCCATAGACAAACATGCACGTTCACGGGCCCCAGCTATGGGTCACGGGAGCGGCCTTCAACTAGCCACCCAAATACCATACTTGGGGATTACCTTAACTCCCTAGACAGACCTCACAGTCTCCACTAATTATAACACTCTCACCACCCAGATCCGGACGGACCTGGCGAGATGGTCCAAGCAACCTCTTTCCCTGCTGGGGAGGGTGGCAGCAGTGAAAATGTCGTTTCTGCCGCGGATTCTATATCTGTTCCAAACCATCCCGGTTATGCCCCCAGCAGGTACTTTGAAAACCCTACAGGATACACTGTCTAACTTTGTCTGGGAGGGGAAGAGAGCACAAATTCACAAACTACTGACGTATAAGAGCATGGATGAAGGTACCTCCAAGCATCTCAACTCCGGTACCTAGTAGAATGGTACCGACCGAGTCAGAGAAGAGATGGCTCTTCCAGGACAGGGCCATGGCGCGAATGCCACTTTGGAGAGTTCCATTTCTCGCTAGGCAACATAGGCCGAGATACATGTTGCGATCCCCTATCACACGCACGACTCAAGAGGTATGGGACCGGGTGGCACACAAACATGGGTTGACCACTTTTCCCTCCCCATTTACTCCCATATTAGATAACCCTGACTTCCCTCCGGGCGACGGCGCAGGCACGTTCCCTCAATGGCGAGGCACGGCATGTCGAGCTGCAGGTGACCTTTTTGACTTGCAGGGATTTCTCCCCTTCGCGGACATTAAACAAGGGTATGGCATAGAAAGCCCTCATTTCTTCCAATACCTTCAACTTCGACACTGGCTCACTGACCCCGAAATCACTGCATTGGTGAGCCGCCCCATGTCGACCTTTGAAAAATGGCTGCTTACTAAAGATACAGACAAACACCTCATTTCCGAACTCTATAAAATGCTCACACCACCATCTGCCCCGGCTAAAACACAGAGCCAAAAGCGCTGGGAGGCTGAACTGGGTAGGGCTTTGTCACCCAAAGAATGGGGGTACGTATACTATAGAGCCTCACATACCACACGCAACACCAAGGCGAGGGAGACAGCGGTAAAGCTGGCCATGTACTGGCACCTCACCCCAGTCCGGCTACACAAGGGAAACCCGACGCGCAGCGAGCTTTGCTGGAGGGGGTGTGGGGAAAAGGGTACCCTGACCCACATCCTTTGGGACTGCCCGGAACTGGGAGACTTTTGGAAAATGGTCCTGGATGAGATCGATTCCACCTTTGAGACTGAAGTCCCGAGGTTCCCTGCATACGCTTTGTTGGGTCTGCCTAACGCACTAACATTCCCCTTAAAGTCACTGCGAGGTCGGCAGATGGGCATCGCCATGCAGGCGGCCACGCAGCACATATTATCACTATGGGGATCCACGTCTAGGCCTACACACACGGGATGGCTCCATAAACTTTGGTTCACCCTTGGGATGGAGCGCATTCACGCCACACTCACCAACTCAACCGAAGCCTTTCGAAAGACGTGGCTTCCTTTGCTGACCCTCCTGTCCAAGGAGTTCAATGAAATTACATGCCCTAAATACCTTCCGGTCCTACGTCTTACCAACACCACCGAAGACTCTCGGTGACTTCCCGATCGGCCACGTCAAACTTCCGTGGCACACTACTGGTCACACTGGCACTCCGGAGCACACTGGTTGGGGTGGGGGGCTCTGGGGGGGAGGGACGGGGAGTTCTTGGTTCTTGTTGTTCTCCTTATGTCACTTGATTGCTATACAGCTCTTTCACACTCACGATGTCGAATTGCTTCCTTGGTATATGTACCTTGCTTGTTCTGTCATAAAAGGGGAAGACATGCTTGTCTGTCCCGCCCGCTATCTATGCCTCTTGCTTGTTATTTTTGCTGAGACGTCTCAATATATGCTTGCTGAGATCTTAAATAAAAACACCTTTGAAACTAAAAGTAGTGCACTATCAGTGCTCCCACTGAGAGCAGCCCTCTGCACTTTGTAAAGGGGGTCCTATGGACCTCCAGACATCCCCTTACAGGTGGGTGCAGTCAGTGACTGCACCCGTCTGCAAGGGTATCTCTAATCCCCCTTCAAAGTGTAGGTGGGTGCTGTTAAGTAGCCATTCAGTTTTTTACCTGAATGCACTGCCCCCAGGGCAGCATGAGTTCACAGCTGCCCTAGGGGAAGAACGTTCATCATATTAGGGCGTAATTTGATTGTTTATGCCGAGCGCACTGATTTAAATGTGTGCCCGGTGCAAACAATGAAAATTAGCTTATTGTGTAATGTGACCCATGGCACTCTATTACCTTGCAGCACAACTCCGGTTTGTAGCGGAGAATGATAACAGCATCAACACTACGGGAGTGCTTAATGTCTGGAATGAATCAATGTCAATCCCAGGTGACCCCATACATTGTACGACAGGCGTTCGGGGCCTGGGACACTGCAGTTAGAAGGTTGTTGACAAGGGCCCCATATTCTAGAGATATCCCTTTAAATTGGTTGCAGCCCTTCTGGAACATTGACCACACTATGTCCCTGGTTTGATGGGAGGAAGGAGGGTGTACTACACTACAGGGCTTGTATCCCACTGAAGAGTTTAAAACGTTCTATAAAGCCTGCAAGAATTTTAATGTGGGTAGGTGACAATTTTTGCAGTTTGCTAACATGGCCAGAGAAATATGGCAGAGCATTCCAGATACCCGACAGACGATTCATATCCTGGACATTTTGTTGGGTACTGATAATACTCGACCATTGATGTCATTCTTCCATAAGACTCTTAAGACGGACACAGTGAAACTCCTCCTGAAAGTTAGACTGAAGTGGGAAGGGTATTCACCTGAACCATTGACAGATCGAAAGTGGGAGACCGCATGCACATTGGTGCAGAGCATAGCAAGTAATGCACGATTTAAGTTACTACGTTTTCACTTTATACAGTGTACATACCTTACCCCAGAAAGGCTTCACAAAATATATCCTGAAAGATCCCCAGCCTGCTGGAGATGTGCAATCAATACTGCCTCAATCCAGCACAGGGCATGGACCTGTGACTCTGTGTCAACTTATTGGGAGGAAGTGGTGGCAAATTCAAGTAGGGCCTCAACATTAACATTGAGGTAAAGATAGGGCATTGCCTGTTGGGCCTAATACCACAGCCAAAAAATTGTTAAATCAGGTATACATTTTCCTTACTGGGATTGCTGCTTGGCAAACACTGGCTGGCGATACATTGGTTGTCGTCCAAAGCCTACACTTATGCAGCTTGGTTGAGAGACATGAAGGGGGGGGGGCTTTTTTTTCTTCAGAGTTTTATATAGCACAAACTTGATCCGAATTGGGTATCAGAACGGTTTACATAGCACCAGTTACATTACATGGAGACACATTGATTTTTGTTAGGCACGGGGAGATTAATTGATGTGCCCAGAATCACAGGATGTTCAGCGTCATTGCCAAGACTCAAATCCAGTTCCCCAGATTCGAGGTCGACTGCCTTAGCCGTTAGGCCAACTCCTCTCGCCTTAGCAGAGGAAAGGCGCATGAGGGACAGGGCCGGACTTGGAACCACAACCTGGCAAAGTGCTCGGCCGCCCCCCTCCCCACTTGGGGGGGGGCGGCCGAGCACTTTGTCGGGGCCGGTTTTTGCCCGATTTTGTTGCAGGGCCGATTTTGCAGCTAGGCTGCAAAAATGGCCCTGTAACAAAAACGGCCCCCAGGGGCCCAAAACCGGCCCCACCCGTGCGGCGCACCGGGGGATTGCCCGGTGCCTGCTGCGTCCAGTCCGGGCCTGATGAGGGAAGTGTGTATTTGTGATAAAGTGGCAGAGGACTTCCTGCTGTGCAAAAATATGCTTAATATGCTTTCAGAACCAAAGAATGTGGATAAGGGAAAAAGTTAATACATCGCAGGAGGGCCCAAGCGAGGAACGATAGCTGAGTAGAGGTACAGCTGCACTTTGTATGTGTACAGTGCAGGACACATGCAAAGTTGGAACAATAATGGAGTTTTAAAGCTTGCCTCATAGTTACCCCTGCCTTGAGGAGAGGTGAATTTTTGGTGCAAATCTCTGTCTACCAATGGTATTGTATAAGCATTTGCATCAAAACCCATGGGTGTTGCATGGGAGAGCCCAGGTACCGACCTTGGAGCACACCTGTGACGTATAGTAGGGCAATTATGCTTTACTTTGGCTAACTTTCCTCCACAAATCTTGATTTACATTGGAAAGTAAATACTACCATAACACTTTGCATTACAAAAGTGCAAAGTGTTAATAAATCTGGGCCTACTTTTCTAGCAGGTGACTTTGATAACTTATCAAATGTGTCTGGTATAATTGAAATGTTCTCCGAAATTGCTGGTTACAGAACCAATAGAGCTAAAATGGAGGGTATTCTTTTTAACTAGCCTAAATCCACTGTCACAGTTCGTTGTTTGCATCGTTACGCTGACCTTGTTTGTCCCAAGTTCCTACGTTCCAGGGCATGAAACTACATTTCCCAGCATGCCCGGGACGTTAGCGACGTGATACGCATCCGTGTACAACCAGGAAATAAAGACAGAATAGAGAGACCCGAATATTGCCGAATATTCTTGCTTCTGGCTGGTGATTCCACGGACTACGAATTCGGGGTAAGTGCTAATTAGCCTTGCACTGCCTCCCAGGTACCCTGTGGTTGCTGGGTACTTGTCCTGCTGTTTATGCTTTTGATGAAAAACGCGCAAGGTAACGCTCTTCCTTGTACATGGTTGGTTCTCATACCAGTGCTGGCGTTTGTCTCCTGATATCGGTAGCGATTTCTTTGACATTATTTGAAACGGAACTGGTGTTCTCAGACTTGTGCTTGATACCAATCAGGCAATCTTCGTGTGGTGTAGCACGAGTCTCTGGGTGCATTTCGTGGTGATCGTTATATGGATCGGGGTCCAGGCTAGACTCACCAATTATCCATTGAAACAATAACTGTGTGTCAAACCGTTAACAGACTATACAGAGTCCATTGAATGCAAGTGTACTGAGACTTTAAGAAGCATTACCGTTTCCAGCTGTTCTTGTCTGCTTTCTTTTCTCCGCAACCTGTTCTTTTGTTTCTACATAGAAAAGAGATTTACAGGGCATTTACAGGGGATCACAGTCCTAAGGACATCACACAAAATGTGTTGGTAGGTTGTGACTCATATCACAAAACGTGTTTATGCCACGATTGACATGTTCCCTAATGATTGTTGTCTCTTCCTAGAGGTCTGATATCTCCTGGGGTCTCCTTATCTCTTCTTACGTGCAAGACTACAATATTTTCCTTTTCAGGTAGGAAATGTTTTAAGGTGTATTTAGAGGTAAAGGGAGAGAACTCAGAAGATCTATGCTTAACTTTGTGGTTTGTGTACTGAGTCCATCTATTGGTTGCTGTTGCAGATCTCCCTACCCGCTGTCCCCTTCCTTTCCCTCCCTCGCTTGACTATCCTGGTGCTCTGTATATACGATCTCAAACACCGGAGACGTCAGGAGGTGGAACCCATTTATCTTCAGCACAATCCCGAAGACACAGGAAGACTGAGCCTGACAGAATATTCGGCCCACAAATTCATATACTACTTGATTGTGCTGAAGTCGATCTCTCATGGCTTCCCTTGATGATGTGATGGCCGCCCTGGCGTTGGTACAAACTGAGTTGGCTGCTTCTCGTCAAGAAGTAGCTGACTCTAGAGCAGAAACTGCACAATTGCAAGCCCGTGTAGATCGGTTGCAGGGAAATCCCTTCAACGCCAGTGGAAGCCAGGTCCCTCCGGCTTCAGTGGTTGTTGAAATGCCTGCTCAGATTCCCTTAGCTCCTCCGGAACGCTTGTTTGGGGATAATAAAAAGGTGCAGGTTTTCATGACGCAAGTCTTACTTCACTTCATGTGTATACCTAAAATGTTTTCCACCAATCAGGCCAGGGTGGCATTTGAGATCTCATACCTAGGGGGTGATGCAGCGCAGTGGGCAGTACCAATAGTGAAACGAGAGGATCCCTTGCTGTGCGATTGGGATGAGTTCCGCAGAGAATTTGAAAACTTTTGATCGGAGAGCGGAAACGTTCTCTGCTGACAGGGATCTTTTGGAATTGAAGCAGGGATCATCTGACTTAGTAACGTATCTTAACCACTACCGTAGATTGGTGGCAGAAACCGACTGGCCTGAGTCCAAACAATCTGCTGTGTTTTATCAAGAGATCAACGACGAGTTAAAGGATGCTTTAGCTCACATCGACCCGCAACCCCGCACTTGTACAGCTCTCATCAAACTCACCCTGCGGCTGGACCATAGACCTAGAGATAGAAAGGGAGACCATAAGAAGAAAGAACGCTCCTTACAACCCTATGAACGAGTGGGACAAGGCGAAAAACCTACAACCACGTGGAACCCATGGAGATAGGAGCTGTGGGGGCCTCACTGACGGTGAGCGAGCGGGATCACCGAAGAAAACAAGGATTGTGTCTTTATTGTGGAAAAAAGGGGCACTATCTCCGAGAGTGTCCGGTTAAGCCGAAACCCGGAAGGTTTCGATCTGGACAAAACGTTGCTGGGATAGCTGAGAAGAGTGCGGAAAACTCCAACTCTTGAGGGTAGATGAAGGAGAACCCTCGAGCATCAACATCATTCCTTCATTGACTCCGGCTAGCACGCAATTGAACAATCATTTGTTTATTACCATTTCTATTGTCATAAACGGAGTAGTGCATGAGATAAGTGCTATGGTGGATTCAGGAGCCACTGGATGTTTTATGGATTATGATGTGGCTCATAAAATGGGGGCTCTTCTCGTGGCCAAGAGCGTACCTGAAACGGTGTACACTGTGGATGGGAAAGAACTGGAATCTGGACCCATTCAATATCTCTCCCCTAAGTATGTTCTTACTTACGAATCTTATCATCAGGAACTCATGTCCTTTAACATCATTCAAGCCCCCCAGTATGGCATTATTTTGGGACTCCCGTGGCTGCAGAAACACGAGCCATTGATACATTGGTCTTCCAGAACAGTGCAGTTTGAATCCGAGTATTGCCTGTCCCATTGCATACTACAGTCTGGCAACCCTTCAAGAGAACTTTCCTGTTCCTCATACGTTGCCACAGCAGCTGAGAAGGAAATGGTTCTGCCTCAAGGGTACCGAGCGTATGAAGATGTGTTTAGCGACGTCCAGGCAGAAGTCCTCCCACCACACAGGGAATACGATTGTCGAATCGATCTTCTCCCAGGAGCCGTGGTTCCTAGTGGGCGGATCTATGCACTCACCCTGCCCGAAAATGATCTACTCCGTAAATATTTGGACAAATATCTGGCGGCTGGGTTCATCCGACCCTCGAGATCTCCGGCAGCATCCCCTCTGTTTTTTATTCCTAAGGCGAACGGGGAGAAAAGGTGTTGCATCGATTATAGGGCTCTCAACGCTATAACGGTGAGAAATCAGTATCCTTTACCATTGATCCCGGTGCTACTGGAACAAGTGCGTCAAGCCAAGATATACACCAAACTTGACTTGAGGGGCGCTTACCACCTCGTTCGTATTAAACAAGGGGACGAGTGGAAAAGAGCTTTTAAGATGCGGTATGGGCTCTACGAATATTTGGTAATGCCCTTTTGGCTCTGTAATGTCCCAGCCGCTTTTACATTTTTTCTGAACGAGGTATTGAGGGAACATCTGGACCAATACGTCGTCGTCTATATTGACGACATTCTGATCTACTCTGACAACACAAAAGACCATGTGGAGCATGTCAAAAGAACATTACACTCACTTCAGGAACATCGGTTGTATTGTAAAATCACCAAGTGTGAGTTCCACGTTACCACAGTGGAGTTTCTGGGAGTCATGTTAACTCCGTCCGGTCAGGTAATGGCCGAACGGAAAGTCCAAGCAGTGAAAAACTGGCCTCGCCCTGTAAATGTTAAAGACATACAAAGTCTGCTTGGCTTTGCCAATTTTTATCGTAGATTCATTCGGGGATTCTCTGAGATGGTTACCCCGTTGACTCGTCTCACCCGGAAAGACACTCCGTTTGAGTGGAACGAACACGCCCAAGACGCTTCCGTCCAATTGAAGAAGGCCTTTTCTTCAGCCCCCGTTCTCATTCATGCCAACCCTGACTTGCCTTTTCTGGTGGAAGCCGAAGCATCCGAAGTAGCGTTGGGAGCGGTTTTGTCCCAGAGAAATGACACGACTGGACAACTTTATGTCCAGAAATCTGAAACCGGCTGAGATAAATTACACGATCGCAGAAAAGGAGCTCTTGGCTATTCGAGATGCATTCCTGGAATGGAGGCATTGGCTTATGGGTGCTCGCCATCAGGTGGTTGTTTATACGGATCATCGCAATTTGCAGTTTATGCGATCCGCCCGCCATCTTACTCCTTGGCAGTTGCGGTGGATGCTGTTCTTTGAAGAATTCCATTTCACGTTAACCTACAGGCCTGGGGTAACCAACAAGAAGGCGGATGCCTTAACGCGTCAAGAAAATGCAACCATGCACGCTATAACCCCGGAGAGAGCCATTATCAACCCCTCTAACGTTTTGTGCACAACAAGGACGGAGGATTTCCTAGTACAAGTGAAAGCAGGAGTCCAAACCTGTACTTGGAGAACTTGGTTAAGACATCACAAGGATTGGAGGTTGAAACAAGGAATACCCATGAAAGGGTCACAGGTATTGATCCCCACCATTGCATTATGGAAAATCGTGTTTTCATGGTGCCATGATTCTCCTTGTGCTAGACATACAGGGTATGCAAAAACATTGGAAAAAGCGTTAAGACAGTTCTGGTGGCCCTCCATACGACCGGATGTGCAGAACTGGGTGAAGAAATGTGTGAAATGCGCTCAAATGAAATCTGATAGGCAACAACCTCAAGGATTGCTACAACCTATGCCCACTCCTGATCTGCCGTGGGAAAGTTTCTCCGTGGACTTCATAGTGGGCCTACCTAAAGACCAAGGAAAAACGGCCATCATAGTGGTTATAGATTACCTCACTAAAATGAGAGATTTTATTGCCTGTAACCAAGTTCCGACCGCAGGACAATTGGCACATCTCCTTCTGGTACATGTTGTACGGCTGCATGGTCTCCCCAGGGTGATAGTCTCTGATAGGGGACACAATTCACAGCTCGGTTCTGGAAGACCTGGTGTGCAGAAGTGCGGATTTCCTCTTCCCTTCCCACCAGTTTTCACCCAAAAACCGATGGGCAGACGGAGCGGCTGAACCAGACGCTCAAACAATATCTGCGATGTTATGTACAAGACAACACCGATGCCTGGGTGGATTGGTTGTGGGTGGCGGAGATAGCATATAACAGCACGCAACACTCCTCCACACAACACACCCCTTTTTTCAGTTCCTATGGCCACCATCCTAGGTTCAACCCTCTTTTGCTCCCCAGTACCAACAACCAAGTGCCAAACGTCAGGGACAGATTGTTGCGTGTCCGCAAGATTCTTCTTGCCACACGCTCGAATCTCTTACGTGCCAAGACTAGGTACAAGACTCAAGCTGACAAGCATAGGCGACCTTGTCCAGTGTACAAAAAGGGGGAGAGGGTGTGGTTATCCACCAGGTACATTAGGTTTAAGAAGCACAGTGTGTTCAATCCCCGGTTCATTGGCCCATTTTGAGTGATAAAGCACGTCAACCCTGTGGCGGTGAAACTACGGTTGCCAGCACATCTCAGGATTCACCCTGTTTTCCATGTGTCCCTCCTGAAGCCCTCGCTCTGCCCTGTTAGACGGCCTCCTTCGCCAGTGTGGGTGCTTCATGACAAGGAGTATGAGGTTCAGAGGGTGCTGGATTCTAAGAGTGTGAGGGGACGTATACACTATTTGATTTCTTGGAAGGGTTATGGGCCTGAGGAGAACTCATGGGAACCCGCTGGGGCAGTTCATGCCCCTCGTTTGGTGGCGAGGTTCCACCGGCTGTGTCCGGATAAGCTGGGTGCTGGTCAGCGTCCCTCGTGAAGGGGTATGTACTGTCACAGTTCGTTGTTTGCATCGTTACGCTGACCTTGTTTGTTCCAAGTTCCTACGTTCCAGGGCATGAAACTACATTTCCCAGCATGCCCGGGACGTTAGCGACGTGATTCGCATCCGCGTACAACCAGGAAATAAAGACGGAATAGAGAGACCCGGCGTTGCCGAATATTCTTGCTTCTGGCTGGTGATTCCACGGACTACGAATTCGGGGTAAGTGCTAATTAGCCTTGCACTGCCTCCCAGGTACCCTGTGGTTGCTGGGTACTTGTCCTGCTGTTTATGCGTTAGATGAAAAACGCGCAGGGTAACACTCTTCCTTGTACATGGTTGGTTCTCATACCAGTTCGGCGTTTGTCTCCTGATATCGGGAGCGATTTCTTTGACATTATTTGAAACGGAACTGGTGTTCTCAGACTTGAGTTTGATACCAATCAGGCAATCTTCGTGTGGTGTGACACGAGACTCTGGGTGCATTTCGTGGTGATCATTATATGGAATGGGGGGTCCAGGCTGGACTCACCAATTACCCGTTGAAACAATAACTGTGTGTCAAACCGTTAACAGACTAAACAGAGTCCATTGAATGCAAGTTTACTGAGACGTTAAGAAGCATTACCGTTTCCAGCTGTTCTTGCCTGCTTTCTTTTCTCCGCAACCTGTTCTTTTGTTTCTACATAGAAGAGAGATTTACAGGGGATCACAGTCCTAAGGACATCACACAAAATGTGTTGGTAGGTTGTGACTCATATCACAAAACGTGTTTATGCCACGATTGACATGTTCCCTAATGATTGTTGTCTCTTCCTAGAGGTCTGATATCTCCTGGGGTCTCCTTATCTCTTCTTACGTACAAGACTACAATATGTTCCTTTTCAGGTAGGAAATGTTTTAAGGTGTATTTAGAGGTAAAGGAAGAGAACTCAGAAGATCTATGCTTAACTTTGTGGTTTGTGTACTGAGTCCATCTATTGGTTGCTGTTGCAGATCTCCCTCCCCGCTGTCCCCTTCCTTTCCCTCCCTCGCTTGACTATCTTGGTGCTCTGTATATACGATCTCAGACACCGGGGACGTCAGGAGGTGGAACCCATTTATCTTCAGCACAATCCCAAAGACACAGGAATACTGAGCCTGACATCCACATTAACATTGGAGATGCAACAAATTGTAACTTTGGGGCAATTGGGTATTTAGGGGCATTTCTTAAGGATCAGAATTCTACCATGTATAAATAACATTTTGGAAATCTGCTGCCTAAATTTAAAAAGATTTCCAGACTGGGGGGTATAGCCCACTATCTTTTGTTGGCCAGATACGTTTAGTCAAAGTGACTACCCTACCCCACTGGTTATTTCTATTTCAACACCTTTCTTGCTGCCTTCAAAAAATATTTTTACTAAACGTTACTAATTAATAACGTCTTTTATTTGGATGGGTAAAGCACAATGGTTTGCGAGACTCTAACTCTTTGCTTTTTTGGCCGATAGACGTTAGTCACTCTGAGAATTCAAATGTTATGTGGCTGCACCAACCCAATGCATCAGAAGAATATTCCTACCAGGTCTGTAAGACTAGTTTCTCTTTCACATAATTTCTAAGATAGTAGGAAAGCAGAAATCTCAGGGATTTTCTGCCAAATTGCATAGCTTAATTTATTTAAGATAAATTAAGTGTAAATTACTAAACTTTGTATGGAAGGGTTATTCCTATTGGATAAAAAAGGTTAGACTAATGAATGAAAGAGATTGCATACTCCTGTATCATATTCCATCTTTACCACCAAATCTCACTGAGTCCTACAATGTTTGGTACAAAAAATATATTTGGAGAATAGATTAATTAATGGATGAAAATAGATTAACTTATTTTGGAAAAATACAGCAGAAATACAAGGTTGAGCGTAGGGTTGTCTTTTAAAAAATATTTGCAAATGAGTAGTTATTTTGCAAGGTATAACCAAGAGAGGACTGAAGTGTTTGATTCCATGTTCCACCAGACTTCCTCCAATAGCTATAGTAAGCTAATTTATCCAGGATTATTGACAACTGAAAATTCTCGTTTATACAAAAATCCATATTCTGTGGCCAAAAGATTTATAACTCTATAATTCTCATAAGGGATTGCAGAAGATGAATGTAGCCATTCATCAACTCCTGACTAACTCGAATTAATGGAAAATACATTACTTTTACCAATACTAGTTATTTTACCCTTCTGAACGATTGCACAAAATTAGTGGCCAGTGTACATGTTGTCAAAGTGACACAGGGCCTAGATTACCTGTGATAAGGGAGTGCCAGTGTCAACCCCAAACTTTTTGCCTTCGCCCTCCTGTTTTCTGAACCCGTTTTTGTTGGCTTTTAGGACTCTGAGCACTTTACCACTGCTAAACAGTGCTGAAGTGCTTGATCTCTCTCCTTTAAAGAGGATATAATTGGCTTGCACGCAATTTTCATATTCAATTTACTTGTAAGTCCCTAGTAAAGCGGTACTACATGTACCCGGGACCTGTAAATTAAATTCTACTAGTGGGCCTACAGCACTTTTTGTGCCACCCACTTAAGTAACCATTTCAAATATGTCTCAGACCTGCCATTACAGCTTGTGTGAGCAATTTTAAACTACCATTTCCACCTGGTAAAATAAACCTTTTTGCCATGCCAGAACCTTCCTTTTTAACACAGATAAGTCACGCCTAGATTAGGCACAACACTACCCATAGGGCAGGGAGCAGAATTAAAAAAGTGGACATGCACTTTATTTGTACATGTCCTAGTAGTGAAAAATGTTTAAATTCGTTTTTCACTACTGCAAGGCCTGCCTCTTTAATAAGGTAACATTAGGTTAACTTATTAAAATGTAATAAGCAATAACTTTCAATTGGGAGCAGGTAGGAGTGTCAAGTTTGGAGTCTAAAGAACTTTAATATAAAACCCTTCTTAATGGTGAAGTGGGAGGTTAAGTCACAGTTCTGAAAATGCTACTTTTAGAAAGTTAAATGAGTAAAGGTGTCCGCATGGGATTCATTAAAAAAATATTTGTATAACTTTATCTTAAATGAAGTGACAGCATATGACACCAAACGGAATAATTCAGTTCCTGTTAACACAATTCAGTCAGGAAATGAATTATAATAACCGGGTGCGTCAAAAATAGTTTGATTTATATTAAAAAATATATGAAATTGGGGTACAGAAAAAACAACAAACAATTCTTACATACGTTGACAACAGAAAACACAAATGGATCAAACATATGAAGATATCCTAGTTATTAATGTATAACTGCCCATTTCCATATAATCAACAGTGAGTGTGTCCTATACATAAAATTCAAAAGTTAGAGTAAATAAATTTACAGTAACTAAAAGGAAGAATTGGTTCCAAGTCGACGTTTCGGTCTCCGTTGCAACAAGTCAATGAGACCATCTTCAGGACAAAGGTAGATTTTGCGAGATTTTCGACCCCTTGGTCAAAAATTCCAAATTGGACTCAGTATATCACAAGGTCTCTTCAATAATAAGATAAAGTAGACAATCACTATATATCAATCAACCTCATATGGAGAAAATGAATTTCTTGTTCAACTTGCCAAAACGTTTGTCCACTTATCACGCTATTTATTGTACACGAGTTGGAAGAGGATTCGCCAGCACCCCCACCCACCTCCTCCTTCAACTCCTTCAAGAAGTCCCGTCGCAGGGCGGCAAGCGCAGGTACTGCCCCAGGCTGTCTCTGGTCTAGATACGCCACTGATGAAAAAGACCCTGCCTCAGCACATTCACAAAGGGTTTCACACTAGTCTTTTGTGCCCCCAGACAAGCTGTGGCTAGGGCCGGGAGGCAGGGATTTCCAAACACCTCTGGGGGTGGAACCTGCAAGAAACGTATTCTACTTCAAAGCTGAGTTGGCACCAAGGATAAATAGTGGACCCTCAGACACAACTCTTCAGTACACTTCTGGATTGGTGGAACACTCAGATGAAGGGCTGGTGTGCTGCTCTGCTGCAAGAAGGACTGCTACTATGATTCACGTTTTCCCAGAACGACTGGACCTGCATCTTGCACCCAGGGCCACCAGAGTTATTCCAAGGACTAGTTGGCTGTCCTCCTGATCAGAGGCTCAGGGACAGAAAAGGCTCCAACCACCTTAAACCCTGCACCTGAACGCGGCCTCCTCTGAGTACTGCCCCCCCAGTCCTGGGCTCTTGGAAATGGGCTTTAAGGTCTCTGCCAGCCTTGCTGTGGTCTTTTGGGCAGAACCAATACAGTGCAATGCATCTCCTTGCATTCCGCATCGGATCTGCCACTACACGACGCATCCCAGATACAGGATTCAGCAGCTGTGCAGAACCACCACTACATGATGCCTCCTCGATGCAGGACCTCACATTGCAGCCCTGCAACTCCTCGGAAATGAAGATCCTAGGCTATACCTACTATTGATGAACACACACACAAAATGTAAAGAACAATGAATTTAGAGATTCTGTACTTTCAATATACGGGGACACTGCTGGTATACTATACAATGTGGAGCTCATTTGAAGACACAAGAGACGAAAACCTGTAGTAAGGGGAGTGCCGGCAAATTATTGTGGAAAATAATGCAGCACCTTTACAGTCATTAAGTATGCATCATTCTGAATGCATATGAATTAAGAAAATCGACTAATGTATGAGAAATATTGGTTTATATTGGCTTATTGGTATTGTGAGTTGTCACATATTTCATATGCACCTTCCCATAATACAAATAATAAAATATTCTCCTCAAAAAGATCTAACTGAGGGGTAGAAAACTACTTTCTCTTAAAACTAGATTGTCTGGTGTAGTGAGATAGACAGTTGTAAAGACCAATAATTCAGTGCATCTCCCTCCTTAGTAATTTTGACCACCTGGATGTATTGTGATTTATAGGCAATAGGTACTACTCCAAATCACACTTCTCTTACCACAACCTCTTCGTCTTCATCCACAATTATTTTAATGTAGCTATTAAGGTTTTATTTTTAAATGACCGAAAATAAGAAAATTGCTAGACTTAAAATTGGCAAAACAGACCACAAAATGCAGATGCATGCTGATGCGGAGGATACATTCATATTTATTTCAAATTTACCTCATGGTTACCTCAGAAAACATACAACAATTCATATCTGTGTTTTTCGATACCAAAATATTTAGTTGGTTTAGAGGTGATCAACGCTGCTTAAAACAATGAGGAGGGTTCTGTGAAAGTACCTTTCAGAGCAGAGGAAGGAAGGTGTAGCATTTTGATGCATTCCTATGTTTACCACTCTTGGTAAATCTGCAAACACACCAAAATCCATGGGAACACCCACACTCCGCCCATGGAATACCTCCCTAGGGCAGAGTAAAGCAAGGCAGCAAACTTTCATTTGAAACTTTTTAGAAAAGGTCTGCATTTTTCAGGCATAATGGACTGGGCTGACCTGCAAGAGCTTTAATATGGTCTGAATTAGAATACTGTCACTCTCTCAAAAATGGTGCTACTCTTGATAATATGAGTAAACTCCAAGTGATCCGGAGCACTGCAGCCAGAGCAGTGACTAATATATGTACCAGGGAATACATACAAAGTGAGAACTTTGCACTGGCCATGTTATGATTTAAAACGCTTCTAGGAAAGTGAAATATTATGTTTTATGGCCAGGTAGCCTTACCATGTAATATTATCACAATACCCCATAGATGTTCCTTGAAATCACACTAATAAATCCTTAGCTCAGTCTTGGTAGAGAGGCAAAGAGCCTTCGTTCTAAAGGAACGAGCATTTCAGAGTACCAGCATGGACGATAGGTAATTGACACGACTTGAGAGAAATCAGAAACCCATTTATAAATAGAGTGTATTTTTATCTTAATTTAGACATCAAAACAAATGGAATAGCATACATCTAACCAGAGTTATAGATTTTTGAATCAATATCAAATCAGTGCACAAAAATACATAGACAATATAACATTGTGGTCAATTTCAAAATCCACTAGTGACAATTGGTCACTTGCAGGTCGAGTTACATAAAACCCTTACAGGATTACGGTCATGCGGGCCCCAGGACCAGGCCACACCAGTCAGATCAATTTAATCTAGCCTATGAAATCAGGTGCAGAGTTGTTCTGGCTGTCCTTGGTGCTGAACGGGAGTTGCGTGTGGTGCTGATTTTACCGCTTACACATGCTGCAAGAAACAGAATGCAAAAAGACAACAGATACAGAGCTGCTGATGTTGGATGATGATTACATCGTTGTAGATGCAACGTCAAGTGTGGGGGTTGGTTACTTGATTGGTGACCAACAGGCCTTGGCAGCGGTAAGCACAACAAAAAGCTTCCGGAACTTCAGTGTGTCTGGGGGAGTGACGTAACGTCCTGAAACTTCAGGGCAGATGAGACTACAACTCTCACAATGCACTGGACCATTTGGGTTTCGGTGATCCCACAGAGGACCGATGGCCAGCAATTCTTTGGATCAGGTGATTGTTTTTACCTGCAGTTTGCAGGGAACAAATGCCACTAGTCAGGGGAGACTGAGGGTGCTTCTGGCTTCCACAATGGTCTCTCTCTTCAGGAGTGTCGAGTTTTAGCCAAGGACAAGGGCCGTTCACTCAGTTCCAAGTCTGTTGCCTCAGGGACGAAGTATCCCTCTTTTGCTTTGGTGGTGTGGGCAAAGCCCTGTTGTCAGCAACATGGTTCTCCTCTTGGTCTTTCCTTGAAGTAAGTTGTTCATATCTGAGGATATGGTGTTGTGAGGGTCCCTTAAATCCTAGATTTAGGAGAGTTAGGGGTGTGGGAACTACTAGCAAATGGGCAGCTAGTCCCTGCAGCTAATCAGCCCCTGAGGTGACCACATCAGGTGGTGTAGGTCACCTTTTTCTACACAGAACTCACTATTGTTTTCCCTCCTAATGATAGCAGAATTCTATTTTAGGTGTACAGATAAGGCTGCCACAAATATTCGAGTACCAAAGGGTCAATCAATGCTCCCCATTCAACCCATCTAAAAATACAATGCACAGAGAGTGACATAGTAGGAAATGGTTTAAGGTGATTACACCTCTTTTTAGAACTTTTCGTAGACAAATAAGGAGTTCTTGACCAAGCCTCAGTTCTCAGTCAATGCCTGTACTCACTGCAGAAATAGATCCTTCCAATGCCATGAAGAAATACTTCCACTATGTCATAGAGCTACTATGCCATAGAAACACCCTATGCTAGTGTGAATACTGTCAATAACTATTACTGCAGGATGACACCTCCAAAATCGCTAATGGAAAAGTACTCTCAACAGCTGGTTTATAAGCATGTGCGTTATGATGCATAGAGTTTAAAGATAAACATTTTCAAATATAGTCCCTCATAATTAAGGCTCCCAGTTTTCCGTTATTACTGATTTTCCAATAAATGCAGACAGAAAACAATGTGTTTTCTGTCTGTATTTATTTTTAAAAGCGGAAAAATATGGAATATTATACTTCTAATGTGTGACTCTCCATGCTGTCTTTCGTGGTTTCTAGGACAACAGCTGAGCAGATACACAGAATGGGAAGTTAAAAACAGGTTCAGATTTCCCTGAATACAGGCATGTTTTAGTATATATTTGTATTATAATTCAGATATGTACCTGTAGGTGTAAGGTTTGGCTATATTTGGCTGTTTAGTTTGCTAAAACGTGACAGACAGCAAAGTATGGGTGCATGTTTATCAGTTAAATAAATGTGCAAATATACCGTGTTATGACTCTATTCGTTCCCAAAACACAAAATAAATGTGGATACATACCAATAAGTAAGTCAAATAATAAATATGGAAAATACAGACTGAAATGTTAAGAAAATAAATACCATAAAATTAGGAGCCCTACTCTTAATCTACCTCAGTGGATGCCCACTATTTAGTGTGATCACAAAGATGACGCCATCTATAATTCAATGCTGACTGAAAACAATATTGCTGAAATGGAAGTTGGGAAAAGATCTATAAAGGTCCTACCTCACTGAAGTATAAAAATATGGGATTTTTGTGTGAATGGATTCCTGATGTTTCCATATTATAGGAATCACCGACAGCCCTCCAAAGTATTGTTCATTTTTAAGCTCCATATTTTTACTGCTTATGCTGTGCAAAACAGAATGACACAACAAAATGTTAACACCCAAAGAGAAAGATGTGTAAGTTTGTGGTTTTGTTGTTTACAACATTTACAGTTTTAAGAAGAAATCCCAGGGATCATAATATATAAAGTGCCCTGAGGACGCAACAGGCATTTGCGTCCATCTTGCGTGCCTCCGGGGCACTTTGGTATTACAAAAGGAGCTGCAGACATTTTTGTGGGCCCTTCGGTAAAACAGATAGCGCTGGTGCACATATAGGGCCAGCGCTATCATCAGAGGGATTTCCCTCTTGTGCTTGGGGGTGTGGCCCTATGCAAATGAGGGAATCTCTTTGCCTCTGCGCCTGCGCCGTATTATAGATGCACCAGAAAAAAACCACAGGAGATAATCCATGAACCCAGTTGAGACCTGGGTAGTACATATGTAACAATGTACAACGTCTCAACAGGCAATATTTGTAGGCAATAATGTAAAGTGTAAAACATAAATTACAGCTCAAAGGAAACAGGGAGACATCAATAGTTTGTATAAGTTGTATGGAGTGGTCTATATTGAGACAATATTAAATACAAATATTGTATCAGCACTATTTACGTTGTATGTGGGTGTGACTCAAACATTTGTGTGCATGTCAGTGCTCTTACAAGAAGTGAACGGCGCAAGTGACATGTGAACAAGCATATAAACAGCAAAGATGGCACAAGAAACATAATTTGGAAATTGGTTACAAAACAACAAAATTTTAAGAGAACATAAAGTCAACAAGTTATAGAAACAAATAAACGCCCACAAATGCACTGAGTGGTTGATGGTGTTTCAACCTGTATATATTTCATGTCATCATCAGGACCTGGTTACAGAAAAATGTGTTTGCGCCTGTAGTTTGCGCCTGTAGTGCAGAGAAATATATAGTCTGCGAAACTGGTTACTTCAAATAATGCACCCAAGGACCAGTATGCACAAATCCAAGAAGAACGGTATCTTTAGGGATGGACTCCCAATCTGGAGTGCAGTCGCGGCCGGCATGACTCGTGGATTGGTGGTGCACGGAGGGTGGAGGTGACTTAATTAAAAATAAATTTAAATAAACGTACCTTCCCAGGTCCCGTACTGTCGCAGCTCCTGGCCGGATCCCGCAGTAAGGAACGAGGAAGCCAGCAGCCTCCCACCCACCCCTAAGCCAATCACAGCGCTGCAATGGCAGCGTTGTGATTGGTGGGGACGGCGCCCAGCCGGGTGCCTACTGGGAGGCCATTTTCTCTATGTAGGCTGCATGCAGTCTACATAGAGAAAAGGGAGAGGGCCGACCAAACAGTCAGGGCCCACAGCATTGGGCTAGCCACTCCTCCCCAGCTTTCAAGCAGACCCGCACGCCCACAACCAGGCACTTCTGCTTTCTCGCAGTGGTGCGAGGCTCCTCTGCCCTAATGGAGAAGCTGCCCCTGCTGGAGTGCACAGGGAGAATCATGCTCAAACCATTCGAAACCAGCATTGAGTTGAAGGCGTATGGGTCTCACTCCATTCTCACGTTGGATTTGCCCTAGAGTCACCTCCTCTGGATAATTGAAATTCCGCGACCCGGACTCCTTCTCATCCATGCTTGTTTTGCAATGCTCCAATACGTCAAACACCACCTTCAAGCTAATCAAATTACTGCGACCCGCACGCCTTCAACACCGACGCTGGGTTCGCATGTTTTGAGCACGACTCTCCCGGTGCACTCTAAACCCGGAGTTCAACCCTAAGGATACTGGGGCATATTAGCAAGCTGAAGTATCGCCGCTTATTCAGCGAATTGTGCCGAGAAAGCGGCGATACTTCCAGCGCCCTATTAACAAGGGCATGCTAACGCCTGCCTCAAGCCCACTTTGCATGTCAGCGAGAAACATTGCTAATGACATGCAAAGTGGGCGTTCCCACGTCCAACCGCATGTAAAATGTGGTTGGAGGTGGGAACACCCTATTACCAAGGCAGGCGTTGGGAGAAGAAGACCTGCGATAAACTCGTTTATCGCAGGACTCCCAACGCCTGCTCTTACCAGGTGTTAAGGCATTGATAACATGGGGGTGTGGATCATAACGCTGAATCCACCCCCCCATATTATCAAGGCACACATTAGCGCAGGAAAACAACGTTTCTTTTCATGCGCTAATGTTCCATATCGCCGACTATCGCCGGATTTAATTTCGCCTACGTGTTGCGCATTGATAATTACGCGCTAACACGGCGAAAAAATCCGGCGATAGCCGGCGATATGGAAATGTGCAATGTGGTTATATAACGCACATCTAGATAATATGCCCCACTGTTCTTGGAATTTGTGCATACCTATCCTTGGGTGCGTTATTTGAAGTAACCAATTTCGTGGACTATATATCTCTCTCTCCACTACAGCACTAACTGATGATACATAGATACATCCTGACTTACATACAGGTTGAAACGCCGTCAATCGCTCAGCGCATTCTTGGGCGTTTATTGGTCCCTATAACTTGTTGGTTACTATATGTCCTCTTAAAATGTTGTTTTTTGTTGTTTTGTAACCAATTCCCAAATTATATTTCTTACACCATCTTCGCCGCTTTGTGCACTTTTCGACGTGTCACTTGCGCAGTTCACTTCTTGCATGAGCACTGACGTGCGCCTTAATGTTTGGGTTACACCCACATAAAATATAAACAGTGCTGCTACACTACTTGTATTTATATCCGGCATGCAAAGAACCTCTAGCAACAACCAGAAGTGCGCCCTCCAGACTACTCACAGCGATATCATGCTACTTTAACGACTGAAGCACGTTGCGTAATAACAAACTAGTGTACATTAGCACAAACAAAGAAAAAGAATTCAACACTCTTTAGCCAGACCTGTAGACCTCGAATTTACAAATCTACTCACGCCTCTAGTTTGTCTGGATTCCTTTCTCTCAGTCCAACCAGACCTATGCAAGGTGTGCACCACAAAACGTTTAACTTATTTTTGGTGCCTGGGTGTGACCGTCCTTATGACAATGCACCCCCTTTTACATGAAATTACAACCCAGGCTTCAAATGAGCTTGAATATGATCTCATTCGATCGACAACACCCAACTAGAATTTATTTGCCACGATTTTTATTGTGCCAATTACTTCATATCTGGGTCAGCTGTCATCCTACAGATCCACTTCCAAGGAAATTTGCATCGGGCAAATGGGCGTAATTTCTGAACCTAGACCTGCTAACTTTTTATTCAGTGAAATGCAGTTTTCCGGATGTTTCGTGGCATTACCTCCAGTGAAGAACTTTGCTTACAGTAACTGTCAGGGTTTATTACAAATGAACCCAGCTTCTGTCTTTGAGAAAACCAAAATAGGTATTCAAGGAATGCTACACTGACATTGACTAGGCTGCCTTTCGGGCCATAATTGTTTGCACGCTGTGTCTTCACAAATAAGGACGATGTATCAGCCTTACTCCTGCTCCAAGAGGAACAGTCCATTCAAAAGATGGACAGGAACATGGCCTGAGTTAATACCAGTGGCTGAGAATAATTCAAGCACTGGTCTCTTTAGGCTTGGTGTGTACTGGGGATTGCGACATTCATGTCAAACTTAATAGGGTTAATGCACAAAGGTAAATTTACATGTGATTAAATCTTACATGTGGAAATTTACTCTTACACTTTGAATTAAATCTACTACTTTTGGGTAGTCGCCATTTACAGGTGTAAATTTACGACAAAGTGTAAACGTATGTCTAAACCCACGGAAACCAAGGGGTGAAGCCTAATTTATATGTGGAAAGTTACTACTTCAAAATGTTCACACCTAGGTAGGGGTCTCCACTACCAGGGTGGCGATTTCACTATGATAGGCTATATGGAAACTGTAAAATGTTTATTAAACTTAAAAACAACAATAATATATTTTATGTAAAATAATGATGTCAATCATTTTATATATTTATTTTAAATGTAGAACAAAATAAAAAATCCAGCGGTATAATTTACTTAATTTTGAATTAAATATTTAATTAATTTAAATATCTTTAAAAAAAATGTTTGGCAGGGTACGGAACGAATGTCAGCAGGCTCGATAAATCTCGCCTCTGTGCCTCTCTAACCATGGGTCCCACGCTGCAACTCTGGGCAATAGCTTGCTTAATCTCCACAACGGCCCCCTCGCTGCCGGGGATGTCTGGCTTCACCTTGGGGATGCCCAATAGAGACCATCTCACAGGGAAAGCCAGGACGGGTTCCCCAGTGGCACACAGCGCCAAGAAACCCTGGGGTGAACGTGCGCTCTACAAATTCATACTAACATAACATAACATAACTAGAAAGAAATCTAAAGTAAAATGTTTATATGTAGTAATTATGTGGTAAAAAGTACTACAGCTATGCAAAAAAATAATTTGAATTAATTAATTTATCTGTAAAAAATAACGGTACATGTATTTTTTAATAAAAACGGTAAATAAAATACAAATTATTTGTATTCATATATGTTTTTACATTCATTTCAATGTATATATATTTTTTAAGAAGTCAAAGTAAATTAATTTACTTTAACATGAGGTTTTCTTTTACGTCCCTGCCTCCATTATTTTCTATGGGCAGGTGGTGCAGTACCAGTGGTTGGCCGTTTTTGGTAATGGACGTAGCCCATTTAGGAGCTGGAGTACATTTACTAATCATTTACTGTCGTTTTAAGTTCTTTTTGGCTGTCATAACTTTAGAAGTGTAGTTTGTGAATACAAATAGGTTTACTCTTTTGTGGGTGGATGCATGTCCCTCCCTAAAACCCTCTTTACTTCTCCCTAAGCCCCTCCCATTTAATAGTAATTATTCCCCATTTTCCAGCCCCTTTCCCCTGATCCTCACATATTTACTGCTAAAATGTAGGCCTATGTCAGCAGAGATCTCTGTAGTCGGGGCAGAGCTCCCTGCACATAAAAATAGGAGAGGTGGCTGTAGATATCTCCACATGCAGATTTGTGTATAACATTTGTTGTATGTGAGAAGTACTAGCACTACCAAATGCGGCTTGCGATTAGGCCCCACTGTATTGAATACATACTCTCTACATACACAAAGGGGGTTTGGGTCAGCTTGGCTTCTTTGGCTCTAGAAGCTCCTGCCATTGACTATACACATTGTCAATCACATCTGGGATAAGGAGTTGGTTAGTCCTGGCGGTTTGGGTATTTTTTCCTTCCTCCTGCACTGAAATGCATGCAAGTCTATTTAATATCTAAAACAATACACCCAGTCATTCCACATTCAACATGTCAATGTCATGCGACAGTATGTTTTCGCTACTTTTGTGGGTAAAATCCATGGACAGTATTCCTCGGTCCACAGTGGTAGGGAGCGCCCTGCTGAGATTGCCCTTCAGTCTGCACACTGACCTAACTGTGAATTGAATAAACTACTCATTCATTGTAATAGCCGCGATGTGGGGTGCAGATCCTAGCAATAATCTTATCTTAGTTGGTGCTTGGAAGTAAGAGTGGTCAGTCTCAGGCAAACTCATCATTGAGGCAAAGCAGTGCTGATTAAAACAATTCAGAAGTAAATCTGGCATTGCTAACCTGCTGGCCACTTCATTTAGATACAAACATGTAAGAACACCATAATGTGTTCAAAACTATTTTTATACCTATATGTTTAGATCACACCAAAAACTGCCCAGAAAGGCAGAATATTGGCTTGGGACGCTAAAGGCAAACAAGCGATGGCTAAGCTGTTAGTCTAGCTAAAGCGCAGGCATACATGCAGACATGTTCATATACATGCAGACATACAGACAGAAGAATGCACCTTCCATCATACGCGCTTTCAAAACCCAACATTCATACCAGCACCTGCTTACAGAAAGACATAGATGTAGGCACCCCTGCACACACATCAATTGACATACCACTGTACATGAACTTGTAGACAAGTTAGTGCTAGGCGTCCTTCCACATAGACTCCACAAAGAAACACACCTGGCCAACAGTCATGCAGACACACCAACATTAACAGACTTCGGGGATACATGCCCATACAGGTATTGTATTGTATTTTATTGTAATTGCATTTATATAGCACTTACTACCCCTGACGAGGCGTCTAGGCGCTTTTTCGGCGAGTAGTACGCTACTCCGAAAACCATAAAGGATTAGTGCTGAATTAGTATAGTGAAATATGAAAGTTATTTGAGTGGTGAATAGGTTTTTTTTTTGTTTTTTTTTTGTTTTTGTTTTTTGGAAGACCTTTATTGCACATTATACATATACACAGCGGTGTGCCTACAACCCACTGCAAGGGCCGGCCGCAATCGGTGTACCATACAAATCATACGAGCTTGTCAATGTACGCCAGTGGCACAAGTGCAGGAGCCAAAAAGTCACAGCTCACGAAGGCACCAAAGTTGATCCTGATGCAATATTTACAGCACACCCTTAGATTGTGGCCGTATCGCCCCCATGTGATCTCGGTCTAATTTTCAGTTTTTCACAAATAAAGGTAACATCAACAAACCCCAACCCCTCCCCTCCCTTCTTATCCTGGTTTCAGTGTGTAGTCCGAGTCCAGTAGGCATAGTGTGATAGAGGCGTCCAATACAACAGATGGCCAGCAGTGCAACCCCGGAGAAGGGAACCTTCACCCCCATCTTGCAGCCGTTCAGAAGCCGTCACGAGGCTCAGCAAGGGATTCATGCCACGCCAATCTTTGCGACCCACGACATTCCCCCTGCCAGGTCCACTACGCAGTCGCCCCACACAAGCCACAGGTCAATCATATTACCCTCACACAGGAACATCTCAGGCAGCTCCACCCTCTCCTTCCGACAGAGCAGCAGTCACACTCTCGTCGCTGTCGGTGTCAGTTAAAGACAGCATATAAAGTGTGAACGGAGCCCACACATCCCTCGGGCGAGATGCCGCAGGTAATTCGTCATAGTAACAGTTCAATTGGTCCCTGCAGTAGGCCATATCTTTCAGCCATAGTTGCACATCAGGCGCTCTCCTCCCTCCCCATCCCATAGCAACCCTCCTTTTAGCCAATTGAAGCGCCAATACCACCAGCCGCCGTGACGGTGTAGCTACACCAGAAGCAATGCCCAAAAGACACAGGCGCACATCCAGCTTCACCTCAGTCGATGCCATGACAGTCAGCCTTTCAGTCACCTCTTTCCAGAAGTCATAGACACGTGAGCATCCCCAGGCCAGGTGCACAAAGTCAGCGTCCTCGGCTCCACACCGGACACATTGAGCAGTGGATCGGAGACCATATCGTACCAGTTGAGCCGGCGTATAATACCACTGTTGCAGAAATTTATAATGCAGAAGGCGGAAATTGCCGTTGATCACATACCCCCCGGTCATAGCACAGCATTCATTCCATTCGTCATCACTCAATGGTTCCGGGAGACTCCTATCCCACCTTGCTCTAGCTAGGGCCGCACCCCCACCCTCATCTTCCTGCGCAGCCTTATATAGTTTAGACAGCAATTTAGTCCTGTCCTTGGCCGTGTAGAGCAGCTGTAAGGCCCCTAGGGCCAACGGTTCCTCCGGGTACGTCGGGTATAAATCACGCACGGCAGCCCGAAGCCTGACATACACAAAGGTGGACATAGTAGCATTCGTCGAGCGGGTTGTCATCTCCTGGGAGGAGAGAAACGACGCTCCCGGAAATAGGTCCCCCATAGTCTGCAGTCCAGCCTCCCGCAGGATCTGCAACCCTCCAGTCTCGCTCGACACGGAGATATCCGAGTGATAAAGCAGTGGCATAGCCGGGGCGTATAGCGGTAACCTGCCAGCTCGTCTACCCAGACTTTCCCATGCAGTCGCCGTGAGTCGCACAGTATCAATCTCCCCCTTCTCAAACACCGAGTGCTTATTGACAATCATAGCCCTTAATGGATACGGCAGAACCGCGCTCGCCTCCAGTGCTACGTGCGGGGTGTACGGTGGAGCATTCATCCAGTAACTCGCAAAGTGTGCCTGTGCACAAAGATAATAAAGCCTCATATCCGGTAGGGCGAACCCCCCCAGGTCATATGGCTTGATCAGCACCTCCCAAGTTACCCGTGGTTTCTTGCCGGCCCAGGTGAGAGATATTAAAAGGGACCTCAGTCTCGCAAAGAAATGTGTCCTCAGCGGGACTGGAATGTTTGTGAAGAGATAAAGAAATTTCGGTAGCACTACCATTTTTATCAAAGACACGCGATCCGCCAGGGTCAGTGGGAGGCGAGTCCAGCGCGCCACCTGGTCTTCCAAGTTGGAAATGGCAACGCCGTAGTTGGCCCGTATGACTTCCTGACAATCCCTATGTACCCAGACGCCCAGGTATCTAACCGACTCCGTCGCCCATTCCAGCGGGAATTCCAATGGAACTCGGTGAGTAACATCCGTGAGAGGCAACACTACAGACTTGTCCCAATTTATGGTCAGTCCTGAATGACGGCCAAATTTAATGAACTCTCGAAGTATGTTTTCTAGGTGGAGCGCCGGGTCCCTGACATATAAGACCATGTCGTCAGCATACATTGACACAGCCAACGATCTGAGAGGGAACTTCAATGCTGCTTCCGCATACCTCTGCCGCAAGATACAGGCCAACGGCTCCATCATGATGGCAAAAAGCAGGGGCGAAAGAGGGCAGCCCTGCCTCGTCCCCCTCTGAATCGGAAAGGAGGAAGAGACATGACCGTTGACCCTAACTATTGCCGTAGGTGCAGTATACAACAGGGCAATCAGTGACGTGAAAAAGAAAGGCACCCCCATCCGATGTAGAACGGCCAACATATACTTCCATGCTACTGAATCAAAGGCCTTGGCGGCATCAAGCATGACTGCCACCGCGGCCAGCTCTGGTTTAAGGAGGTGTAGGACAGCAAATAGCGTCCTTAGGTTGTGAGTGGTGGACCTGAGGGGGATAAATCCCGATTGATCTGGTAGTACCATAACCGGCAGGAGGAGACGCAGTCTCGTGGCTAACACTTTGGCAATTATTTTAACATCAGTGTTCATGAGTGAAAGGGGACGGTATGAATCGCACCTATTCAGAGGCTTCCCCGGCTTAGGGAGCGCCACCAAGAGCGCCTCCCTCATAGTCCCTGGAAGCCGCCCGCATTCAAAAGCCTCTTCCAGGACCATTGCCAATTGCGGAATCAGCAAATCTGCATATGTTTTATAGAATTCGGCTGGCAAGCCGTCCGTGCCAGCTGCCTTCCCATTCGGGAGAGCTGCTATTGCATCTCTAAACTCCGCCTCAGTAACGTGATGCATCAGAAATTCCTGTTGACCCCTGGAAAGCCATACCAGTGCCACATCCTCCAAGTATCGAGTTACTTCTTCCTCTTCCGCTGTTTCCCTGTGCTCATAGAGCTGCGCATAATGTCTCGAAAAGCAAGCGAGCATACCATCCGTTTTAGTCACCACATCTCCCTGATCCTCAATATCCAATACCGTGCAGTGACGTGCCCAAGGGTCCCTAATCCGATCTGCAAGCCCCTTTCCCGGCCTACCCCCTTCTCCATAATATCTGGCTGTAGCACGTTTGGACAGGAATTTTACCTCCTGGTCGGCCAATTCATTATATTCTGTGACCTTTGCCCTAACATCCGCTAGTAGCGTAACTTCCGCCCCCTCCTCCAGACGGCGCTCCAGAACCAACAACTCCCTTTCTAGCTTGGACATAGAGTCCCTGATGGACGTGAGCACCCCGGACCTCAGCCCAATACACGCACCTCTCACTGAAACCTTAAAGGCCTCCCACACTGTGCTCATACTGTCGACAGAGCCCACATTGGTCACAAAGAACTCCTCAACTATCTGCCTCAGACGTTCACACAACACCTGATCAGTTAACACTCCAGGGGAGAGTCGCCAAGTAAACGGAGCAGGGAAATACGTTGGTATCTGCAGCTTCAGTGTAACAGGAGCATGGTCGGAAATCGTGCGGGGCAGATGTTCTGTACCCAGCACCCATCCACTCACATCACGGGTCAACAACCAATAATCTAATCTCGACCACGTATCATGCGCTGATGTGTAGCAAGTTCCTTCCCGCCTGCCAGGATTCCGCAAGCGCCAAACATCCAACAGTTGCAGCCCATTCATACCCTCACACACCGCATCCGCCGCTCTTTTACGCTCATAGGGCCGGCCATGTCTCTTATCCAACCCAGAATCCAACGTAACATTCCAGTCCCCCCTGCAGAGAATAGCTGATGGTGGCAGGCTATACAGTTTGTTCCAGAGTGCAATGAAGAAATCAGGGTCATCTATATTTGGGCCATAGACATTTAGAAGAGTGATCAACGTACCACACAATTTACCCTGCACTATGATGTATCTACCATCCTGGTCAACCTCCTCATGCAGCACCTCAAACAGGACATTCTTTTTTATCAGAATCATCACCCCACGGGCATAGGAAGAGTATGCCGTGGCCAGCCTCACCCCCGCCCACTGTTTGCCCACCATTTCGGCCACTTTACCCTTGAGATGCGTCTCCTGTAGAAACACCACCTGTGCACCATGTCTGTTTAGAAAGGCAAGCATTTGACGAGTCTTCTGCGGCTTGTTAAGCCCTCGCACATTCCATGTAACACAAGTGAGAGTACCCCCCCTATCCATATCGCCAAAGTTTCAAGCAACCCATAAGGAAGTTCTTCCTCGGCAGCCCCCACCCGCTAGACCAGCCCTCAACTCTCATCGACCCGGGATCAACACCAGTTGCACTGTTAAAGGTCCCAAACCTCCACCCGAAGCCCCATACACAGCCCATAGATTTCTTAGACTCCTTCACCTTGACCAGGAAAAAACCCATCATCCCAACAGACCCCAACATCCCCTCCCCCACCCCGCCGCCCACTTCAGCACTCCCAATTTGCCAAAGCCTCCCCGTGTCCCCCCCCTTTGCAACCCCCAACAATGCAAACAACCATATTTGGGGATCTCCCATATTTGGGGGCGTAGTGACGCACCACTCTCGCCAGAACTGACGAGAGCGCAGACCATTGCCGTTAACAACAACCCCAACCCCTCTACCCCACACCCATGGTCAAAGCAGTAAACATGGTGGTAACCATATAACAGTACATTGCACCGGGCGCCCCCGAAGGCGCACACAACCAATAGAGCAGCGCCTGAATCCAAGAATGCCCACCGTTGCCAGCGCATAGGTGCGCAAAGTACTACTGGCCCGTGTCCAGCCAAGTTCAAATGAAAGAGAGCCCCCATTATAGCAACATGTTGACATTAGCAGGTTCAGCACCAACCAGAGCACTCCCCCCCCCAACAGTATACTTAGCAGCAGTACAAAACGGGCCAGGTGCTATAACGCCTGGATGGCTCTCAGCAAGCAATGAATGCGCAATACTGGAGGCGATCCAGTGCAATACTCCGCAGTTTCACCACCACCACAGCCAGCAGCACAAAGCAGTTCAGGCATCCTCGTCCTGTCTTTCATCATCCCCTTCATGACGTCCAGTCGGTTCTTTAGCACGTTTTTTCAGTCTTTTAGCATAGTCCATGGCTGCCTTGGGCGAAGAGAAAATCTTGTTATCCGAAGGAGGCCCAATCCGAAGGCGTGCTGGATACAACATGGCGTAAGCTATGTCCTCAGCTCTCAATATCTGTTTCACCGCAGCAAATTCTTTACGTGCAGTCTGCACCGCCATGGTGAAGTCGGGATAAAACTCCAGTTTGTTACCCTGGTACTCTATGGAGCCCTTTTCCCTGGCAAGCCTCAGAATAGTATCCCGGTCCCTGTAGTTCAGGATCCTAGCCACGATAGGTCGCGGCGGCGCCCCCGGCGGAGGCTTCTTAGCCAGAGACCGATGTGCACGCTCCACTATAAAGACACGAGACAGCTGGTCAGCCCCAAATATGTCGACGATCATGCGTTCCATGTAATCCTTCATGCGCCCAACATTCGTGGACTCCGGCAAGCCCGTGACGCGAACGTTGTTCCTTCTGGACCTCCCTTCTAACTCCTCATTCTTCGCTTGTATGACCGCCAGCACTCTTTCCATACTGAATACTTTGGACGAGACCGTGGCCAGGCCATCTTCCGTGGCGGAAACCCGCTGTTCCACCTCTCCCATCCGCTCGTTTTGACGGTCAAATTGCGTCGCCATTTGGTCAAGTCGGTGATTCACTGACTCCATGGTGCCTTCGATGGACTGAAGAGTCTTCTGCATAGCCACCAGTGTAGATTCCAAATTGGGGGTACCCCCGACAGCCCCACCCTGGTCAGAGTCTGTGGGCGCCTGGGAGGACATATGCGCAGTCTTTTTCGCCTCGAAGTTGATTTTAGGCTGGTTTCTCTCGGGCCTGCCCATGTCGGCGATCGAGTTAAGCGCGGTCTAAGGCACAGCTAAGCAGGGCAGTAACCCCAGATAAGGCTCCCAGAACTGTTGCGGGGCACCCACCAGTTGCTCCTCACCGTAGAGTAGGCCCAGGCCCCTCAGTTACCTCCAGTCCAGTCCAGGCAGCACCACCACACCCGGTGGGAAAAGCGCGCTAAATCGATCTCTGAGCAGCCACACAGTGCAATTATGGACAGGAATGCGCAGAACCCAAAGCAACAGAGTGGCCACGTTGATAAGGCCTCCGGGTCCGAGTCCCCTCCCCGGCAGCACCGATGGTCAGGATTGCCAGCGTTGGTGATGCGCCGATCACCGAAGCCCAATGTCCAGCAGCTAGGAGGGAAGAAGCCTCAAAATGGCGGGCGCTCTGCAGGCCCGCATCTCCCAGTGCACCAGGCCACCCAGTGAAATGTGCGCGGTAGTGAGACTGCTCCCCGGTAGCCCAGTTCGGGATCCCGCCGTGCCAAATGTCCGGTCCGGCCACTCCGCCTCACAGCTGACCCTTTCCCCTGCCCCCCCGGCTCTAGCTCGCGTGGCGCGGACTATCGCGGCCCGGTGCCACCTCCGCAGCCCCGGGCTTGCGTAGCGCCCCGCCCCACTCACCGAGACCAGTAGGGCCGAGTCCAGGCCGCCCGATGTTCCGGTGCCGCTCCGGGAAGATCCCGCAGACACCTCCGCTACTCCGCCTCCACAGGCACCAGGCACCGCTTCCAAAGCGCTACTCCCACAGGCAGCAGTGGTGACAAGGGCCCGGGCCGCAGCGGGACGTCTCCTCCGCTATCGCCGAGGTCTCCGTCGTCGATATCCCGGCCCGGGACAGTCCAGCTCCAGGCGCTCGCGGCACAGCCTCAACCAAGGCACAGAACGCCCCAGGGAGCCCCCGATGCCAGCGGGGCAAGCTCAGCCAGAGTGCAGGGCAAAGGCGCCGGGTAGAGCAGGATAAATGTGCGGATTTTCAATGGTCTTGGCGGAGCCTCACACGAGTGCGGCCATCTTGCCCGGCGCCCTCTAGCGCCCCCCAGTGGTGAATAGGTTAGTCAGTTTTTTGGATTTAGAAGAATAGCAGAGGGATGGAAGAGGGATAAAGGTTTGCATTCATAGAGCCCTTGTTACCCCTGATGGGGTGTTGAAGCGCTTTTTTCGGCGAGTAGCACGCTACTCCGGGAACCCATAAAGAATTAGTGGTGAATTAGTATAGTGAAATATTAAAGTAATTTGAGTGGTGGATATTAGTCAGTTATTTGGATTGAGAAGGATAGCAGAGGGACAGAAGAGGGAAAAAAGGTTTGCATTTATATAGCACTTGTTACCCCTAATGGAGTGTTGAAGCACTTTTTTGAAAAGTAGCACGCTACCCCAGAACCCATAAGGATTAGTGGTGAATTAGTATAGTGAAATATGAAAGTAATTTGAGTGGTGGATATTAATCAGTTATTTGGATTGGGAAGGATAGCGGAGGGATAGAAGAGGTGCTTCCTCTCTCATTCTATCTCCACATCTTCTCATTCCTTCTCTTCTCCTCCTCTCCTTTCTTTATCCCTATTTCCTTCCTCTACGTACTTTTCGTTCTCTTCACCATAGAGACGTCAAACCTATTGGCTTTGCCAATGCTCACTTTGTTCTACTCACTGCATCTCTCTTTGACTTGATTCGTATAGTAGATGGTTTGTGCTAGGTGTGAGAGCGAAGACTCGAACAGGATGTCCCTGTCCTCCATGGAGGTGAATGAATCAATGTAGGGTAGGCAACCTAAGTTTGGCTGGGGTGAAATTGTCTGTTGAATGTGCCTGCGTGGGAAGCTTGTATACTGGTGCCATCTCGGACACTGGGGTGAATGTAGTTCAGCGAGCTCCACCAGACTGACTGATGTGGCTGGGGGCGGGAACCACTCCCGGAAAGTATATGGGATAAACAACCCAAAGTACCCTCTGCCATACTTTATATGGACATTTAGCTATTTAGTTATTTATTTATTTATTTAATTATATGTTTTAAGAAACATGGGCCCGGCACCTGGGCGTCGGAGTGCACCATACAACATTAAAAACATTAATCTGATTAATTAGGCATAGAGGCAGTAAACAGCAACACTGAGAAAGAAAAAAAGCACTTAAGGAAGGAGTGGACGACCCAAAAGATTTACATCAAGATTTGGAATATTATATGTCAGATGTTTTGGAGAAAGAAAACATAAAGAAGACAGTCAGCAGAGGACCAGATGACCAGTTGGATTTCTCGTCCCTGAGCGGTGAGGAGACTTCATAAGGCTTCCGTGTATTAAGGGTGAGCTCTGCATGTGCCTTGCCACTTGGTCAATCCCTGATAAGGAATGATTTGAGTTCATTTTAGAAAGTGTTCGGAATTGGGAGCTTTCCTCACGAAGAGAGTTCTTGAATTTTGGTCAGTTACTGAGAAGCTTGTTTGAGGGTCCTTCCTTTCGGGCTTGTAGAGTTTTGAAACTTAATCCTTTATTGCTTATTGAAGAGTGTGTGTACCAGAAGAGATCTTGATCTTGATTGTCCCACGCAGGTACTATGGGGTGTTTAATGGAACACCCTTGTAGATTAGAGTGATGAGTCTGAATTCACATCTTTTTTTCCAGCTGAGGCCCTGGAGATTCTTTTGCATTTGGCCATATAATCTCGAAAGCCTAACCCATCTATCAATGTTGGCATGAAATACTACTTTAAGAGATGCCAATGTGGATTTTGGGGAGGTTGACTTCGAATCCCTAGTCAATTACAATTAGAACCAACACCCGTAATATTAAATTCGACTTCTGGGTATCAAGCTTAAAATCTTGTTCTGACTTGGGGCCTCCAAAAGGTAAAAGCAATTGGCACATTGAGCCAGACCACAGGTGCAATTTTGAAATGCAGGTACAATTTAGGTGGTGACTCTCAAAATGCTTTCCTGCAGGTCCACAAAGCGAAAACTGTAGCTGAAGCTATATAGGGTTTGGAAATGTAGTGGCATATCAAAGCCACTGAAATTCAGACAGAAAAATCGATTCCTGAAAACCCTCCCGAGACTAAATAAATACAAATAAAATTCCATACTTGTAAAGCGTGAACATATCATGCCTTCAGGTTACAAGGTGCTCTGGAACTCTAAAAAAGCTATACTCCTGATTAACCACGAGAAAAGTTGATGGAGTTAATTTGAACAAGTGTGGGTCTGTAGGAGAGTGGGGTTTGTCATTTCCTTTCTATACTGTTGGGACTATGCGGAGTGTTGTATTGGCATCACAAATTGCAGTGTTTAGAAATGGGTGTCGCTAAGAGTATAGCTTTCATTTTGATAAAATTATTTTACATCTACAGTACATATTTTTAATTTATTTTTAATATATGTGTTTATGTTTATAGAAGCTCTGACACAACGAGAGAACATTACGCTATTGCCTTGAAAAAGAGGGTTAAACTTGAATAGACGTTCGAAACGCGTCGACAGCAGCTTGCCATACATCTACAAGAACTCAGGTTACCCTAGATGTTGATAAATCACAATGCATCAGGGTTCATTTGTATAATCAATTTTGTTGGTTATGGCGACTTATGACAAAGATTATTATCTGTTTTAACTCTTGTGTTGTCTTTTTAACATTGTCTTTCATTGTGATTATATTTGTTAAAATTCTTTTTTGATACACTGATTCCCCTGTTTTTGTAACTGTTGATAAAGTGCTATTTTAACTTTGTATTAACTTTTTTTAATACATTGTGAATACATATGTATAAACTGTAGGTTTCTGTTCCAATACGTTACAAAAACTGGTTTGAACAGTGAATTCTCTGGTTGTATGCTGAATGCATGAGATGAGATTGTTTGCTTGCTGAAATATTTCTTGAGCAGGTGTTTAGTGTAAAGTACTCCCAGGACACTTTTTTTTGGAGTTTCTGTCTGAACCCCAGTCCTTTGGGTTTCCAAGGGTCCCTCTCTTTTTTTCAAATACAAGGTGCTCTGGGGTCAGCAGGGAGATTAAATGAGGTACTGTCCAGAGTCACATGATGCTGAGCTGAGCTGCCGCCAGCGCTGGGATCGAATCTTGAGCCCCAGCTCCAGAGACAGGTGTTCTGACCCCTGTGTCACACCTCTTTCTTGTGGACCTGTGAACCCCTCTAGCACCACTGAAGTTTGAACTTGGCTTGAATTGTATTTCTGACGTAATAAATACTTTAAGACATGTAATTATGTGTTTCAGGCTACAGGTCAACCCTTATGATGGCTCATATCGAAAGGCGTTTTCTGCTGTTTCAAAATTAGAACATCACATGAAACGCAAGTGGCTTGACAACACAAGGTGCTCATGTAAAGCGCTCTGATACCTTCGGGTCAAGTTCATGCTATATAAAACTCCCTTAAAAAAAAACATTGTCACAGATTGGGCTGGGAGAAGTATGATGAGCTAACAGCCAATCTTGCAAACTTGTCTGCTGCTGAGCTGGTATATGATAGCTATTGGCACACTAACAAAAAACATCTATATCAAAATGCGAAAAATTAGTAATTGTTGGCAGGATACTTATCCTGTGTAATAACAAAAGGGAGAGTGAGGGATTAATTCACAAAGTGTGAACGGAGGGTACTCCTATTCCCCTAGGTAAGGTATTGAAGTAACAAAAGGAGGAGTATCACCACAGAGAATCATAGATTCTGAATGGGATATGTGTTTGAAAAAAGGAAAAATGTTCCTTTTGTAAAAAAAAGCCTCACTCACCAGCCTAGTGGTGACATGCTTCATTATTGGGGTCCACCTTGATGACTGAGTGCCATCAGGGTGTGCTGTGACACCTGAACTACAGTGGAGCTGGTTGTTGTGAGTGATAAGTGTAGATTTTTTTTTAAAAAATTGTCCTGGTATAACTTAATGGAAAAAAACTTTGAGATGAGATTGTTTGCTTGCTGAAATATTTCTTGAGCAGGTGTTAAGTGTAAAGTACTCCCAGGACACTTTTTTTTTATTTTCTGTCCGAACCCCAGTCCTTTGGGTTTCCAAGGGTCCCTCTCTTTTTTTCACATGCAAGGTGCTCTGGGGTCAGCTGGGAGATGAAATGAGGTACTGTCCAGAGTCACATGATGCTGAGCTGAGCTGCCGCCAGCGCTGGGATCGAATCTTGAGCCCCAGCTCCAGAGTCAGCTGTTCTGACCCCTGTGTCACACCTCTTTCCTCTGGGCCTGTGAACCCCTCTAGCACCACTGAGGTTTGAACTTGGCTTGAATTGTATTTCTGACGTAATAAATGCTTTAAGACATGTAATTATGTGTTTCAGGCTACAGGTCAACCCTTATGATGGCTCATATCGAAAGGCGTTTTCTGCTGTTTCAAAATTAGAACATCACATGAAGCGCAAGTGGCTTGACAACACAAGGTGCTCATGTAAAGCGCTCTGATACCTTCGGGTCTAGTTCATGCTATATAAAACTCCCTTAAAAAAAACATTGTCACAGATTGGGCTGGGAGAAGTATGATGAGCTAACAGCCAATCTTGCAAACTTGTCTGCTGCTGAGCTGGTATAGGATAGCTATTGGCACACTAACAAAAAACATCTATATCAAAATGCGAAAAATTAGTCATTGTTGGCAGGATACTTATCCTGTGTAATAACAAAAGGGAGAGTGAGGGATTAATTCACAAAGTGTGAACGGAGGGTACTCCTATTCCCCTAGGTAAGGTATTGAAGTAACAAAAGGAGGAGTATCACCAAGAGAATCATAGATTCTGAATGGGATATGTGTTTGAAAAAAGGAAAAATGTTCCTTTTGTAAAAAAAAGCCTCACTCACCAGCCTGGTGGTGACATGCTTCATTATTGGGGTCCACCTTGATGACTGAGTGCCATCAGGGTGTGCTGTGACACCTGAACTACAGTGGAGCTGGTTGTTGTGAGTGATAAGTGTAGAATTTTTTTTAAAAAATTGTCCTGGTATAACTTAATGGGAAAAACATTTTTCATAAGCTACTGGACAATGTTAAAAGGGGTGTAAATATATTGAAAGGGTAATTAAGACCAAGAGTATCTCTTCAGGGTGGACCCCAATGATGAAGCATGCCACCACCAGGCTGGTGAGTGAGGGTTTTTTTTACAAAAGGAAACATTTTCCTTTTTTCAAACACATATCCCATTCAGAATCTATGATTCTCTGTGGTGATACTCCTCCTTTTGTTACTTGAATAGGATACTTATCCTCACAGTAACATCTAGGATACAAATCCTAATTAAATAAGATCACTCCTATGTCACAGTATGCCCACTTTAGGTTAGGCACACTCCTGCTACGCAACCACAAAGCAAGTGGGACCAACAGTGGAATGCAGAAAGGTTGTGCAAATGTTCTCAGAGATCTAGAAAACATAGTGCATGTTATACTATTTGGTTCAGAACCAGGTGAACTATGAAGGAAATCATGGTTGCCTTTGGTTAGGCAATATTAGGTAAACACTTTTAGAGCAGCCATGTTTCTGTGTTATGTTATGTTATGTTATGGTATGTTATGTTATGTTATGTTATGTTATGTTAAATGGGTGTCTTATAGAGCGCACGGCTACTCGGGCAGAGTGTCCCGGCGCTGTACAGATCTGTAGAGGAGAAACCAGGAACAAAGACGACTATAAGCCAAAGAGCCAAGTTTTAAGTTCTTTCCGGAAGGACAGCAGATTGTCTAGCTTCCTAAGAGGCAAGGGAAGTGTATTCCAGAGTTGGGTTATAGAACCAATGACGTGATCATCTTTACAACTGTAGCTCTGTATATTTATACAACATGCTACAAACAAGAGCCTCATTTCACAGCTATCCCTGTCAAGCCAAAGCTGTTACAGTACTGATCATGTCCTCATTTTGTAAACAGTAGCACTGTACATTTGAACTGCTTTGTTATAAACAAGTGGATCACATGATGGTTAGGCCCAGCAAGTCAAAAGCTGTAGTTAGTTTGATGTGATAACCGTATGTTTTATGGATTGCTTTTTGAAATATTAAGGGGCTATTTACAAGAAATTGGCATAGGGCAGCGGCGCAAGGCTTCTTGCTCCACTGCCCTATGCCAATTGGAAAGGGCAGGGAAGCACCGTATTTACAAGATATGGTGCATTCCTATCCTTTCAGTCACATTGGTACACATTTTGCAGCCGTGCGCCACTAGTGTTTGCGTTGTTGACAGGATTGTTTTTGTGCAAGAAGGGGCACCTTCCTGCACAAAAACAATCCTCAGAGGAGTTTTTCTCTTTCTATGTGTGCTGCTGAATGTAAGTTACCACTAAAAATAAGCATTGGCAAAACTAATAGGTCTGGTGTTGGCGGCCAGTCGTTTGGTTATTCTTGTTTTGTTTTGCCATAGTTTAAAAAAAATATATTGTTTGGGAAGCTGCTGGGCCTTCATCAGCCAAAAAAAAGAAACATTGGCTATGGGCAAAAAAATATTTAGTTTACAAAAAGCACACATTACCATAGCACTCTCTGGCCCTGAAGGAAACTACTCTGTGTAGGATGTGCTCATTGTCAAAGGACAGTATGACATAACTTGTACTGAAGGCAGCCAATCATTGAAGTGGACTGATGTACTGCCCCTTGAAGCATGCTGGAGTGGGTAGAAACAAATGTGAATGACAAAACCACAGACTAACGGATGAAGTTTGGCTAAAAACCCTCATAAGTAAGTATGTTGTACTCATAATTTTAGTGCAATCAAAAGGTCTCAGTTAACTCACTCCTAAAAAGCCAATTGACCTGACCATGTTTGTGAGCCTCTTACCTTTAAGAAAGAAGATAAGAAAGAAAGAAGGCACAAAAGAAATAAAGGTGGAAAAGAAGAAGGAAAGTAGAAAACAAGAAGGAAAGAAAGAGGGAATAAAAAGACTGACAAAAGAAAAAAGGAAGGAATGAAAGAGAAAGAAAGAAAGAATAGAAAGCAAGAAGGAGGGCTAGAAAGAAAGACGAAAAGAAAGAGAGCAAGAAAGAGGGGAAAAGAAAGAAAGATGAAAAGGAAGAAAGAAAGAAGGAAGGAAAAAAGGCAAAAAAGAAGTAGGAAAAAAGGAATAAAAAGGCAAGAACGTGGCAAGGAAAGAAAGAAGGATAGAAAAGAAAGAAAGGAAAGAAGGAAGAAAGAAAGAATCAAGATGTAAGTAGGCAAGAAAGAAAGCCACACAGAGGCATGGTAATAAAGAAGAAAAGGAAAGAACAAAAGAAGGAAAAAACAAAAAAAGGAAGGAAAACAGAAAGAACAGTAAGATAGAAAGAATGAAAGAAGGTAAAAAGGAAAGAAAAATGTGGGAAAGAAAGAAGGAAAGAAAAAAGAAGGAGAGAAAAAAGTAATAAGGAAAGAAAGACAGACAGACGGGTACAAAGATAGAACACACTATTGAGATTATTTTACGTATGACCTGCTTTTTGTATTACTGTTGTCTTTCAAAAGGCTCTGTTCTCCATACCTTTTTCAGACTATTGAAATAGAAGTAGGCAGATAAACAAAGGTCAATCCAAAAGGAATTTACAACAGAACTGGCAGGAGACAGGTACAGATAGAACTGGAAAGTGTCCTGAACATCAAAAGAAGCATGCTATCACATCAGACTGTAAACACAAAAGTAACACTAGAGTGATTATAAAATAAACACAAAAAATACTACAGCATACTACCTTTTGTGCATATTTGCTCATGGTGAGAGAGCAAAATGCAGTTACTCAAAGTGAAGTTTGCCAATGGCTTAAGTAGGCTAAACCACCGCCCCCTGCAGTAAGTTGGAGTGGGGGGGGGGACAAAATGTGAATGACACAACAACAGACCAATTATAATTGTAATACATTAAATTATTTAAAATAGCTGCACATATAAATAGATATTAATTAGTGTTTAAAACTATTTATAAAAATGGTACATATTTATCATTTAATTATTAAATATTTTAATAATATATTTTGAATTTAAAAAATAAGGTAACAACATTTTATTAAATAACGAAATTCCTTTGTGTACATTCTGTATCTCACTTTTAATAATTATTAATGCACATTAAAAAACAGTTTTTTCTTTATATAGGAATACATTTTCAATGTAAACTTCAGAAAAATGATTTTCATTTAATTTAATATATTTCCATTAATTAAAGTTTTAGTTCCAAATTATTTTAATAGTGCTGGAGCATTATTTTGTTCTACATTTAAAGTCAATACATAGAATGAATGTAAATTATTATTTAACATTAACATATTTTTTATTATTTATTTTAAGTTAAATGCAGTTTTTTATTTTCCCTGTACTTTACCATAGGGAGACTCTGTAGTTCGGGCGGAGATCTCGCCATGGTAAAGTATAGGGAAAAATACTTAAATCTTTATTTAACTCGACAGTGACATCTCTAGTAAAATGGGAAAAGGGAGAGTTGAATTTTGCTGGTAGAAAATCTATTTGGCCACTAATAGCTGGCTATCTACGGAATTCACAGTGTTTTTAGCAACTGTAAACTGAAAGCATAAGAAACATCATTGACATCCTGTGATTTCTTACATTTAGCAATCTATTCACATACAGGAATTCTAAAAACCTATGCATTGCATGGATTAGAGTTGGATACACATGAAATGTCCTTTAATTTCACTACTGTTCAGTTACAGCAACTTTTATTAGCACATTTAAACACTGTGTTTAAAGTTCTAAAAAGTGTGCTAAATAGTTCAAAGTTCTTTTTGCAAATCACCTGCAGTTTCACAATACTGAGAATCAAAACTTCCAATATCCAGTCCTTAGGGATCTAGATGCCTTGACGCTTGAAAGCCAACAGAGAAGTGTGGCTCAGGGGTTAGAGGCGGCAGACCCGGAAGCTGAGATCGGCCCTGGACCAGGGTTCAATTCCCCGCCTCGACGGGGCTTGGGCTCAATAATTCCACGGACTCGATAATTCTCGCTCCGGTGCCTACTCGACTCACGGGTTCACACTCTGCGACTCTGGGCAATAGCTTGCTTAATCTCCACAACGGCCCCTCGCGGCGGGATGCCTGGCTTTCACCTTGTGGATACCCTGCCGGGGTTATCTCACAGGGGAATACCAGGACGGGTTCCCTAAGCAAGCGCTTAGATGCCTGCGATGTGGGCGGTTTGCGCTATATAAATACCTGTACATCTGTTCAGCAATGTCTGACAGCAGCAACATTGTACCACACGTTGCCTATCAGTGATGCAAAGCATAATGATGAATGGAATACCGGCAAATCCAAGATCGGTGGAGTCTCTCTAAACAGGCAAAGTATGTGATCCACTGGGTGAAGTTGTTTACTGCCAATACTGTACCATATGGCCGGGATACCTGTCACCCCCTCCCAACACAATCCCCAAGAATGGGAAGACGGAAACGGTTCTTGAACTTTTGGAAGGCGGGAGGGAGTTACCCTCCCGGCCGTATTTATTAAAATATGAAACAAAATTAAAACATTAAAATAACAGTTTCATATCATGTACAATTTCATTTACACATTACGATGTTTATTGGCTAACCTTAACATATCTCTAATACAAAGGTTCTCCTAGCCGATTCTAAAACATCCTGTAAATACATTTCTCAAAATTCAAATTGTACATCCTAACATTACGGGCCAACGGCAAGGTCGTAACCGGTGTCAGATCCCTAATACCAGAACTCCCCCCCCTTACTTGTGAGGGGCGGGCGCACAGAGGACTGTACCTCTGTGCCAACTTCCAATTTCCCTTGTCTTAGCGGGGGCCCCATATTTACTCGACGCCATCTTGGTGGTCGTCCGAGGACTCGTGTGAGGTGTCTAGAAGGTAGCGTAGACCCCCCTCCCACCCCACACTGCTTACCGCATCCGCCGTCGCGGATGTCCTGGCCCCGGGAAATTCCCAGGAGGGGCCCGTAGCCCCTCCTCCCCAGGGAGGGGCCTATGACCGCCTTCCCTTTCGGCGGCCCCATCCTTAGAGGGTACCGCCTCCCCGTGTGAAGGGCCAATGGCCGCCTCCCCCCGGGCGCTCCCATCCATAATGGGTGGTGCCCCACCTCTAGGGATCTTCCAATTACTGCTCACCGATCATGACCTTACCGCCCGACCAAAAATAAATACGACATTTTTTAACCTAATGAGGACGGAATAAACAGTTATACTGGGCATTTCAAAGTATAAACTTCTAACTATGCAATGACACCTCTTTCTACTTAGCTGCGATACTTCGCCTAAAAAGAGCAACCATTTTATTGTCACATCAAACAATCCCAACTTTATTAGAAACAACCTGAAAAAGGGAAAATATCCTCGTTAATCGACTTTATTGTAATACAAATCGCTGCCATCAGGGGCTGGTGGGTGGGTCAAAATTGGCTCCTTGTTCCGTCTCGGGCTCACGTGCAACGAGGAGGTGCAGCTTCCAAGCACAGAAACAAGAGGATGCTTCCTTGGATTGTTGCTCCTTTTATTCTTCCTCGGGAGGGCGTGGACCCTCCTCCAACCGCCTACGGGGCGTGTCCAACGGTGTAGGTGTCTAGGACAACCCCTCTTGGGCGGGAAAAGGCGCGCCCCGGCTACGCCACTTCGGGCATACCAGCCGAGACACGCCTCCCGCCCAAAATGGTTTCCCGGGGGGATCGGGGCACCCAACCATACCTTCGGGGGGACCGAGTGGTCGCCCCTTTCCATATGGCCGGGATACCCGTCACCCCCTCCCAACACAATCCCCAAGAATGGGAAGACGGAAACGGTTCTTGAACTTTTGGAAGGCGGGAGGGAGTTACCCTCCCGGCCGTATTTATTAAAATATGAAACAAAATTAAAACATTAAAATAACAGTTTCATATCATGTACAATTTCATTTACACATTACGATGTTTATTGGCTAACCTTAACATATCTCTAATACAAAGGTTCTCCTAGCCGATTCTAAAACATCCTGTAAATACATTTCTCAAAATTCAAATTGTACATCCTAACATTACGGGCCAACGGCAAGGTCGTAACCGGTGTCAGATCCCTAATACCAGAACTCCCCCCCCTTACTTGTGAGGGGCGGGCGCACAGAGGACTGTACCTCTGTGCCAACTTCCAATTTCCCTTGTCTTAGCGGGGGCCCCATATTTACTCGACGCCATCTTGGTGGTCGTCCGAGGACTTGTGTGAGGTGTCTAGAAGGTAGCGTAGACCCCCCTCCCACCCCACACTGCTTACCACATCCGCCGTCGCGGATGTCCTGGCCCCGGGAAATTCCCAGGAGGGGCCCGTAGCCCCTCCTCCCCAGGGAGGGGCCTATGACCGCCTTCCCTTTCGGCGGCCCCATCCTTAGAGGGGCCCGTAGCCCCTCCTCCCCAGGGAGGGGCCTATGACCGCCTTCCCTTTCGGCGGCCCCATCCTTAGAGGGTACCGCCTCCCCGTGTGAGGGGCCAATGGCCGCCTCCCCCCGGGCGCTCCCATCCATAATGGGTGGCGCCCCACCTCTAGGGATCTTCCAATTACTGCTCACCGATCATGACCTTACCGCCACAGGCCGGATAGTTGACCGGCTATCCGGACCCCCCACAAAACTCCTACTAAAGGTCATGGCTACACAAACTTGTTAACCAAGCTATGAAGTCTCCTATGAGTAAGACATTTCCCTCCCGGGACAAATGGACCCCATCCTCCAGATACATATGGTCCCCCCGGATACATCCATGTGGAATACAATGCAATTTTCCTGTACGAAACAACCTACCCAGTTTGTTATTAACCTTCTTTACCGACTGATTCAAGGCTGACACAGAGAGAGCCCCCCGCTACACCTTCCGAGGAATCATGTGTGACCATGCAATCGTGCACCCCGGAACCCTTCTCGCCAACCAACTTACCGCGGATAAAATTAACTCGAGAAGTCCTTGTCGACCAATGGTCACCAAATTATTGCCCCCAAGATGCACTATGATTATAGATGGCGGTGACCTCGTCCGCCCTAACAGTCCCTCCATAAAACTTTGAAACTGGTCAATACAGAGCCCGCCCCTTCCGTGGAAGGTCACCCTGTACCCGTATTCCCCAGCCACGTGAATCATGTCACCTGCTTTGAATACGTCTGCGGCGCGCCTCACGTATGAGTGGCCAACGAACCACACCACTCTTCCCTCAGCCGGTGATCTTTGACTGCTGGTCCCCAGGTGTCGGGTCAACTGCGCAGTCCGCCCCGCAAAGCCTGCTCGCGAAACCAAACAGAAAACAAGAAGCGTGAGTGCATGACATTAGCTTCATAACATGTGCAACCGCACATACCTTTTATAACAATTCGAGGACCAACGCCCCAACTGTTTCACCTTTTCAACACTCAGACCCCTGGCTGTAGCCTCTGTAGCAGCCCCTATCCGGAAGGAATTGGTCCCAAAATCGCTCGGGTTCAATCCCGCTGCCGCGATTGCCATTGTTAACACCCGCTGAAACTGAAACCTAGTCAGTGGGGTGGCGTCGGCGTGCCTCAGCAAGCTCCCCCCCCATGGGGCCGCCCTCTGCGCTAAATACTCCTCCACGCATTTTACCGGGCACATGGGAGACCCCGGAATCCGCTGGACTACCACACTGTCCCCGATCGCTCCCTGATCGGTCTTGGACCTGGCTATTGAGACTACCATCGTCTCACCCTTAATTTGAATGTGTTCTCGACACAGACCTCCCCCCGTATCCTGCTTATTCCTCGCTACCAGCTCGCTTACCCGCATAGCCCCATGGAATGCTAATGCGAAAGCGGCCCGGAACAGCACCGTCTCTGATTGAGATGAACATGTCGCAGGGAGTACGGCCATTAACAGGGACAACCTTGCTAGACCTATCGGGTGCCTCTCATCCACTCTACGACCCTCAAGGCGTTGCCACCCACGCAGTGCCTTCCTTACGAGAAAGGACGATGTGGGGTCCTGGATGCCATGAGCCTGCGCCATGAAGGCAATGGTGGCCCTGTGCCTATTGGCTGTTGCCAGTGACCGGCCTGCCTGATGTAGTGATACCAGAAATTTCAGGACATACTCCTCCTGCCCCCAATGCTCACCCCTAGCTGAACCCAAAAATGACCAATAGGAACGGAACGCTCCTTCATATGCCTTCCTTGTCCTGGGTGCTAGACTCTCTCCCACGATGTTTTGTAATCCGGGGCACCGAGAGACCAGAGAGCTTCGGGAAATGGTGCCCCCACCAAGTCCGCTGAGGGCAGAAAACCCCGGAAGGCCTGCATATGGGAACGAGAGAGTGCATCAGCTGCCTGGTTCAGTACCCCCGGCACGTGTCTTGCCCTAAAGTGGACGTTTAGTCTCATGCATAGCAGGACAATTTCTTTCAGCAATCTCAAAATCCACTTGCAGCGCGCTGCCTGATTATTGATACATTCAACAACGGTCATGTTATCAGACCAGAACACCACAGAGCGATCACGAAACCCCTCTGGCCATGTTTTCAAGGCCACCAGGATGGGGAACAGCTCCAGAAACCCAATGTTACCTGTGAGCCCACTATGGTGCCACCACGCCGGCCATGTTCGTGCCGACCATTGATTACCTAAGATGGCGCCAAAACCCACACTTCCTGCCGAGTCGGTCCACAACCCCAGCTCCTCGGAGGAAGCTGGCGGTTTGTTCCACACGACGCGACCGTTGAAATCCGCCAGAAATGCCAGCCAAATGCGCATATCCTGGCGAACCTCTGCTGACAGTCTTGTGCGGTGGTGCCCTTCCTTGAGGCCAACCATGGCCTGTGCGATAGAGCGGGAAAAGGGGCGAGCCATCGGTATCACTCTAAGGGCAAAGTTAAGCTGACCCACAGCTTGTTGCAACTGATGGAGAGTTACTTTTCTCTCGCCGAGGCACATTTCAAGCAAGGCCTTAAATTTCATTACCTTCTCCTTGGGCAAACGGAAGCACCCCTCTACAGAATCGAGCTCAATTCCCAGAAACTCGAGTGAAGTAGATGGCCCCACCGTCTTGCCTGGTGCCAGTGGCACGCCAAAACCTTTCATGAGATTACAGAATTCCCTCAAAGCCTGGCCACATTCCGTGTCCCCGGCTGCCCCCAGAAACAGAAAATCATCAAGGTAATGCATAACCTGCGTGAAGCCCGTGGCTCTGGTGAACGCCCATTGCAAAAAAGTACTGAACTTCTCAAAATACGCACAAGAGATGGAGTAACCCATCGGCATACATTTATCCATGTAGTAGCATCCTTGAAACACAAAACCTAAGAGACACTGATCCTGTGGGTGTACCGGGAGCAACCGGAACGCTGACTCGATATCTGATTTAGCCATCAGCGCTCCGGGCCCCAGGCGATTCAACATGGCGACGGCCTCATCAAAGGATGCATACCGCACCGAACAAACTCCCGGGTCAATCGCATCGTTCACCGAAAGACCCCTAGGAGCGGACAAATTATGGATTAACCGAAACTCACCTGGGTCCTTCTTGGGGAATACTCCCAACGGTGAACAAACAAAGTTAACAACTGGCGGGTTCCCATATGGTCCCGCAACCCGACCTCGGGCCACCTCCTTTGCAATCTTTGCCTGTACCACCGCCGTATTTTGTTGAACCGATAGTTGGTTTTTACACTGTGCTTTCCCCCGAAAATCCCCCGCCGGGATGTGGAAACCATATGAGAAACCGTCTCGCAACACCCCAGCGGAGACATGATCAGGGTATTCGTTTAGCCAAGGGATCAATGCCATGATGTCAACGGGAGTAGGTAACGGTGCCCCTCGGTCGATATTAGACCTGTTTGGCCCCTCCTCTACCTCCTGTATCACCATTCTTGGCTCTGCACGAACTCTCGGGGTGTGAAGACTGTCCGCACCCTGCACACTCATGCCTGAACTTGCATGTCCCTTGTGGCCTAGTGCACTTGCCTCTGTTAAAGCTCCAACAGACCCCTTTTCTACCCGAGTTCCCATTATTTTTTGTGTGCTGATCACTGTTGGCGCCCGCCCGAAAGGGCGCCGCCAAATAATGGCGGGAAGGCTCCACCCCATTCCCGCCAAGAGAAGACGACTTCGTCGTGTTCGGCATAACCTGCTTCTGCCAGGAAATGGAGTCGAAACAATCCCACGTCAGGGATGAGTCGTGCTCCTTGGCCTTACGAAATTTGTTATCATAACCCATCCATTGATTGCCTTCATACGTTTCATAAAATTCCATAATACGTGTCTGGTAACAGGCTAATTCCGACAACACTTCAGGCCTACGTTCCCCCATGATTGCAGTGAACATTCCAAACGCCCTGGCCCAATTAGCAAATCACCTGCAGTTTCACAATACTGAGAATCAAAACTTCCAATATCCAGTCCTTAGGGATCTAGATGCCTTGACGCTTGAAAGCCAACATCTGTTCAGCAATGTCTGACAGCAGCAACATTGTACCACACATTGCCTATCAGTGATGCAAAGCATAATGATGAATGGAATACCGGCAAATCCAAGATCGGTGGAGTCTCTCTAAACAGGCAAAGTATGTGATCCACTGGGTGAAGTTGTTTACTGCCAATACTGTACCATGTGGTGTGCTCCCAACATGGGTTCACCTAGAATCCAGTTAGTGCCCACACTCTGCAGTAACCTAGAGTCTTTTCTTTGCTGCATGGCCTTCAGTGTAGCCAACTTGATAGTAAGCAACATTCCAGCCCCACATCCTGACAAGATGTTTGAGTTGAGGACATGAGTAGAGAAGACTTCTGGCATTGTACTGTGAACTTGGAAGGTTTCCCTGAAGGATGGTAGAATAAGTTTGTCTGCACTGGGACCAATTAGGAGGGTTAAATATCTAGGGTCTGTCATAGGAAGGTACTGTGTCCCTCAGTAATGATAGGGGTGCAGGTGAGAATTGCTTTGTGAATTAGGGCCACGCGTTGCCCCGCTAGTCCAAACTCGTCTTTTATTTGAAAAATCTTCAGGTAACATTAGATTGATAGTGGGTTGTAAGGCTTCTTCAAAACACTTTTCTGTAAAGGAATAGCAGTATGGATTTCGATTTCAGATCAAGTTATGGATTTCAGTGTGATGGGTGGAGGCTGAGTGGTAGTGTATGAGGGCTGCTTGCAAGTGGTGCTTCACATTGGTATACTGGTTAGGCAGCGGGAGACTATTATTTGAACGAAGTTATGTCTGAATTAATGTTTAGGTTCTTAGTTTAGTTTGCATATCACCAATGAGTTCCATGAACAAACAGAGGAACAAGACTGAAGATCGAATTCCTTTAAAAGGTTGTGCAAATCCGAGGTGACATACAATATTCGTTTAGCAAATGGGAGACAGTGTTTTTCCTCATAAAGCATGGTCACACAAGTACACTTACCCCTCAAATCCTTGGTCTTATGTGAAATGAAACATACCAATACACAGCTGGTAATTTGGTGCAAAAGCATATTATTTTCAGGATATTGAAAGTCATTTTCACAAATAGTTATAGTTCATAATGTGTGTGTTAGACCTGCCACCCACGGCATTGTATTTCCCCAAACATTTTGCCTTGAACGCTCTTGTTTTACTGAATTTGTTTTTGTTTATTGGTTTTAGGACTCTGTACACTTTACCACTGCTAACCAGAGCTAAAGTGATTGTGCTCTCTCCTCCGAACACAGTGAAATTGGACTACACCTAATTGGCACATTCAATTTCCTTGTAGGTTCCTAGTAAATGGTATTAGCTGTGCCCTTGGCCTGTAAATTAAATGCCAGTGAGCCTGCAGCACTCTTTGTTCCACCCACTTAAGTGGCCTTTTAAAACATTTCCGAGGCCTGTCAGTGCTGGATCGAGTTCAGTTTTATGGTTCAAATCTCTTTATTCAAGGATTCTAAATAGTATAATACAGGAGCATCGCAGCACTCAGTTCCATGTTAAAACATATTGTCCTTGGCATTAGATTATAACAAACAGAACAATCCCTAATCCAGTATTAACCCCCTCACCCCACCCACCCCGTACGTACTCAGTGTGCTACAAATAAGTACAAACGGTCAAGATCATAATATAACACATCTTGGAAGTATTTCCAGATGGGGCTGTCAGAGTAAACTCACATAAGCCAAGCATGTGGAGATACTTAGGACAGGTAAGTTCCCAGAAGATCTTTGAGAGGAGAGCAAGATATGGACGTGTTAACTCTCCGAAGGGCGCACCTTTGTTGGTACAGGATAATGTGATCTTTTCCATACCCAGTATGTACCATAACTGATGGAGCCATCCTAGATCTGTAGGCATGTGATTTGACCCCCAGTGTGCAAGGATGTTCTGAACTGGTGCTCCCAAAGTTAGTCCTATCTGTTTTCCTCGTCTAGATTTTAATAGATAGGTGTGTGGGTTAGATGGGCAAAGAAATGTGTAAGAGGGAAATGGGGGGGGGGGGGTTGCATGTCAAGGTGCAAGTCAATTTCATCAAATACATTAGTCCAATAATCCAGAATTTGGAGGCAATCACATAGTAGGTGTAATAGTGTACCCTTGGAGCCACACTCTTTCCTGCAGTTGGGGCTACGTTCTGGATTGGCCCTATGTAAACGTACTGATGTGATGTACCAGCAGGTGACCACTTTAGTGAATGTTTCAATGGCAGCTGTGTTGCATGGCATAATGTCTTGCTCTATAATAAATCTCTCCCCATTCCTTTGGGGCTAACTGTCTACCAAGTGCTGCTTTTATAAACTGCGGGCATAATTATCGCTGGTCGCGCTTAGCAAGAAAATAGTTATCGCCGGCTATCGCAGAAAATTATCGCCATGCCAGCGCTGTATTAACAACGCCTAGCGCAATGGCGATAATTTCCCAGCGATAGCGGTGTTTTCCATGGAACATCGCTGGTTTTTCAGCGATGTTCCATGGAAAACTGTGATAACCTTGCTGATACAACCCTGTGGTCGTATCAGCATAATCCACTCCCAAAGATAAGTGTAGCTAAGTCTGCATTTTAGCAGTTGTTAGCATTTGGCAAAAACAGCGGTTTTCTCCAAAAACTAACATTTGCTAAAATGTGTGGGCAGCCTTGTAAATATCGCAATGTGCACATCAGCAATATTTGCAAGGTTGTACTGCCCAGTAACGCCCACTTTGCATCTCATTAGAGATACAAAGGGAGGCGTCGGGTAAAAGGGTTATCACCCTCTTGTAAATAGGGCAATATTTGTATCTCCGCTTTTTGGCTTTAAATGCCATAAAACCAGAGATATGGCCCTTGTAAATATGCCCCTACATCATTTCACTAACCCAGACTTGCAGATCTTGCACATCTTGAAATAAACAAGAAGCATACAATTTGCCTTCTACGTCTATTAACAATATTAGCCTATAATTAAGCGGCGATGAATGGCTATCGTTCTTATAGATGTGGTGAAATGAATTCCCTTTTCATGATGATAGTTTTTTATTCGATTTGAAAACTTGGCTAAGGTGTTCAATAACGAGCCCAGAAGGCAATGTCGTTCTTGAATAGCACATTCGGGAGTCCGTTTGGACCTGGTTCTCCCTCTGCCTTCAATTTTTTTAAGATCTTCTCTGGGCTCTTGGCATCTATTAAGACTACTGCGATCTATGATTGGGATGTAGGGGGGTATTGTGTTTCACGGTTGCCCGCCTGATTGCTGGCATTTGCAGTGCTTTGTTTTGCTACCTCATTCCCACCAATCGCCTCAAGCGATGTTGTTTCCGGCCTTAAATTCTTATGATGGTTATTCTTTGATGGCCTGTTAGGAAGGAATACATTGTGCGGATGTGAGACACCCACACCTCCTCTGTGATCCCCATATTTGGATGTCAAGTTTGTCCCAAGACCAGTCTATTTATCACACCCCAAAAGTCTTTACTGTTTGGTAGCGTGCTAGACTGCAGGATCTTAGTCCATATTCCTTCTTGAGGTTTCTTTTTTTACTTCCAACATTCCTTAAGGTACAATGATCTCAACTTCCGAAGTTGGCATTTTTCAGATTTTTTTCCTTTCTTTTGTATCCAATGTGCCTCTTCTCACTTCCCTTGTAACTTGATTTTTCAGTTCCTGCACCTCCCTTGTGAACCAATTCGGCCTCCTTAATCCCCATGTAGCTAGGTTTTCTCAATTTTCAAGTAGGGAACTGACTTGACTGGAAATTTTAACAACAAAAATACTAATTAGGCTTGTACAAGCCTTGTCACGATTCCCTCCACCTATATTGGTCTCGTCTGCCTTTTCTACATTGTACACAATGGCCATAATTTGTTCTATGTCCGAGCCAAGCCATTGTAATCCTTTTATGTTGTAACCCGTAGACATTGAGGATAAGCCGTTCACTGTTCTTAATTTTGGGGTTGATATTCTAGTCTGAAAACTTGTGGGAAATAGTCGTTTTCTGAACAAAAAATTATTTTAAATTAATTTATACAAGGTAAATTTTCTATGTTTATTAATGTGTAGTCTATGTGTGAACGTCTCCTTGGGCTAAGGAAAGTTTTTGCTGCCGGCGTGTCCTTCCTTGAGGTGCCATTCACTATCTGCAAACCGTGATCTTCCAATTGTTGGCGGTAATTGGCAGAAGCTTGGATTTTTATTTTTCTGATTGAGATTGAAATTAAAATCATAATCCCCTGAAATTATGAAGTATGAGTGTTGATAAACGTTTTATAGCGACTTTATATGTTCAACCAGGGTTGCCATTGTGCCTGTTTTCTGAGTTTTACTTGGATGAATATATACAATCGGGAGGAGTTGTGACTTTTATGGGTGTTGAATGAGTTTTTGTTTCTATTTTGATTGTAAGTAGCCATTCGATGCCTAGGTCAATCGTTTCTTGTAATCACTTGTATTTTGGGATGTATATATATCAAGAGACACCCCTTTGCATGCCCATAGTTTGACTTCCTTTCTGCGGGGATGTGATGTTCCACGTAGCCTACTATTGGTGTAGGACTTAGGCTCCATGCTTCCTGTAATAAGATGAGGTCAACATTTTGGAGGAATACCATTGTATCTCTGTCATACAGCATTTTTTCCAAATCCATTTAACATAATTGTGCTCTATTAGCATCAGGACCAACTTGGGTTCAAGACTTCATGAATCTAGGGCCATTCCTGCTTTGTCTCCACTGTTGGGACCAGTTGGGCCTGTCTGGAGCTAACACTGGAAACTAATTTCACTAGTTTTCATTTTTTTATTTTAGACAAGAATAATTCTGCTTCCATCACTCCCCTCAGTACCCTGTGCCTATTTTCGTAGCTTGTGGGCCGAGGCCTACTTGAGCTTTGGTTGTTAGTTGATGTTTCTGGGGGGAGTAATGGGCCCATAGAACTTGGTGGTTCTATCTTCCATAGCTCTATCTCCCAGTTTTGAAAGAGCTCCTGCTGATCCAACACTTGTTTTGCTAACTCGCTTGTGGCACACATAGTTAGGGTTGCTTCTCTGTTCTCTGGTCTGGAGGAGGTTTGAATTCTATTGAGGTTAAATGTGATGAATTGATATGCGCCAACACACATATGTCCTTCATTTATTTTATTATCGCCCATTCATTCAAGATGTCAAACTTTCCTTTAGATGAACAGTTGGGAATGAACATGAGGTTTGTAGAATGATGCTCCTGTGGGTGCCCCTTGGGCAGATTGCCCAGCATTTCAGGGCCTGTCCGAAGTTGTTCCTGAGAAAGATCTTCCTGCTTTGAATTTTGAACTTGGGACTTAGCATGAGGGATGATCTGAATCTCCTCTTTACAGGTAACTAGATGACTGTGTTGTAACTGGGCAATTCTTTTCTTCAAACTAACTTGAGAAGTTTCTATTGCAGAATGCTTTATCCGCACCCGACTGTCGAAATTTGTTGAAGTTGGACTTTCTTAAACTTTGGTTTCAGTGAGTGTATCTACTGCTGGTATACATATATACTTGCGATTTTGCATTTAACAGGTTTTTGTAAGATTATTGTTGTTGGAATAACTAGTTTTGCTTGCGCAGCCAGGGTTGGCGATGTTTCTGCTGTTTTGTTTTTCATAGCCCAACATTTTCCCTGTGCTCCATTTGATTGTGTTTTTACTTCTGGTAAGATGTCATTCAGAATGTTTGGTATTGGCTGTAATTTGTCCAAAAATGTTGTGCGGTGGGTGACAAGGAGTTGTTGGGTGCAGTTATAATCCTGGGCACTCAGGATCCGGTCATTCAGTGATTGAAGTTTTTTGTCTATGCCAACTATGTGGACAGCCAGGGTGTTGAGGAGGTCCACCTGTATTTCTTGTTTATCTGATTAATAGCGGGTGGCCAATGATGTTACCTCCATTGCATTTAAGAGCGCCACCCAGGTGAAGTCTACCTGCATGTTACTTTTTTCGGGGTTTACAACGGCATCCTGTGGAAGTGACCTTGCTTCTATTCCCTGTTCCAACTCTTGTTTGGTTCCTGGTTTAGGACCATTTTGCCCTTCTTTGAACAGTTTAAAATCCATACGAGTTTGCCGTGGGACTGGTCACGATCCTCGTCATTTGGTTCCAGAGAATTTAGTTCCACTTTCAGCAGAGTCAACTTAATTGGACTTAATGGTGCATTAGTCTCATGGAATACATTATTTTCATTTGACGAGGGGCTAAATCCTTGATTAAAGAACGGGCTCAGATTAACTGTGTTTATATCCAAATTCGGTCCTTTCCCTGTTGATGTAGAGGAAAGATGTTGTTTGTCAGCGTTTACTTATTTGCCTTGTGTCAGAGATGAACTTTCTGAAAATTCTCTCATTGGTTGGTCCTGTGTTACGAGTTGCTCTGACTGTTTTTTGCTCTTAATTTGCATTTGGATTGAGCTTAGTGAGTCCCAGTTGCTGAGCCATGAAAGCTTCAGTGTTGAGAATGATGGCGATGAATTTGCTTTGTGCACTTGAATTTGAATGGTGCGTATATTTGCAGCCGTCATCATCTGTCGAACTCCTCCCCACCCAGCCCCACCGTTCCGCCGCTCCTACCTGCACGGGCCGTGACTGTATATATGAGCTAAATGGTTCGCCAGTAGGTACCATGTTCAGGAGATGCGAGTCTGGCCTCTGTGCAGGTCCCTGTTGGGGGTCTGCTGAACAGTCTATATTATCACATGTGACTGCTCTGTCAATTCTTTTTTGTATCAGGAAGTGCGTTATATTGTGTTCCATTCCTTTAGTCATTTTTGATCCCTTTCTTGTTTTCAGTTTTTTTTCTACTGTCTCTACTTTTCCTTCTTCGTCTGGGCATGTCACTGGATTGATGTGAGGTATCCTAGGTTCTTTGATGCCTTCTTTTTGTTTTGACCCGAGTCACCCCTTGGCCTCCCAGACCTCATTTTTTGGTCTGTGTGTTATATGTCACGGTGAGACTTATACTGCCACTGATACTGTTTGGTCTGATCACCCAGTAACACAATGGGGAGCTTTTTGTGTTATATCCTCCTATGTGGGTTGCATGTAGCCCCCAGCAGCAGTTGTGATTACAGTATTAAAGTCAACGACAGTGTTTCCTATGATGCGGCTTAATCCTGTGTGGATTCTTCTATGAAATTCCTCTCTTGCTTTGGGATATAACTAAACACAGGCGGTGGATGTAGGACTGGTTTTAAGTCTACGTGGGGATATAATGATTGCAGCGCTTGGTCTTACTGCCCCCAGCTGGGCAACTGCCAGGGCCGAAGCTCGCCTTGTCCTCCTTTCCTTCCTTGCTGCCTGCACCTCGTCCCGGCTTTTCCAGCTCCTTTAATCCTTAAATCCTACTTTCGAAGTTATGTGCCTTCTTTATCTCATTCTTTTTGGCTCTGTGGATTATCCTGGAGTTATCATAGCTTTTGTTTGGGGGGCAGCAGTGCATGGCAAGTGAAAGGCAAGTGGGAACACACTAGAACCCCTATCAACCACACTCAGTCCCAGCTGGGCCGCTTCCGTGAGGGACCAGTCTCTCTCTTCAAGGAGGCCGCCAAAAGGCCTCCTAGGCTTGCTCACACCTACATCCCTCCTCTTTTAAGGATGGTGCAGCTTTTGAGTTTTTATTCTGGGGCACTGTGCTCCCAGCTTCTATGCAATTTAATGTGCCCTTGTCGGGTCCTGCCGGCTCTTACTCCTAATCTTACTGGGTGGGTCTCGGCCCTCGGCCCTCCTCGGCCATCCTGACCTCGCAGCCTCTGAGCCTCAGAAGCTCAGCAGCTCAGCCGCTGGGCTGCTGAGCCAGCAGACCTCCACTAGCTGGAAACTGGAACCGAGAAGCTGGTCAAGCAGGGTGCAGTATGTGGTATGTTAGTGCTGCAGAAGTGCAATCGATCGCTGTGAGACCCCACCCAGTTAGCGTCTGGCATCTGTTGCTAGTGTTGGCATGAGTGTTGGAGCCGCTTCGTAACTCAGCTACTGACAAGCTGTACAATTCAATACTGTACCATACTCCACTCTATGCCACTCCCCTCTGTGCCACTCCACTCTATGTCACTCCATTTTACAACACTCTACTACACTACGACACTCTACACGCCTTCACTTTATGACACTCTACTCCATTCTATGCCACTCCACTCTACAAGACTCTACTCCACTCTATGCCACTCTACAACACTCGACTTGATTTTGTGTCGCTCTACTCCACTCTACACAACTCCTTCTAGGCCACTATAAGCCACATTACTTCACTCAATCTGACACACTACTCCATCCACTCTACTCCACTACTCCACTGCACGCCACTCCACTCTATGTCACTCTATGTTACTCTATGTCACTCAGCTTTATGACACTCTATGCCCCACCACTCTATGACACTCTACTACGCCCTATTACCTAGCTGTCGCTAACACCAGTTAGCAACAGCTAGTAGGAGATAGCGATCATCTCAGGGCCCACTTTGCATGTCAGCGATAATTATCGCTAATGACATGCAAAGTGGGCGTGCCAAGATGTTAGCGACTGGTCGCTATCTCCTATTACCTACTTTTGGAAATATTTGTGCTAAGCGCGAATATCTCCAAAAGCTAACGCCTGCCCAGAGCAGTTCTTAGCCATGTTATCCAATGGTAGGTGGATAACATGGCTAAGAGCATTAGCTCGATATTGCATGAATATCGCTGACTTCGGCTGATTTTTATCGCTTTTGAGATACACTTTGATAATAGCAAGGTTTATCTGTGATAAAAATCGTCAGAGCTCGGCGATAATAATATTGCCGCTAAGCCAACATAGCGATAATTATCGCTAGCTGTTGGTAATATGCCCCACTGTTCTTGGAATTTGTGCATACCAACCCTTGGGTGCGTTATTTGAAGTAACCAATTTCGTAGACTATATATCTCTCTCTCCACTACAGCACTAACTGAATTTTCTGTAACCCGGTCCTGATGATACATACATCTTGACTTACATACAGGTTGAAACGCCGTCAATTGATCAGCGCATTCTTGGGCGTTTATTGGTTCCTATAACTTGTTGATTACTATATGTCCTCTTAAAATGTTGTTGTTTTTTATTGTTTTGTAACCAATTTCCAAATTATATTTCTTACACCATCTTCGCCGCTTTGTACACTTTTCAACGTGTCACTTGCGCAGTTCACTTCTTGCATGAGCACTGACGTGCGCCTTAATGTTTGGGTTACACCCACATAAAATATAAATAGTGCTGCTACACTACTTGTATTTATATCCGGCATGCAATGAACCTCTAGCAACAACCAGAAGTGCGCCCTCCAGACTGCTCACAGCGCTATCAGGCTACTTTAACGACTGAAGTACGTTGCTTAATAACAAACTAGTGTACATTAGCACAAACAGAGAAAAATAATTCAACACTCTTTAGCCAGACATGTAGACCTCGAATTTACAAATCTACTCACGCCTCTAGTTTGTCTGGATTCCTTTCTCTCAGTCCAACCAGACCTATGCAAGGTGTGCACCACAAAACGTTTAACTTATTTTTGGTGCCTGGGTGTGACCGTCCTTATGACAATGCACGCCCTTTTACCTGAAATTACAACCCAGGCTTCAAATGAGCTTGAATATGATCTCATTCGATCGACAACACCCTACTAGAATTTATTTGCCACGATTTTTATTGTGCCAGCCACTTCATATCTGGTTCAGCTGTCATCCTACAGATACACCACCAAGGAAATTTGCATCAGGCAAATGGGCGTAATTTCTGAACCTAGACCTGCTAACTTTTTATTCAGTGAAATGCAGTTTTTCCGGATGTTTCGTGGCATTGCCTCCAGTTAAGAACTTTGCTTACAGTAACTGTCAGGGTTTATTAAAAATGAACCCAGCTTCTGTCTCTGAGAAAACCAAAATAGGTATTCAAGGAATGCTACCCTGACATTGACTAGGCCGGATTTCAGGCCATAATTGTTTGCACACTGTGTCTTCACAAATAATGACAATGTAGCAGCCTTACTCCTGCTCCAAGAGGAAGAGTCCATTCAAAAGATAGACAGGAACATGGCCTGAGTTAATACCAGTGGCTGACAATAATTCAAGCACTGGCCTTTTTTTAGGCTTGGTGTGTACTGGGGATTGCTCCATTCATGTAAAAACTTAATTGGGTTTATTCAAAAAGGTAAATTTACATGTGATTAAATCTTATATGTGGAAATTTACTCTTACACTTTGAATTAAATCTACTACTTTTGGGTAGTCGCCATTTACAAGTGTAAATTTACTACAAAGTGTAAGTGTAAAGTTACTACTTCAACATTTTCACACCTAGGTAGGAGTCTCAACTACCAGGGTTGCAATTTCAATATGATAAGCTATATGGAAACTGTGAAATGTTTATTAAACTTAAAAACAACAATAACATATGTTTATGTAAAATAATGATGTAAATCATTTTATATATTTATTTTAAATATAGAACAAAATAAAAAATCCAGCGGTATTATTTACTTAATTTTGAAATAAATATTTAATTCATTTAAATATCTTTAAAAAAATTGTTTTTAAGGCGCTTGAAAGAAATCTAAAGTAAAATGTTTGTATGTAGTAATTATGTGGTAAAAAGTACTACAGCTATGTACAAAATTAATTTAAATTAATTAATTTATCTGTAAAAAATAACGGTACATTTATTTTTTAATAAAAACGGTAAATAAAAAACAAATTATTTGTATTCATATATGTTTTTACATTCATTGCAATGTATATATATTTTTTAAGAAGTCAAAGTAAATTAATTTACTTTAACATGCGGTTTACTTTTACGCCCCTGCCTCCATTATTTTCTATGGGCAGGTGGTGCAGTACCAGTGGTTGGCCGTTTGTGGTAATGGACGTAGCCCATTTAGGAGCTGGAGTACATTTACTAATCATTTACTGTCGTTTTAAGTCCTTTTTGGCTGTCATAACTTTAGAAGTGTAGTTTGTGAATACAAATAGGTTTACTCTTTTGTGGGTGGATGCATGTCCCTCCCTAAAACCCTCTTTACTTCTCCCTAAGCCCCTCCCATTTAATAGTAATTATTCCCCATTTTCCAGCCCCTTTCCCCTGACCCTCCCATATTTACTGCTAAAATGTAGGCCTATGTCAGCAGAGATCTCTGTAGTCGGGGCAGAGCTCCCTGCACATAAAGGATAGGAGAGGTGGCTGTAGATATCTCCACATGCAGATTTGTGAATAACATTTGTAGTACGTGAGAAGTACTAGTACTACCAAATGCGGCTTGCGAATAGGCCCCACTGTATTGAATACATACTCTCTACATACACAAAGGGGGTTTGGGACAGCTTGGCTTCTTTGGCTCTAGAAGTTCCTGCCATTGACTATACACATTGTCAATCACATCTGGGATAAGGAGTTGGTTAGTCCTGGCTGTTTGGGTATCTCCTTCCTCCTCCACTGAAATGCATGCAAGTCTATTTAATATCTAAAAAACTACACCCAGTCATTCCACATTCAACATGTCAATGTCATGCAACAGTATGTTTTCGCTACTTTTGTGGGTAAAATCCATGGACAGTATTCCTCGGGCCACAGTGGTAGGGAGCGCCCTGCTGAGATTGCCCTTCAGTCTGCACACTGACCTAACTGTGAATTGTATAGACTGCTCATTCATTGTAATAGCCGCGATGTGGGGTGCTGATCCTAGCAATAATCTTATCTTAGTTGGTGCTTGGAAGTAAGAGTGGTCAGTCTCAGGCAAACTCATCATTGAGACAAAGCAGTGCTGATTAAAACAATTCAGAAGTAAATCTGGCATTGCTAACATGTTGGCCACTTCATTTAGATACAAACATGTAAGAAAATCATAATGCGTTCAAAACTATTTTTAATACCTATATGTTTAGATCACACCAAAAACTGCCCAGAAAGGCAGCAAATTGGCTTGGGACGCTAAAGTCAAACAAGCAATGGTTAAGCTGTTAGTCTAGCTAAAGCGCAGACATACATGCAGACATGTTCATATACATGCAGACATACAGACTGAAGAATACACCTTCCATCATACCCGCTTTCAAAACCCAACATTCATACCAGCACCTGCTTACAGAAAGACATAGATGTAGGCACCCCTGCACACACATCAATTGAAATACCACTGTACATGCACTTGTAGACAAGTTAGTGCCAGGCGTCCTTCCACATAGACACCACAAAGAAACACACCTGGCCAACGGTCATGCAGACACACAAACATTTACAGACTTCGGGGATACATGCCCATACAGGTATTGTATTGTATTGTATTGTAATTGCATTTATATAGCACTTACTACACCTGACGAGTCGTCTAGGCGCTTTTTCGGACAGTAGTACGCTACTCCGGAAACCATAAAGGATTAGTGTTGAATTAGTATAGTGAAATATGAAAGTGTTTTGAGTGGTGAATAGGTTAGTCAGTTTTTTGGATTTAGAAGAATAGCAGAGGGATGGAAGAGGGAAAAAGGTTTGCATTTATAGAGCCCTTGTTACCCCTGATGGGGTGTTGAAGCGCTTTTTTCGGCTAGTAGCACGCTACTCGGGGAACCCATAAAGAATTAGTGGTGAATTAGTATAGTGAAATATTAAAGTAATTTTAGTGGTGGATATTAGTCAGTTATTTGGATTGAGATGGATAGCAGAGGGACAGAAGAGGGAAAAAAGGTTTGCATTTATGTAGCACTTGTTACACCTAATGGAGTGTTGAAGCACTTTTTTGGCAAGTAGCACGCTACCCCAGAACCCATAAGGATTAGTGGTGAATTAGTATAGTGAAATATGAAAGTAAATTGAGTGGTGGATATTAATCAGTCATTTGAATTGGCAAGGATAGCGGAGGGATAGAAGAGGTGCTTCCTCTCTCATTCTATCTCCACATCTTCTCCTTAATCCTTTATTGCTTATTGAAGAGTGTGTGTACCAGAAGAGATCTTGATCTTGATTGTCCCACGCAGGTACTATGGGGTGTTTAATGGAACACCCTTGTAGATTAGAGTGATGAGTCTGAATTCACATCTTTTTTCACTGGGGACCCTTAGACTGTGCAAAGGATTTGCGCAATGGGACCAAATAGGTATTTCCACGGTAGGGGACCTGTGGGACAAAGACACAGTAATAACGTTTCCATTCCTTCTCTTCTCCTCCTCTCCTTTCTTTATCCCTATTTCCTTCCTCTACGTACTTTTCATTCTCTTCACCATAGAGACGTCAAACCTATTGGCTTTGCCAATGCTCACTTTGTTCTACTCACTACATCTCTCTTTGACTTGATTCGTGTAGTAAATGGTTTGTGCTAGGTGTGAGAGCGAAGACTCGAACAGGATGACCCTGTCCTCCATGGAGGTGAATGGCTCAATGTAGGGTAGGCAATATAAGTTTGGCTGGGTGAAATTGTCTGTTGAATGTGCCTGCGTGGGAAGCTTGTATACTGGTGCCATCTCGGACACTGGGGTGAATGTAGTTCAGCGAGCTCCACCAGACTGACTGATGTGGCTGGGGGCGGGAACCACTCCCGGAAAGTATATGGGATAAACAACCCAAAGTACCCTCTGCCATACTTTATATGGACATTTAGCTATTTATTTATTTATTTATTTATTTATATGTTTTAAGAAACATGGGCCAGGCACCTGGGCGTCGGAGTGCACCATACAACATTAAAAACATTAATCTGATTAATTAGGCATAGAGACAGTAAACAGCAACACGGAGAAAGAAAAACAGCACTTAAGGAAAGAGTGGACGACCCGAAAGATTTACATCAAGATTTGGAATATTATATGTCAGATGTTTTGGAGAAAGAAAACATAAAGAAGACAGTCAGCAGAGGACTAGATGACCAGTTGGATTTCTCGTCCCTGAGCGGTGGGGAGACTTCATAAGGCTTCCGTGTGTTAAGGGTGAGCTCTGCATATGCCTTGCCACTTGGTCAATCCCTGATAAGGAATGATGTAAGTTCATTTTAGAAAGTGTTCGGAATTGGGAGCTTTCCTCACGAAGAGAGTTCTAGAATTTTGGTCAGTTACTGAGAAAGCTTGTTTGAGGGTCCTTCCTTTCGGGCTTGTGGAGTTTTCAAACTTAATCCTTTATTGCTTATTGAAGAGTGTGTGTACCAGAAGAGATCTTGATCTTGATTGTCCCACGCAGGTACTATGGGGTGTTTAATGGAACACCCTTGTAGATTAGAGTGATGAGTCTGAATTCACATCTTTTTTCACTGGGGACCCTTAGACTGTGCAAAGGATTTGCGCAATGGGACCAAATAGGTATTTCCACGGTAGGGGACCTGTGGGACAAAGACACAGTAATAACGTTTCCACAGCTTCAGCAGCAATATGGCCTTAGACCCACAGAAACATATAGATACGTACAAATCAGACACGCACTACTCCGGGCGATTCCAGCGGGCACTGACATACCGGAATCCTCACCAATGGAGGATAGACTACTAACAGATTTTATGCAACACAAAGCGACCTCTCTTACCTACAAAAAACTAATCAACAATCTGGAAGACCCTACACTGAAACGGAAAGAAAAATGGGAAAGGGAGGTAGGTGAGGTGGACAAATCGGAATGGAATGAGGCATTAGCCTCCCCGAGAGAGGTGGGATTGTTGGCAAAGTTCAGACTGGTGCAACTCAAAATTTTACACCACATCTATTATACTAGAACTCTGCTCCATAAAATACATAGAGCACCACATCCCTTTTGCCTGCGGGGCTGCGGGGAGGAGGGAGCACTGTTTCATACATTATGGGACTGCTCACGTATACAGGAATTCTGGAAACAAGTAATGCGTACTATCTCCCAAACACTTAAAATCTCTGTTTTGCCTGAACCACGCAAATGTCTCCTAAACATCTGGGATCCCAACGACCTGGACAGATATGGTCTAATCTGGGCTACACTGGCCATGACGGTGGCTAAGCGATATATCGCGCAGAAGTGGGGGGCTCCAGAGCTACCCACGGTGAACAGATGGGCTAAAAATATGGATGCACTAATGGTTATGGAGAGGGCGGTATATGTCTTTCGAGCTTCCACCTGTAAATGGAACAAGGTTTGGGCAGCTTGGAATGTCTATAGAGGTGAGATATGTGAACCTCTGCCGGAGGGAGATGAACTAGACTCCGAAGGGGAAGATGAGTAGTAGATAGGGAAGGGGATGGCCGCCTGTGAGGGCCAAATGTAATGGCGGTTTAGAACAAGGTGACTAGGCAGTGACGGAAGGGCATGAAGGCTTGCTAATGGAGAGAACGGTGTGGAAACACAACTGGACATGATGACTTATGTTTGGGGGGGGGGAGTTTTACTAGGTTCATTAAGATGGGGGGTCATGTTAAGCAACACGATTGGGACAATATTTGGTACAGTCCAATGACTGATAATTGGACATATAAGAATGGTTACATTATCTTTAGAGTGGGTAGGTAAAGTCAATGTTAGAAATTGTTTGATACATACTGCATAGTACAGAGAAATTACTGTGGAAAAAAGAAATTTATGCCTCAATGTAACAAGATAAATGCTTAATATGCCTTCATGTCAATAAAGATTTTCAAAAAAAATAAATTGCTATACTCCTGATTACCACGAGAAAAGTCGATCGAGTTAGTTTGAACAAGTGTGGGTCTGTGGGAGAGAGGAAGTTGTCAATTCCTTTCTATACTGTTGGGACTAAGCGGAGTGTTGTATTGGCATCACAAACTGCAGTGTTTAGAAATGGGTGGCGCTAGGAGGATAGCTTTCATTTTGATAACATTATTTTACATCTACAGTACATATTTTTATTTTTGTTTAATATATGTGTTTGTTTATAGAAGCTCTGACACAACGAGAGAACATTACGCTATTGTCTTGAAAAAGAGGGTTCAACTTGAATAGACCTTCGAAACGTCGACAGCAGCTTGCCATAAATCTTTTTTTTTTTAATTCTTTTTATTGAAGTTGTATTCAGGTTTTATGCAGCATAGATCGAAAAACACAGAAAATCACAGCAAAGTAAAAATTACATTTAGTTTCAACTTAACGTAATGTCAAAACAATTTACTCAAAATAACATCCCCAGATTTGATCGAATTTTCTAATGCCCCCAACTCTTTGAGCATATAACAATTCACTTTTCCTAACCCTTTTCATTTTTTCCAGCCATTCCTGCAGCGTCGGGATATAGGTTGAGAGCCAATTCTGCAATAGTAAAGATCTAGCCACGGCCATTATAATATAAATCAATTTTGCCAAGTGACTAGAAAATGTACAATCAGGATCATAACCAAATAATAACATCGTTGCATTGCATGGGACTGATAACATACAATAAGTTTTTAAAAAACCAATAATTTCTTCCCAGAAATGCTTAATTTTAGGACAAAACACTATAATGTGTGACCAATTGGCTTGTTCGCAATTGCAATGTCTAAAGCAGAAAGCAGATGCATTGTTATACATTTTAGCAATTATTACTGGCGTGCGATATAATAGCCACTTGCTAAAATACAACATCCGGCGCCAATTGGCACCACGCAGTACACAGAAATTAAACTGATTAATAGTTTTCCATATTTCCTGTGACAATATTAAATTTTCCTGAGTGTACCATTTACGGATAGCTTTAGCAGTCAACTCTACCTCCCGGCTTTGAATCAGACACTGTTTCCATGCTCCGGGTTTCTTCTCCGAGTTATTAACAAACAGATCTAAAACAAGAGTAGAAGTATAGTTCGAAATGGTACCGGGGTCTAATTGTGCCAACATAGGATAAATTAAATTAGAATAGGAACCAATTAGCAAAAAATTGCCAACAATTCGACCTGACATCTCGATGACAGAGAGCCAAGTCCCGCTGACCAAAAAGTCTGCTAATGTTCTGAACCCGGCCCGGCCCCAATTTTCTATAACAATGGGATCGATTTTAATCTTTAAAAAGGAAAACACTCCCATTAAGGGAGTTAGGGGGGGCGTGGCTAGGGCGCCGATGTAGGTGGACGCGGGACTCCGGAGCTCCTCCGTGCCCGCCTCGCACCACCACACATCCTGCACCCCGACTCACTCCTTGACCCCCCAACAGTGCCCAGGTGGACACCAGGGGCACGCAGGGAGATTTTGGAGGACCGGGGGCCCCTGTAACTGCCCCCACCGGACTTCTATCGGTGAGCGCGGCACACGGGGACGGGAAAGCCCAAAATGGCGGCCGCCGTCCTGACGAGACGCGCCTGGTGACGGAGCCCGAGCGAAGGGGAGAAGCCCCCTAGAGCTGAGGTGGCGGGCCACTGGTGAGAAGAGACCCTCCGGGAGCGGGCAGCGGTGAGGGGCAGAGGCTGCCACCCTCGCGGGCGGATTTGGGGGACCGGGGAAAATCGGCCTGCCTGACCCCAAAATGGCGCCGACAGGGACCCGGCGATCGCCTTAGCGGCCGGCTGGAGACCCACTGGACCCGCGTGGGGCACTGAGACAGCGTGGGGCACCTGACCTGCCCCCCTGGTGGTGATCTGAGGGGAGAGCCTGCACCACGGGGGATCTGGGGACACGCGAGTGCGGCAGGCGGCGAGAAGAGTGGGGGACGAGGTACGGGCTACCTTCCCCCACGCGCCTTTGACTTTGAAGGCGGGAAGAGGCACCTATCTGGCCTTGACGGTCGTTTGCTGGGCCGCGGTGGCCGCGTGGGGTGCTGGACCTGCGGAGAGCACCTCTCCTGCCCTCCTAGCGGTGGCAGTACCAGGGAGCCTGCGCCACAGGTGATCGGTGGCACATGCGTGAAGAGGGCGACGGGGGGAGCAGGGGACGAGTTGCTGGCGTCCCGCCCTCATGAGGCGCTGAAGTAAAGGACGGAAGAAAGCGCCTAACTGGCCGGGGACGCCCGAATACAGGGGGCCACACTGGGACTGGTGATCAGTGGCGCACACCCTGCCTGAGCCTTCCAGGTGCCCTGACCTGGGGCGCTGGTGCCCCACGACGCTGGTGGGACAGGACCTGGCCTTTGGACGATACCGCGGACCGGACCCCGCGAGGCGCAGGCCCAGAGATCGAAAGGGACGGCGGACCTGAGGAGGACGGGGAGCGGGAACATCGGCGGCCGCTGCGGAGGCATCGGACGAGCGTTGCCCGCAAGGATGGTACGTGGCAGCAGGAAGAAGGGCTTCGAGACCCTGAGGCTGGACGACCCGGGGCACCCTGACGACGACGTCCCGCCTGGGGGGGGAGCTGGGGGCTCGGCCCACCCGCGAGACCCCTCCCTGGGAGACATTATGCAGGCGATTGTGGCATCGCGGGAGGCTCTCGAGAAGCGCATAGACACCATTGGGTCGGACCTGACCCTACTGAAGGACGACCACAAGAAGCTGAAGGAGCGAGTGGCGACCTCTGAAGTCACCCTGAAAAGTCTCCCAGGGGACGTAGTGGAGCTGAAAAAGTCGCTGGCGGACATGGCACAGAAAGTACGGGTGCTGGAGCTCCGAGCGGAGGACAGTGAAGGGCGCTCTCGGCGCAATAACCTCCGCCTCGTTGGGGTCCCTGAAAACACAGAGGGGCGGGACGCGGTCACCTACCTGGAGGGCTGGCTGCGATCTGAGGTGGCCCCGGAGGGGCTCTCGCCGTTCTTTGCCATTGAACGGGCACACAGGGTCCCTGCGCGTCCCCCCAAACCGGGGGCGCCTCCGCGCCCGATTGTACTGCGCCTCCTGCACTTCAGGGACAGAGACCACATACTGCAGAAGGTGAGAGATGTCCCGGACCTGAGAATCGACAACAGCAGGGTCATGATCTTTCCGGACTTCACCAGAGATGTGCAAAAACAGCGGGCCTCCTTCCTGGCGGTCAAGCGAAAATTGAGGTCGCTACAACTGCCCTATGCTATGCTGTTCCCGGCGCGGCTGCGGGTGGTCGATAGAGAACGCACACACTTTTTTACAACGCCACAGGAGGCCTGGAGCTGGTTGGATGCGAGGGGGGAGCCGAACACGGACCCCACACCACAGACCCCTCCCAGGAGACACTCCACGGAAACGACACCACCGCGACGATCTGGCTCCCCTTCAGACTGGCAGCAGGAACGGGCCAAGGCGGTGCAGGCAGTGGTGGCCATCAGCCAGGGGGACGCCAGCCCCTCCAGCAGCGCGTCGGAGCAGTCGAAAGCCAGTGCTCCCAGCCCTGGCTCCAGCAGCGGGCACGAGCTGTCAGAGACAGACATGCCGGTGGTGACTCCCCAGACGGCGGATGGTATCCTTGGCTGAGGAGGCTCGTGGGACACTGGCCACATAAGTAAGGTATTGGGGCGTGCAGGCGGGGGGGCCACTACTGGACGCTATGCAGTGAGGTGCGAGTGCCCCCCGGGACTTCTTACTGAGACCTTGGGGACGGGGAGAGTCGGGAGACCTCTCCTGTTTGCTGTTAGGGGTGTGGGGCGGGGGCGGGGGGTTTCGGGCCTGTATGGAGCCGGCATCGCTGCCTCTCCAGCCCTATTTTGTAGTGACACGCTTTTTGATACTTGAGTTTGGATGGGGTTTCCACGTTGGTTGTCTGTCCGGGGGTGTGGGTGTTGGGGTAGTTTGACTATGCAAGTTGGGGGGGGATCGAGGGAGGGGCCTAGGCGTGCCGGGGGGGTTGCTGAGAGGGCGAATGGGGCTTGGTGGACTCTGACATGGGATCCGACTTAGGCTACAAATGTCTCACATGGAACGTAAGGGGGATGCACTCGATGCATAGGCGCCATAAGATCCACTCCTATCTGGTCAGGCGGGGCATACACATAGCCTTCCTTCAGGAAACCCATCTGCTGGACAAAGAGGGGAAGGCGCTACAGAGGCGCTGGAGGGGACAGGTCTTTCACACAGGTTACTCTGCTTATGCTAGGGGGGTGGCCGTCTGGATACGGGCGGGGGTCCCCTTTCAATGCACACAACAGGTAATTGACCCGGAGGGGAGATATATAATGGTACGAGGCAAGCTGGACGGGAGGGACCTTAACCTGGGTTGCGTGTACGCCCCGAATGTGGACCAACCTGCATTCCTCTCCCTACTGTCCAATAAACTAGCCCAGTTCTTAGTGGAGCCCCTGCTACTGGGCGGCGACTTTAACAGTGTGGCTGACACCGCCATGGATAGATCCCACCCCCCCCTTCCGAATGCACCAGCTGGTAGACTCGCACTCGCGCGCTCAGCCTGGCAACGCCAGTGGGGACTGGTCGACTCCTGGAGGGCTAACCACCCGGCGGACAGAGACTACTCATTCTTCTCCGCCCTTCACGAGTTACATGTCCGTATTGACGCCTTCCTGTGCTCACAGGACGTGCACGCGGAAGTGTGCCACAGTGAGTACCTCACGCGCTCGATCTCGGACCACAACCCGCTTCTCGTGCGGCTGAGCTGGTCGCAGATCCGCCCGAGAATACCGGCTTGGAAGCTCCGCCCTGAGGCACTGGAAGATCAGCTCTTCCGCGCCACGATCGCCTCGGGCATCGAGGAGTATTTCCAGGTGAACGCGGGCACGGCGGGTTCGGCCACAACGGAATGGGACGCTTTCAAATCCGTACTACGGGGCCAGTGCATTGCGACGTCATCGGGCGTGCGGAGAACACTACTGGCAGAAATTGAGAAGGAGGACGAGACCCTCCGGAGGATGGAGAGAGAGAGACCTGAACGGCCGGACATTCACGAGGCCCTGCTGGGGGCGCGGGAGGCGGTGGCGGCAACGGTGGAACGCCTCCGATGCTTTGATTACAAGGCCTACCTAACGCGGGCGCACTCGGACCGCGACAAATCGGGGGCTCTTCTGGCCTGGTTGGCCAACCCGGCCCGCCGAAGCTCGGTCATCCTTGAGCTCAGAGACCACGCGGGGGCGGCGAGGTTTGATCAGCAGGGGATCAACGCACTGTTTTACGACTACTATACAGAGCTCTACCGCAGCAGGGTCCTCCCTTCGGTGGAGGAGTTCCAGTCCTTTATGGAGGGTCTTGACCTGCCGGAAATGGAAGAGGCGGACGCGAAGCGGCTCGGGGACCGGATCATGGAGAGTGAGGAGCGGGTCGCCATCAAGAGCATGGCGAGGAACAAGACACCGGGCACCGACCGATTCCCTACGGAATTCTATCTCACCTACGTGGATCTCCTGGCGCCCCGGCTGACGTGGCTCTACAACGAGTCGAGGCGGCTGGGCTGTCTCCCTGCGACCACGAGGGAGGCGTTGATTGTCCCCCTACTGAAGCCGGGTAAGCAGCCATGGGACAGATCGGCGTACCGCCCCCTGTCCATGCTCAACCTGGATTACAAGATCCTGAGCAAGGTCTTGGCGACGCGTTTGCTCCCCCACATGCCCGTACTGGTGCATGCGGACCAGTCGGGTTTCATCCCGGCACGCAATACGGCGCTTAATGTGCGACGACTCCTGCACATCCTAGAGGCTGACACATACGATGGCGACGAGGCGGTGGTGTTTGCTGTCGACATGGAGAAGGCCTTCGACAGCCTGGAATGGCCTTATCTCTTCCATGTGCTACGAACGCTGGGCCTTGGCGAGGGCTTCGTCGATTGGACGAGACTGCTCTATACGAACGCGACGGCGAGAGTCAGAACAGGGAGGGCTATCTCTGAGATGTGTGGGGTGGGCAGGGGCACCCGCCAGGGATGCCCTCTTTCCCCCTTGCTGTTTGCCCTGGCTGTCGAGCCTCTCGCGGCGCGGGCCCGGCTGGGCCGGGCTTATCGGGGCCTGGACGTCTATGGCCAAATACACCACATCGCACTGTACGCTGATGACCTATTGATGTTCCTGGCGGACTCGGCGGACTCCCTGCGCGGAGCTAAGACTCTCCTGCAATCGCTGAGTACGGTATCTGGCCTCCGAGTGAACTGGGCGAAGTCCCATCTATTCCCGGCCCGCCCACGGAGAGAATGCCCGCAAATAACGGAAGGCGTGACTTGGGAAGAGAGATGCCTGCGATATCTTGGCACCTCGATCTTTCATGACAATGCTGATGTCCTTGAGGGGAATATCGGTACGGCGATCAGGCACGCTAAGGGGAGCTTCGACTTCTGGGGCACACTCCCATTGTCACTCATGGGGAGGGTGGCGCTTCTCAAGATGGTGACCCTGCCGCGGCTGCTTTACTTCTTCGGGACCCTACCGATCTGGATCCCAGCGAGCTACTTTCGACGGCTGCGGTCAATGGTCATCGGCTTTCTATGGGGGGCGGGCAGGCGTAGGGTGGCCCTTGCCACACTTCTCCGCCCTCGGGCGGACGGAGGTCTAGCTGTCCCAGACTATGAGCTCTACTACTTGGCGGCACAGCTGCAGTGGCTGACGCAGTGGGTGGCACGGGCTAGGAGAGAGGCGGACGGGTCGGGGGAGCCGGCGGGTCCGGTCCAGGTATTATCCCGGATTGTCTTGGGGCTTCCGATGGGGGACTTCCATCTCACGCAGGAGTTTGCAACGGCCAGAAAATGCTGGAACAGATACCGCCGGAGGTGCGGTGTCGCGGTCCCGTACGCACCTGAGATCCCACTTAGACTCTGCGAGACATTGCCGCACGGGGGCTCGTGGCACGGGCTGGACGGCTGGGATCAGCGGGGGCTCTCGTCCATGGGCGATCTGTATGAAAACGGGGCGATGTTGCCCTTCGACCTCCTGCAAGAGCGCTTTGAGCTGGCGGGGGGGGACTTCCTCCTGCATGCGGCTTTAACGGCGGCGATCCGCAGGCACTGGGGGGCGGGCATGTCGGAGCCGACGCTGTCGCTGGGCTGCCAGTACGTCGTGATGATGACGGGGACGGTCAGGGCGGTCACGTGCCTATCCCGACGCATGGTCTCGGAATCCACCGCTCCACTGTTGGCCTTGAAGGCAAAATGGGAGGCTGATCTGGCGACTGAGATCCCCGAGGAGGCCTGGAATGGCATACTGGAAAGGGCCCGGAATGGCACGCGCAACGCGAGATTCCAGCTGGTGCACTTTTATGTCCTACATAGGGCTTACCTAACCCCTGACAAACTACATAAGTACTTCCCGGCCCACCCGGCGTCCTGCCCGCGTTGCCCGGCGGACCCAGCAGACTTCCGGCACATGTTCTGGTCCTGTCCCGAGCTGGGACCCTTTTGGGAGGAAGTAGTGGAGGTTCTGAGGGAGGTGACGGAGAGGGACCTGCAACTCACCATGGCACATTGCATGCTACACTGGTTCCCGCACACATCGAAGAACAAAGTCACTAGCAAGTTCCTGGACTTGGGGCTCCTCCTGGCGAAGCGGGCCATTACGTCCCAGTGGAAGGCGCCCCGGGGCCCCGTGGTTGAGCGCTGGAAGGCTGAGCTGCTTAAATGGGCTAGATGTGAGGGTGAGCTTCGCCTGCGGGCCGCACTCAGGATAGACAATGACATGGCACTGGAGAGAGCCAGGGCGTGGGAGGGGCTGGTCCTCGATCTCATGCGCCTGGACGAGGAAGAAGAGGACTCCCCGGTGCATAGTCCGGCTCAGGCGGGGCACCCGCCCACCGAGGGGACGGCTTAGGCCCACCTTGCTGCTTCACTACCCTTGCGTTCCAATGTGATGAACTATGACTGTTCGCTGATAAATCCTGTTGCCATGTCTCGGATCTGGTCCTACGAGAGGAGATGAGAGCTCGGTTAGGTGACTCTCTGGCACGCCTGGGGGGGTGGGGGGACCGGAAGGGGGCGGGGGGTGGTCGGGGGGGCTCAGGTCGAGGGGGGCGGGGGAGTTGGGGACGAGGGTGTTACGGGGGGAGGGAGGGGGTTTGTTAGAGAGGGGTGTACGTTGACTCCTGATTCCACTGGGCTTGAGACATGAGAGAGGGTGTGTTAGGACTAAAAAGCGGCTCTACCATCTCCCATCCAACTGGTGGCTTTAGATATACACGGATTGTCCCAGCGCAGTTTCTTTTGCCCGTGACTTTGCCGCTCGACCTCAGGGGTGTGAGCTGAATGGCTGTGTGCTACAAGAGTAAGGGGACGGCGCTTCAACTGAATATCAATGGGAATGGTTTGATTATACTGTATGACTCTCTGATTTTGCTGCAATAAAAAAATATTTACAAAAAAAAAAAAAAAAAATTAAGGGAGTTAGTAAATGAAAGGGTGGAAGTGAGTATCTCTTAAGCATTGCATTACGTCGTTTAAAAAACCAATTTAGGATTTTATACCGCACAAATTTGGGAGATTTCGGTACGAACAAAGGGGATGGAATTTGAATTTCTGAACATATCAAATCAAAGATAAAGTTTATAAAACAACTAGTTGCTGCATTCCTGTTCTTAAATCTCTCTAAATACTGTGCAAAATATGCAAAGTAATAATCTTTCAAATTTGGAAGGGAAAGACCGCCATAATCAGTTTCTGCAGTTAATGTCAGTATATCTAATCTGGGTGTTTTTTTTGCCCAAATAAATTTGGAAAACATAGATTCTATTTTGGAGAAAAAAGTACCCGGCAAATAGACTGGAATTGATGCAAACAAAAAATTAAAAAGAGGAAGGATTGACATTTTAATTAAATTGATGCGACCGAGAATAGTCAAAGGCAAAGGGTCCCAACGAGCAAACATTGATTGAACTTTTTTTATTAATGGTACGAAATTGAGTGTATATAAATCCAAGATATTGGGAGAGAACAAAATTCCCAGGTATCTTTTAGGTTTTGAATTAATACAGCCTTGTAAATCTTTGTGTAAAACTGGGTCTGCACCCCCACAAACCAATATTTCTGTCTTTTTTTTATTAATTCGGTAACCTCCTAGAGATTCAAACTCTTCAAAAATTTGAAAAATATGGGTCTGTGATTCCAAATCAGGTTTAATAAGTAACATAATATCATCTGCGTAGAGTTTGATTTTGGCCATGGAGGTAACTGAAGATTTAATCTGAAAACAATTCCTGATAGCAATAGTTAACAGCAACATCGGAATACAAGGAAAAGCACTGGAATGGATCACCTCGTTCCTCTCCGGAAGAACCCAGAAAGTCCGCCTCCCACCATTCAAGTCAGAGGCCACTGAAGTCATCTGCGGCGTACCACAAGGATCCTCACTCAGCCCCACCCTTTTCAACGTATACATGAGCCCCCTCGCGGCCATCGCCCGCCAACACAACCTCAACATCATCTCTTACGTGGATGACACTCAACTGATCCTTTCTCTCACCAATGACCCCAGCACCGCCAAAACTAACCTACACGAAGGAATGAAAGAAGTTGCCGAATGGATGAAACACAGCCGTCTGAAACTGAACTCAGATAAAACAGAAGTCCTCATCTTAGGTACATCCCCCTCTGCATGGGACGACTCTTGGTGGCCGGAAGCCCTTGGAAAAGCACCCATCCCGACAGACCATGCACGGAACCTAGGCGTTATCCTGGACTCTTCACTCTCAATGAACAGACAAGTCAGCGCCGTATCCTCATCCTGCTTCAACATTCTCCGCATGCTCAAAAAAACGTTTCGCTGGATCCCCACCGAAACCAGAAAAACAGTCACCCATGCTCTGGTCACGAGCCGACTGGACTACGGAAACTCCCTCTACGCAGGTACTACCGCTAAACTCCAGAAGAAACTCCAACGAATCCAAAACGCCTCAGCCAGGATCATATTAGACATCCCGCGCAACGAACACATCTCTGGCCACCTGAAAGACCTCCACTGGTTACCCGTCAATGAGAGGATCACTTTCCGACTGCTAACCCACGCACACAAATCACTCTACGACATCGGACCAGAATGCCTCAACTCATGACTGTCCTTCTACACCCCCTCCCGCCAACTACGTTCTTCCAGCCAAGCCCTCGCCACTGTACCTCGCATCAACAAGACCACCATGGGAGGCAGATCCTTCTCATACCTGGCTGCTAAAACATGGAACTCACTCCCCACTTACCTTCGCCTTACCCAGAACCACCTAGCATTCAGAAAGCAACTTAAAACGTGGATATTTGACAAGTAATCCTCCTCCCCTCCCTAAGCGCCTTGAGACCCTCTGGGTATGTAGTGCGCTGTATAAATTCTTTGACTTGACTTGACTAATAAAGAAAGCAAAAAGAATGGGTGATAAAGGGCAGCCTAGACTGCTAATGATTTATTAATAATTATGTTTGCTCTAGCACCAACATACAAATTCTTTATCAAATTGATGATGCGTTGAGAAATGGCAAACTTAGATAAAATAAGAAAAAGAGTTGTTAACATCGTCTTTCATTGTGATTATATGTGCTACAATTCTTTTTTGATACACTGATTCCCCTGTATTTGTAACCGTTGATAAAGTGCTATTTTAACTTTGTATTAACTTTTTTTTAATACACTGTGAATACATATGTATAAACTGTAGATTTCTGTGCCAATACGTTACAAAGACTGGTTTGAACAGTGAATTCTCTGGTTGTATGCTGAATGCATGAGATGAGATTGTTTGCTTGCTGAAATATTTCTTGAGCAGGTGTTTAGTGTAAAGTACTCCCAGGACACTTTTTTTTTGAGTTTCTGTCTGAACTCCAGTCCTTTGGGTTTCCAAGGGTCCCTCTCTTTTTTTCAAATACAAGGTGCTCTGGGGTCAGCGGGGAGATTAAGGGGGTCATTAGGATCGCGGACGGACTTGAGTCCGTCCGCGACCCCAGAGTAGGAGGGAACGTCCGCATGGGCTGCGGCGTTCCCTCCGTGCAGGTTAGGATGTGACCGCCAGGGTGGCGGTCCCATCCTCTATCTTTAACGTTGCGGCAGGTGCAGCTTCAAGCTGCACCCGCCGCAATGTTAAAAATGCATGCACTGCATTTACGTGCACAAAGCGGCAGGCACCGCGCGGTGCTTGCTGCTTTGTTCACAAATATGCAGGGGGGTCCCATAGGTACCCTCCATGTGCACCCCCCACCCCCCCTTCACCCAGGGGGCCCGCAACGGGCCCCCGAAGTGAAGGTCCGTATGCTTTTCCACGGCGGAAAAGCAGCCGCGGAAAAGCATACATTTTACACCATCCTAATATGGCTGGCGGTGTCTGATAGACACCGCCAGCCGTGTTAAAGCTTTTCCGCCGCGGTCGGAAGGCGACCGCGGCGGAAAGGCTGCGGACGGATTTCAAGACCCACCGCCATCCTAATATGGCGGTGGGTCTTTCGAGGCTCCGCAGCGGTTTTCCCGCATCCTCCGGGCCGGCGGTGGCTTCCGCCGGCCTGGAGGATGCGGGAAAACTGCTATCATAATCGGCCCCTAAATGAGGTACTGTCCAGAGTCACATGATGCTGAGATGAGCTGCCGCCAGCGCTGGGATCGAATCTTGAGCCCCAGCTCCAGAGTCAGCTGTTCTGACCCCTGTGTCACACCTCTTTCTTCTGGGCCTGTGTACCCCTCTAGCACCAGTGAGGTTTGAACTTGGCTTGAATTGTATTTCTGACGTAATAAATGCTTTAAGACATGTAATTATGTGTTTCAGGCTACAGGTCAACCCTTATTATGGCTCATATCGAAAGGCGTTTTCTGCTGTTTCAAAATTAGAACATTACAAAGCAGAAAGGGAGGTCTCCTCTCAAATCCAATCCAGGGACGAGGAGTGAAGAGAATAGAAGAAAACAAGGTAGTCCCTCTTACTGACTCAAAAAAGGGGATAGCACTTGCTTATATAATGCCACTGTAACTCACGAGATCTTTACAATTCAAGCCACTCATAACAATTTATAACAAGTTATAAAGATCAACAAATTCAAATAAAATATCTTAGTCATTTATTAAAAGAGTTTTTTACAATGTTAAACATCAAATAACTGTGCCACAGAAAAGTATTAAAAAAGAGTGTCAGCATCATGCAAAAATGATGTACATCTCTCGGGTATACACAATACACAATTTGTAAAATTGTAAAGATCTCGTGAGTTACAGTGGCATTATATAAGCAAGTGCTATCCCCTTTTTTGAGTCAGTAAGAGGGACTACCTTGTTTTCTTCTATTCAAAATTAGAACATCACATGAAACGCAAGTGGCTTGACAACACAAGGTGCTCATGTAAAGCGCTCTGATACCTTCGGGTCTAGATCATGCTATATAAAACTCCCCTAAAAAAAACATTGTCACAGATTGGGCTGGGAGAAGTATGATGAGCTAACAACCAATCTTGCAAACTTGTCTACTGCTGAGCTGGGATAGGATAGCTATTGGCACACTAACAAAAAACATCTATATCAAAATACGATAAATGAGTCATTGTTGGCAGGATACTTATCCTCACAGTAACATCTAGGATACAAATCCTACTTAAATAAGATCACTCCAGAACTATGTCACAGTATGCCCACTTCAGGTTAGGCACACTCCTGCTACGCAACCACAAAGCAAGTGGGACCAACAGGGGATTGCAGAAAGGTTGTGCAAATGTTCTCAGGGATCTAGAAAACATAGTGCATGTTATACTATTTGGTTCAGAACCAGGTGAAGCCTGAAGGAAATCATGGTTGCCATTGGTTAGGCAATATTAGGTAAACACTTCTAGAGCAGCCATGTTTCTGTGTTATAGGACCAATTACGTGATCATCTTTCCAACTGTAGCTCTGTATATTTATGCACCATGCTACAAAGAGCCTTATTTCACAGCTATCCCTGTCAAGCCAAAGATGTTACAGTACTGATCATGTCCTCATTTTGTAAACAGTAGCACTGTACATTTGAACTGCTTTGTTATAAACAAGGGGCACACATGATGGCTAGGCCCAGCAAGTCAAAAGCTGTAGTTAGTTTGATGTCATAACCATCTGTTTTATGGATTGCTTTTTGAAATATTAAGGGGCTTATTTACAAGAAATTGGCATAGGGTAGCGGCGCAAGGCTTCTTGCTCCACTGCCCTATGCCAATTCGAAAGGGCAGGAAAGCACCGTATTTACAAGATATGGTGCATTCCTATCCTTTCAGTCAGCGCTGGTACACATTTTGCAGCCGTGCGCCAAAGCAGGCCCCCTGGTGTTTGCGTTGTTGAGAGGATTGTTTGTGTGCAAGAAAGGGCACCTTCCTACGCAAAAACAATCCTCAGGGGAGTTTTTCTCTTTCTATGTGTGCTGCATAATGTAAGGTACCCCTAAAAATAAGCATTGGCAAAACTAATAGGTCTGGTGTTGGCGGCCTGTCGTTTGGTTATTCTTGTTTTGTTTTGCCATAGTTTAAAAAATATATATTGTTTGGGAAGCTGCTGGGTCTTCATCAGCCAAAAAAAGAAACATTGGCTATGGGCAAAAAAATATTTAGTTGACAAAAAAGCACACATTACCATAGTACTCTCTGGCCCTTAATGAAACTACTCTGTGTAGGATGTGCTCATTGTCAAAGGACAGTATGACATACCTTGTACTGAAGTCAGCCAATCATTGAAGTGGACTGATGTGAATGACAAAACCACAGACTAACGGATGAAGTTTGGCTAAAAACCCTCATAAGTAAGTATGTTGTACTCATAATTTTAGTGCAATCAAAAGGTCTCAGTTAACTCACTCCTAAAAAGCCAATTGACCTGACCTTGTTTGTGAGCCTCTTACCTTTAAGAAAGAAGATAAGAAAGAAAGAAGGCACAAAAGAAATAAAGGTGGAAGAGAATAAGGAAAGTAGAAAACAAGAATGAAAGAAAGAGGGAATAAAAAGACTGACAAAAGAAAAAAGGAAGGAATGAAAGAGAAAGAAAGAAAGAATAGAAAGCAAGAAGGAGGGCTAGAAAGAAAGACGAAAAGAAAGAGGGCAAGAAAGAGGGGAAAAGAAAGCTAGAGGAAAAGAAAGAAAGAAAGAAGGAAGGAAAAAAGACAAAAAAGGAGTAGGAAAAAAGGAATAAAAAGGCAAGAACGTCGCAAGGAAAGAAAGAAGGCTAGAAAAGAAAGAAAGGAAAGAAGGAAGAAAGAAAAAATCAAGATGTAAGTAGGCAAGAAAGAAAGCTACACAGAGGCATGGTAAGAAAGAAGGAAAGAACGAAAGAAGGAAAAAACAAAAAAGGAAGGAAAACAGAAAAAAACAGTAAGATAGAAAGAATGAAAGAAGGTAAAAAGGAAAGAAAAATGTGGGAAAGAAAGAAGGAAAGAAAAAAGAAGGAGAGAAAAAAGTAATAAGGAAAGGAAGACAGACAGGCGGGTACAAAGATAGAACACACTATTGAGATTATTTTACGTATGACCTGCTTTTTGTATTACTGTTGTCTTTCAAAAGGCTCTGTTCTCCATATCTTTTTCAGACTAGTGAAATAGCAGTAGGCAGATAAACAAAGGTCAATCCAAAAGGAATTTACAACAGAACTGGCAGGAGACAGGTACAGATAGAACTGGAAAGTGTCCTGAACATCAAAAGAAGCATGCTATCACATCAGACTGTAAACACAAAAGTGACACTAGAGTGATTATAAAATAAAAACAAAAAATACTATAGCATACTACCTTTTGTGCATATTTGCTCATGGTGAGAGAGCAAAATGCAGTTACTCAAAGTGAAGTTTGCCAATGGCTTAAGTAGGCTAAACCACCGCCCCCTGCAGTAAGTTGGAGTGGGGGGGGGGAACAAAATGTGAATGACACAACAACAGATCAATTATAATTGTAATACATTAAATTATTTAAAATAGCTACAAATATAAATAGATATTAATTAGTGTTTAAAACTATTTATAAAAATGGTACATATTTATCATTTAATTATTAAATATTTTAATAATATATTTTGAATTTAAAAAAATAAGGTAACAACATTTTTATAATGATATTCCTTTGTGTACATTCTGTATCTCACTTTTAATAATGATTAATGCACATTAAAAAAACAGTTTTTTCTTTATATAGGAATACATTTTCAATGTAAACTTCAGAAAAATAATTTTCATTTAATTTAATATATTTCCATTAATTAAAGTTTTAGTTCCAAATTGTTTTAATAGTGCTGGAGCATTATTTTGTTCTACATTTAAAGTCAATACATAGAATGAATTTAAATTATTATTTAACATTAACATATTTTTTATTATTTATTTTAAGTTAAATGCAGTTTTTTATTTTCCCTGTACTTTACCATAGGGAGACTCTGTAGTTCGGGCGGAGATCTCGCCATGGTAAAGTATAGGGAAAAATACTTAAATGTTTATTTAACTCGACAGTGACATCTCTAGTGAAATGGGAAAAGGGAGAGTTGAATTTTGCTGGTAGAAAATCTATTCGGCCACTAATAGCTGGCTATCTACGGAATTCCCAGTGTTTTTAGAAACTGTAAACTGAAAGCATAAGAATCATCATTGACATCCTGTGATTTCTTACATTTAGAAATCTATTCACATACAGGAATTCTAAAAACCTATGCATTGCATGGATTAGAGTTGGATACACATGAAATGTCCTTTGATTTCACTACTGTTCAGTTACAGCAACGTTTATTAGCACATTTAAACACTGTGTTTAAAGTTCTAAAAAGTGTGCTAAATAGTTCAAAGTTCTTTTTGCAAATCACCTACAGTTTCACAATACTGAGAATCAAAACTTCCAATGTCCAGTCCTTGGGGATCTAGATGCCTTGACGCTTGAAAGCCAACATCTGTTCAGCAATGTCTGACAGCAGCAACATTGTACCACACATTGCCTATCAGTGATGCCAAGCACAATGATGAATGGAATACCGGCAAATCCAAGATCGGTGGAGTCTCTCTAAACAGGCAAAGTATGTGATCCACTGGGTGAATTTGTTTACTGCCAATACTGTACCATGTGGTGTGCTCCCAACATGGGTTCACTTAGAATTCAGTTAGTGCCCACACTCTGCAGTAACCTAGAGTCTTTTCTTTGCTGCATGGCCTTCAGTCTAGCCAACTTGATAGTAAGCAACATTCCAGCCCCACATCCTGACAAGATGTTTGAATTGAGGACATGAGTAGAGAAGACTTGTGTTCCAGGCATTGTACTGTGAACTTGGAAGGTTTCCCTGAAGGATGGTAGATTAGGTTTGTCTGCACTGAGACCAATGAGGAGGATTAAATATCTAGGGTCTGTCATAGGAAGGTACAGTTTCCCTCAGTAATGATAGGGGTGCAGGTGAAATTCGCTTTCTGAATTAGCTTGTCCAAACTCGTCTTTTATTTGAAAAATCTTCAGGTAACATTAGATTGATAGTGGGTTGTAAGGCTTCTTCAAAACACTTTTCTGTAAAGGAATAGCAGTATGGATTTCGATTTAAGATCAAGTTATGGATTTCAGTGTGATGCGTTGAGGCTGCGTGGTAGTGTATGAGGGCTGCTTGCAAGTGGTGCTTCACATTGGTATACTGGTTAGGCAGCGGGAGACTATTATTTGAACGAAGTTATGTCTGAATCAATGTTTAGGTTCTTAGTTTAGTTTGCATATCACCAATGAGTTCCATGAACAAACAGAGGAACAAGACTGAAGATCGAATTCCTTTAAAAGGTTGTGCAAATCCGAGGTGACATACAATATTCGTTTAGCAAATGGGAGACAGTGTTTTTCCTCATAAAGCATGGTCACACAAGTACACTTACCCCTCAAATCCTTGGTCATATGTGAAATGAAACATACCAATACACAGCTGGTAATTTGGTGCAAAAGCATATTATTTTCAGGATATTGAAAGTCATTTTCACAAACAGTTATAGTTCATAATGTGTGTGTTAGACCTGACACCCAGGGCATTGTATTTCCCCAAACATTTTGCCTTGAACGCTCTTGTTTTACTGAATTTGTTTTTGTTTATTGGTTTAATGACTCTGTACACTTTACCACTGCTAACCAGAGCTAAAGTGATTGTGCTCTCTCCTCCGAACACAGTGAAATTGGACTACACCTAATTGGCACATTCAATTTCCTTGTAGGTTCCTAGTAAATGGTATTACCCGTGCCCTTGGCCTGTAAATTAAATGCCAGTGAGCCTGCAGCACTCTTTGTTCCACCCACTTAAGTGGCCTTTTAAAACATTTCCAAAGCCTGTCAGTGCTGGATCGAGTTCAGTTTTATGGTTCAAATCTCTTTATTCAAGGATTCTAAATAGTATAATACAGGAGCATCGCAGCACTCAGTTCCATGTTAAAACATATTGTCCTTGGCATTAGATTACAACAAACAGAACAATCCCTAATCCAGTATTAACCCCCTCACCCCACCCATCCCGTACGTACTCAGTGTACTACAAATAAGTACAAACGGTCAAGATCATAATATAACACATCTTGGAAGTATTTCCAGATGGGGCTGTCAGAGTAAACTCACATAAGCCAAGCATGTGGAGATACTTAGGACAGGTAAGTTCCCAGAAGATCTTTGAGAGGAGAGCAAGATATGGACGTGTTAACTCTCCGAAGGGCGCACCTTTGTTGGTACAGGATAATGTGATCTTTTCCATACCCAGTATGTACCATAACTGATGGAGCCATCCTAGATCTGTAGGCATGTGATTTGACCCCCCAGTGTGCAAGGATGTTCTGAACTGGTGCTCCCAAAGTTAGTCCTATCTGTTTTCCTCGTCTAGATTTTAATAGATAGGTGTGTGAGTTAGATGGGCAAAGAAATGTGTAAGAGGGAAATGGGGGGGGTTGCATGTCAAGGTGCAAGTCAATTTCATCAAATACATTAGTCCAATAATCCAGAATTTGGAGGCAATCACATAGTAGGTGTAATAGTGTACCCTTGGAGCCACACTCTTTCCTGCAGTTGGGGCTACGTTCTGGATTGGCCCTATGTAAACGTACTGATGTGATGTACCAGCAGGTGACCACTTTAGTGAATGTTTCAATGGCAGCTGTGTTGCATGGCATAATGTCTTGCTCTATAATAAATCTCTCCCCATTCCTTTGGGGCTAACTGTCTACCAAGTGCTGCTTTTATAAACTGCGGGCATAATTATCGCTGGTCGCGCTTAGCAAGAAAATAGTTATCGCCAGCTATCGCAGAAAATTATCGCCATGCCAGCGCTGTATTAACAACGCCTAGCGCAATGGCGATAATTTCCCAGCGATAGCGGTGTTTTCCATGGAACATCGCTGGTTTTTCAGCGATGTTCCATGGAAAACTGTGATAACCTTGCTGATACAACCCTGTGGTCGTATCAGCATAATCCACCCCCAAAGATAAGTGTAGCTAAGTCTGCATTTTAGCAGTCGTTAGCATTTGGCAAAAACAGCGGTTTTCTCCAAAAACTAACATTTGCTAAAATGCGTGGGCAGCCTTGTAAATATCGCAATGTGCACATCAGCAATATTTGCAAGGTTGTATTGCCCAGTAACGCCCACTTTGCATCTCATTAGAGATACAAAGGGAGGCGTCGGGTAAAAGGGTTATCACCCTCTTGTAAATAGGGCAATATTTGTATCTCCGCTTTTTGGCTTTAAATGCCATAAAACCAGAGATATGGCCCTTGTAAATATGCCCCTACATCATTTCACTAACCCAGACTTGCAGATCTTGCACATCTTGAAATAAACAAGAAGCATACAATTTGCCTTCTACGTCAATTAACAATATTAGCCTATAATTAAGCGGCGATGAATGGCTATCATTCTTATAGATGCGGTGAAATGAATTCCCTTTTCATGATGATAGTTTTTTATTCGATTTGAAAACTTGGCTAAGGTGTTCAATAACGAGCCCAGAAGGCAATGTCGTTCTTGAATAGCACATTCGGGAGTCCGTTTGGACCTGGTTCTCCCTCTGCCTTCAATTTTTTTAAGATCTTCTCTGGGCTCTTGGCATCTACTGCGATCTATGATTGGGATGTAGGGGGGCATTGTGTTTCACGGTTGCCCGCCTGATTGCTGCCATTTGCAGTGCTTTGTTTTGCTACCTCATTCCCACCAATCGCCTCAAGCGATGTTGTTTCCGGCCTTAAATTGTTATGATGGTTATTCTTTGATGGCCTGTTAGGAAGGAATACATTGTGCGGATGTGAGACACCCACACCTCCTCTGTGATCCCCATATTTGGATGTCAAGTTTGTCCCAAGACCAGTCTATTTATCACACCCCAAAAGTCTTTTCTGTTTTGTTCTGGAGTTATCATAGCTTTTGTTTGGGGGGCAGCAGTGCATGGCAAGTGAAAGGCAAGTGGGAACACACTAGAACCCCTACCAACCACACTCAGTCCTAGCTGGTCCGCTTCCGTGAGGGACCAGGCTCTCTCTCTTCAAGGAGGCCGCCTAAAGGCCTCCTAGGCTTGCTCACACCTACATTCGACACCATCTCTCATAAAATCCTGATTGATAGGTTGAGAGATATAGGTGTAACTGATGTTGCCCTGGCCTGGATAGTGTCTTTCCTGACCAATAGAATTCAAATGGTCTCCCTGGGCCCTTTTCTATCCAACGAAAAAAAGGTCTTATCTGGGGTCCCCAGGGCTCCATTTTAAGCCCTCTGCTATTCAATGTTTATATGGTCCCCCTCATTACATCGATAGAGTCACACGGGATACTGGTAACATCATACGCCGACGACAAGCAACTTGTTGTCTCCATGGATAAAAATTCCACAAATGCGGAACAAAAGTTCAAGAGCTGCTTGACGGAAGTTTTCCGTTGGATGGACAATAACCATCTAAAATGTGACACCAACAAAACTGAAATCTTACCTCTGGGTAAAGATGTCCACTTTTGCCCCAAGGACTGGTGGCCCGAGGATTCACCTGCTCCTCCCCGCTCAGTGGAAACGGCAAGAAATCTAGGTGTACTATTTGATTCTGCTCCTTCCTTTGACCAGCATGTAAGGAATACGGCAGGAAGCTGCTTCAGTATTATTAAATCACTAAAAAAGTTTTTTTGACTTCCTGCCTACTGACTCTAGAAAGTCGTTAGCGATTGCGGTGATACTATCGCGTTTAGACTACTGTAATGGCCTGATGGCCGGAGTAAAAAAAGCCACGCTAAAAAAACTGCAGAGTGTGCAACACGCGGCGGCAAGATTGGTACTTAAATTACCAAGAAGATCTTCCGCCACGGCTGCACTCCAGACCTTACACTGGCTACCCTTACATAAGAGGATCTTGAATAAGATCTTGCTGACCTCGTTCAGAGCTCTTAATAGCATAGGCCCAAAGTACCTGGTGAGACGTTTTGTACACTATGATCCTTCGCGTTGCCTGAGGTCATCTGGCGGTAATCTAATTAACACCCCTAGATTCAAGTATAAAACCAAGGGAGGTAGGACCCTCACGGTATTGGCTTCCAAGGCATGGAATGCCATGCCTAAGGGCCTTAGACTCCTAGCCCAGGAGAGTGCTTCAGGAAGCACCTAAAAACCTGGATTTACAGTTTGTCAGACAGTTTGGTAATGGCTGCTATTTAAGTTTCCATCTTTGTAGTACACACTAGCTCAGCGCCAGGATGCCCCTTTCGGAGCGACAGTTAGCGCTTTAGAAATGCCTTATACAAATACAAATACAAATACATCCCTCCAGGTTTAAGGATGGTGCAACTTTTGAGTTTTTATTCTGGGGCATTGTGCTCCCAGCGTCTATGCAATTCAATGTGCCCTTGTCGGGTCCTGCCGGCTCTTACTCCTAATCTTACTGGGTGGGTCTCGGGCCTCTGCCCTCCTCGGCCCTCCTTACCTTGCAGCCTCTGAGCCTCAGAAGCTCAGCCGCTGGGCTGCTGAGCCAGCAGACCTCCACTAGCTGGAAACTGGAACAGAGAAGCTGGTCAAGCAGGGTGCAGCATGTGGTGTGGTAGTGCTGCAGCAGTGCAATCGATTGCTGTGAGACCCCACCCAGTTAGTGTCTGGCATCTGTTGCTAGTGTTGGCATGAGTGTTGGAGCTGCTCCGTAACTCAACTTCTGACAAGCTGTACAATTCAATACTGTACCATACTCCACTCCACGCCACTCCCCTCTGTGCCACTCCACTCTGTGTCACTCCATTTTACAACACTCTACTACACTACTACACTCTACACGCTTTCACTTTACGACACTCTACTCCATTCTATGCCACTCCACTCTACAAGACTCTACTCCACTCTACAACACTCCACTTGATTTTGTGTCACTCTACTCCACTCTACACAACTCCCTCTAGGCCACTATAAGCCACATTACTTCACTCAATCTGACACACTACTCCATCCACTCTACTCCACTACTCCACTGCACGCCACTCTACTCTATGTCACTCAGCTTTATGACACTCTATGCCACACCACTCTACGACACTCAACTACACTGTATGCCACTCCACTCTACAACATTCTACTCCACTCTATTCCACTCTACTCTACGACATGCAACTCCATTCTACGTCACTCCACTCAACTCTCCGCCATGTCATTCCATTCTGCAATACACCACTCCACTCAACAACACGCCACTCCTTCCTAAGAAACAAAGGTGTCACTCCATTCTACAACACACCATGCCACTCTAGGATTCACCATTCCACTCTATGACATGCTACGCCAATTTATAACACGCCACTCCACTTTACGACATACCACTTCACTTTGCCACTCCACTCTACTCTCTGCCAGTCTACAACCTCTACTCCAGTCTTTGCCCCTCCACTGTACGCCACTCTACGAAATACCACTCCACTCCTCTCTATGGTGTGAAACTCCACTCAAGGGCATGCCACTCTACTTTATGACACGCCACTCTACTCTACAACAGTCCACTCTACAACACTCCACGCCAGTCCACTCTATGACACGCTAGTCCACTGTGCGACACAGCACTACACTCTATTGCATGCCACTCTTCCATATGACATGCCACTCCACTCTATGCCGCTTCACTCTATGCCCCTCCACAATAAGACATTCTTCAACACGCCACTCTATGACACTGCACTCCACTCTATGACATGACACTCCACTCTGTGCCACTCCACTATATGCCACTTCACTCTAGGCCACTTAACTGTACACCACTTCAATATACGCCTCTCCACTACTCTACACTCTGCACCACGACACTTTATGCCACATCTCTCTATGCCACAACACCCTACGACATGACACTCTATGACACTCCACTCCATGCCCCTCGACTCTAAGACACTCTACTCCACACTATGCCACTCCACTCTACAACACTGCACTCCACTCCATGCCACTCTAAGACACTGTAGTGTAGTTAGCAGGCTCCCAACACTGTTTAATGAGATGCACGAGTTATAGCATGTTTCGGCCAGGGCACAAGTTATAACTGTAAGGTATAACTATAACTTTAGAATTTCTAATGTTTGTGTAGTTTAAGTTAGTTTTCTTTACAAATAAAGAATTATATTTTCCTAACTATATTTTATCCTCAACCTTTGTTTTTTTATTGACTAATATATATATATATATATATATATATATATATATATATGTATATATATATGTATATATATATATATATATATATATATACACACACACACACGCACACAGATAAGTGTGTGTGTACATGCAATTTCAAAATATGGAATTAAGAATAGTAAATGTATACTTACCTATATATACTAAGCTTGACAATGAAATGGTGGTGGATATTCTGGATCTGATATGTTTGTAGTTTGATGTAAAAAAAAAAGTTAATATTTTGACATCCAACTGTTTGGTGTGAATAACAAATGCATGTGTGGCATGAACCCAAGTGCAGTTGGCAGCAACTGTGACCTGTTACTCATGCCACGCCACATCACGCTCAACATTCGGTGATTTTGGGCAAATCACTTAATTTCCCCGTGCCTAACAAAATGAATGTGTCCGTCTGTAACGCCAGTGGTGCTCATGTAAAGCATTCTGATAACTTCGGGTCGAATTCGCAATATATAAAACTACAAAAAAACGAAACAAATACATATAGTTAATTAGACCATTGGAATGTTGAGAGCTCGATTGGAGACAATGGAATAGCAACAGAAAATAACCACCCTCCTGTCAACATTTCGGTGTTTTGATCCACACCCTGTGACTCGCACTCTCTCCTGCCTCTCCAGGAAATGTAGATTGCACAAAGGAGTGAGAGTATCAGATGCTGTGGAAGAAAGAAAACAGTGAGTGTTCACCCTCTCCTCCTCCCTTAGCTCATAGTCTTTCTGCAGCCTTGGAAGGAGGAAGGGTGGAAGTCTCCTAAACTCCTACATCTCTCTCAGTATTGCCTAACAGAGAAAAGCAGTTTGGCATAGCCCGAGGAGAATCAGGGGCTAAGTGCTCCCCACTTTTTCACCACCCGCAGTACGATTGATAGTTACTGTCATGGACCTGCATGTGGAGAGTAATTGCTAAACATTAACAGCTGTGCTGTGAAACAAAACCTGAGAAACGTTGTAGCCATGTGAGGTTTTAAACCAACTGCATCTCCAGGGAGGATTTTGTTTTTAGTTAGAACATTCAAGATGCATGTGGTGGATTGGGATTGTTATAATAGCTTTATAGGCCACTGCAGTGGGCTATACCAGCCATTAAAGTCCTGCTCCATAGGCCTCATCTTCAACTCGTTATAAAGAAACACAGTGGTCCTGGACATTTCTTAAAGCTCAAATCAATTCACAAATTATTGTTTAACGCTTCAAGGACAAAATCCTGTAAAAGATGGAGATGTCAACAAAAAGTGGTCCTGGACATTTCTTAAAGCTCAAATCAATTCACAAATTATTGTTTAACGCTTCAAGGACCAAATCCTGTAAAAGATGGAGATGTAAACAAAAGATCCAGGTCCTTTGACTTATTGAGTCAACCCCATTGTTCTAAATGGTCATCTTCAACTCGGGCCTATAACGCTGGAGCGGGCCATTAATGGCAGGTATAGCCCACTATTGATGGCTATAAGGCTATGGAATAGGTTTACTATACTTAAATCAACATGCGTACTTAACAATATATGTATCTTCAAGATATGTGGAGTTAAGAATAGTACATTCATGCTTACTTGTATGTATTTAGATTCACTATATTTTGCTTCTTGATGTTTGAGCCTCGATGTTTGTGTGGGACGATATTTCTGTCCTCAGTATTCAGACATACAACCTTCCAAAAGACCATGGGGCATATTTAATAAAGGTTTATGCAATGCAGGGCAGCCAGCAAGGTTGCTGCATAGTGTTAAAGTGTTAAGTCTGTACAAAATGCGATGCCAATGCTATGTATTTGTGACTCCAAAGTTTAAAAATTATAAATATATATATATTTTTTAAGTTGCTACATAGCTTTACGTGAATGAGAGAGAGCGGAGCAGCGCCATATCTACTTAAATATGGTGCTCTTCAGCTCTCTACCTGCACGAGTGCACTTGAGGCTGCCTAAGATCAACGCAGGCACTCGTGTGCTATGCTACAAGAGTGCCTGCGTTACAGGCAGGATAATATTTTTCTGCAAGAAGGACTTCCTTTCTGCACAAAAACAATCCTTAGAGGCAATTTACATTTACTATGCATAATGCCTAAATCATCATGCATAGAAAGAGGAAGTAACAAGGAGAAATAAACATATTTCTCCTCATTGCGCCTCTCTGTAGCAGGCACACCATTGTGGCGGAATCTCATGTTTACTACCTTCACTAAATCTTGGTTCAGATTCAATGGGTGGATGCGTGGGAATGTCCCTGCTCCACCCATGGAACACCTGCCACAACGAAATGTTATGCAATGCAGCGGCGTGCACTGTGTTGCGTTATATTTCTTTCCACAGTCACTCAAGGTGGCACAAATAGACCCTTGCGTGACTTTGTAAATCCCATTTAAGAACTTGTGTTGCCTTTTGGCGACGTGCATCACACAAGGACATCCAAGCCCTTTAATCAATCTGGGCCCATGTGAGGATCACATGTAGGTGTGGCATCAACAGGCAATGTACCACAGAGTGAACAACTACACTTGTCATTGATTTTCTGTAAAGCACATGGTGAAGGGACCGCCGCGTACATTAGTTATAGAGGCTTTAAGTCCCCCATTTATTCTGTGCACAGACTACAGTTTCTATTACCCTTCCCACTCTTCTGAAGAGAGTTAATCCCGGGAATAATGGCAGTAGATTTTATACTGCTGTTGACACCCTTCTTCCTACCTTCTTCCCATGTGAGTGGGAAATGGCATAGGCAATGCAGAAGGTCTACAAGCCTCATTGGGGCTGGCCAGATTCCCAAAAGCCATGTTGGCATTGCATGTCTTCATGTGACTTGCGTGGCTTGTTTCTTGCACAATCAACTTGGCCAAGTCTCAATCCACATGCACCCGGACTTCTGGGAATTGTGGTTTGTACAAGGAACTAGTGAGCAAGCCTGCTTTTGCCTAAGGCTACTGCTCTTAACACAGCAGTATTTGTTAAGTTCTCAAATGTAAAGAACTTCCTTGCAAAAAAGAATTTTTCATTGTAACACCCTTCTTAGTCTCATGTTCCAGTGTAATGCAAGAATGCGTTCCCATGTGAAGCAAAAAGCCTCCCTAGGGCGCTGTGGGCTAGAAATAGGACAGCGTTTCACACTCTTATAATTTTACAAGGCTAAATTTACCTGAGCCCTCTTCAGTCAGACTGAAGATGAAGATGAAATATGAGATAGCCAGAAATGTAGATTTTTGTAAGAGGAGTGAAATCCTTAAAATGACTGTAATCAAACAGTCACTATGTGCCAGACAGAGATGTCACCCATACTTTTTTAATGTGCCATATTGTAGTCAGTCAAAGAAACACAGCTCACAACATGGACAAAGGGTGTTAAGCATTCTATTTATATATTAACTTGGCATAATTTAATGACTTGCCTAATTTAGCGATTATTCCTAATGAACATCCACAGAATAATCCCTTAAAGGCATATCTGATCCACAAATATAAAGGGAACTATTCCAACTTGGCCAGTAATCATATCGGTATCCCCCAGAATTACCAGTATAGAGTAGCTGTAATCCTGGGGGTAATTACCTCCGATTATAAGAAGTGTCGAATAACGTGCCGAAATTGATGGTCCTTCGTTGAGTCTAGTATGTTTTTCTTCATTTTCGGCCACATTATCACCTGGACATATCGCCAGGTTTCATCAGGTAAAATATCTCAATATTACCTCACAGTTTGTAACTATTTAATAATCATATAATTTACGACTACTAATCTGGATTGTAATTTCCGTTGCCAGCCCATTGTGCATTACGGGCCACTTGTAATGAGACCTATAATATACTATGAGTACGTGTGTACTAGTCACAGCTCTTTGCCGTCAGTGCTAGTGAACATCCCAGGGGTTTTCTTAGTCATATAAAAAATTAAGGCCTGATTTAGTATTTGATGGATGTGTTAGTCCATCACAAACGTGATTGATATCCTGCCCACTTTATTGAATATGTCTTATATCCTATGGCACTTGTAATAAGACAGACGGCATATCTGTTATGTGCATGATGGAGTAACCCATCCTCCAACCGCTAAATCAGGCCCTTAGTTCTTCTAAGGAAATAATAAAATAATTAAATCAGTGAAATCACAGACCTCTGCACGCACTGGTCTCCATCCTAGACTTTCTTAATGTTGTCTCCTTATTCAGGAGCGGCCAGTGCAGGTAAGAGCGGTGGGGTGGGTTAGGGGGAGATTCGACAGACGACCACTAAGGAAAATTAAATGAATAATAATTTTTCCCTCGTTGTCATCTGTTGATATCCCCGCACCAGGCCCCAACGCTCTTACCTGCATGGCCCGCTGCTGTTCTCATTAGGCCCACAGACCAAGGTCACCTTTCAAACAATAGTCCTAAAAGGCAAATCTGTGTTGAGCTACTGCGCTCCTTCATAACCTATATTTTTGGATCAAAACTCTTAAGTAGATTCCTAAAGGCTCTTCGTTAGGTAGACCTATAAGTAGCTTTGGCCAAGCTATGCCTGCCGTTCATTTGAAACCTTCTGCTGAGATCTTGCTCGTATACCTGTTCTTTTTTCCCCTTTATTTGTAATCAATCAATATGTTCCTTGGATAAGAAAGACAGTGGTTTCAAACATTCAGGACTAGTTGGCCCTTTCTACTATGATCACCTCAGAAAAGATCTGAATACATTTACTCAGGACATGTGTGAAACTTCATCCTTGTGAGTTACAATTGTGCTGCATGTCTTTATTACACTTTTCCCTCAGGGATCTAATAACGGAGAAAACACAAATCTCTGACTAACCCTAACTTTGGTGCTAAGTAGGAGTGGCTCTGACAAGGAATAAACATTCACCCTCACATATGCTTCACACTTGTCAGGCATAGCTGCTGGCTCATTCTGTCAACCTTGTGGGCTAAACTTTCCATCAATGCTGCTTACTTCAATAAGTCGGTAGTTCACCTATAATCCTGTGATTACAGGATCCACCTCACACCACCACTGTGACTCATCTGAATTCAGTTTGAAAGATTGCATGAAGTATACAGCAGAGGCGTTTGAGACTTCATAATAGCATTACACTACATTATAGAAACCTCTTTTTGCATTTTCTTACACAAATGAGAACAGTCAAGGAAGAGCATGAAGGTGAAGAGAAGGTTCAGTTAGTAGTGTTACGTGGAATACATTCACATATTTCACCATCAGCACTCCCTTAGCCAAGCAGAAGGCATATCATTTAAGAGCCTGTGTAAGACCAAAGTGCAAGACTGTGCCTCTTATGAGTGGGGTTCTTGCATTCCAAAGTGGATGCCTCAGTTGTCCTGTTAGCTCCATCTGCCTGTTTCTCTCCTGCAAGTTTCCTGGCTCCCAACTGTACCTGGGGAGGCCAATGCTCATTATCTAAAGTGCTCCCAGGTCCTGTAGCATTCAGTAGGAAGATGTGACAGATGAAAGAGCTGTACTCCTGCCTGACATGGGCATAGGCCAAGAGAAATGCAGGGATTAGATCACACATTCTGTTGAGAAGGACAACCATTTCTCCAATGCATGTCTAGTTTCCTTCCACACAGGTTCGGACAGAATTGCTGTAAGAACAAAGGTTTCAGACTGACTATGTAGCTGTCCTTTCTCTGCAATTTTTATATCTAGCCTCAAAATTCACCTCCATTTTTCATTTTTAGGATGAGTTTGAAACCCCCCGAACTTCACATCTAGTGTTCACAAGGTACACCTTTGGTGTACTGTAGGCTAGGGGATTCCTCAAACTAGTCTCTCCATTCAATAGTCTTGAGGGGACAGCCCTCATGAGCCCATTACTAAGGCCCTAGCTGGTGGCAGCATTACAGTAGTTTTGGGGTGCAGTAGTTGCACCCAGGGTTGGTGCCACCTGCCTTGTGTAAAAAATGTCTAGTGAGCTCTGGTAAACGGGACCCCTTTCATTTAATTTATGCTCTGGCAACACTAAAATAGAGTTCATGGCATAACCACAAACAACAACACAGAGAGTGGGCTTTGGGTCACCCACCTTCAGCAATTAGCTTATTTGGTTCATTCCTCTCCAGACATTGCTTTTTAGGCATGTCTTTCATATATTATATCAGCCTAAAGGAGTATCGTGCAATTATTTATACATTTTGCATTTGTGGTTTTGCGTTGGTGGTTGGTCAAAAAAGGAGCCATCTTTGTGGCTTGGCTTCATCTAAGATGGCCAACGCATCATCAGACACAGTGACCATCTTAGATGAGGGGATTCAACAACCCGGTGACTCGGATATGTAGTAAAGGTATTAGCAAACAGGAAGGAAGGCAGAGGAACAACCCCTATTTCTGTTAAGATGACTTCTGTTCTAGTAATATTTATTTCTTGAAATGTATATTCTCGCAATCTGCCCTACATTGCAAAGTGATGGAATTAAATAGAATGGATTGTTTTCAGCTATAATTATACAGGATCCCATAATGCTTTGCACTACTTAGCCGTTGTGATTTGCATTTTAAATATCATATAGGCAAATTGACTACAGAGTGGGATTCTATTTCACATGTAGGCATTTTGACAAAATGTTATTTAATTAAAAATGCTTTTAATTGTGTTAATTTAGTCCAGTATGTTTATTTAAAAGCGCTGGTAAATGTCTTGCTTTATTTTAATAAGTCTGTTTATTTTAGAGGGAACACCTGAGGTACTACACTCTTTCTGCTCTCTTAATGGGGGCTTCTAGGAACTTCCAGAGTTACCTTACTTTTTTACCTACTTTAGAGATGTCGCTAGTAATGACCTAACGTACTTCACTCTTTCTGCTCACTTCAGAGGGACTTCTAGCAATGACCTGTTGCTCTGCACGGCTGTGCAGCTGGCAGCATAAGAGGAAGAAGATGTTCAGGTCCGGTCGATTACTCTTAATCCAGTCCGGATCTTCCACTGTCCGATGTACAGGAGAATGTTTCTGGAAGCCAGGATGTCTCCACCCATTTGAATATGTGATAGGCGCCTTGCCACCTTTTTGAAGGGAAAATGCCAAAGGCGTAAAAAAAAACTTCTTCACAAAAAAGATTTCAAAGGTGTTAAAGAAAACCTGGAAATTGGAGTTTGATGGTGGAAGTTTTCAGGCACAAGGAGTCAGGATCAGCAAGTGTTGGAAGGAGTGAAGATACAAGCGAAGGAACATTGCTGTGTTGTGACATGTCCTTCAACCAGATTGAAACCTTTATATAGCAAAAGAACAGGAAATGAAAATGGCATTACACCTTAAACGACAAGAAACAAGGGTTGGGAAAACCAGAAAGAATTCAAGTTAAAAACAGTCATCATGGGAGGAGGAGGAGCTATCTGTCGAGCAGGATGACCCCTTAGGACCTCGGCTCCACGTTGCCTGCCCTCCGGTTCCAACATCCTGCACACCATCCTGGCACCGGAGCCCACCGCCTGACGGGGAAGCGCGGCGGAGCTCCCGACACCTACTTTGGCCCTGCTACGACATCAGGAACTAGAGATACATCGTGTTGGAATTGCGGCCTTGAGGACGGCCGAGACCGAGGGCTCGCCCAGGACTGGCGGCCGCGCTACAATTGAACAACAGCGGGCCAGAAACCGGAAGTCGCCGGTCCCGCCCACTGGACAAGAACGGAGGTGCTGGAGTCCAACTTCGGGGGCGAGGAGGCGCGAAGGTCTTGCGGGGGTACCTGCTACGTGGCCCCCGCCCTCTCTTGTGAAGCCTCCGGACTTGCACAAAGTATCCTGTGCGGTGGAGCCCCGAGATTCGGCGGTGAGGCGGCGGCTTGGACGGGTGGGGTGCTGGGGGAAAGTGGATAGTTTTTGGCTCACCCCCCACCGCTCGCGGGCCCTGGAATTGGCGTTCTGTGGGGCAGCGGCAGACTGTCTGATAAGTGGACTCCGTGTGGGGCTGGGACTGACCCCAGGAAGCGTGGTGGTGGGGGCGATCCTGCCCTTGTTGAAATCCTGCCTCGGGGCTGCAGCGGACACATTGTCTTCTTTGTAGAGTTGGGGCTTCAGGAGGACCAACCTGCTGAGTGACAGTGCAGGGGGGGCAGAGAGCGCGGCCGCATCCTTCACCTGGACTATATCTCCTGCCGTGGACCGGGGTGGTGCCTGTCCATACCCGTGGTTGGGTTGCGTACAGTGAGCTATCCGTACTGTGACATTGGGGCGTTGCTGAGGGGTCCCCCAGACGTGCGCCCCCTGGTCTGAAATCTTGATTGGCTGCATCCACCATTGGAGCCTGGTCCCACGCTGTGGCCGGCCTGTGGGAACGGTCTCCCGTCTATATCGTATACTCCGGGGGGTCTAATTGAGTCCCCGGCCTGTTGGCCCACCGGTGTGGACTGGGTGTGCTGCATGGAACGTGGATTGCCCGGCCCGTCATGAAGGCGGGGTAGCCGGCGGTGATCCTGATTCGTACCAGAGGACTTGCCCCTCTGGGATTCCAAGCTGTCGCATCTCCTGGGCTGTTTGGGGTGGAGACCCGACCGGTTAGAGCCGTCACACGGCTGAGTGGGCGATACAGTGGCAAGTGAGGTGGGCATGGTCTGGGTCCCAGGACTTTAACAGAAGAGCTTGGGAGTGGGTTCTCCCTTCGAGGAATTCCCAAATGGCAATCAAACCAGACACTGATAGGCATCTTCCCAGATCCTCCAGAGGACCGAAACAGGTGCAACCTAATAGGCTGGACCGTTACACCATACCTAAAGGCTCGCCTATAGACTCAAAGTGGTCCCAGTTTGGGGGGGGGGTGACGCTTCAGGAACACCGGCGGATCTGACGCTGCTGGACGTGATGGCAGCGATCAAGGGTGTCCAGTCGTCATTGAGACAGAAGATGGAATCAATGGACAATAAGCTCGAAACGGTCACGATTGAGGTCAACCTCATCCGAGCGGACCTCACGAAGGCGAGCGAGAAGGTAAAATCGTTAGACATAAAGACTGGCAGCTTGATCGACGATGTGGTACTGCTCCAGCGGGAGGTGCTTGACCTCAAGGTATCCCATACCCTAACTGACAAGAAGTTGGATGATTTTGAGGGGAGGGCTCGGCGCAATAATATTCCGATCCTCGGGGTCCCGGAGAAAGCGGAGAACCCGGCCCGAACCTGTTCGCCGATGACATTGTCCTTATCTACCTCAAGCCCAAGGGACTGAGTAATTTATTTACCATTGAGCAGGCACACAGGGTGCCCGGGGGTCGGCTTAGGCCCGGGGCAGCGCCTCGCCCGATGATCGCAAGGGCTTTGAATTTCAGAGACAGAGATGTTATACTGCAGGCAGACCGCTCGGGAGACCCCCTCCGCTACGAAAATCCACCCTCTCCTTCTTCCCTACCTTCACGCAACTGGTGCAGAAACAACGTCAAAGCCTTCTTGCAGTGAAGAAGAAGCTTAGGGACAAAGGATTGAGATATTCAATGATGTTCCCGGCTCATTTGAGGGAAGCTGATGGAAGAGTCTGGTTCTTCGATAATCCGGAGGTGGTTTCGGACTGGATCGACACTCATCCCACAGCTGAGCCAGAAGGACGCAATTGTGGGGGAGATGGCGAGCAGCAGGAGCAGGACTGATGGAGGCAGAAGGAGCTGAGGGAATTTTGTGTACTGTCAGGTAGTGGGGCCAGACCCACGGGTGTTTGTTATCCTGTTTAGAATAGGGACAAAGTTAGTTCTGTGGATCACTCCGGGTGTGGGTGTTGAAGCTGGCTATGGAGCCGGGGGGTGCGGGTTATCGACTCTCCTCCTCATAACTACCTTTAGTTAGTTGTAGAGTTAGAGTGTGGGGCGACAGGCACACTGCCTGTTGGGGATGGGCGAAAGCCGTGAGCAGGGATGCAGGGAGGGTGGAGGGGTCTGGGGTTGGCGGCGTTCCAGGTGATCGGGGCCACGCCGATAGTGTGTTCATTTGATTGTTTGCAGAATCGTTTGCACTTTGTGTTTTTTTTCTTTTTTTCTTTCCTTTCTTTTTCACATCAGGAGACAATGCTGTGACTGTACTACTTCCATACCAGCCAAATGTCAAACGTTAGATGGGGATCGGGGATGAATGTGCTTAGTTGGAATGTGAATGGCCTAGGGGACAAAATTAGGAGGGGAATGGTTAGTCAGTTGGTCAGAAGTCACTCCCCAGACGTAGTGCTATTACAAGAAACACATCTCATTGGGAATCGTTGCATGGCCCTACATAGAGGGGGTTATAAATTGATAGCGCACACTGGCTTCACCACTGGGTTGAGAGGTGTTGGTGTCTTGGTTAACGATTAAGGCCACATGGTCTGACCAGCGAGGTCGGTATATCGGTTTATCAGGGATGTGGGAGGGGAGGACGGTCACTTTCGTCTCTATATATGTCCCGCCCAGCCTTCAAACCAACATGTTTCGAGATCTGGGCTCTGTCTTCCTGATTCTACTGTTGGGCCTCCTTGTGATGGGGGGGGGGACTTAAATGCTGTGGTAGACAGGGAGGTGGACCGGCATCCAACCCGAGCTCTGAGACCAGCGCAGAGGTGGCTCCCCGATTTCTTAGAGACAACGGGGCTGGTAGTTCTTTGGAGAGTTCGTAATCTGAGTGGCGTGCACTATACGCATGTGTCCGCTGCACACCATAGCCTGTCTAGGATAGACCACGTGTTGGTGCCAGCTACCCACGCAAACGCGGTCCGGGTGGTACGCCACCTGGGGAGGGGCACATCAGATCACTCTCCAGTCTGGCTTCGGCTGGAGTTTGACCAGTTAGACGTAGGCAGGGTTGCCCCTATTAACGCTTGGCATCTGAGGGACCCCACCACCAAGAAAGAAATTCTTAAGGTCTCGGACAGGTACTTCCAGGAGAATGCAGGTACGGTGGACTCGGCGCACTCTGTGGGAGGCATATAAGACAGTCATTCGGGGGGAGGCCTTATCCTTGGCTGCGCAAAAGAAAAAGGAGCGGCAGGTGGAGATGGAGAGGGCAGAGGGGGAGCTGTCACAGTTGGAGGCGGAGGTATCTAGGGCCGTGACCACAGAGCGACTTCATCGGCTAAAATTGCGGCAGGATGAGTATAAGGGCCTCGCTAGGGACAAGGCTAGAGCGCAGAATGACGAGACTCAAAGTAGGGTGTACGAGCACGGAGATAAGGCCGGTAAACTGATAGCGTGGCTGGAAAATGGAGAGTGGGCCTCGTGGTTGGTACCAGAAATACAGGGGGAGAACTCCAGTACGAATATAGATCCGCAGGCTGTTGCAGATATCTTCGCGGAATACTATAGCGGGGTATATACCTCGGCTGGGGTATATACGGAGACGGACAACAGCGCAATGATAAAAGATATCCAAATGACCATGTTGTCGGAAGATAAGCGGGAATATTTAGAGTACCCACTCACAGATGACGAGGTGGCGCAGGCCATCAGAGGAGTGCACTCCGGGAAGGCCACGGGCCCAAACGGAATTCCCATAGAACTATACAACCTTAGCACCAACAAACTGGCTCCATTTCTCCACTCAATGTTTGCAGAGTGTAGAGAGGGGGGACAGCTCCCATATGACCAGCGGGTGGCAAACGTGGTGATCATCCAAAAAGCGGGTACGCCCAAGACACTATATTCGTCATACAGACCTATCTCGTTGCTGAATGCTGAGCCCAAAGTACTGGCGAAATTGTTGGCGACGAGTTTGGCCAAAGTTATCACTACCTTGATACATCCGGATAAGTACGGCTTCATGCCGCATCAAAACATGGCCCTTAATCTGTGGCGGCTACACGGGGTGCTAGGTATGTCCCAGACGATTCAGGAACCGGCGGTCTTGGTATCTTTGGATGCCACCATGGCATTCAACAGGGTTGACCGGCCATACTTATTTGCAGTATTGGGGAAGCTGGGTTTTAGACCGGAGTTTGTGAGTTGGATATGCCTCCTGAATGCTCAGCCTTTGGCGAGGGTAGTCGTGAACAATCGCAAGTCTGTTGATTTGGCAGGGGCACGAGACAGGGTTGTCCCCTGTCCCCGCTTTTATTTGTCTTGGCCTTGGAGCCCCTGGCGGCATGGGTTCAGTGGGACCATGTAATCCGCGGCTTACGGTGGACGCTGGAATGGACGAAATCTCACTATACGCTGACGATATCCTGCTTTATCTCACCAACCCAAGGGAATCTCTTATACGTTTTTTAGACGTGCTTGCTATTTTTGGGAGGTACCCTGGCTTTGCTATAAACTGGTCAAAGTCAGTGCTCTAAGTTCTTAGGGGTGACCCACCGGTTCTTCCACAGAACTGCCTGATACAGATTGAGCCGATCGGATTTAGGTACCTTGGCATTTATGCTACGCTCGACCCAAAACTACGTTATGCTAATAATCTAGTCCCCCCTTTGACGAGATTTAAAGGAGATGTGGTGCGCTGGATGGCGCTTCCGCTCTCGCCTCTGTGTAGGGCAGTGCTTTTTAAGATGATGACCCTTCCCCGGTTTTTGTACGCGCTCCAGAACTCGATGGATTGGGTACCTGCATCCTACTTTAGGGAGATAGAGGCCCTCCAGAGGCAGCTTCTTTGGGACGGAAGGCCCTTCATAGTGTTTTCTAAACTCACTCTCCCCTGGTATGATGGGGGGATAGGCCTGCCAGACTTACGAAAATGTTGCTGGGCCTCCCAACTGGCTGGGGTGAACCATGCAATATACGGGCCCCCCGGGGACCCAGGGTATGCTATGGACCGCTGTCAGGTTCCGGGCAGGGATTTCACTAGAGCGCTGTATGCTGGACCTCGTCGGTTCCCCCTCGCGGGACCAACGGCACACGCAGTCCAGGTGTGGCACGCAGCAAATAGGCACCTCAAGTGGGAGGAGCGACTCACGCTAGCCACCCCGTTGTGGAACTCGGAGAAGTTGGGGAGCCTATGGAAATCCAAGGGGTTTGACAAGTGGGACCTCATCGGGATTACGCAGATAAAGGATGTCTGGGGGAAAGGAACAGTTCTCACATTCAGTTCACTTCAGCAACAATACCATCTCCACGACCGTGAACATTACCGTTACCTCCTGATTAGATATGCTCTACTGGCGAACATCCCCAGGGACACGTCGCTTCCCAACGCCTCCCCTCTCGAGGACCGAGTGCTGGACGGCCACCTCCCTGAGAAGACAGTCTCGTTAATTTATAAGAAGCTAATTAATCATATGGAGGATCCGCTGATCCTCTTAAGATTGCACTGGGGTGAGGATGGGATAGAGTTGGACGATGAGGACTGGCGGGAGGCGGTCTCCTCTCCATGGGTGGTGGCGATACAGATGAGGCTTCGATTAATACAACTAAAGATTCTTCACAGGTCATATGTCACGGGCCCCGTCTGGTCTGTATGGGGCGCTCGGAGGGCGAGGAGTGTAGGAGGAGGTGCAGGGAGCTTGCAACGTTCATGCATATACTGTGGCATTTGTTCTGGGGTGCAAGCATACTGGGAGAAGATTCACGATACGCTATGAGACGTCCTGGGGTGGAGATACGCCCAGAGGCACGCAGGTGTATTTTAAACGTTTGGTAACCCAAGGATCTTACTGCATATGGGAAGCAATGGGTAACGCTGGCTTGCATGATAGCTAAATGGAATATTGCCCAGTTATGGGGTGCTAGCCAGCCACCCTTGGTTGAGAAGTGGGAGGAGGACCTGTATTGGTGCATGTTCAGGGAGAGGTCGGTATACGTGGCTAGGGGATGTCCAGCGAAGTGGGGGAGGGTCTGGGGAGGGTCTGGGAGGCTTGGAATCCCTACCGTGGAGATGTTTGTGAGCCCCCGATGTGCTCCAAGGAAGTGGATGTACAAGTGTCCCCTTGATCCTTTATCTACATTTTGTGTCTATTATCTTGAATGTATGAAAATGTACTCATGTAACCTGCAAGAACTGCCAATGTCACCTGATGTTTTTCGTTGACGTTTTGTAAATAAAGAGAATTTAAAAAAAACAGTCATCATGGAAAAGGGAGAGAAACAGGCATAAAACCGGAACTGGGCTAGTTTTAAAAGGCACATGCAAACCCTCAGGCACGTGATTGCCATTTTGGAGCTGGAGGAGGAAGGAGCAGGAGCTAGGAGCCCTGGACCGAGATTTACAAAGGGTTTGCGCTGCCTTTGCATCACGCAAGTTGACACTCGGTAATGCAAGCCTTTTAGTGGGATTTACTAAGCCATGTGTTAAAACGAAGAATGATGCGCAGGCATGTCTTGTAAGTAAAGGTAGTAGATTTATTCTTGTAGTTACATCACAGGTTCTTAGTTACAGGAAGATGTTCTGATCCATAAAAGTGCCCCACCAGGAGCAGCCTCCTCGCTTCTCAGCCCTTCCACACCAACTGATTCTCTCTTACATACAAACCCACTGAACATTCTATATGACCTCATCATAGGCTAAGCAGCAAGGTAGAGAACCACTGTAGGGAGAGTAATTAGTACATCGCAACACATCTCCCCCCTTAAAATGATCAAAAACATTCAAAAGGACTGAAGGTGATAAGATACACATGTCAGCCAAGGAGGATGCATTACTAACAAAACATATAACACATCCATCCCCCTGATAATGATCATATACCCAAAAATGCATAGAGCTAGTAAAACACTCCTTTGACAGAAAAGGAGGATGCATTACCACAAAATATTATGCCAGCCACTGCCAGCCGAGTTGAGTGCTCAAGGAGAAACAAGACTGGTAAAAAATGACACAACAAAATGTTCAAGGGAGGCGGTTGAGTTTGAGCTTGGGAAGCGGCATACATGGAGGCATCAGGTCTTTTCCATAGTGAAGAGTTGAACGTTGAGGCAAGCGTCAGGGTTAAATCTGGCAGTGGGTGTAACCAGAAGGCAAAATAGGGGCACAGCAGGTCAGCACAATAGAAACAAGCACTCCTCTAAGTAGGTATGTAAGCACTTTAGTAAAGGAGGTTGCAGGCAGAATATCCAACAGGCAGCAAGACATCCCTCCAAGGCAGCATTACAGACATGCAGGCAGCAGACAGTTCACCATTAGCAGGCAAGCAGTAAATAACAGCAGGAACTGGTAGGCCCATGCTAGGGTTGACCGTTCACAGGTGGGTAGAAAAGTCAGGAAATTGTTTTAGTCTCATGTGGGGAACACTCACCCAAGTTCAGCAAGCACTGGCATGTCCACGATGGGGCCGATCAGTCTTTGATCACTGGTGGGGCTTCAGGACTGCCAGCTTGCTTCTTATAAATGCGCTTCTTCAGTTTCTAAAGTACAAATCCATCCAAGGTAGCTCGCGTAGGTTATTTAGATCGTCGCCAGTGTTAAAACGAAGAATGATGCGCAGGCATGTCTTGTAAGTAAAGGTAGTAGATTTATTCTTGTAGTTACATCACATGTTCTTAGTTACAGGAAGATGTTCTGATCCATAAAAGTGCCCCACCAGGAGCAGCCTCCTCGCTGCTCAGCCCTTCCACACCAACGTATTCTCTCTTACATACAAACCCACTGAACATTGTATATGACCTCTTTATATGCTGAGCAGCAAGGCAGCGAACTATTGAGTTTTAAATATTATGACAAATAAATATTGTGATGCAGAAATATTTTGTTTACAAGAATATCAATTTTTTTAGGTAAGTAATATCATTTTCAAGAACAATTGTGTTTTTTATATTGTATTTAATTATAGAGTTGCAAAAAAATATTGTTTTGTAAAATTATATTTATCTGTTTTTGTTCATATTTTAATGTTTTACGTTAAATATTGTTTGTATAATTGTTGACAATATTTTTAAATATAGTTTGCAATGTTAAAATGATTTATAATTTTTTATTTAATTCTTAATAGTAATTTAAAGTGTTGTAGTGGGCTGTGAGGTTTGTAAGGGTGCAGGGTGGGAAGTAAATTGAGTATTTAAGTAAATGTTTTATTATTTATTTAATTGATAATTAATTATATAAATTTTGTAATTATTATATAGGATTTTAGGGGTATTGGGTGGGAATGTTGAAAGTAATGTAGAACGACAGCGGCTAGGTATGAGGAATGCTCCACACAGAGCTTTCTCTTTCAAAAAGCAGATGATAAAAATATACGTGGGACTATCCGATCTTGATAAAAACATAAGAATGAACATGAACCTTGACATTGAGGGGTAGTATGAACAATATACTCATATTGTCTAGAGATGAATTTTGCCAAATAGGATGTATTTTATGTTTTTTTTGTAAAGATAGAATTGATAGTACTGGTAGGTATTGTGAAGAATATCATTTTATTGATGAATGTTGGAAGCACAAACAAATATGATTATCACTAGATTATCCATTTGCTGTGCTTAATGCATAAGAACTTATATAGGCACGGGGTCTTAGAAGAATGATATTAATAAACAATATTATACTATGACATGATGTAAATATCTATGCGCGTCCATCTAGTTTTGAAATATAGGATTATCTATATATATTTTTATAATTGTTTTAAAGCCCTGACAAAGTCCTGTTGGATGAAACGCGTTGGCTGGGCTGATGTACGCTTGTTATCTAGACTGCAATAAAGTGAAATTGGAACAAAGACTCCCTAATTAATATATTTGGATTTGATGGACTCATGAGACTTACTGTACTTTACAAATTGATTTGATTTACCGTATGCTCCTTTTCAATTTGTGTGTATCTATAACTGTATTTTGTTGCGACTGCTAAGCAATGGGGTCACGAAAAGTTTGAGCATATTTGATCTAGATACCAATAGAGGAAACTATACCTGTGCAGCAATCTTTGGCCGACACTGCTAATACTATAAGTTTGACGGGTTATTAAAATATGTTATGTGTTTGAAGTGAAGTACTTTTTCTACTGCTGCACAGACTGGAATGGAAATAGTTATTTAAACCCCTTTGCAGTCTAACGCTTTCCCTACTGTTGCACAGACTGGAGTGGGAATAGTTAATGTTACCCCTCCAAAGTCACTCGCTTTCTCTCCTGTTGCACACAGGGCATTGGAAAGAATAAATGTAACCCCTCCAAAGTCCAACGCTTTCCGTACTCTTGCGCAGACTGGAGTTAGTATATTACATTTGACCTCTTCGAAGTCCAACACTTTCTCTACTGTTGCACAGACTTGAGTTGAAATAGTTATTTTAACCCCTCCGAAGTCCAACACTTTCCCTACTGTTGCACACACTGCAGTGGGAAGAGTACATTTTACCCCTCTAAAGTCCAACGTTTTCCTTACTGTTTCACCCAGTGGAATGGAAATAGAAAATGCAACCCCTCCGAAGTCCAACGCTTTCCTACTGTTGCAAAGCTTGGAGTTAGAATAGTAAATTGTACCTCTCCGAAGTCCAATGATTTCCCTCCTGTTGTATACAGTGGAATGGAATTAGTAAATATAACCCCTCCAAAGTCCAACGTTTTCCCTACTGTTGCACAGACTGGAGTGGGAATAGTAAATTTTACCCCTCCAAAGTCCAATGCTTTTCCTCCGGTTGCACACAGAATGTATGTATGTATTGGTATATTTATATAGCGCAATGGCTGTCACCCAACGGGTATCCTGGCGTTATTGAAATAGTAAATGTAACTCCTCCAAAGTCCAACGCTTTCTCCACTGTTGCACAGACTGGAGTGGAAATAGTTATTTTAACACCCCCACCCCCGAAATCCAACACTTTCCTACTGTTGCACAGACGGGAGTGGGAAGAGTAAATTTTACCTCTCTGAAGTTCAACGCTTTACCTATTGTTGGGCAGAATAGAGTAGGTATGTCAATTTAACCCTTCTGAAGTCCATTGCTTACCCTACTGTTGCACAGACTGGAGTGGGAATAGAATATCCTATATTTTCTGATTTAAACACTTTTTATGTATTAGTATTATGTGTTTGTTTGTTTAATTTTATATGATTTGTTTATATATCAATATATTTTTTATTTTTTGTGATATTTTTAATAATTTGTTTTACTTTATAGTTTTATATGTTTCATTCATTTGTTAATTCAGTTTAATTGTTTTGTACTTTTGTTTTAATATTTTAAATATTTCATATATATATATATATATATCTTTTTAAAAATGTTATGCTTTCTTATAATAAAGAATTAAAAAACAATGATTTAAAAAATTAAATGTAAGTTAAAATATATATTGTTATCAATAGTGTAAAATTATGTGTATGTATATATATATATATATATATATATATATATATGTCCAACACCTTCTCCAAACGAAAGAAGCGAGACCCACTTGAGGATTAGATATGGAGACTTTATTTAGCCGCTCTTGCAGAGGTAAACAGGCACAACGTTCTTGCGGCGTATGCATTTCGGCATCCCGCCTCATCAGCGCCGCTTGCGTGTCTGTGTGAGAGCAGGGCATCACAGCTCGAATTAAATATCCCGCCCTCTCTCTTAACTAATGAGCTGCTGCCCCCCAGGTGAGTATGTTCCAACACCTGTCTTAGTTCTGGCGCGCCTTGCACCAATGGCGCCTCCAAGTTCCAGAATGCACTGTTCTTGTCGTCATCCGGTAATGGGGTCAAAATTGCATGCTCCGAGTTCTTCCTCCGGCCAGCGGCCACGTCTCCCACATCCCCAACTTCACACCTCCTCCAACATTGCCAGGAGATATGTCCGCGGGGGCCCATCAAGGAATTGCTTAACCCATCTAGCAGATAAATCCGCTGCATCGCCTCTGTCACTCCCGACATTTGGAGGTGGACCACTGTAATCCCAGTAACCTGGAAAACGAGAAATCCACTCAAGGCGGTGACCAATGTAAACCGGATCTGCTTGTGGTGTGGGGGTCTCCAGCGGGATACTGGCCACTCGAACAGTCACCAGTAGGTATATATAGTTAGGACCTAGTTTCCATAGGAAATCTGCAACATTCTATTGGGAATAACTTTGGCGCCGGTTGATGAATCGCCGAGAATTTCTTAAAGAAGATGGCCCGCTCCGCTCCTTCCCTGAAAGTTTTGGGCGGATTCGTCAAGTGGGGGCTGAGAAAAAAGGGGGGTCCCAAAACGTGTTTACCCCATGTTATTTTCCATAGGACGATTAGACACGGCTACAGCCCGAACCACTGAACGGAATTACACCAAACTTGGCAAAAAGGTAGAGTTCTACTTGCAGATCACGCTTTTTGTTACATGGTGTAAATCCCTCCAGTAGTTGTTGAGAAAATTTAATTTGAAAACATTTATATATCTATAAGCGCGCACCGTGCGAGCACGGTGCGAGCACCCCGCGATTTTTTGGAAAATTGTTTTTTTGGGGGGGCCTTGGGGGTCCTTGTGGAACCCCCTGAGCAGGCCTAGAGGGTCAGGGTGTTTCTACCCTGCCCCCTTTTTGAGTTCTACACGTTTTTTTTCTGCTTTCCTGTGCCTCAGTCTACCGAGGCACAAGATGGCTGCCAACAATTTCTGTTTTGAAGTGTTGACAGACAGTGGCAGCCAATCTGCATGCCTTCCCGAGAAAGCTTCATGCTCATTGGCTATCAACACTGCAAACCAGGAAGTGTTGGCCTCCATCTTGTGCTCAATAGACCGAGGCACAAGAAAGCAGAAAAACAAACGTGAAGAGCACAAAAAGGGGGCAGGGTAGATACACCCTGACCCCCTAGGCCTGCCCAGGTGGTCCCACAAGGACAAAAAAGACCCAATTCTTTTTTTTAAACCTGGTCTGTTTTTAAACAAATAACCCCCTGGGGGGACCAAATCGCGGAGGAATAGTGATAAAGAAGTGTGGGGGGTCCACAATCCCCCCCACACTGCCCTGGGGACTGCCGCCCCGGGGCAAAGCAACGCAGCCCCTTGGCGCATACTGGAGGCTCCTGGTGGGCTAGTTGGCCCCCAGGGACCCCCAGTATGCAAGGGGAATTACTTCCTACTCTGCAAACACCCAACGGGTTGCGCTCCAAAGAGGTGTAAAAAAGGGTGTGGCCTCATTACACCTCTCTGCAATGCTGCCCCCTGGCGCATACTGCAGGTTCCAGGTGGGCTAGTTGGCCCCAGAGACCCGCAGTATGCAAGGGGAATTAGTTCCCCCTCTGCAAACACGGCTGGGGGCTGCGTTGCAGAGAGGTGTATGAAAGGGTGTGGCCTCATTACACCTCTCTGCAATGCAGCCCACTGGCTTATACTGGAGGCTCCTGGTGGGCTAGTTGCCCTCCAGGGACCCCCAGTATGCAAGGGGAATTAGTTCCTTCTCTGCAAATATGCCAGGGGTTGCGCTGCAGAGTGTTGTAAGAAGGGGGCATGCCATCTGAACACCTGCCTGCAAAAATGTAGTAAATCAGTATAAAAAAATATATTAATTAATACATTTAAAAATTGTCATTTAAAAAACTTTCGAAATTCAATGAAAAAAACATAGGTTTCAGGCTTTATATAGTTAGGAATTAGCATTTAAAAAACCTTGCAAATTCACTGAAAAAAACACAGGTTTCAGGCCTTATATAGTTAGGAATAAGCATTTAAAAAACCTTTCAAATTCACTGAAAAAACCATAGGTTTCAGGCCTTATATAGTTAGGAATTAGCTTTTAAAAAACCTTTGAAATTCACTCAAAAAACTATAAGTTTTAGGGGTGTTATAGTTAGCTGGACATTTCACTCATACAAAACCATTGAAATTGCTCCTATATAGTTAGTTGTTCTAACTATATTTCGCGCACCCGAAATCAACTGCTGATGATGTCACATATTAGATCATTCATGACATGGTCAGTGACATCACTGATGACATCTCAAATGACATCACTGATGACATCATCCATGTGACAATCACATACACCTTTTCATACACTAGTAAAATCTTTCATCACTCTTTGTAAACTACAGAGTATCATATTTGAATCCATTGTCACAGCAATACAAGTATCTAAAACCCCACTCAGTGATTCATAGATGTATACACACATCTAATCACTTACCTGTAGATTCACTCATACATGCTGTCAATGAACAATAGAACACTATCAAAAATACTTATACACCTATTTCGACATTAAACAACAGCACACATCCTATTCACATATGAAGTCATCCTACTCACTTATGCAAACAATTGATCATACTTACATATTTACTTAGCTACACACTTATACAAACATCACTTCATATATTCATTTAGATAGTAAGTCATACTTAGTGAATTATAAAATCATTATTACAAGTATACAGTTATCCATACAGTCATTCACACAATCATTGAGTCTTATGTGGACTTATTTATACACAACAACTGACACATACACTGCCTTTTATTTTTCTAGTTTGTTGGACATGTACCATTGAGAAATATAGTTGCTCATCACCACACCCATAAAGAGATTCCCTCACCCAAACTGTTAGAACATGTAGTTTTAACTTCATATATCTACTGAATCAACTATTCACACATCTTTGGACAGTCACACACCCCCCACCGAACCACACACACTTTCACTCTCCCATACAAATACTCAGTTAACTAATCAATAACTAATATAGACTTTCACATAGCTAGTAACCAACTGTAGAACCAGTTTACACAACAACTGACAAAGTGATACAGATATTCACACAGTTTAGTCACTATCCACTATATTTAGTGAGACACTATACATTGGTCAAGTAAACAGTCAATTACACTGCTACTAAATCCTCCATCCAAATATTTATTTATATATATCCACTCATTCTTCAATGCAAATTGCTATGTATATAATGCATATTTAAATAACGAAGCAAACCACATTCATTGGATGATGTCATCAGTGATGTCATCAGTGATGTCATTTGAGATGTCTTCAGTGATGTCACTGACCATGTCATGAATGATCTAATATGTAACATCATCAGCAGTGGATTGCGGGTGCGCGAAATATAGTTAGTACAACTAACTATATGCGAGCAATTTCAATGGTTTTGTATGAGTGAAATGTCCAGCTAAGTATAACACCCCTAAAACTTATAGTTTTTTGAGTGAATTTCAAAGGTTTTTTGAAAGCTAATTCCTAACTATATAAGGCCTGAAACCTATGGTTTTTTCAGTGAAACTATGTATATATATATATATATATATATATATATATATATATATATATATATATATATATATATATATATACATATATATATAATTAAAAAGAGAAGCAGATAACTCTGGGTAGTTCTCGAGTTTAGGTGGAAAGCAGCTCCTGTTTAGAGCACTCTCAACACCAGCGACACTCTAGATCTGCTCACCTCAAATGTCTTTTTTATCTATCAAAGTTTTTAAGCATAGGATTAGCACAGTGCTACCCATGCCAAGATAGAAATGGACGAAGTCTTTTGCCATTTCCACAGCAAAGTCTTTAAGCTTAGGACTAGTACAGTGCTGTCCTTGTCGAGCTGTAAATGACAAAAGCGGTTTACCACTCCAGGGACAGTATTACAGCTTTGAATTGGTAAAATACCAACCAAGACAACCTGAAATGAGTAAAAGCAACCCCTGACACAGTGTTTCGCTATAATTAAAGCTCTTCAGAGAGATATAGCTTTGTCCAGACCCAAGGGAGCACCCAGTATAAGTAAAAAAAAATACCCTTTCAGGCATAGAGTGATGAATAAATTATGCAAAAAAGAAGCAGAGAACTCTGGGTAGTTCTCAAGTTTAGAACAATTGCAAAATAGTGGCTGAGTTAGTTTTGCGTGACACCAACTTTCCTCAGTACTTTTTCAAATTCAGTGGCTCAAGGGAACAAGGGAAAACGGCCACTAACGTCCCCAAAAATTCTCTGTAAAACAAAGAATGCAACAGAATAGATGTTGTCCCTGAACACAAATCAACAATTGACAGTAATTTCAGAGAAAAAAGAAGAACCAAATTAAAGTCTTTCTCTTTCACAGTTCTTTCACAGTTCTTTTTATTTTCTTTTTTCTCTTTTTCTTCAACTTGTTAGAAGATCACCATTCCATTTTTCATGATTCATACAGTTCACATAGAGTGTAGCCAATAAACAGAAACAATGCCAACACGTGTTTCGTCACAGGAACAATCACCCAATGACTTCTTCAGGGCAATAGAAAGGATTCTTTCACAGAAACATCAGTGTCATTCCGGGTTGTTATCAATTACTCATGTAGTACTAAAACATTAAGTTCAATTATTCTGTATACGTGGTAATTTGTATCCTTCTGCAATAGCACAGTCACTCAATAAGACTCCATAGATCAAGGTTTTCACAAGGAAAATTAAAATTATGTCCGGGAGAGTACTCCCATCATCTTCACTTCGGGTTCTGAGATTGTTAGTTCTCAAGTTTAGGTGGAAAGCAGCTCTTGTATAGAGCACTCTCAACACCAGCAACACTCTAGATCTGCTCACCTCAAATGTCTGCTTTTCTATCAAAGTTTTTAAACATAGGATTAGCACAGTCCTATCCATGCCGAGATAGAAAGAAGCTGTCACCTTCTCTGGAGGAAAATGCCAAAGGTGCGAAAGACCTCCTTCCTTGACAAAGACTTCAAAGGATTGAAGAAAACCAGGAATCCAATAGTGGAATTCTTCCGGAGCAAGGCGTCAAGATCAGCAAGTGGTGGTAACAAATAAACAAGCGAAGGGACACAGCTTTGTTGCAACACACGCTCCAACCAGACTGAAGCCTTTATATAGTAAAAAAAACCCATAAAAGTCAATTACATCAATTATCAAACTACAAGACACACAAAGGATTGAGAAAAACAGAAAGGAACCAAGAAAGACATATCTATGGTGTAAAAGGGAAAGAAATAAGAACTGAAACTTGAACTGGACTAGCTATAGAAGAGCTTTAAAAGGTAGGTGCAAACGCTCAGGCAGGTGATTACCATTTTGGAGCTGGAGGATCAAGGAGCAGTAAGGAAAGTAGCCTCAGGTGAGTCAAACTCACAGCCCACAGCTGCTGGCTTCATGTGTCAATTCCTAAAACTCAAGAAACTAGGGTCCACAAAAGGGATCGCGGTTCTCAGATGCTGCAGTTGCAACAGAAGCAGATACAGAAATCGCTGTTGGGGAATGATGGGATGGGTGTAAGGACATCAGAATAAACACTGCATCCCTTTTCTGAGAATCCTGGTAATCCTGATGACAAGAGTAATGAGATTACAAAATAGAGCATTTCATCCAGTGAATTCAGCTGCTGAAAGCAATTTAAATCAACGTTTGAAATATTTTGCAAAAACATGTAAAAATTGGTGCAGAAAAACGAATCCAACATAATTCTGCAAAATACCTGTAATCAGAAGTATTTCTGCTACCAGATTTACCAATGCCCCAGGTATTGGTCACTTCAGTGGCAACGGAGGAGCAGGGACTACCAGACAGAAATCTACCCAGCTCGGAATGGTGCCCTATGTCAGATATATGTGAAAATAACCAGTTTTATTAAAAACAAACAAGGTACTTTTGTTCATTTGTTTGCAAATGAGATGTGGTACACTGAGCGAAAGTGTAATTGTGGGCATGTACTGCGGATTAGTGATTGGCTGTGAGGATCTCAGAATGCACAAATAATTCCTTTGCGATGATGCAAATCTGAATCTGTGCCAGGATTGCTTGATGGTCTAACTGTGTCTATGAAGCCAAGTCTTTTAAGTTAAGGTACAATTATAATCAGACGCTCAAGATTAATGGTAAACAAAATTGAATGAGTGAAGATGAAAATCTGAATTTGCACTTAGGCATATTGAGTGATGGAGAAAATTTAAATATGAATTCATGATCAAGCATGTAGGATTAATGAGTGAAGGTGAAAATCTGGTCATGCATTAAGGATTACTGTATGGCAGGGCAACTCTCAACATGTTTTATGGGGCTAATGGTAATTCTTGACCTATGATGGGTGTTTTTAGCATAATAATGCCCATCCATTTCTGTGCAATGTGTGTGTGCCCTGTTGTGATGGTGGTAATTCTTGACCTATTACTGCACTCTTTGAACAATGGTGCCCACCCTTGTTGTAATGCTTGCATTGGCATATTCATAATTCTTTATATGTATTACGATCATTAGTGGCGACTTGGTGCCCAGTCCTGGTGTAATGGCTGTGCTGGCATAAAATTGGTAATTTAAGGAATTTGAGTAACACCATTACAACTGCCATCTGAGCCATCTGAGGCTTCAGCCTGTAAGATTGGTGTAAACTGTCTGAATTCACCCAGGCATTCACTCATTAATATATTTATATACTGGCGAATTCATCCAGCCATCAACTCACTCATTGAACAATTCATGCATCTATGATCTCACCCACTTCTTATCCAAGCGTTCAGTCACTTACCAGTTCATCCATGTATTCCCTCACTGTTGTCTGAGGCTTCAGTCTGTTATATTTGTGTACCTGTTGAATTCACACAGTCATTCACTCAGTAATACATTTATGTACTCACTAATTCCTCCAGGCGTCAACTCACTCATTGAACCATTCATGTCTCTATGAACTCACCCATTACTTATCCAAGCATTCAGCCACTTACCAGTTCATTCATCTATTCCCCCACTCTTTCATCCATCAAACAATTTACTTTATATCACATTCACCCACTCATCCATCCACACTATCACATATGCAAACCTGTCAATCAATGGAAAATTATTTTAATTTATAAAACCAACAAACCTATTGCTCTGCCAGTGATACTTTCTAATGAAAGATCTTTGCAAACATTACCTAAATTGTTTTAATAATATTAATTGTGAACATTATTGACTGGTTATTTGAAGGTATCCATTGTCACAGACCTACTTGAACCCTGCTCCTTTGTTTCCTTAACATTAAATTAGAGTTCAAAGCTTTCTTCCAAATTTTGGGAGTTTTACAATAATCCCTGGCAAAGCACGTCTGAGATGTGAGACTTGGTGAGAGTTGCAGTTTGTATGGTCTTCCTTTGCATGAAAATGAAGTGATGTACAGTAGCATTTGGCTTGGCCTAAAATGGTGAGATTTTGCAATGATGGAAGCACGGATTGTTTGCAAAATCTTTGAAGTAGCTCATTGTCCAATTTGTCCACTATGTCGATCATAGAGAAGATTTTAATAAATTGGTTGATATTAATAAATTGCTTGGTGTGTTGGGAACAGCCATGACTTCAGGGAATCTGGAGAACTCATTCAGGCCGACAAGAAGCACGGGTCCAAAGAAGTTGTTTTGTGACAGGTCAGACATTGTCAGGGGCTCATTGGGGGCTGTCTTTTACTAGACTCTGATAGACATAGTAGGTGCCTCTCCACCAGCTTGTCTAGGATTTAAAAACATATATTTTGTTTTAAGAGCCATTTGGTAGCCACAGTGCCTCTACATGGCCCTCAAAAGCTAACTCGGCCACTGTAGAGATGATGCGGCAAAGAGCCTCTCAGGACTTGTTCTTACCTATAACATAGAAGTTCACCCTACACAAGCAAAAAGCTCAGAATTCTTTGAAGCTACTGTATTGATGTTAGTTTAATTCTTTTGAGATCTCTCCACCACAGGATGTGAATCATTTCAAAGACAGCTTATAGTGTGTAGGTCTCGTAGTGAAGCCTTTATTAGGCTAGTTTTGTTCATCAGTGCATAGTGAGGTAAATTTAATAAAATTCAACAACCTTACTTGTATTTTCTTCCGTAATAGAAGGACTGCTGACACAGTTCATTAATGAAATTGGTGGAATTCTCTTCTTTCTCTAGCATGTGGACAATTCTAAGGCAACAGCCTTGCAGGTCCAAATCCCATTTTTTTTGATGTGATGGAGCATTTTGGGTTACTAAATATTGATACAAGATATTAATGATTAGTAACAACCTTAATTGTTATGACATATAAAAGTATTTAGATGCTTACATGATAACCAGACGTTCCTTTTCTGCATGGGAATAGGCCTTTTCTGGGACTTTTCTGTCTGGCATGGGGTATGATTTGTAGAGGAGATTCAGGAACAGTATCATGCTGAGCCAGTAAAAGCTACAAGTCTACCATCCAAAACTACTTCAGAGTGAAGATCAAAATACATGATGTTATCTGCTTCAGCAAATTTCCATCTTAATTGTTCAAGTCAACGCCATCTCCTCCTCCTGCTTCAACACCCTCCATATGCTTCGCAAGATCTACAGATGGATCCCCACCAACAACAGAAGGATGGTCACCCAGGCCCTCGTCACCAGCAGGCTGGACTACGGCAACGCCCTCTACACCGGAACCACGACCAAACTCCAGAAGTGACTCCAATGCATACAAAACGCCTCCGCATGCCTCATCCTCGACATCCCCCGCCACAGCCACATCACTGCCCACCTGAAGGACCTACACTGGTTTCCCGTCAACAAGAGGATCACCTTCAAGCTCCTCACCCACATGCACAAAGCACTCCATGACGTCGGACCAGCATACCTCAACAAACGACTCATCTTCTACAACCCAAATCGCCAGCTCCACTCCGCTGACCTCGCCCTCGCCGCCGTCCCACGAATCTACCGAACAACTACCGGCGGCAGGTCCTTCTCCCACCTCGCTGCCAAGACTTGGAACACCCTGCGACAGACCCAGGACCTGCTGACCTTCCTGAGACTCCTCAAGACCTGGCTGTTTAATCAATAGATGCTCCCCCCTCCAGCGCCTTGAGATCCTCACGGGTGAGTAGCGCGCTCTACAAATGTTTGATTGATTGAATTGTTCAAAAACGGCCTAGCACCACTGTGACCAGGGAGAGAACAAACCCTTTTAGTGAATTCCTTCCAGTGAGAGCTGATATAAGCATAGTCCTGAACATATCTTGCATGGTAGCTGGATATTCCCGGGGATGAAAAAAAAGCGGAAACGTTGCTAGAAACTAGGGTTAACATTGAGGATTTACGTTATCATCATTTGTGAGCATACTATGTCATCATTATTGTTTAGAAAGATGTTTTTTTTCCTTCTATCTAGCTTTCTTTCGCTTTCTTTTTCTTTCTTGCTTTCATTCCTTCTTTCTTACTTTCATGCCTTCTTTCCTTATTTCTTGCTTTCTTTCTTTCTATCCTTCTTTCCTTGTTTTTTTCTATCTGTCTTGCTATCCTTTGTTCTTTGTTTTTTGCCTTCTTACTTTCCTTCTTTCTTGCCTTCCTTCTTTCGTTCTTTCTTGGCAACCTTCTTTTGTTCATTCTTGCTTTCCTTATTACTTACCTTCTTTCCTTCTTGCTTTCTTTCTTTCCTTCTTCCCTTCTTTCTTGCCTTTCTTCTTCCCGTCCTGTCTTTTTCTTTCTTTCCTTCTTTTCTTCTTTCTTTCCTTCCATCTTTCTTACTCAAAGGCAAGAGGCTTCCAGCCAATGGCAGAATGATTGGATTTTTTTGGTCTGTATTAGTCAAGGCCTTTTGATTTTATAAAATTGTGTGTATGATATGGTTACTTATAGGGATTTTAGCTACACTTCATCCATTTCTTTGTGGTTGTGTCACTCACATTTTTCACCAACCCACTTGAGCTTGCATCAAGGGGCAACACGTCACCTCACTTCAGCCATTGGCTGACTTCACTATGAGTTGCAGCATGCTGTTCTTTCACAAGGAGCACACCCACACACAAAGTAGTTTCCTTCACTGCCAGGTAGCACTTTGGTAATGTGTGTGTGTTTTTTTTTAACCAAAAACATGTTTGCATTTAGTCAATGTTTTTTTTAGATTGACAAACACATGGCAGCTTCCCAAACAATAAAGTTTTGCAAACGCCATTGCAAAACAAAACAAGAATAGCAAAAATGATGGTGGACAAATACCAGACCTATTGTTTTGCCAATGCTTGTTTCTTTTGCATTCTTGTAGTTGTAGTTCTGAATTTCCAGTATGTTTGACTTTTTGTACTTGAAGTTCAGAATTTCCAATTTGTAAAGCAAACCAAACATGACAATACAAGAAAAAAAAATTGGAGTGGATGAACTACTCACACCGAATTGAACAAATTGAGATCACTGAATGTTGTCAAAATATCATATTGTGTCTTTGCTTGAAACACATATTCCCCTCATTTTTGCATATATGTCTGTACTACAACCAAGAAAGTAGGCTGGTACCTGATATTGAACAACTTTAGAGGTCTCAAGCTGACATACCCAGCTGACCCACGACAGGTGTGAGTAGTTCAAGTTATTTATTTTTTCATTGCATTCTGGCACTTGTAGCATTGATATTTTTATGATATATGCACAACTACCTGTATCCGACCCTTTACGTCTACAAAAGTACATTCATAGGTTTGCTCTGTTGTCAGAACTGCTATGCCAACACCCTTTTTGTAATGCCATTGCAAGGGAAATAAAAGGTTTCCTAACCTGTAATGGTTCCTGTCGATCTTGCATATGAACACATTGGTCCGATGTCATGAGGGCAACTGTAAGTGAATCCTGGGTTTGTAGCCAGCCTTACTAAGAATACCAGGACTCGTAGTTTTACTTTCTCCATCATGGGTGTGGGGCTCAAGGTTTTTTTATAGTTATAGGAGAAGTGCTTGATACTATTGGCTGAAAATAAGGGCTGCATAGTCACCTGCATGGCATGCAGCTAGTTTACAGGCCATAGCTGCGAGGTTTACTGTTGCATATTTGACATTTCTATGTTTGCAGTGCACCTATGTGTAGCATTTGCAAGCATCATGTGTGACATTTTGAGCGACACTTTTTCACAAGCAGAAAAGTGGTGCAGTATTGAGATCACCAGCCCTTTTTAGGTCGAGCTCCTATGGATCTGTTATATCTCTTCTGTGGGATTTGGAACACCCACCAATTGCCATTGGTTGTTTCATGTGGCATTCAAAAATGCTCACTTGGTATTGGTGCATTTTTTGTAAATGTCCCACCTTTGTGTGCTTATCTCTCTTTCCAAGGATTTCACTAAGAGAACATTTTGGTTGGCCATCACACTGTATAGCGTGTGATGGCCCCTCCTCCTGTTTGGGCATTGCCTTCACGGTGCCTCCTGGTCGGCCCCACAGCTTAAAAATGCCCCTCTAAACGCTCCAATATCTTCCGGTCGAGCTAGCGCTATATAAAACTGAAAAAATAAACTGTAGGAAGCTTTAGCAGTGAAGTGGTTACTTTATTTACTTTATTTTGGCGAACTGCCACACCCCTTCTCCCAGGAGGATTTTGCTGTGGTCGCGTCTCACTTCCTACGGTGAGTTCTATCCTGGGGAGAAGCCTACATGTTACTGCCACTAGTGCTAGTCTGGTGGGTGTTTGAGTTCTCTGCTGTGCCTCGTTTTAAACTTTCCACTGTTCTTATATTTTTGTCTTTGAAACAAAACACGGTAGTGCTGCTGCTGACATTTCTGTGTGAAATAGTGGGAGAAAAATTTCAATTTGACCCTGGTACTATGGCTGCTGAAATTTTAATGGCATTAAATGCAAGTGACGCAGAAACCTGTGTCCGGGCCACAGATCCCCGCAGGGGTTGTTTCTGAGAGCTTGGCTAGCTCCCTCTACCCGCTGGTACCAGAGTGGGATCTCATCTAAGCTTAGGGTGACCAGAATTTTAAAGCCAAAAACCAGGACATGTTCCAAAAATTGAGGAAGGACTATAATTGTACTTCAAACCAGCGCACAGAACGACACTGCTCATTAGCAGAAAATTACAGAAGAGGCAGAAAGAACATAAATTAAATGCCATTTTAAAGCCAGTAGCATGCCTGTTAATTAAATTGCCTTCTTATACTAGCTGTGAGAACTATCCCTGCTTTGCAAAACATAAAAAGGGTCCCCTCTGGACCCGGCGCCACCTCATATTCTTGCCAAAGGGGGGAAATGTATGCTAACTCAACTCTCCCACCTCGTTTCCCTATCCCTCGAAAGTGGCACAGTGCCCAAAGAGTGGAAGCATGCCGTTGTTAAAACCTCTACTGAAAAAACCCCAACTCGACCCCGCCTCTCTGGTGAACTATCGCCCGATCTCACTATTACCCATCTTGAGCAAGATCGCGGAGAAACACGTGAATTGCACTATCTTCCAATTTCTAGAAGACAATGGTTCCATACAACAGACCCAGATGGGATTTCGACCAAAACACAGCACTGAGTCAGCCATACTTGTTGTCACCGAAAAACTAAAAAGCATCTTAGACCAGGGAAGAGCTGCCGCGATCCTGCTACTGCATCTAAGCGTAGCCTTTGATACGGTAGACCATGCTGTTTTGGTCAACAGGCTCAGGGATATTGGAATCAGAGGTACTGCCAACCAATGTGTGGCCTCTTTCCTGAATGGTAGATCTTTCCAATGTGTGGAGGCCGGAATCTCTTCAGACTCCTTTTCAGTCCATGGGGGGTCCCTCTGTAGAAAATAGAAACCTTCTCAGGGGTCCCACTGATACTTGGTCCTTTTAAACCAACAAAGAAGAAATTGGCACAGAAGCTGAAATATAAAAAGAACATCTTTATTAACCTCAAATGAGGGAGACTACATCACACAGAAGCCTTAGCTGAGGCAGTCTAAGGAGTACAGAAAACTGGGGCCTTATATATGCTTAGGGTTACATAGTCAGCATAAGACCAAGGGCAGTCCTGGCTCATGTAAGCATGCAAATTGACTAATATGGACATGCAAGATCTGCTTGCTCAACAAAGTGGGAGGAGCTAACAGTTGCTAATTGTGGTGAACACATCCTGACATTTACAGACTAGAAACAGTTGCAAGAACAGCTACAAGCTCAACTGAGCATGTGCGAAGGTGGAAGATGCTGAATATAGTTAGTTTCGAGGCAGATTACAAGAGCAGTCAACACTGAGGGAGGACAGAGCACATGGCGAGCACATGGCAGCACATGGCTAACTAAAATGGCTGCCAGAAATACAAAATGGCTTTCAGCTCATGCTAAAAAATCTGTCAATTTAACAGATGGTCCTTTCAGCATGAGCTAAAGACATTCCTATGATCCAGTAGGAACATAGAAAATATTTGCACATTCATTTTCATAAATTTATCAATATCCTAATTCATTACTTGGTGGGCATTTTCCATTCCAAACATTTCATTAAGCGGGTATTTGTATTTGCATTTATTTATACTTATAAAGCGCCTATCACCCACGGTCTCTAAGCGCTAAATAAGGGTATATATAAGGTATAAGCAGGAATACAAAGGGAACAGAGCATCGGGTCATAATTAACATTCAGATAGCAGGAGAAAGTAATGACCACTATTACAAATAGAATTATCATTTTTCTAGTCCTAAGCAAAAGCAAATCCTAAAACCGCCTAGTAAACATTTTCAGGGCTCCTATGCATTTCAGTGACTATTCATTTTAATTTCAGAATAGCCAACAGCACATATCTAATAAAAACATTTTCCAATTGACTGTTACATTTTCCTTTTATGAGGGCTAGAACATCAATCATATCTGGGACCAGGAGTACCACACAGGGCCATAAGAATTAGAACGAAGAGCTGCAAAGGGCTGCGACTAAAGGGGTACATTATTGACAAAAAAGAAGAAGTCCTTGGGGAAATTGAAGCCGCTGTACAATCAAGCCAGAGGGGAGTCTTCTCTCTGTGTCCGTTTGAGCCTCACAGGCAGGCTCTTGTTGTTTCCACGGTGGAGCTGCACAACTCGCAACTCAACAATCACAGCCCAGTTTCAAGGAAAAAGTTTCTTCTTTCAGGATAGGGCAGTCACCCACCTGGGCAAATGCTCTTAGCGATCTTGTCCAGTATCTCAGGCAGTGCCCCAGTTTTATTCACTTCAATCTAACAGGCACCAGAGACACAGCACCTGTACCCTGAAATCATGTCCTTCCCTAACTTCTGTATTGCTCTGCTGGCGCACTGCTCATTCATTGGGGCCACACATTACATCCAGTGTACCCAGCTAGTTCTTGACCAACAAACAAAGGTGCAAACTTGCATTCACTTTAGGACCAGGATTCAGAGGCCTGATGCTAGGATCTCTGAAGCAACCCTTGCTTCAAAAGGGGTCACCTCAAGCAAAGCCTCCTCGCCATTCTGGTCGGTCTGTGACTCTCAGCTGGGCATCAAATATTTCTCCTTTCTGATTTGTGACCCTGTCTTTCGCCCAAGACAGTGGCAGGGGTACACAATTCATTTCAGGGCTTCCGCCTTCACTGAGGTCCTAGTTGCCAGCAATGCCTGTGCTGGTTACCTTCACTTTGGCTTCAAGCTGGACTGGTGCTGACGCTGACTCTCCAGGCTGAATCTGATGTCCGGGCCCCTCTGGTAATGGTTGTAAGGCAGCAAATATCTATTGGTGGACAGAACAAAAGGTCTTTAGAAAAGGCACAGAAACAGTCTATCAACAGAGAGGATAGTCTACAAATATTTCCTAGTCTTGGGACGCCCCATATATTAGCAAGGCACCAAAGAACCACTTTCATCTATCTATGTGAGAGTAAAAAAAACAACAGCCTGGACCTATTGGCGAGTATAAAAAGAACATCACCCAATCCCAAGCAGCCAAGGAAGTCTGTATTAATTTACTAAGCTCAGAGGAAAAGAGAAAAACAACACAGACATACCCTAAATCCTTACATTGGTTTATTCCTGTGTACTAATCTGAAAACCCTAAAAAAAAGAAATGTTCTACACTTTTGCTCATAAATTTTACATTACTTGTACAGGACTGCAGACACTTCTTCTTCTTAATAAAAGCACCTACATACATACATTGTACGCTTAGGACCATGCTCTCATGTTATAGGAGCAGCAGGAAAATCTAAAACTGCTAATTTAACAGGGTTTCTTATCTATAAAACAACACTTTCCTCAAAACATTTTTTTTTTGCTAAGGATCACATGGGCATCTTCCCTGCGTTCTACTTTTCATGATCCAGACTATGCAACATCAGCTCTAATAAGGACTGTCAGTTTATTTACACGGACTAGCTAATAAAAAACTAGCAATGCCCTTGCAAAACTATTTAGCATGGAATAACATACAATAACAGTGTTATCACCTAAGAATTTTAGAACAAAAACTACCCACATCTAGCTCCCCTTAAAGGTCAAATAAGAGAACAACAATCTAGACTACTGATCCTGTCATAATTTCATCAAACAGGATGGGCAGTAACATAACATATATTTGTATTCATTTTATTAATGCTAACAATGTTTAAAACAGTATTACTGAATAGCCAATTAAAGGTCTTATTGCTATTTCACAGACAGTTTAAACAGGCTAAAAACAAATTGAGAAAAGGAGAGAACAACATGCATATTACCTAGCCTTAATTTGTAGAGGAGCTAGCCTCTTTCCCCCATTTTGACAGTAGGAAACCTGAAACAGGTTTCATTTCTGTCAACACTATGAACCCATATTTCTAGCAACTGGGCATAAACAAAGTTATAGGAGGTACATAGCACATTTGAGAGAACTAAAAAAAAACATGAATACCCACAACCCAATCCTTTTAGCAAATGTACAAATGTAACATGAGGGCGAATTAATTCAAACTAAATCCCATTAGCTCAGCCCTAGGAAGCACCAAACTAAAAGCATTAGTGCTGTATATATGGCCACGCTCACATATACAATTGTATTGTGGTATATTCATATGAGTGCATAAAAACTTTGTTTGCCAACAAAAAATAAGCACAACTCCTCCTTTTTTCCCTGTGCTGCCATCTTGTCTTTAAAAAAGTTTCAGATGTCAAAAATGTCAAGCAGACCTTGCTCTGGTAGCCCTGCCAGGCTTCTAAATATAGAACTGACTTTTAACTCTTCCCAGCTGTCCTATTCTATGTGCAAATGCAGCCCCGTTACCCTGTTTGTCAGCTTAGGGTTAAGAAAATAACTTCTGCTCATTTTTATACATATTTTCAATTATAAGCAGTGTGGAGTAGACTTGTATAACAATATAGAAGTCAGCTATTTGTATTATACCTAAATGTATGCATTTACTGAAGCCTAAGGCGGGTTAAAAGCTGCTTTGAATGCAAAATTTGTTTTTAAATTAGTGAATTTTGCCCAATTTCGACTTTGATATTTGGGGCATTTACAAATGAATATCCTATACATTTTTTGCATAATAGTCATCCTCAAAATGTTCTCTAGATAGCCCAGTAGTGAGAAATCAAAAATACATCATATATACTGTTATAAAAATTAGTTTATTATGCCTGCACAGAGTGATATTTCATATGAAAATTTCCTCATTATGTGATACAACACAACTTAAATTAAATGTTGGTGCTAGGAGGTCACAATATGAGTATTAAGCTTTATAAATATTAAAAAACAAATTTAAAAGCACTTATTTTTATAATAATTTTTTCATAATTAATAATGTTTTTTTTTTAATACAACCAATCGTTTTGATAATTCCACATAGAAAAAGCAAGCTTCATTTCTTGCCTATCATATTTAGACGCATTCATTCACAAGCCTAAGCACAGAAGCCTAACTTGAAACATGACAAATTTTTCCACCACTTTTTTAAAAGGACAGTTATTATTTAATATCAGATCCACGAACATGCCTATAAAAAAGGCTTTAAGCAAGGAAATCCCTACTTTAAATGTTTTCCTGGTATCTAAAATAATGAAACAGATTTTCGTAACTTTTTAAAACAGCAGTCTGGAATGCATGATTTTACCTCGTGTTTTAACTGACAAAATCATGGCTGAGTCAACATTCCTGACTCTCTGTGGCCTACAATCAAAAATCAAAACAACAGCTGCTGCTAAGCGGCAGTTAAAACACAGCTGTTTTAAAGCTTTTTTTAGTGTTGAAATGGAAGCGCGGTGGCAGTCTATTTAAACTGAGGTATTTCAATGCATGTTCTATAATATGTGTTTTAGTGCAGCAAAATCCAATTTACTCAGATGATGTGTTTGCCTGTTAATATCTAATACAATGTATCTAAGGAAAATGGTGTAACATCTTATTGCTTATTTATTGCAAAACACACAATTTCGTTTTTGAGGCCTATTTTATTCCTATTCAATGTAAATTCTAATTTTATCTTTTAAGCATTAGCAGTTTGTGCATGTGCATAGTTGCTTACTCTTATCAATTTTAATAGTAACATGCAGTTATTTAGCATATCATATGGTTCATTTCTGGATTTTTATTTCATTTTTATTTAATATTAATTAAATGACATTTTGCATAACAGACTGCTGACAGCAAGAAAACACAAACAAATACATTAAGCTCATTCCAGACATATACAGAAGGGGGTAAAACACTCAGGACACACAATACAGCACGCTTAAGGCTAGCAATACATACACAAAGAGCGAAATCGCTATTTACTTACAGAAGTATCACTAATGTGAAAACCACAAACCACAAACCACATAGACATTTAAACACACATTTAACCCACAGATCAACACTTAGGACAGAAACAAAGGACAGCCCACAGACTGCACTTAAACCAAACCATTTGTAAATACTAGTTGTAAGTCATATTTACAAGAAGAGCTTCTCAATAGTATTCCAAAAGACTGCAAAAAAACAGCCCAACAGACGCCAAAATACACTCAATTCACTAGCTTTGGCTGGCAGAACACCAAAAAATCGCTCTGCATATCTCCATTTTAAAAAGTGCGCAGAAAAAGGATCCTTGTTTGTATTATATCCATATTTGAATTCCATGGGGATACAGAATTACCAAGGAAGAAATATTTTTTTATACCTAAACCTATTTAGATATTGCCTCAGGGGAGCCGGCTAATTTAATTCACTTCTCACTATGGTACCTCCAAAAAGCAACACATTCTTCGAAGTGTGCTTGACACAGGCATGCCAAAAATATTGCTGAATATGCAAATATTATAATCAAAGTAGCGCTTAAGGTACTCTTCATACGTTGCGCCCTTCAAACAAATGCAAACAGAGAAAAATCTCCTCATTACCTGCCCACACAAATTACAATTCGTATATCTATCCCATACAAATCCAAAGTTAGCCGACACAAATTCCAAAATTCTAAAGCCACAGTAAGCGTTACTAAACTACCTTACCAATCCAAGGCATCAAACCAACAGCAAGCGCCCAGAACGACTCTTACCAAACAAATGGTTGTCCAAATTCTAACTGCCAAGTTCTGAATGACCTAACGGTCTTTTTAGAATACTCTCGCCAAAAACGTTCCCAGTCAGGGGTGACATCATGTGGAGGATCAAAATCAGGAAGATCAGAAATATACTGGGCTGCAGAGAAAGAGAATCCCCAGAATCTCTGTGCACAGAGTACCTCCTTAGTAGAGTCCTGTCCTGTCCTCCTCAGTAGATTTCTGTCTCTTGACAAGATCACTCCTTAGATAGCCACTCTCTGATGAGCTCCACGTTGGCCATTTGTAGAAATAGAAACCTTCTCAGGGGTCCCACTGATACTTGGGGGCAGATTTACAATAACTGGCGCATCCCCAGGGTTATTGTGCGTTATTGTGCGCCACAGCTCCGCCACCCATGGTGCACCGCATTTATAATGCGGCGCACCATGGGGCAAAAACGGCACAGATGCGTGACGCATATGTGCGTAAAGGCGACGCTGCTCCATCAATGCTCTGGGGGGCCCTATCTGTCCAATGCTGCGTCAAGCCTTACGCCAGCTTCAAGCAGGCGCAGGGTTTTGATGAGCATTGACCTAAAAGTGACTGCGTGAAATCTTGTAGATTTCACGCAGGCACTTTTGCGAGGCGCACCTGCCCCGGAACGCCCACCCTGCGCCGGAACGCCGACATGTGGCGCATGGCTTTACAACGTGACGCATCTCCTAGATGCGTCACGTTGTAAATGGGACGCAGGGATGCGCCACATTTACGCCGCCGTTGCGGGATGCAACGGCGGCTTAAACGTGGCGCAAGTCTGACATAAATCTGCCCCCCGGTCCTTTTAAACCAACAAAGAAGAAATTGGCACAGAAGCTGAAATATAAAAAGAACATCTTTATTAACCTCAAATGAGGGAGACTACTTCCGCCCAACATGGTGATACCAGGCCTACTTAGTTAACACAGCATGCCGCCTACAACCCATCCGGGCCTGCCGCGTCAAAAGAGGTGCCCAAGAGGTGCAAGCGGAGCTAATAATGATGCAAGAATTAACAGGAGTCCTCAACACAAGACAAAACAACCCCTGTAGCACCCCCCTCCCACACCCTCCCCTCTCCTTGTCCAATAGTCAAGCATGGGGTGACACGTCATCACCGCCTCATCTACGGGCCAATCGGAGCCGCACGCGCTGGGCCCTTGCGTTTATGTGTGCGTGACTTAGGCTCCGGTAGTGGGGTATCTGCGAGTCGCATATCACATTTCTTTGACGACAAAGGCAGGTGTGTCTGTGTGTGTGTTTTTCTTTTTTCTCAGACCCTCGTTATGAGTAACCTCCTAATACCCTTTTGGGCGGAAACACCTAATATCTGCTGTTACCTGAATGTTAGAAGTTTGAATCCTGGCTGGTTTTCTCGGACGTTATATAAAGGGTCTCACCAAAGGCTCTTTCCATGCCCTACCACCATCCTCTGATTCACTTTTTCCCTTACTACAAATCTGTCAGGAAGCTGTGAACCGCTTGGTCTGGCAGTGACCTTCAAAAAAGTAATTTGCATCATTAAAAATTTATAGAATTACATTTTGTGAGCAGACTGGCACATGCAAAATTAGGTGTTGAAATGTAGTCTGAGCAACCCACATCATGAACTTTGAAAACGTGCGTCTCCTAAGGGCTGCTGGAACTTCCTCTCACACCGTTGGCTCACTGGTCCTATATGATATTTCTTTTTCCCCTAAATCAAACAAGTCATTGTGGGGAAACCTGAATAGTACAATCTGTTTGAGAAAATGCATCACTAACAAAACCCAGGCCCAGTAACCTTGTTAATTATGCCCTGGCAGACCAAAGATTTTGATAAGCAATAAGGTAGTATGGTACAAACAAGGCATCTTTTTTGCTGCATTTACATGCCACTTCCATCATCATTTTGTTTTATGCATCACATCACCTAAAACCTTACTGATGGCAAAGAGATGCTCAGTGGTACAGCAAGGAAGCCATGGGGCCTCATACACACAAGGAAAAGGGGACTCCTGTCCACTGTTTGATAGTAAACAACAGACATATTTGGAGCCTGGGAGGTGCCTCACACCCGTGGGCTCCAATGCCACTATTGATGCCCATCGGGTTGTTAACCAACACATAAACTGGTTATTGCCAACATGAGGGCCAGGCTAAATGCAAGAAATGAACAATATTAACATCTTTCCTTTCTACACTGAAACCTAATGGACATGCACTCTGGTAGCTCCACACACAACATTATATGACCCATCAATTAGACTGTGGCCTGTCACATGCCTGATCCACATCGGAAGACACGTGAACTAACCTGAAGTTCTAAAATCCGATAGTAGCTACAGATGCTAACATATTGCATGACATATAACTAGGGCTCCCGGTTTATTGTATTTAAGTTGTTCAAATGTCCATCTGTATTTATCCATATTTATTGTTTACTTATTTTATCTGCATTTACCCATATATATCTTGTACTTCGTGTAAAAAATGAAGCTGCAATTGGTATATTTCCACATTTTGTTAACCAACAAATGTTTGCTAATTTTTGGATGTGCAGTGGATTTTACAGTACACTACCGTCATCTGGAAGCATTTGCATTGTAAAACAGCTTAAACAGCTATACTGCTGCAGACATATAAGCTTCATTAGCAATTTTTTTTAACTCACCTGCCTGTGCACCTTTAGAGCTATTTAACTAACACTCATGAGTACCAGTAGTAAGAAACGTCCAAAAGAAATCCCTTTTTTCATATTTAACAGCATGCGCGCTAGCGGTTTTCCCGCTGAGCGCTGCGATTTTAAAAATCCCGCGTTACGTGACACGGTCAACTCACAGGTAACGCCCATGACGAGCTGACCTTGTCACACGCATCGAAGGGGTTAAAAATAAATACATCCCTTAACGATTGCTACATGAATATACTGCCGGCAAGTGTGGTAACCGCCAGAGGCTGTCAGTTGTGCTATATTGTTTAGGTTAACTCATAGGAAAAACAAAATGACAAGAGAGAAGAAAATATAACTAGCAACACTCCAAGAAATCAAAAAGACAAACCATGAGTGTTCACAGAACAACACACAGGCCATGCTTTGCATTGATATAGGTGAGTTCTCAACCCACTAACGTGTGGAGGGAGGATGGACAAAGTAGGGTTTCACCCACCCCCATAGGCATGTCAGATATGTTGTGCGAATTCAGGGGGGTAAAAAAGAAATGTTATGTGTACATCATAAATCTAACCTCGCCAAAACATAACTGTAATGGTCATAAACACATTGCCCATGGAGGGCAAACATATTGTAACATGTGTTATGGATGTGTATGCTTAGTGGTCCTATATTCCAGTTGTCAATATATATATTTTTTTAAACAGCCAGAAAAAGAGATCGTTTTCTTCCTGTGTTATCTGTAAAAATATGTAAAAAGAGAAAATTGGAAGCCTTACATATAACATAACATATACAGTGACCTACAACATACCAGAGTATATAATGTAGCATATAACATAGCAGTTTACAACATATAACAAATGTTCTGTATACATCCTCCCGTCGCTGTTATAAGAAAGAGAGAATTATAAGTGTTAATAATTGACTGCTGTACTTCACAAGCATTTGTTGACAGGATCAGAGCACATTGTCTCCCTATTGTCATTCTTATGCACAAAAATAGCACAAATCCATTTTAAAGCTCAGTACAAACTGACGTGATTGAAGTTACCACCTCGGTCTGTGTTGGAAGGAGACCATGTTCCAGCCCCTTTTACTTGACGGCCTATTGCCTTGTGGGAGTTGAAGTCTGTGTGCTTCCATTGAAGCAATTGCATGTTTCCACTGCCTAAAAAAATATGGTTGTATCTTACACTATTTAATTTACCAAGACAGCTTGGATGGGCAAAATATATATTTTTTTTAAAGCCATCGCGAGACCTATTGGCTTTGCCAAAGTTTGTTAGTTTATTGTATTAACCCATGGGCAGCTCATCTCTATTTTTATGTTTCAGAAGTATTTATTGGTTTTGAATGAGTGTTACACCACATCGGCAATTTTTAATAAAAATACAAATATTAAAATTTAAAAAATCCAAGATCCTTACTACAGTTTAAGGACTATATTCTAATTGTTTGCACTTTGCACTGGGATCAGCATTCAGAGTTGTGTGATAAGTTGTCCTCTGAGGTAGACCAGACGACATTTTTATAGGGAAAAGGCCTGGGGAAAAAAGCAAAAGACGCAGAATTTGCTGTTTAAAACCCGATTTTGCATGTTATGCCTCGTTTTCGTATTGATAACTCTGAATTGGAGGAATGCCATTGCCCACACTTGCTATATATATACCGCACCTTACTCCCAACTTGTAACGAGGGCCTACATTGTTTCTGTTTCAATGCCTTTATCGGCCATCAAACAATTAAAAACTGACGCGTTGGAATCAATCCGTCTGAACAAACGCAGAAAACGGAAACGCAGCAAACATTGCTGTGTCCTGTTCTGAAAGGAAGGATGTTTGTTCAAAAACAGGGCTATCTTGTCAGGCAAGTTTAACTGCTAGGGTTCAAGAAGAAACAAAGGCGGGCGGGGACTCTGCGCAGTATAAAGAGCGTTGGAAAGCCAAGTATACTGACAAGTTAATGAAGATAAAGACGCACTGAAGAGGAAGTTCGTTCTGAAAAAAAAATCTGCTGGTGAGCTTTGAGCGCGAAGAAAGTAACGCCCGCGCCATTTTCGCCTACTCACGTGTAATTCTTAAATTTTTGAGTGTACAGGCGCGCACGCCCATAGGGCTATTAAAAAGGGCTTCTACCATTCCCCCCCCCCCCCCCCCAACCCCGTCGTGTGTGTCAGTCATGGCTGCTGCAGCTCGAGCTGATGTTGGCTCGGTTGGGCAGTGTCTGCAGCATTATCTCCAGCACACCCAAGTTATTCACAAGTCTTTAAAGACCATTTGCATATTTACAAACCTTTGTAAACTGGTTACCAGGCTTAGTTGTTTTTTCTTCGGGTTTCAGTACCCCCTGGGCACCCACTCGGCCTATTACTTACATTTGTATTTTACATTTACTGCCCTAGTGTGAGAATGCATTAAATGAAAAGGAATATAAAGTAGGGTTGCCAGCAGAAAAATGCCAGCCATGAGTTGTTTAAAGAGCCTGCAAAGATATATTCTTAACACTAAATAGGGTTATGAATAAAAAAGTTATGTATTCATTTGTAATGTGACTTTTCTGTCTTTGTCATCTTTAATTATCAGTCATTGATCATTTAAGCAGCCCTAGAACAGAATTAAAAGTGATTTTCTATTTATATTTGCTGTTCGTAGTATGCACAGATAAGTGCTGAAAATACGGCTTAGGTGACTGCTTATTTTTGTACCATCTGGGACATCAAAATAATGAGCTGGCAACCCTAATCACAAGGCTGGAAGTTTGTTGCAGGATCCGCACATTATTTATTTCCTCCACCCTCGATCCCTGATTAATGCCATAATAGCAATTGTTTAACTTATATCTAAAACCCTACGCCACCATCAATAACATGCTGAGTTACTTCAAGTGTCTGGGAATGCACCCTGCATTCAGACAACTCACTCCTCATTTACGCCCTTCACGCTCACCCTGCGCTCACAGCGATCACAATGCACTCACAATGATCACCATACACTGACACCATTCACCCACTCACTTTGCACTCACAGTGATCACTCTGCACTCACAATGCACTTGCGTTGTACACTCTGTACCTCACCCTGCAGTCACATGAGCACACTGCTCACCCTGCACTCATGTGACACTTCACTCACCTGTCCCTCTCACTGCCGAATCTGCAATATCACTCAAACAAGCCCATCACCAACCATGCATTTGTTCAATCCACTCTGCACATACATCCGCACCCAAAGTCATATGGTCACCTCATTCACCCTGCAGTCACTCCTCTTACCCTACTCTCACAGTGTTGTACCGCTCACTTTGCACTCACATGGGCACTCCCACCACCCACGCAGAGGGTTAATGTGCCTTCCACAAAGAACGTGTACCATGCAGATCACATAACTGAGTGTGAGTAAACAATGAGTAGCGCTATAAAAAAATGAAAGGTTTGTCAGAAAGGTAGTGGTCTTAGACAACCATAGAAAGCGCTCTAAGTGGTAGGTGTGTAGAGCAGCCTTCAGGCTTTGTCCAGAAGAAGTGTAAAGCAGCTTGTTTTACCAGGACGTAATCTTATGGTACAGGTTAAATGAAAAAGAATCACACTGTGTATTTATAAAAATATGTATTTTATTACCAACACTCACTAACACATTAGATTATCTCCTACCTGGAGATACAAATACAATACACACAATACTTAGGCAATAGGGCACGTAAGTAGCACAAATACATAATGGTCTCTAGGGCGAGACCAAACCATATACTAAAATAGTGGAATGCATACCACGACTGAAGACCAGAGTGGACCCATAAGACGTAGAAGAGCCGGTGACCCAAGAAACCACCCAAGATGAGTATCTGGGAACCCCACGGAGGTAGTGTGCAGAGTAGAAACACAACCACGTGCTCAATGTTAGTCAACAGGTAAGTCACGGTTGAAGTTTTAAAGAAAAAGGATCCTTCCTAGCAGACCCTGAAGACACCCCATGGAAGATGGAAGGTTAGAGAGGCATTCAACTGTGGATACCCCAGGAACCAGGATACCTACACCAGGGAAACCGGGTGTATAGGTGTGAAGTGAGGTCAGAAACCACCGTAGACCACACTGAAGTACTTCAAGAAAAATTCTCTGGTGAAGAAGGTGAAAGAGTCCAGTGGAACCCAAAGGTGGATTCATGGTGAGAAGAACCTGCGATCAGAGGGGACGGAGTCTATGCCACTCAAGAGTGACCAGGAGGCACAGAAGTCGAATGCCCACCAATGTAGATAGATGCAGGAGACTTGAAGGTGCCCTTGAAGTTGTAGATATGCGGACTAGGGGATGCTGAGGATGACCAGGTTGTCGAGAGCTAGGAGTTCAGTGCCTGCCAGGGACACCAACAAGCCTTGGCAGCGGCAACAGCGCAATATTCGGAAAGGTGCATTGTCGGGATCAGCAAGGTCCAAGTGACTCACCATGATCAGGTAAGTCTTAGCAGGCTTGAGCAAGCAGGGGAGCCCACTGGAGCCAAACAAGACCCTCGAGGGGACCCACAGGCCGTAGGCACATTAGTCGCAAGTGGACCTCAAACAGCTTGTCGGGGATGAAGGACTACAGTGCAGAGGATACAGTGAGAACAAAGATCTTGGCTGCAGGAGATGCTTGAGGATGGAGCTTCTTGGAGCCCGAAGATCTCTGGAGGAGAGCGTCAACAAGCCTTAGCAATGGCAAGTCGATTTGGTGCACAAGGGTACTGCTGCAGCGGTTCTGACTAGGGATACTGGCTTTAAACTTGCTGTGAAGACAGGTCAGGCCTCGAGGGAGTTGCAAAATCACCACATGTGCTGCTGAACCTTTCGGAGTCCGTGGGCGCCCAGGATCAACAGACCAGTCAGCTGCATGGTGGTGCCTGTAGATGCAGGGGAGTGACTCCTTCACTCCAAGGGAGATTCCTTCGGCTGCAACATCTATGCCCTGTATGGAGCACGGGCATAGATGTTGCAGAAGACTCGCAGAACAGCATGAACAGGAGCAGCAGGAGTCTTCCCAGTTGCAGTCTCGGTTCCCAACAGGAAGTGTAGAGTGCCCAAAAAGTCGAAGATGAAGTGGAGTTGGATCTGAATCTTGTCCCAAGGCGAATATAGGGACCTACCCACAAGTAAGCACTTTAAAAATAAAAATAAATACATTTTATTTATTGAAGTTTTACACAATAACATACGTCACGTTCTCCTTCAGTCCAGCAGCATGGAAAGTACATAACTTAATATGTATAATAGAAGCATAACATAAAGAAAAACACATTATGATCATAAAAGAACCACAGCAGTGTCCACAGAAAACTACAACAAACATGTCTATACATTATACATACATTTATATGCACATCAGATTGCTAACTTAATTATACACCAGGTATAAGTCTTGTCACAGCAGCCAGTATTCACAGACGTAATGGAGTGCCTACCAAAAGGGCCCCAATTGCGGCTGCCCACGGAGGGGCAGCAAAGAACAAACCCGCTAATAAACAGGTGAAACAGGTAAAGGATATAGCCACACATAATTCGCCTACCTAGGATATTCATCTGCATTATAATGTGCAGCAGGCAGCAGTAACACCTATTTTCTTAGTGACTCTGCAGGTTTCTTCAACCCACGCTTTTCCCATTAATGACAGTTATCCAGTCAGAGGTCAATAAGACCTTTCCTGCTAAGTATGTTTGATACAATCCCCAAAAGTTCTTGGGATGACTCTGGGGAGGAAGCAGTTCATTATACAATTCCGTCTGTGTATTACATCATAGCATGTCTTGTGACCAGCGCATCGCAATTCTCCGCTTTGCAATTAGCAAACCCATTCCAACCAACCTTCGGATTTCCTTCTTTATTTGCTTAGTATAGTCCAGTAGGGCGAGCAGAGGATCCGGAGATATAGGCATCTCTGTAATGTCACTCAGTTCCTGCAATATCTGCCTCCAGTATTTAGCAACCACTGGACATAACCAGGCCACATGTAGAAAATCTGCTGAACTCACTCTGCACCTCTCACACTCAGTTGTCTCACGCAACCCATACCGATATAAGCGTGCAGGTGTGTAATAAACTCTTTGTAAGTATTTAAAGTGGATTAGCCAATGACGGAAGTTAAAGGAGACTCGCCGTGTCGCCTCGCAGCAGTATCTCCAGGTGTCGTCATCGATAATCATATCAAAGTCAGTTTGCCCCTCCAACCTTGACTTAGTGTAAAAGTTCTTACAGTAGTTTTGTACTACTCCATAAATGCTAGACACCAGTCTATAAGGAGACTCCGATTTTAATATTAAAGTGAAAGGAGCTCCTTCCGGCGGCTCCGTCATTTCGTCACCTAGGAGCTCTTGCATGGCGTGATGGAGCCTATGGTAAGGAAAGTGTTCTAATGGTGTGGCTTCATGACTTTCGGCCTCCACATCAGCCCACATACGTACTCTACCCTCTAAGAAGAGATCACCAGCTTTGGTTATGTTGATAGTTTTTAATGCCTTGACCGCTGCCCAGTCTCCACTCATTGGCAGCCAAGCACACCATTCCAGTGGAGTAATTGGGGAATATATTGCTTGCCTATCCCTTCATCAGATCGTGCCACGCGTGCACAGAGGTATTAATTGAGTCTAGAACACCTGTGTGACGATCTGGAGCAAGGAACAAGCGAGAGGGGAGATTGGCGGGCAGCAGCCACTTTTTCGATGTGTGAATGAGGAGGGCCCAATTGCTGATGAATCCAATGGAACGCATGGGAACTTTGTGCTGCTCTATAATAAAGGTCCATATCAGGGGCTCCCAGGCCACCCAGACCATAGGGTAGGGTAAGGACCTTCCACTGAACTCGTGGCTGCTTCCCCGCCCAAGCCAATTACGTCAATATAGAGGTAATAGATTTAAAAAAGTGAGCTGGGAGGAAAATGGGTATATTTAAAAACAGAAACAAAAACCTCAGGAGGACCACTATCTTCATCAGCGATATTCTCCCGAGCAAAGAGATAGGCAGTCGTATCCAACGGTCCACATCCTCCTCGAGTTTAGTGACTGCCCTACCATAGTTTTCCCTCAAAATTATCTCCGGGTCTGTATGAATCTGTATACCTAGATAACGCACCGGGTCTGTAGAACAAGTCAGTGGAAAATCCAATTCAAAGGAGGCCGTGCATTTGGTCAAGGGAAATATTATGGACTTATTCCAATTTATTTTTAATCCAGAAAGCTCCCCGAGTTCTCTGAGAACCGGGGACAGATTAGCCTCTGGATTTCTGATATAAAGTAGGGTGTCATCTGCATACGATGTCACCATTAAATTGTAATTGGGAAAACGGAGTGCACGTAATCCATGGTATTCCCTAAGCGCACATGCTAGGGGTTCTGCAACTATGGCATATAGGAGAGCGGATAGCGGGCATCCCTGCCTGGCGCCTCTAGATAGTTTGATGGGAGCTGTGACAATATCCCCAATTCTAATTCTTGCAGAGGGAGAGTTGTACAGAACCACTACCAGTTTAATAAATATTTTCCCAGCCCCATCCTCCTTAGTACTGCCCCCATGAATGCCCATTCTACAGAGTTGAACGCTTTTTCTGCATCCAAGAACACTGCAGCAGCTCTAATCTCAGGGTTAACAGTTGGATTGTTCCAAAAAAGTTGCGCAAATTGTAAGTTAGGTTCTGCCCTGGGACATATCCCGCATGTTCCGTGCTGGCCAAATTCTGAACTAGCGGCGCAAGGCGATTGGCTAAAATCTTAGCGTATATTTTGGTATCTACGTTTAATAATGACAGTGGGCAAAATGAGGAACACTCGTCCGGAGGCTTACCAGTCTTCAAAATAGTGATTATCATGGCCTCTCATTGATGGGGGCATCTCTCCTGATTCACTAATCTCCTCAAATAGTGTTACCAGGTGGGGAACTAAAAGGTCCCTGAATTCCTTGTAGAAAGCCACTGTTAGGCCATCCTGTCCCAGGGCACCTCCCGAGCGCATACTCTTTAAGGCCTCATGGATTCCCAGGCCTCCAGCGGCCTCATCAGATATTCACAATGTTCATTTGTGAGCCAGGGTAACTTTATGTGTTCAAGATAGTCCTGAATCGTGCTTTTGTCTACATGCGCACGAGAGCGATAAAGTTCAGTGTAATACTGTCTAAATTGGTTTGCTATACTTTCGGGATCGGTCAACGACTCTCCTTCATCAGACCTAGTTGCTGTGATCATTGAGGATTCCCTCCTGTGCTGCAGTAACGCTGCAAGCGTGGCTCCCGGGCGGTCCCCTTCCCAGTATCTTCTGGCCACAGCATATATACCCATATGTTTGACTTCACTGTCGGCTACTTCATGGTACTCCTCCAATGTCTTTTTTAACTTTTCAACACTATTAACTGCCCCATCTCGCCGCAATCCCAGCTCCAGTTCAGTCAGGTATTTTTCACGGTTATCTAGCCTACCCCTAATAGCGCGCAGCACCCCGAGAGTTTAGAAATTGCTATACCTCTAATGTAAACATTGAAAGTTTCCTAGACTGTGGAGCACCTAGGAACTGACCCTACATTGTTTGCAAAAAAGTCTTCTCTAACTTCAGAAATATCAGCTTTAAAGGCATTATCGAGTAACGAATGGGGAGGAATCTCCATGTGAACGGGGCAGGTCTCTTCTGCGGGTAGTGCAGCACCAGTAGTATTGGTGCATGATCTGATAGGGTTCGGGGGCGAACCTTACATTCCCTGACCTCTGGGTATAGAACTCTCGCCAATAGCCATTAGTCTATTCCCATGTGTAGCTCATGCGGGGCGGAGTAGTGTGTGAAACCCCCTTGTTCCGGAAAATAAGTGCGCCACATATCTACCAAATCCAGATGTACCATGGCATCCGCAATAGATTTATCTGAGGCCAAAGCACGCCGAATTGCACCTCCTGATTGGTCCAGTGTTGGATCCAAGACACAAGTAAAATCGCCTCCCACCATCAGCAGCAGTGCAGTATCTATACGAGGACTTGTGAATAGGGTCTGGTAAAACTGCAGATTATCGTAATTTGGCCCATACACATTGATCTCTAGCAAGTTAAGACCGTTCCCCCTTACCTAGAGATGGTATACCGCCCCTCCATATCCGCTATAACCGGGTCTAATTTTATTCCTGACTTCGGGTTGACCCACGTGAGCACCCCTCTGGCGTGTGACGAGAACCCTGCTGCTTGGAAGGGACCCTGTAATGCTCTCTGCGTTCGGATCATACTATCTATTGGTAAATGGGTTTCATACTACAGGGCAATATCTATGGTATGCCCCTAAGGTTGGCCCTTTAATTTCCATAGAGCAGGGTACACAGTATTTCAAAAGTAGGACATGTATATTTAATGTTTTATATGCCCTGGTAGTGAAAAACCTGTAAATTCGTTTTTCACTGTGCAAAGACCAGCTTACCCACAGAAAAACACTATGTTACTCTATAACAACTTATAATGCTCAATTTCAGTTTGGGAGCATATTTGAAGGACTCATTTAAAAATAATTAAAAACTTTATTTATTAGTGAAATTGGATTTTATATTACTATTTTGAAACTACACATTTAGAAAGTTGTTATTTTCCTGTCTTGCCCAAATGTGCCTTTTCGCCAGTGTCCAGTGTCACTTGACTGCTAATTGTTCACTTGTGGCGTTATTAGTATTGCTCACAGACAGTGACCAAAAGCCTTATGTGTGGAGATGTGGTTTTCTTCCTTGAGCAGGGTGGCCTGTGTGAGGCTGTGTCTAAGCACTTCCCGAACTTCAAAGGATGCCTACGCTGTCACTGGCAGATGTAGCTCACACCTAGGCATGCCTAAATTTTGTTTTGCTATCCAGTGTGGCTCCAAACATTGGGAAGGGAAGCCTCCCTAGAACTGGTTTGAAGTGATGACAAGGGAGGGTTTGCCCATCTCCATGGCCACATCTCTGGGAGTTACAGGATAGGACGGAGGGTTACGTCCTGGTGGGTGCGTGCACAATTGCATAAGTCTTCTCAATTTATTCTATTGAGTAATTAATTCATTTCACACTTTTTCCTTGTTCCAAGAATAGTATTTTATTTCATATATCCTTGTATATCTTATTTCATTGTTCTTTTGATTAACATATCATTATTTCTTCATAGTTCTATTTATACCCAATGCATTTCGGGCCTTAGATGTGACCCTTCCTCAGGGGTCTGAAATTGGAAAGAAACGGAAACTTTATGAGCTAGCCTCATGAGTAAAGTATATTAAACAATAATCTCACAAATATACAATTTCATACATAATCATATCATTATCATTGCATCTAGCATAATCTTCCAAGGGTGCATTATGTAATGTTCGTAAAAGGGTTGAGGTAGTCTCTCTCGTGAACTTATGGTAGAGTGGTTTAAGGCTGTTCCGACAAAAAAGTGATAACCTTATTGTGAATACTGATTATTGTGTAACTGAAGCTCAGAATTGGCATCTCATACACAATCAGACGATATGTAATTATGGTGTTCATATCAAGCAGGTTAAACACTGTGGCGTGCAAAGAGTGAAAAATCGGTAATCGTATACAGCCGGATTCCGAGTGATTTAAATGTCCGACTTAAATAGGAGGTTCGCAGGGTTTAAAAATTACTGATAGAATACGAAAAATACACTTACTGAATTGAAAAACTATGTCGAATTCGGCGTTCTCCCATCGTACGCGGTCTCTGAATTCGGGTGACCAATAAGAATCGGTGTGAGGTTGTTTCACATTATTGGGTTTACAACAGTGTGTTCTATTGGACGGTAGGGTGTCATGTGATCGAGATGCGATCCAAAAAATCAGTGGATTGAAAATTAGAGTAGGTTCATTAAGGGTCTGATATTATAATGATAAAACGTGCACTAAACTATGGCAAAACGGTGGGGTAAAATAAATGGGTAAAAAAGGCGCATTTGTGGCAAAAAAAAAAATCGAACTCACATAAGGTGTAAGTGTGGATTATAAAATTAAAAATATTGTTGATTACTTATAAAAATGGGTTGTAATCTAATTGAGTGTATGTAGTGAGTTAATCCTGTGTGTATTCACAGAGAGAAATTATTGTAGGAAATAGGCCGGACATCTTGGGTGAAGATAGATTCAAATATAATACCATATGTATAAGTCATGCAGATTTACAAATACATTATTGAATAATTTAAACTGTTTATAAGAAACATGATAGTTCTATTCTGTTGTTTAATCCTTGGGGGCAAAGGCTTCCCATCTTCCGTATCCAGTGATATTCTGCTCGTAGTCTTTGCTTATGAGGGTCTGTATCTGTACTTTTATGACTTCCAGAATAGTGAATCTGAGTTAGCTTGTGTTGAGTATTTCAATACACATACTGTAAGTTTCGAATCGGATTTCATTTTGCTTTTTTTTAGTAAGACTTCTCTATTCATATTCATGACTTTTATTTTGGATTCCTCTAGTATTTCTTTAGGATATCCTCATTTTAGATATTTTTGGATTTGATTGTCAATAGAGGTTGAGACATCTCGGGGGTCTAAGGTAATGTCGGATAAATTGTGATACAGGTAAGTGCTTTTTAAGGGAGTAGTGATGGAAACTTTTGAAGTGTAGACAACTGTTTGGGTCAGTGCTTTCGGAGTAAACGTTGGTTTTTATTTTGTTGTTTTCGATGGTAATCAAAACGTCTAGAAATGCTAATTGATGGTTGTCAATTTAATGTGTAAATTTAATGCGTTCATGTCATGTGTTCAGTGTTTCAATGATTTCCACAAGTTTGTGTTTGTCTCCTTTCCACAATATGAAGATATCGTCTATATATCTTTTGAATAGGATCATTCCTTGTTGTCAGTTGGGATTGTTGATGATATGGTCCATTTCGTATTTCGCCATAAAGATATTCGCGTAGGATGGAATCCCCGCAAATCCCATGGATGTTCTGCTACATTGTTCAAAAAATATGTCTTTCCATTGTAGGTAGCTATGGAATAGAGCAAAATGAAAAAGTTCAAGTAGAAAAACCTTCTCTGAGTCCTTTATTTCATTCTGAAGTAGGCACCATTCCATTGCTTCCATCCCTTTATTGTGGGGGATGGAGGTATATAGGGCTGTTACATCAACTGAACATAGCCATGTTTCTTTGTTGCTTGTGATGTCAATGATTTGTAGCATTTTCCAAAATGAGGGGCTGTCTTTTATTTATGTTTGACAGTTCTGTACTATAAGTTGTAGAAACCAATCCAAATATTGACCTAAAGGTTCAGATAGTGATCCGCATGCGGAGACTATCAGTCTGAAAGGCGGTTTGATGGCGTTTTTGTGCATTTTGGCGAGCATATAGAACTGAGGTCTTCGTGGATAATTTATGTTAAAAAATTTGTGAGTTTTCTCCGTAATCCAGTCGATCTGTAACGCATGGTCTAGTATCGTTTTCAATGTTATTGCAAATGTATCTGTGGGGTCTTGGTCTAGTTGTCGACAGATGTTGGTATCTTGTAGGAGGCTCCAGACACCATTTTCATAATATTCTGTGTTCATTAACACTAAGGCTCCCCCTTTGTCTGCTCTTTGGATGGTTATATCATTCCTGTCTGTCAGACTTTTCAGTGTACTCCATTCTTTTTTGGAAAAGTAACTTTGAGATCCTGCTCGAAAATCAATAGATTTAATTTCTGACATAATCACTCTTTCAAATGCATCTATTGTTTTGTGTGACGTGGGTGCACAGAATGTGCTTTTTACTTTGAATTCTTTGGTATCTTTTTCCATTTTATCTGGCATTTGTATATTGCTGAATAAGTTTTTTAAGCGCATGTTTCTTAGAAACTTAAAGATTGATATTTCTGTTTCTTGTGAATTTGATTTGTAGGTTGGAACGAATGGTAAACCTTTGTTTAATAAAGTGATCTGTGCTTTGGTTAGTTGGGCATCTGATATATTCATGAGAAGTTTGTCTTCTTCTTTGTCTTTGATCTCATGGTTCTTTCTTCCTCTGTCTCTTTTGTTTTTTCTTTGTTCCCTCCGGGTTTTGCTATTGGAGCGTTGTTGGCTACCGGGCTTGTTGATAAAAAAGACGGTTTATTTGTTTGATCAGTCTGTCCTCCTTGGGAGTTAATGTTTAAAGGTCTTCTGTTTTGTGCTGTGTCTGAATCTGAGACAATGCTTTCTTGTGATGAGTTTGTGGTGTTACTTGGTTGTTGCCATTTTTTCTGATGATAGACTTCTGCCCAGGTATATACTTCTTCTAGCTCATAGTTTATCGTGCCTCGTCGATATTTCTTGACTTTTCTTTCGTGAATTTCTTTTGCGTATTTGTCAAGTTTTTGATTGATGTCTTCTAGAGTTGATGTTAAATCTTCATGTTTATTGAGTTCTTTCTTTATTCCTTCTAATTCTTCTTCCACTATTTTTAATTCTTTTCATAATACTTCCACTATCAACAAGGTCAGATCCAAACTGCATTTATTTAAAATCTGATACCATTTTTCTAAGAATGCTTTGTTATTTCTGCATAACATTCGTTTTAATGCTATTCGTAGTTCTCTTGGGATGCGTTTATTCCTGTGATAATGTATGAGGGTTGTGGCATGTAGCATTTGATTTATTTCCCTTTTAATAATATATTCTAATTATTTAAGCAGTTGGTTGGCTGTGCTCAATTGTGGGCTGAAGGCTCTGGTTTCCTGGATCAAGCCATATATTTGTTCCGCTTCTTCTGACGTGTAGGCTAGTGTTTCTGCCTTATTTGTGGTGATTTGTGCTATTTCCTCTAAATTCATCTTGAAAGTGGTGCTACCGAGGGGGGGTAGACTGACTGAAAACAAATTGAAAATCCGTCGGTGCACTCTATTATTTCTTCGGTATTCTATTTTCTCTATGTAGTGTTCGTGCTACTTCAACCCAGTGCTTCGTCTTGAAGCACTCTAATTCAAAATGTTACAGGATGGGACGGAGGGTTCCGTCGTGGTGGGTGCGTGCACTATTACATGACTGCCAAGTCTTCTCAATTTATTCTATTGAGTAATTAATTAATTTCACACATTTTCATTGTTCCAAGAATAGTATTTTATTTCATATATCCTTGTATATCTTATTTCATTGTTCTTTTGATTAACATATCATTATTTCTTCATAGTTTTATTTATACCCAATGCATTTCGGGTCTTAGATGTGACCCTTCCTCAGGGGTCTGAAATTGGAAAGAAACTGAAACTTTATGAGCTAGCCTCAAAAGTAAAGTATATCAAACAATAATCTCACAAACCTACAATTTCATACATAATCATATCATTATCATTGCATCTAGAATAATCTTCCAAGGGTGCCACTTTCAAGATGAATTTAGAGGAAATAGCACAAATCATCACAAATAAGGCAGAAACACTAGCCTACACGTCAGAAGAAGCGGAACAAATATATTGCTTGATCCAGGAAACCAGAGCCTTCAGCCCACAGTTGAGCTCAGCCAACCAAATGCTTAAACAATTAGAATATATTAGTAAAAGGGAAATAAATCAACGGCTACATGCCACAACCCTCATACATTATCACAGGAATAAACGCATCACAAGAGGACTACGAATAGCATTAAAACCAATGTTATACAGAAATAACAAAGCATTCGTAGAAAAATGGTATCAGATTTTAAATAAATGCAGTTTGGATCTGATCTTGTTGATAGTGGAAGAATTATCAAAAGAATTAAAAATAGTGGAAGAAGAATTAGAAGGAATAAAGAAAGAACTCAATAAACATGAAGATTTAACATCAACTCTAGAAGACATCAATCAAAAACTTGACAAATACGCAAAAGAAATTCACGAAAGAAAAGTCAAGAAATATCGACGAGACATGATAGACTATAAGCTAGAAGAAGTATATACCTGGGCAGACGTCTATCATCAGAAAAAATGGCAACAACCAAGTAACACCACAAACTCATCACAAGAAAGCATTGTCTCAGATTCAGACACAGCACAAAACAGAAGACCTTTAAACATTAACTCCCAAGGAGGACAGACTGATCAAACAAATAAACCGTCTTTTTTTATCAACAAGCCCGGCAGCCAACAACACTCCAATAGCAAAACCCAGAGGGGAAACATCAAAACCCGGAGGGGACAAAGAAAAAACAAAAGAGACAGAGGAAGAAAGAGCCATGAGATCAAAGACAAAGAAGAAGACAAACTTGTCATGAATATATCAGATGCCCAAATAACCAAAGAGCAGATCACTTTATTAAACAAAGGTTTAACATTTGTTCCAACCTACAAATCAAATCCACAAGAAACAGAAATATCAATCTTTAAGTTTCTAAGAAGCATGCGCTTAAAAAACTTCTTCAGCAATATACAAATGCCAGGGAAAATGGAAAAAGACACCAAAGAATTCAAAGTAAAAAGCACATTCTGTGCACCCACGTCACACAAAACAATAGATGCATTTGAAAGAGTGATTATGTCAGAAATTAAATCTATTGATTTTCGAGCAGGATCTCAAAGTGACTTTTCCAAAAAAGAATGGAGTACACTGAAAAGTCTGACAGACAGGAATGATATAACCATCCAAAGAGCAGATAAAGGGGGAGTCTTAGTGATAATGAACACAGAATATTATGAAAATAGTGTCTGGAGCCACCTACAAGATACCAACATCTATCGACGACTAGACCAAGACCCCACAGATACATTTGCAATAACATTGAAAACGATACTAGACCATGCGTTACAGATGGACTGGATTACGGAGAAAACTCACAAATATTTTAACATAAAATATCCACGAAGACCTCGGTTCTTTATGCTCCCCAAAATGCACAAAAACGCCATCAAACCGCCTTTCAGACCGATAGTCTCCGCATGATGATCACTATCTGAACCTTTAGGTCAATATTTGGATTGGTTTCTACAACCGATAGTACAGAACTGGCAAACATACATAAAAGACACCACCTCATTTTTTAGGTTTCGGCTACCGTCCCACTGCGTAAGCAGTGGGCGGAGCCGAAATCTTTTGTTAGTAGTATGGGGGCCTGAAAACGCCCCTCTTCTCCATTGGCTGTCCTTGTAAATGCTGGCCAGCCATTGGAGGAGAGAAGCATCACTGAGTTCAGGGCCCGCCTTGACGCGATTCGGGGGCGTTTCTGGGTCTTTTTTTAAGTCCCGCCCTCTCCTCTTCCCATTGGCTGGAATTTTACCTTCCAGCCAATGGGAAGGGGAGAACACGCCCCCGAATCCCTACAGGACGCTGTGCTTTTGGTAAGGTGGCTGCCGCCGTGCCACTGTTTATGTTACACATTCTGGTACAAGTGTATGTGTCCTCAAATGCATTTTGCGAGGTTGCTCGGCTTGTTTTGTATTACAGTTCACTGCCGCGGGTCCGGGAATTGTGTCCTTGCAATTCTGACGTCACTCCCCTGGGCCGCACTAGGATTGGACCTGCTTTTTAAGGATTCCCTGCTCGTCACGTACAAGAAATCTGTGTGCAAACACGGCTCAGGAAAGGTGGAGGGCTGTCCAGTAACTTAAAAAAGAGCAGCACTTTGCTTTTGGGGGAAATAATAGCATCGACGAACGTACTTTGCGCGTACACCTCAAGCCATGTACCTTCGAGTAAAAAACAGGGTGCCTGGAATGAAAATGCACACACACCATGGAGTTGATTACACATAAAGCACCTGCTGTGGTTTGCTGTTTGGTTGGTGTTAGTGTGCGTGCCAGAGTGGTTAGAGTGCGGGCTCGTTCAGCGCGCAGTGTGCACAGTGCTCGGGTGTCAACTGCGCGTGACAGCGGCTCGTGCCGCCCACTGGCTGTCCGGTGAAGCCGGCTGCCTATGGATAATTTATGCATCCTGCATCTTTCAGGAGCCCCGGGCTGTAAGCGGATGACTTCCTGGCTCCGGAGTCCTACCTGTTCCTGAGTAGCCAGCGGGCTGCTGTCCGGCAAGCAGCCGCTGGGCGCGCCCGGTTCATTTTCCCATCATGTATTATTTGTGTGTCTGCGAAGAGCTGAGTGAAAAGCCGCTTGTGGGGAAACGTTGGGGGCGTGTTTATGAGGACATGGCCGGCCTCTCTCAGCCACTGACCACCGTGCCTCCAGGCCCCTGGGGATCTGGTAAACTAGTGAGGCACCAGCAGGGGCTCTCCGGCACAGCCTTGCTGTGTGTTAAAGGTGTTAACTTCTGTGTGTGGTCCTGAAGTAGCCATACATTATAGGTGCGTGCTGGTGTGAAAACAGTGCCGATCACCTTAAACCCACCCCCAGGCACTGACGTACCAGCACGGGCTCTATATCCAAGCCTCCATGTGTACTGAGGAGGTTAACTGCTACTCTAAGGGTCCCGGGATGCCGTCCTTTGCAGCAATGCTCACTATTAAGCACGGACCATCTTATCACCAGAGCTCCTGGGACTCTGATGAACTATTTCTGCACCAGCTGCACCATCCGCGATGTGCACTGTCGTAAGGGCTGGGGTATGTCCGTCGACACATTGGAGGCGTCTTTGGGTGGGGCTAGCATCGACAACCAAAAAGCACTAATCAGCCTTGTAGCCAGCTGCCTCCAGAGTGTGGAGTGAACTATTGATGGTGGAGTGATGCTATGCTGCTGTCAGATAGGGATAGGAAGACGGCAGTGCACGGCACACTTGTGTAGAAATAGATGGGTTGTTTGAGTGGAAATGAGTGCTGTAGCCTTGCGCTGCACCTGCCTCGCCCTGCTGTTCAGAGTTTAGCTGCTATGCAGAGGAGAGCTGCTGTGCAGGTTTTAGCTACTGTGCTAAAGTGATCAGGGCGCCAGTCGTGCTCTGCAGACTTGGGTGGAAACAGAGGTGGTGAAAACAAAGGATCCGTTCTTGCATTGCACCTGCCTCGCTCTAGTATGCAGAGGGTAGCTCAGCTGCTGTGCAGGGGTTAGCTGCTGCTCAGAGTTTAGCTGCTGTGTGTGTGGGGCTCTCTGTATGTATGTGTGTGGCTCTCTGTATGTGTGGGTGGCTCTCTGTATGTGTGTGGCTGTGTGTGTCGCTCTCTGCATGTGTGTGTGTGGGAGCGACAGCAGTGTGAGAGCAACAGTAGTGTGAGAGCGACAGCAGTGTGAGAGCGACAGCAGTGTGAGTCTTCTAGGGAGAGCATGGTGTGTGGGAGAGCATGGTGTGTGAGAGGCAGCAGTGTGAGTCTTTCTAGGGAGAGCCTGGTGTGTGGGAGAGCATGGTGTGTGAGAGGCAGCAGTGTGAGTCTTTCTAGGGAGAGCATGGTGTGTGGGAGAGCATGGTGTGTGAGAGGCAGAAGTGTGTGAGAGACAGCAGTGTGAGAGACCTTTTATTTATGTTTTAGTTTTTGAAACATAAATAAAACGCATTGTTATCTGCAATATCATTAGCTCAAACTCGCGTAAATACGTGACCTATTGCATTGCAAATGCTATAGGTCTCGCATTTGCGAGAGATTAAGCTATTGGCATTGTAAATGACAATGCCATTTATTTATTTATTTTCAAAACCTACACATAAATAAAAATTGTCATTTACAATGCCAATAGCTCAAACTTTTCAAAAGGCGAAACCATTGCATTGTAAATGCTTGTTGAACATGCTACCAATCATTGACATCGCAAGCATCAAAGAAACATGGCTATGTTCAGTTGATGTAACAGCCCTATATACCTCCATCCCCCACAATGAAGGGATGGAAGCAATGGAATGGTGCTTACTTCAGAATTAAATAAAGGACTCAGAGAAGGTTTTTCTACTTGAACTTTTACATTTTGCTCTATTCCATAGTTACCTACAATGGAAAGACATATTTTTTGAACAATGTAGTGGAACATCCATGGGATTTGCGGGGGCTCCATCCTACACGAATATCTTTATGGCGAAATTCAAAATGGACCATATCATCAACAATCCCAACTGGCAACAAGGAATGATCCTATTCAAAAGATATACAGACGATATCTTCATATTGTGTAAAGGAGACAAACACAAACTTGTGGAAAACATTGAAACACTGAAGACACGACAGGAACGCATTAAATTTACACATCAAATTGACAACCATCAATTAGCATTTCTAGACGTTTTGATTACCATCAAAAACAACAAAATAGAAACTAATGTTTACTCCAAAACCACTGACCGAAACAGTTGTCTACACTTCAAAAGTTTCCATCACTACTCCCTTAAAAAGCACTTACCTGTATCACAATTTATCCGACAAAAAAGAATTACCTCAGACCCCCGAGATGTCTCAACCACTATTGACAATCAAATCCAAAAATATCTAAAACGAGGATTTCCTAAAGAAATACTAGAGGAATCCAAAATAAAAGTCATGAATCTGAATAGAGAAGCCTTACTAAAAAGCAAAATGAAATCTGATTCGAAACTTACAGTATGTGTATTGAAATACTCAACACAAGCTAAACAAATCACCAGAATATTGAAGAAACACTGGTCGTTGATCACTCAAGAACCCGATTTAAAGCCTTTATTTGCAGAACAAATAACCTTTGCTTACAATAGATCGAAGAACATAAAAGAGTTACTAACCAACCAAAAAAAGAAAAACACAAAGGAAATACATAAGGGAATGCAAAGATGTGAAAATTGCACTCACTGCAATGATGTAATTCAAGGTCAAACATTCACTCATCCTGTGACGGGTCAAAAAATTTCTTTGTTTGCCTATCTCCTTGCGCCCTATCTGGCGCTCCTTTTTCATCTGTTTTCTCTCTGTTCCTTTATAAAAAAAGTAAAATCAACCTTCATTGTGCTGCTGCATTGATTCTTGCACTATTGTTCTCCTGATCCGTTACGCTGCCTTGCCTCCGGGATGTCAGGCTGAATAGCTGTGTGCACTTTTTTCGAATAAAGGTTTTAAAAATTAAAAAAATAATAATAATAATTCTTTGTTACACTCCAGCACATGCGATACCAAGAACGTTAATTATGGAATAAAGTGCCCCTGTGGAAAATTATATGTTGGACAAACAGAAAGGAAAATAAAAATAAGAATAACAGAGCATAAAAGTAATATACGCCTTAAAAACTTAAAATCTACTGTGGCCACCCATTGGCAAGAAATGGGACACAATATTGCGCAATTCAGATTCACTATTCTGAAAGTCATAAAAGTACAGAGAGATTCAGACCCTCATAAGCAAAGACTACTAGCGGAATATCACTGGATACGGAAGATGGGAAGTTTTTGCCCCCAAGGATTAAATGGCAGAATAGAACTATCATGTTTCTTATAAACAGTTTAAATTATTCACGAATGTATTTGTAAATCTGCATGACTTGTACGTCTGGTATTATATTTGAATCTATTCTCACCCAAGATGGCCGACATATTTCCTACAATAATTTCTCTCTGTGAATACACACAGGATTAACTCACTACATACACTCAATTAGATTACAACCCACTTTTATAAGTAATCAACAATATGTTTAATTTTATAATCCACAATTACACCTTATGTGAGTTCGAATTTTGTTTGCCACAAATGCACCTTTTTTAGCCATTTATTTTACCCCACCGTTTTGCCACGGTTTGGTGCACGTTTTATCATTATAATATCAGACCCTTAATGAACCTTCTCTAATTTTCAATCTACCGATTTTTTAGATCGCATCGCGATCACATGACACCCTACCATCCAATAGAACACACTGTTATAAACCCAATAATGTGAAACAACCTCACACCGATTCTTATTGGTCACCCGAATTCAGAGACCGGGTACGATGGGAGAACGCCGAACTCGACATCGTTTTTCAATTCAGTAAGTGTTTTTTTCGTATTCTATCAGTAATTTTTAAACCCTGCGAACCTCCTATCTAAGTCGGACATTTAAATCACTCGCATTCCGGCTGTATACGATTACCGTTTTGTCACTTTTTGCACGCCACAGTGTTTAACCTGCTTGATATGAACACCATAACTACGTATCATTTGATTGTGTATGAGATGCCAATTCTGAGCTTCGGTTACACAATAATCAGTATTCACGATAAGGTTATCACTTTTTTGTCGGAACAGCCTTAAACCCCTCTACCATAAGTTCACGAGAGAGACTACTTCAACCCTTTTACGAACATTACATAATGCACCCTTGGAAGATTATGCTAGATGCAATGATAATGATATGATTATGTATGAAATTGTATATTTGTGAGAATATTGTTTAACATACTTTACTCATGAGGCTAGCTCATAAAGTTTCCGTTTTTTCCCAATTTCAGACCCCTGAGGAAGGGTCACATCTAAGACCCAAAATGCATTGGGTATAAATAAAACTATGAAGAAATAAAGATATGTTAATAAAAAGAACAATGAAATAAGAAATATGAAATAAAATACTATTCTTGTAACAAGGAAAAAGTGTGCAATGAATTAATTACTCAATAGAATAAATTGAGAAGACTTTGCAGTCATGTAATAGTGCACGCACCCACCAGGACGGAACCCTCCGTCCCATCCTGTAACGTTTTGAATTAGAGTGCTTCCAGACAAAGCACTGGGTTGAAGTAGCACAAACACTACATGGAGAAAATAGAATACCGAAGAAATAATAGAGTGCACCGACCGATTTTCAATTTGTTTTCACATCTCTGGGAGAGCACAGGGAGGTCTGACCAGAAGATGCATTCTGCCATGTTGGCTTTATGGAAAGAGGGGTTCTGTGGGAGAGCTAACACTAAAACATACAGAAAGTGCTGTAAAAGTGGATAGGGTCACCCATGGAAACGTTTACTACATTGGTTGGGGAGTGGGCAAATGTTTCCCCTACCAACAAGCTGACAATGAGCATACATGTGACATCCCCAGTATCCTCCTCAGAACACTCCTGGACCTGTGAAGATCAGATGAACTACACTGCTGGCTAAAGATCCTGAAGGAAGGCTAGACTTGTTTGTCCTGAACCCAGGACCCCAGAAGTCACTCCAAGGGTCAGGTGGCTGCCCTTCTGTTTGAGCTACAGGGACATCACAAGCTTCCATTCCTCTCTCTGCAACTGACCAGTTCTAACTGGATTTGCCCTGCATTCTGCTTCTGGCCTGTGTTGGAGTGAGTCCTAACAAGTGCTGCCCCCCCCACATACTGTTCCCTTGGATTGGTGTTAGAGCGTCCTCCTTCTGCCTAACCCTAAAAGCGTGAACTTAGAAACTTTTCTACAACTTTCTGCTCTGAGATCCGGTATGGGACAGGGGCCTACCTGCAAATCGATCTGCTGAGGGTGCATTACCAGTGGGATTGACTTTGCCACAGTTGCTGCTACATTCTTCTTTGCAGCGAATTCAGTTCAGTGGTACCTCCTAATGACAGTATTCAGCCTTGTGGCACCCTTTTCAGCTAGAGCCTGCAGCCATTAATGACGACAACCTCCTTGGTGTGAAATCTTCTAATTCAGAAGGTAACTCTTGGCTCAGGACAAAACTGGTCCTTGTATCCAACCCACGCTCCACCAGGTTCGCTGTTTTAACTTTTGACTTTGACCCAGTCTCACGCAGCCAGCTAACCATGGTTGGAACTTTGTGCTTTTGGCATTATTGTTCTTTGTATTTTTACAATTTTCTATATTAAAATGTACTCTATTTTTCTAAATTGGTTTGGGATTTTTATTGTGGTGTGTTTTTGCTTTATTACTGTTTGAGTGCTGCATAAATACTTTACACCAAGTTAAACCTGACTGCTTTCGTGCCAAGCTACCTAAGGGTTAAGCACATGATTATTTAGTGACTGTAGTGGTTCACTCTGACAAGGATTGTGATTATTATTTGAGGTGTGTGCTCACAACCTTCAAATAATGCTAACATGTTACACCAACATTCCATTAAGACAAGAAAATATATGTTTCATGATTGCTAAGTAGCAAACAGAGGAGCAGAGCCACAGTTGTTTGCTACTTGTACTATTATCTGTCATGCTATTAATTAATAGTCTTTCATGAGACTTGTAGTTTTTTCAGCATAGAACACAGGTATTTGTAGTTTTTCTTTGCCCTGTCATGGAATGTTTACTGTTGTTACATGGCTGCTATTTAATTAAAACAAGAAAAAGAACACATAATACTAGCCTCTCAATACCCATTGGGCTAAAAGGTCCATATCCCCTCCCCCCCAGTCGTATTCTGTAGCCCGGGCTTCTGCAGCCTCCAGGACAGACAGGATTCATATAGCAGACGTGCACGCTGGGCTCCTGTACTTCGCAGGCCATCCAAACGCCTTTGAAAAGTAGAGGAGGCTTTGTGTTTTTTTGTATTTCTTCTTGTACCTCCTGCAGTCGAGCACTCTTCAGCCCATTTGCAAGGTGTCAAAGACTTGGTAAGGATAAATGAAAGGCCCTGTTAGCATATCTCTCCCCCTTGACAAATATACTGCAGTGGTACCTTGCCACAGCTTAACTTCGAACAAGTAGATTAACGTCAACAGCTCCCTGGAATTGGCGTGTCATAAAACTCTGCCCAGGCGGCTCGATAGCCTCATGATCAGCCAGCAGAATGGTTCGTCTAATCGAAAGCATTAAACAGGGGGGCATTAAGCATGCAGAAGGCATTGTGCGTATCAATGCCCAGGAATCCCAACTAGGTGCTCCCAATCCGGAAGCGGGTTCCGCAGCCCACAGGAATGCACAGCCGCACATTGTCGCAGTATCCCTCATTCTCAGGGTCTGCCCCTCCTTAAGCAACCACTAGTACACTCTGTTATGTTATGTTATGTTATGTTATTTATTCTTTTGTATAGCGCTCGGCTACTCAAAAAGAGTGTCCCGGCGCTTCATTGGAAAAGGAGAACTGCAACAGAATAACATAACATGTTATAACTCTGGCTCTCAACTTTCTTGTTTGGGGGTAGAGATGGGAAATGCTGATGTAGGACTGCAAAGCCTCTAAGCAGCTGTCAAGGGGCCAAGAAAGGGATGGTTGTGAGCATAAAATAACAACTACACCAGAAGTTATGGAGCCGCTGCAAATCGCGCACACAATCAGAGATACACACAAAGCATGCACAACACCAGAGGGCAAACTTGTCCTCTGCTTACCTTGCTTCCTGACGGGCATGTTTGCAGATCCCACAGGTCCGCTGCAACACTTTCCACAATCCCACACACCAGGGAAGTTCCCAAAATGTGCAAACAGTTGCCTAGGGGATTTTTTTCCTGCCACAGCTGACAAAAAAATGAACGAGTGGTGCGCGCGCGCCACAGCGACACATCTGGTTTCAATTATCGTGCCTGTGTCTGGGCACGATAATTGAAACCACATGACGGCCATGCGGGTAGCCGACACCAATAGGCCATGGGCGGAGCAATGTACCCGCCTTTGGCCAATTTCGTGCTGTCTTTGTTAAAAACAAAAAGCATACTCACGAGCGTGTGCGATTCTTAGGTTTAGGTTAGATTTTGAAAGCCCCTACATGAAGTCTTTGCCAGAACAGCGCATGCGCGCTGTTACAGGCTCGACCTAAAAAGGGGGGATAACATAAATACCTATGCTTCAAAACGTAATTGAGCAAGACACTTATATTGTGTTATATTGTCTTTTTTATAGCACTTTCCCATTGCTTGTGAGGTCAAAGACGCTATTACATCAGAAACAATTTAAGAAGGATGTTACATTCCAATTAAAAGTAAAATGTTTATGACATTAGAATATAAATGTTAATTCTTTTTTCTTAGTGCCTTGAAACCATTTCTAACATAAGGTACCATTTAAACAGAATCTAAAATGAAAAATATTGCATCCTCTCATGAGGTTCTATCATTGATTTTAATTAATTGTGCAGCCCTCCTTGTCCATCCACTCTTGTCATTTCAGGAAATTGCTGCTTTTACCACGCAGTAGGTTCAATTGTACTGAAAAGCACATCTGGCATTTTCCTTCCACAGAGACTGGTTTGGAGGTAATTGAGTAAATCGTTTGTGCCCTTTAACAGCTTGAATCTCCATCTTTACTCCTTTGAAGGACAGAACCCTTCATCTTATACAAAAATATTCTGAACATAGGCCACAGTGCACTCCCCAGTTCTATCCATCCATACATTAGAATCGGTTGAGAGCGCCTCTCTCTCATTGCTTTTCAATTCAAAGTCATGCATAACAGCAGTGACAACTAGAGGTGGGCAAGCCACTGAATGCTTGAGCAAGGCTTGAGCCTGACGCCTGCCTCTGGTTCAGATCGAGGTCCTGTTGGAACCTCAAGCCCATACCGAGCATTCATGTGGCTTCTACCTGCCCCCTTCCTTTAGCCAGGATGTGGTATTGTGGGCAGTGCTGCTGACTTTGGAACTGGGGAACCAGGATGTAGCCTCGGCATTGGCTCAAAATCCTGTGATTCTGGGCAAATCGCTCCATGTCCATAAGCAATAAATGTTGGTGCTGATCTAAAGTACTCCAATTTGGCCTTCGGGTGGACTTCGGCTATATAAAAACTGCAGAAAATTGACATAGAGGTAAAAACAAACCCTTAATATGAGAAAAGACAACAACATACCCATTTATAGGCTGATTTGTACAAAGTGAAACCAGAAAACCTGTATAAATTGCAGCTTCACTACTTAAATTGTGTGATCTTAGGCAAATATTTTATTTCACCAAAACTCTTTGTTCTTATTTCTTTTAATAAGTACTTGTCAGTGCAGAACTATAATTTGACGTATGAATGTCAAAGCGTCACATGTTAAAGAAATACACTTTTTTTACTTGATATTTGTTGTGTGATGTACATAGCAAACATTTTCAGGGCTCGGCTCATGCATGGGCTCTAAGATCTGATCTAGGCCCTTGGCTCGTCTCTCCCTGTAAACGTATTCGCTCGTCCGCCTCTAGCAACAACACATGGCAAGAGCACAACTCTGAACATCATGAACAACGAATACACAACCTTTATAGGCTGCTTGACAAACACACTCCATTCATAGCACTATTACAGAGTGGCAAGCGTCATACTCTTAAATATGAGCATTACAGCACTACTAGGCCATAATAATAGCAACACAGACACAGATAATGATCTGTTAACATAACCTATCCCTGCCTTATATAACTTTACAGATTTTAGTCAGGCCTTGATTCCAAGCTGTGTTTTTAATTTCGATCAGAGCACAAATAGATGTTTGTGCACAGATCGGAATTTGACTTTTTTGTATCTTTAACTATACTGCACAATTTCCCCGAGATAGATCTTGTCATGCAAAATCAGGTGAAATGTATCAGGAGAAAATGCTCCTAAATAAATGCTAAACATTGAGCACTCGGTGCAGTAAATGCCACATGCACGTTAGGCCTTATTCTGAAGTGTGGAACTCAGAAAAGAAGGTAATTACATTATCCAGTAAATTAGCCACACCAGGGTAGCAGTAATTACCGGGTGCTGTAACTGTCACCCAAATGCTGCACGACTCAGAATCTATGTTTAAATCCTCCAATCTGTCTTTATGTTTCAATTATGGTGATATCTTTAAGGTACATAACTCTACTATATATATGTATGTATATATATATATATATGTATATATATATATATATATACATATATATATATATATATATATATATATATATATATATATATATATATATATATATATATATATATATATATTCACAGAAAAAACCATAGGTTATACTCCATATATAGTTAGGAATTTGCATTTACAAAACCTTGAAAATTCAATGAAAAGACCATTGGTTTTAGGCCATATATAGTTAGGGATTTGCATTTAGAAAACCTTATTTTACTCGCATAAAACCATTGAAATTCCATATATAGTTATAAGCGCTAACTATATATCGCGCACCCGCAATCCACTGCTGATGATGTCACATATTACATCATTCATGACATGGTTAGTGACATCACTGATGACATCACTGATGACATCTCAAATGACATCACTGATGACATCACTGATTACAACATCCAGTGACTGTATGTTTCTGTAAAGTTAAAATATGTTTTACATATTGAAGAATGAGTAGATATATAAGTGTCTGGATGAAGGATTTAGTAGGTGCATGACTGACTGTATGAGTGAGTGATTAAATGTGTCTCACTGAGGGCATGAGTTAGTGACTAAACTGTCTTAATTTGTACATCATTATAACTGTTGTTCTACAAACTGCTGCATATGTTGATCAGTAGCTATATGAGTAACTGTATGGGTTATTGATTGGTTGTCCAAGTATTTGTATGGGAAACTGAGTGTGTGTGTATGGGTGGCTGGGAGGTGTGTGACTCTGTACATAGATGTGTGAGTAGTTGATTCACTATATGTATAGATTCAAAACTGCATGTGGAAACAGCTGTATGGGCGGTTGACTGTGCATGAGTGTATTAGTGAGTGAATGGATATCTCAGTGCTACATGTCAAATTAAGTACATATGTAAAACACAGTACATGTGAGAGTTGACATCTATAAATAACTGTGCATAAGAGCTAGTGAATGTGTGAGTGGCTGTATGGATCATTGTGAACATGTATCAGAGATTGTATAAGAGAGTAAAGTAAATATGTGTTAGTATATGTTTGAATAAGTAAGGTGTGTATAACTGTATAGTTGAGAAAATGGAGGTGTGATTGATTTTTGGCATAACTGACTAGGTGTGTGAGTAACTCCATGGATGAGTGACTGTCTGTTTACACTGATTGTATCTAAGGTTATATTAGAGTCTGAAGAGGTTCATTGTATTATCACATGAATGATATCATCAGTGATGTGATCAGTCATGTCAAATGAGATGTTATCAGTGATGTCATCAGTGATGTCATTTGAGATGTCATCAGTGATGTCATCAGTGATGTCACTAACCATGTCATGAATGATGTAATATGTGACATCATCAGCAGTGGATTGCGGGTGCGCGATATATAGTTAGCGCTTATAACTATATATGGAATTTCAATGGTTTTATGCGAGTAAAATAAGGTTTTCTAAATGCAAATCCCTAACTATATATGGCCTAAAACCAATGGTTTTTTCATTGAATTTTCAAGGTTTTGTAAATGCAAATTCCTAACTATATATGGAGTATAACCTATGGTTTTTTCTGTGAATTTCAATGGTTTTTTAATAGCAAACATCAAAAGCTGTCAAATGTCAAGTACGTGATAGGTAAAAACGTTTTCGTGTTTATGCACGCTGATGTGCTTTGAACGCTGCCCCCCCTCCCCACTCCCCTCTTTTCTCTTAGTAGTACTCTCTCTTTGCAGATAGTGAACGGTAGTTAACGCAGACCTTTACCCCTGTTGTAATCCGTCGTACCTGCTTGTCTCTCCATTTGATTGATTATTATCCAAGCATTTACTGTTTTACAATTGGTTCTCTTTGGATCATTCTCTATTTACAAACAAGCACAAAGTCGCAATACTCTGTTTAGTCTTTGCAGATAGTGAAAAATCGTGTAAAAAAATAAAAGTAATCGAGCAAAATCAGTAGACCACTAATTCGATCTCTTTTTAACCTCGGTAAAATACAAACATTAGGAATAACCCTTCATGAGAAATACGAAAATAGTGAAATGAATTGAGCTCCACACCATGAGGGCTGCAAAACAGCTCGACTCCGCCACCCACACCGCCCAAAATAACGGCAAACCCTATGCAAATATTATAAATATACACAACACACCACCAAAGAAACAGAATAAAACATTTTATTAAATAACTATTTACATAACTATTTTATACTTTTTATTGCCCGATCCGGCTAGCTCAATCGATCGAGCATGAAACTCATGCACTGATAACAAGCGTTGAGAGTTTGTAGAATGATGGCTTCAGATTTTCCACATACGGTGTAGTGGCGCGAACTGGCAGGGGGCGTTTGGATTCTACCCCTTCTCCAAATAAGATTTTCATACGTGAATGTTCGTTCATGCTTTTTGTCCCTGAGTTGCTTCCATGTCACTGCCTTACATAAATGGCATAAGTCTTGGTTATTGAGTGCCATACTTCAGAATTCTAAGCAGTTCTTGTAACACTGTTTAAACCTTATTTGCACCTGCTGCAGCTTCACTATTCAAAGTAAGTGGGGTCCATTTGTGGACCTGACTGCATTGGAAAACAATGTGATACGGTGCCTCCCTAAACCGCTTGACGGAGGCCCCCGAGGGGCGGTGAGATGGCGCGGACTGAGAAGGGGCGCTTGGCTCCTGCCCCCTCCCCAAGTCGTGTTGCCCTGGTGAGGCCTGAGATCGCCCCCGGCATAGGCGGCCGGCTCCCGGGGTCCGGCGGAATTTTTTCCCTTTTGAAGAATCTTTCATTCTGGACCTTGTCCCACAATCCGTTTCACCTGAAGACACGCTGTCGTAGGGCGCCCCTTTACCGTTTTAGTTGCCATTCCGCCCGCTTTTGGTACTCTGTGCCTCTTCCGCCATTCAGCTGTTTACCGCTCGCTCTTGCGACTACAACGTCTCGCTCACCATGTAGTTGAGTTGCTCCCGCTCTTAAGATTTGACCGAACTTTTTGGACTGCTGAAAGCGGTGGAATTCCGACCGCTGGTTGGTGGAGACATTTTGACTATATTCTGCACCTGCATTGTCGCGTAATGCGTCATATGACGCGACGCGTTAGCGCACCCGGAAGTGCTCCGGTGCGCAAGGCGCAGCTTCCCGGAAACGATCCAGAGCGCGCCGCGCAGCGCGTAACGTAAGCATAACAGGTCATGTGACTTGTTAATAAAACTTTTCATTGGTTCATTTTACTTTTCTTTTCCTAATTATGTAAGACTAGGTCATGTGACCTAAAAATAACACTTTTCATTGGATTAAAACATTTTTTTTCCCCAAACGATGAAAGCCCCACCTTGTTTCTGGATGTTTCAGACTGAAGCTGGCGTCACCATGAGAGCACCACCATCTCGTAGCTCCGTCGTGGCCATTCCGCAAGCAATCATGGCAGCCGCTCCCCACCGGAAGCCTGCGGGAGTCGAGGGCCCCCAAGACTTTTGTACAATCTTCAAGGCTGAGGGGACGCTTTCGAGAATGGAACCCAAGCCCTGGCAGACAAGCGTCCGAGTTCCAAGGTGTCCCAGGGCCATTTTACTGGACCAGGCCCAAATCCGAAGAGCCGGCCGCCATTTTAAGAGTCCTGTGGCAGCCGCCTACCGCTGCACCGCAAGAGTGGGAACAACTCAACTACATGGTGAGCGAGACGCTGTAGCCGTAAGAGCGGGCGGTAAACAGCTGAATGGCGGATGAGGCACAGTGTAGCAAAAGCGGGCGGAATGGCGACTGAAACGATAAAGGGGCGCCCCACTACAGCAGACAAGCCTCCGCCATGTGCTTCAAAACTGCATATGTATCTCGTGATATCAAAGTTGGGCAACCAGTACAGAACAAGCAGTTACGAGTCCCATTTACACCGGCGCCATTTTGGGCGCGGCCGGGCAGGTCCAGGATCTACTGAAACATAAAAAATGAGGCTGACGTCTCTGAAGCAGTTCACGAACAGCAGGACATAGCAAATAAACATGAACTCTCTAAAGCTGTTAACTCACTGCAGAACAAAACAAGTGAACCTGAAACCTCTGGAATAATTGTCGCTCAAAAGAACAACACACAAAACTCTGTAGAGCCTGAAGAAAAAAAAACAGAAGGGCACTGTAGTTTCAGACACACTTAACACTAATGACGAAACAAAGATATCGTCTGTTTATAAAGCAGTTATCATCTTGACAGAATTGACAAAGAAGTGTACAGACACCAATGCATCAGCATTCTCGGAGATAACATCTTAAGGAACAAAGAAAGACCTGTTCACTCTTGACACCCCAGGTGCTGTGTATATTGCACTATAGTGCTGCATCGAGAAAACGGGCAACCCTATTGATGTGGATTTTTCATTATTGATTATTGTAAAGAAATGGCGACTCCCCCCTTTAGCAGATTAGCTAAATGTTTGCGTAATTTAGGCATAAAAGTTATATTATTGTTGTTGTTGTTGTTATCGTTATAGTTCTGGTTAATTTCAAAAAATGGTTAAATATATTTACAGTTTTTGTTGCGTTCGTTATATTTAAATATTAATAAAGTTTTAAAATGTAACTGTCTTGGAGTACTATATTTTTTTTAAAAATCGGGTGAATGGGGCCTTGAATCGGGTTATTGTCATGTGTGGGCTTTGCAAGTGTACTGCTACAAGATCGGACATTTCAAACTCAAATGCACGTTCTTTTTCTTACCTTTCCGAAGCATGGAGCGCAATAGCAGGCAGAGAAAAGGTGATGCACGTGTTGAACACTGCCTGGCCTGCAAATTGCTGCCAGTGCCCCCCCGCCCGCTCCTGAAAGAGGACACACACACACCGCCGCCCCGAGTACTTCACAAATCTTTAAAAGACCATGCGCTTGTTCAATGGGAAGTGGATAACATGGCTAAGAGCATTTGCTGACTAATGCATGAATATCGCTGACTTTTCAGCGATATTCATGCATTGCGGCCGTTTTTTATCGCATTTGCGATAAACCTTGCTAATAGCAAGGTTTATGTGCGATAAAATTCGCCGAAGTGCGGCGATAATTATTGTCTCTAAACAAGTTAGAGACAAAAATTACCGCTAGTTGTTGGAAATATGCCCCCGGGTTTTTCCTTGCAGGAATCGGGAAGCGAAAGACTAGCACTGAAATCAGTAGTCTCACACCTGAATCGGGAGGGTTGGCATGTCTGGATACTCTACAGCTGGAGCCATAAACTACATCCGCAGGGCTAGGTGATAGCCTAGGTCCGGCCTGGACAATCGGACACAGAGGAAGAGAAGTGTCAGAGGGTGCGGTAGTGAATAGGGTGAAAGGGAGGTGTCGAACGGGCACAGGGTGTGATTCTCAGAGAAGAGCAGCGCAGATGGGGGAAGTATATGGCCCATGCATGAGAGAGAGAGCGGGGGTGACCATTGCGTGGGGGAGATGCGTGCGAGGGTGGGGAGCCATGCTGAGAATCGACGGCGTGCAGAGAGTGGCCCTGGTCAAGGCATCTAAAATGGCTGCCGTGCACGACAAAATTGTGGCATTGGACAAAAACGCAAGATGGCGCAGACAATGTTTATCAATAAGGATTCATTTATAACAAAATATTTACTCGCAGTGACAAAATGGTGTTCAACACTTCCTGATTTCCATCGAATCGAACGTTAACAAACGTCACGCAGCAAAAAAAAAAAAAAAAAAAGCTCACGCACAGAGCGGTTTTTAGCCATGTTATCCAATGGAAGGTGGATAACATGGCTAAGAGCATTTGCTGGATAATGCATGAATATCGCTGACTTTTCAGCGATATTCATGCATTGTGGCCGATGTGCGGCGATAATTTTTGTCTCTAAACAATTAAAACGAAGCACAAAATGGCGAATTCCCGTTTCGCTACCAGTTTGCGGCCCAGTTTGCGGCCCGTGAAGCGCTTCTACCGTGAAAAATCTATTTTTTTTTATTTTCCCCACGGGACCCTTTAATAACCCCAACAACATTCCTAGGGGGTCAAGAGGGGTATACCTTGCCCCCTTTCAATAAATTCCCCCTTCGTTTTTCACCTCTTCTTCTCTCTCGATCCTACCGAGAGATAAGATGGCGGCCGCTCCGGACTATTTAGAATGTTGACAGACACCGGAGAGCCAATCAGCTTTCTGTTATCCAATGGAAGGTGGATAACATGGCTAAGAGCATTTGCTGGATAATGCATGAATATCGCTGACTTTTCAACGATATTCATGCATTGTGGCCGATGTGCGGCGATCATTTTTGTCTCTAAACAATTAAAACGAAGCACAAAATGGCGAATTCCCGTTTCGCTACCAGTTTGCGGCCCAGTTCGCGGCCCGGGAAACGCTTCTACCGTGAAAAATAATTTTTTTTTTATTTTCCCCACGGGACCCTTTAATAACCCCAACAACAATCCTAGGGGGTCAAGAGGGGTATACCTTGCCCCCTTTCAATAAATTCCCCCTTCGTTTTTCACCTCTTCTTCTCTCTCGATCCTACCGAGAGATAAGATGGCGGCCGCTCCGGACTATTTAGAATGTTGACAGACACCGGAGAGCCAATCAGCTTTCTGTTATCCAATGGAAGGTGGATAACATGGCTAAGAGCATTTGCTGGATAATGCATGAATATCGCTGACTTTTCAACGATATTCATGCATTGTGGCCGATGTGCGGCGATAATTTTTGTCTCTAAACAATTAAAACGAAGCACAAAATGGCGAATTCCCGTTTCGCTACCAGTTTGCGGCCCAGTTCGCGGCCCGGGAAACGCTTCTACCGTGAAAAATATATATTTTTTTATTTTCCCCAAGGGACCCTTTAATAACCCCAACAACAATCCTAGGGGGTCAAGAGGGGTATACCTTGCACCCTTTCAATAAATTCCCCCTTCGTTTTTCACCTCTTCTCTCTCGATCCTACCGAGAGATAAGATGGCGGCCGCTCCGGACTGTTTAGAATGTTGACAGACACCGGAGAGCCAATCAGCTTTCTGCGCGCAAAGTTCCGTTTCGCGAAAAGTAAGCGGACCGGATCGCTGCCCGGAGCGCTGTTACAGATATATATCTTGTTTTGAACGTTAATTTCTCAAAAACTACTGGAGCACATATATTAAGACCTAGCAAAGGCACATCGGGCTAACAGTCCCTACAATTTTGCCAAGTTTCGTGCAAATCCATTCAGCCGTTCGAGCTAAAAGTGAGTCCAACCGCCCTATGGAAAAATGAATGGGAAAAACGCGTTTTGGGACCCCCCTTTTTTCTCAGGCCCCCCTTGACGAAACCCCCCCAAATTGTTAGGGGCTGCTCAGAAACAAAATGTGCCATTTTCCTGAAAATTTCAGCCGATTCCGTCCACAAACGCCAAAGTTATTAGGCATAGAATTTTCAGAAATCCCATAGGGAAAAAATCCTAACTATATATACCTACTGGCGATAGCCAGTAGGTAATATATATATATATATATATATATATATGAAAAACACCAAAATCTCTGCACTTCCAGGCTGGCTGGCGAACAGAGACACAGACCCAACGTTGAGAGGCAAGTTGTTTTATTTTTCGCCCAAACCTCGAACTTGACGCATTTCGGGTACCATGTACCTTGGTCACAGGTCAAATTAGAAACATTACTCGCCATATTTAAATGCAAACCCTGTGTTGTTGTGCTGAAACCACGTGACCAATAGACATAGACAAAACACTAGTATTTTTTGTTACCAAGCACCAGCGGGTCTGTTTTCAAAATTTTTTGCTATCTCATGAAAAAAATTCTTGCATAAATGCAATGATAATTTATAATGATAATATGTTATTCATATAAAATACTTAATAGTTATAAAAAAAACTCAGATTAAAAAGTTTAAGCACATGTATATATATATATATATATATATATATATATATATATATATATATATATATATATATATATATATATATATATATATATATATATATATATATATATATATATATATATATATATATGAACAAAAAGGTTCCTCCCCTGCTCTGCGTTCGCAGACACCGCCTCCACGCCAACAAGGAAGAGGACCGGACCAGCCAATTCAACAAGATGGTATTTATTAAAAGATTTAAAACAGAACCAGCGACGCGTTTCGGGCGAAAGGCCCTTGATCACGCTGCAACATGTTTATAATCATTTATGCTCTTTTATACGTGTATGCAGTGATATAGACACCACCCCCTGGTGACGCCCACCATGATCATGTGATAAGTGGTAAACAGTAACAACGCACTTTCGCTGATACATAGTCGCCATTGCAGCATGGAATACACAAAGTCATAACTGGTTAAATCCAGAAAGTCATCCCAATACATAAACATATATTCAATTATAATGATATTTCAACACATTTCTTCAATGTTAAAATCCGAATGGGAAAATATATACATTCTGTGCAAATGAGCAAACTAGTATATATAGCAGCAGAAATATAAAGTGCGTGTACAGAAAAGTGCATAAGTGATAAAAAATGTGATAAAGTGCAAGAGTTAGCGGAAACATATGGAACTACCACTGGAATAGTAATCAGCAATAAAGCATCATATCTCTATGTTTATATACGGAAATTCATACAAATCATCCTAATCCATAATAAGTTCTATTTAAAAATTCAAATAGAAAAAGAAGAACCATTTTTTCGAGGAGCTAAAAATGACATTATGTATTAATAAGACTATATTTCATATATATACACACTTCCACGCACACCCTACACTCTTGCCCACCACCCCACATAACTAGCCCATTATAGCGATGAAATTAATCCAAATGGATTACAAATCATCATGTGCTAGCCAAAAACAATACAAACAACACAAATGACATTAGCTATACACTAAACCCAATAACCCTCACATGAATATTTACAAGTGTGGATATCTGTGCGATTCCATATCTACACTTCTTTGTGCAGATCCAAGCCCAAGGTCAAAACAATATCCAAATTCTATACATATTATCCACATGATAATAAAATCACTGTACAATTAAAAGGTATCACAAAATTAATTATCATCAAAATGTTGTACATGATATGTGAACAGGACTGTATGAAAAATGTATATATTATGATGCCTTATGCCTGATATTTGCCAAATAAAGTGCATAAATAGTGTCACCATAGGTGAGAATCGATGTAAACTTCACCAGTTGTATTTGCAGAATATGGGACAAGTGCAAGGAACTTCTAATAGGGAACCTAACTAGAAGAACCAGAAACCAGGACACAGATAACAGTAATACCAGACGCTAGCAAAGCCGGATATATTTATAGAAAATGATGCATCTCCTCAATATTGTTGAGCCCGTTAGGCCAACGGCTATCGAGCTCCAATATAAATTTAGACTCCATTTTTCTGAGCTGGGACTCACGGTCACCTCCTCGTCTTAATTGGGGGACTGCCCCAATCACAAATATAGCTCAAACAACTAAGGTCTTTGTTGTGCACTCGTTTAAAGTGACGGGCAACTGGGTAAGTGGGGTCACTATGAAGAATATCCCTTAGATGCTGTAAAATTCGGGCGTGCACCTGGAGCTTAGTGCTTCCAACATATCTAAGCCCACAGGTGCACGTCAGAACATACACAGCATGGTCAGTTTTACAGTTGTAGTTGCCATTGATGGTTTTGGCAACTTTGCTGAACGGGGTGTTATAATGGGTAGTAGTGACTCCGAACTTACAAGCTCTACAACTGGAGCATTTAAAGAAACCTCTGGACGGGCGAAGCCATGGGACCTTGGATTTTAATTCAGGCGCTGCTTTGTACAGATAGTTACCCATTGTTTTAGCTCATCTGAACGTCAAAGTAGGAGAAGAGGGCAACCTAGTGTTTAAAATATGGTCGCTCATGATAATCGGCCAGTGTTTGTTAAGAATTGACCTGATTTTTCTATCTTCTCTACTGAAAGTAGTGATCAGACGCGGGCACTCCAGTTGGGGTGTAGTGGTGAGAGGAGGTTCGGTTCCCAAAGTAGGGTCAGGAAAGAGACTCTCCCTAGATCTAGATAGAGATTTAGTTATTGCTGCATTTAATATCCGCTCGGAATATCCTCTAGCCCTCAATCTTGTTAAGAGTTCTTCCAAGCAGGTATCAAAATCAGAGGGAGAGCTGCAGATTCTCTTTAATCTAAGGATTTCCCCGTAGGGGATTCCTGAGATTGTATGTTTAGGGTGCATGCTGGAAGCATGCAGTGTGGCGTTGCCAGCAGTCTGTTTTCTATGGAGGGTGGTGTTAACGATTCCATTAGAGACATACACCTCCACATCCAAGAATTGGATACGATTTTCATTGATATGTGCCGTGAAATGAAGATTAAGCGAGTTATCATTGATGTCATCAATAAATCGCAATGCTTCCTGTTTATTACCCTTCCAGATATATATATATATAGCCATATAAGACAAAGCTTAAACCTTCTCTCCTCCTAATGTTCTAAGTACTACCTATAGAATTCATGAAACATATAATAAATATGTATTAAAAACCATGAAAACCGCAGTACACAAAAGAGGTAAATGGCTGTGCAAAAATGCAAAATTGTAAAGTAAACAATAGATATATCTGTTTGCTTTCAGATATAAATATCACTGTCAATTTGCAAAAGATTTTTCTCCCGGCATAAATGCCTATATTGAACTTCTATATATCGTTTAATAGAGATGTGCACAATCGCAATAAAGAAGTGCATAAATAATCCTAAAGTGCTATAAAGACCTAAGTAGATCTATATAAAGTGTCAGAGCAAATTGTACTTAAATACATGTATATAGATAATAATTAAAATCACACAGTAATATGATATTATTCCCATTCAACAATGTTAAAAGGAACTAAAATCATAAGTAAAAAATAGCAGCAGTCTTTTCATTCAAGATTAAATCAATTCATATGTAATGCATTATTTGTGATCAAACTATCCCAAGAAACCATAAATAGGGCTATTTACAAAAAAAGATACAGATCCTCCGTATTGTTTAGACCATTGGGAATCTTACTGTCAAGCTCAATAATCATTTTCGATTCTAATTTTCTCAACAATTTTTCCCTATTGCCTCCTCGTCAGAGTTTAGGGATAGCTGCCACTACAAAATACTGCAAACAATTTAAAATCATTGTTATGTGTAGTTTTAAAATGCCGGGCAACTGGATATGTAGAATCGTTGTTGACAATAGCCCTTAAACGTTGCAGTATTCTGACGTGCACCTGTAGCTTAGTACTTCTCACATACTTAAGCCCACAGGTGCACGTCAGTATGTAAACCGCAAACGTAGTTTTACAATTGTAATGGCCTTTAATGGCAATTTTTTCTGGGCTAAAAGGAGTGACGTAAGAAGTAGAGTTGACCCCGAATCGACATGCTCTGCAGGAGGACACTTTAAAATACCCCTGCTTTGGCTGTAGCCATTTGGCAGCTGTAGCTGATTCGGGAAAGGTCTTGACAATTTGAGTACTCATGGAAGGGCCCTTCCTATGAGTAATGATAAGCTGTGATGGTAAAATGGGAGCCAAAACTCCATCAGTCAAAATAATTGGCCAATTACTTTTAATGATCACCCGAATGGTTCTTTCCTGCTTGGAAAAGGCAGTGATTAATCTAGGATTATTAGACATCATATTTGGTTGTATTATGTCAGTTTTGGGGGATAAGAGATTCTCCCTCGATCTCAAATCTACTTTGGTGACCGCATCTGACAATAAGGACTTGCTATAGCCCCCGGCTCTAAATCTCTGTAGGGCTTAACGTTTGCACATAGCGAAATCCTAATCTGTGCTACAGATCCGTTTAAGACGTATCAATTCTCCTGATGGGATACTTTTGATTGTATGTCTTGGGTGCTGACTACTGGTGTGTAGGGTAGTGTTCCCTGCTGTGGCCTTTCTATGTAAAATAGTTGCTATGTTCCCATTCTTGATGTAAATGTTCACATCCAGGAATTGTACCTGTAGCTTGCTGATCTGCGAAGTAAATCTTAGATTGACTGTGTTAACATTGATGCAATCAATAAATTCCAAAGCACTTTTTTATCTCCTTTCCACACCATTAAAATATCAGCAATGTAGCGCCACCAGTGCGCTACATGATTGTCGTAGATTGGAATGTTCATTTGAGGACCTGTTCCTCCCACCAGCCTACATGCAAGCATGCATAACTGGGGGAGAAACAGGCCCCCATCGCCACACCCCTCTTTTGTAAGTATACATTGTTTCCAAACAGAAAGAAATTGTTATACAGACACCTTGTTACAAGATCTTCAAGTAGTTTGTTATGTGTGTAGCAGTCCATAGGTCTCATATCTAAGAAGTATTTCAAGGCATTTAGGCCTTCTTCATGTTGAATACTTGTGTATAGGCATTCGATGTCTAAAGCTATGAACATCAAATCCTCCGACCACTGTACATCTTTCAACTTGTTCAATAGATCCCCTGTGTCCTTTATATAGGTAGGTAATTGTATGACCAAGTCTTGTAAGAAAAAATCCACATATTCAGTTATATGTTCTGCTATGCTCCCAATCACAGAAATGATGGATCTTCCAGGGACAAGGGTAACCTCCTTGTGGACTTTAGGTATTAGATACAACCTGGGCATGATAGGGTGTTCTACATGTAGAAAATTGTATTCTTCAGAGGATATAAATCCCTCTCTTTTCCATTGTAGCAATTTTGTTTTTAAATTAGTTTTGTCTGTGTTATATTGTTTCATGTCCACTTTGTTGTAACAGGATTGGTCCTTAAGGTGTCTTTGTGCTTATATTTTATAATCCTTTTGAGGCCAAATGACAATATTGCCTCCCTTATCCGACTTGGTTATTCCCACCTCATGATTCTCACTTAATTTTTTCCTAAGTTTGGAATACTGTAATTCTTGACTGTATTTTTGACGTTTTTTATGTTTGACCTGATGATATAATTTTTTTATGTCCTCAGTGACCACCTCATGAAAGATGTCAATAGCGTCCTTTGGCATCATAGGAATAAATTGAGATTTAGGCTTAAAAGGGCTCATAGCCGCTCCAAGTTGTTTAATTTGTGCCGCTGTCAGTCTTTCTTGTGTTGATAGTATCATTGTATTATCAGCAACCTGAGTGGGTACTTCTTCTATCATGTCATGTAAGGCCAACATTGCAGGGACGTCCTTCGCCTGTAGTTCCACGCTGGCACTGCTGACATCATCTGCTGATTGAGCTTCCTTTAAGCCTTCTTTAATGGAAAATAATTACTTTAATTTTAATTTTCGGATGAAGCAAAAAATGTCCACTCTTGTTTGTGTGTAGTTAAAATCACTAATCGACAGATAGATAGTACAAGAGTTAACAGTTGTTTTTGTGCCTCCGTAAGGGTTTGTGGACAGGTTGACAATTGTGTTATCATTTGATTTCACTTTTTGCGCCAGTACATTTTTTTCTTTTGTGATTTTGTGTTTCCGCCTTTTGCATCTTTCCCTTCTTCTTGAGTTTTTTCTCCTTCTACTTTCTTCTTTGGTTGTCTCGGTTTGAGGGTCTGGCGGCAGTCTGACCCTAAAGAATCAATTTCCTCCCCAACATTGAGCACTCTATCATGTATTTGATCTCCCAAGCTACTGCCTCCATCTGAAAAGGTATCACTCGTTAGTGAATCCCCATCTGACGTACTTGGTAATTCATTAGTTACAATGTTGGGATTACATCTGTGGAAAATTAATACGGTTTAGTAAACATTATCTGCGCCATCTTGCCTTCTCTCCCGATGCCACACTTTTTGTCGTGCACACCCGCCATTTTAGGTACCTTGGTCAGAACCACCCTCTGCACGGCACTGACCCCCAGCACGGCTCTTCGCCCTCACAAGCACCCCCCCAGCACTGGTCACCCCCCGCTCTCTCATGCATGGGCCATAAACCCTCCCCATCTGCGTGGCTCTGCCTCGGAATCCTATCCTGTTCCCAGCGCGACACCTCCCTTCATCCCTTTCATGGTCCCAGGTCCTTTGATATAAACCCCCTTTTCCTGTGTGCCCGTTTGTCTTCCTCGTTCCCAGACCGCCACCTGACCCTGCGGATACTGTTTATTCCCCCCCCCCTGTACAGTAGGAAGTTTCCCCCATTTAAGGACCCTCGAATTGATCAAAGCCCCCACCCTATGAGATCCGATCAACCCCACACATTCCGTGAATCGGCGGAATGTCCAGCTGCGCGATAATCTTCACCTGTTGTGACCGGGGTGGGGACTTCAACTGTAAATGTGTGTGGGAACGGGCCTGAAGGGGAGATTCCGAGGATGTCCTTTCATACTTCAAAGCATTGCAAGAATGTGTTACATGCAATAAAGATCATAAACTTGTGTATAAGAGGCCTGGCCTCAGAGATGCGGTTAGAGCACCTCGTGACGATACTTGCTGTCCGAACTGATGTGTTTCTCCTCCGGAGAGAATAAAACTTCTGTTTCCTGCCTTCCAGTCTCCAGCGCCCGCCTCTTTGTTTGGTAAACTTGAGTGGGTATAGAGGCGGCTAACGCCGGGCAACTTCGAAAAAGGTCTTCTGCCTGTACCTTTTTCAACAATTGGCGCCCAACGTAGGGCCCATCAGCGACACGTGGATCCAGTGGGAGAGGTCCTGACGACAGAGTGAACGACTGCAACGATCGGGAGAGCTCCTGCCCAATAGACCCTCGTCTGGCAGCCGATCATCCGAACTTCACTGGTTCCGAACAGACCTCTCTCGAGTGATCTACGGTCCTGACTGGGAACCATCAGGAGTGCCGCGAGGAATACGAAGAAAAGAGGACGATCGGGCGCTGGATTTGGAAGACAAGAAACTGTCCATGCGGTCCGGGTAAGGTCGTGTAAACACGACGAATTACGAAATGATTGTTTGATTGTTTGGAAAATACTAGTATTACTCTTTGTTGATTTGTTTGGAGATTCGCTGTCTGCAAACGGAGAAACAACCGGCTCTCTCTCTTTGCAAGCAGTGAAGGATAGGTAACGCAGCCGTCGTGCCTATCTTTCTCCCCCACTGATTGATTGTTTGAACCCGAACTACGGTTCGTGGATTGTTTTCGGGAGATTTCCCTCTCCCACACTGATTAATTGATTGAACCCGAACTACTGTTCGCGGATTGTTTTCTGGAGATTCTCTGTCTGCAAACAGGAAAGAACAGATTCCCTCTTTGCAGATAGTGAAAGGGTATGTGACGCAGACCTTTGCGGGCCTACTTATTCTCCCCACTGATTGTTTGATTGACCGAACATTGACTGTTTGATATTGGCTCATGAGGTATTCACTGCCTGCAAACAACGTAGAATAGAAATATTCTGTCTAGTCTTTGCACGCAGTGATAGGATAGGCAGTGCTGACTTTTGTCCCCATTGTGATCCGTCATGTCTATCTTCTCCTCACTGATTGGTAGCTGGTTCAACCCGGACCGTTTATTAGAGGTGGACCATCTAGCTCCGCTGGAAGGCACCCCTAATAAAGACATGTTCACAAAGTATGGATTAGTTACCATAGCTTATAGTAAGCTATGGCACAAGTATACCAAAGAAAATCAAGAGAAACAGTGGCCACTGATAGGATCCTTCGACCTTGATAAAATAGAAACGTTAGAAATAGCCCTTTGTAGTAGTAAGACAACGCCTATTATGCTCGACAGTCTCGGTATGTGGCGCAAAGAAGCAATGCAACGAAAAGAAAGAGTCGAAGTCAGAGTAGGTAAAGAAACGCGACAGACAACCTTCCAAGCATCTGATAGGCCAAAGGAAGGGATAGCGGCGACACGGTTCCAAGGAGTAAACACAGGAAGGGAACGGTGTAAAGGGATGTACCGACAGGACAACCCCAAGACACGACGACCCGAACGTAATCCCCCGACATTACGCGCGGGACGAACAGACTTAGGACAAAATCAATGTGCTTTTTGTAAATATTCCGGGCACTGGAAAGCCCAATGCCCGACTTTACTGAACACGGGTAAGAGCAGAGGGCCGACAGAAATAACAGGCCGGCAGAAAGGGAAAAGGCGGGAGACAAAGATGAATCAGACTGACACGGACAGGCCAGATAGAACCACCACGTTTGATTACGCCCGATGGCACAAATTTCGCCAGACAGATTTCAGCGACATGTTTGAGTTCTCATAAGTCGAACAACGCTAAGACGGGAAACCCAGGCAAGCTCTAGGTCACCCGGTGATGAACCCCGTACTACCGCTACTGTTCCCGAACACAAAAGCCACCCATTCGGATATCATACAGGAACAACACACAGAGTAATTTCGGACAGACTAGTATACATTCCATTAACAAACTCAAACTTCGAGTGCGATGGGACTGATTACTCTCTGTTGCCTCCCCCACTCTGTGGACAAAAGCAATTACCGGTCTGCATAGACAACCCCCCCGTTCAGGAAAACTGTTCTTGTGGGCACCCCCCATTACCCAGGCATGCCTGTCCCGCCTCCTACCACGCACAATGAACAAAAAAAAAAAAACACAAAATACCTACCCCCACTCTGGAAATTCCCGAAATGCAGCAGGTCACCGGTCACGCCCATCCGGAAGGTGAAACACACAGCACGTGTGGGGCGGGGTCCTGCTGACAGCCGTCGATCGAAGAAGTCACCGGTGGGATGTCCAGGAGGCACCGCGGGCCCGGCATGAAATGGCCTTCCCCATCCTCTTCTTCCTGGGGCGGCGTCCCCGGGCCACGAGTGGGGAGGGGGCGAATGCAGATGACCCCCTCCCTCGTATCTCCTGGTCCGGCCATCACAAATACCTCCGCTGAAAAATTGGTGCAGGGTGGGCTGGGAGAGGGAGGTGGCGCGAACGAGCCTCCCTCGCCTCCCCTGGTGGAGGTTTCCCAGCCCCGGCCCGGCGCCGACATCCTCCAGCCGGGCGACGGACATACTTGCGCAGCACAGGACATAAAATGGCCAGCAACCCTACTTGCGCAGCACGAGACATATGATGGCCATCATGTATACCCGCGCAAAGGGACGGCGTGGGGTGCACTGGGAGAGGGAGGCGGCGCGAACGAGCCTCCCTCGCCTCCCCAGGTGGAGGCGCCACAGCTACACCCTAGCGCCCCGAGCCGAATGTCCTGCTCCTACGGCACGGTGTTCCATTTTTCGCCCCAAGAAGTCTCATCCACTCTTGCAGACACGACGAAGGGCGACTGCTGCGGAGTCTCAAAATGGTGTCTGGGCCCCCTGGAAGTCGAGTCTAGGCCGCTAGAGTAACTTTGACCAGTAACATAACTTGAACGCTTGCCCACCTGGGCACGAGCCCCCGCCTCCGACAATATCCCCACAGCTTTGAAGATTCTACAAGAGTCCCAGGAGCCCTCGACCCCTACAGGCTTCCGGTGGGGAACAACTGCCTTGATCACTCGAACAAGTTCTGGCTGAACCTCAACTTGACCTGGTAGGGGAGATTTTACCTCCCTCCCCCTTTTTGATTGACGGTCCACATTGCCTGCCCCTTCTGTTAGCACAAGTTTTGAACTGCCGAAAAGGACTCTGGTACAACCGCCGGTTGTTGGAAACATTTTGTCCCTGATGCTACTTCCGGACTAACCCGGCCTCGCCCATAAATGGCGCCGGTGGCAATAGGAACTAACGAACACCTCGTGGTGTTTTTTTTTTTTTTTTGCTAATAAGACTTGATGTTCTGAGATATGTATATGATCCTTTGTACACTTGACGAAAAAGGGGGAGGGTTCACTTGGCGAACATGTAAAAGGATCCCGTTAAAATGTTGGTTTCAATGTACGATTTATTATGATATTATTGTAACTGATACATAACGTCGCTTATGACACACGCCCACGGTATGCATCTAGGAAATTTGATTGCAACTAGTCTAACTGTGCTTCCAATTATGAAACGAATGCCCCCTGATCCCTCAACTATTGATAGACGTTTTTAGTTTCCTGCAAATAACAAAACAAACCCTTTTTAAATGTTTTTTTAATGCTGCAAAATAGCCCCCTACTGTACGTGCTTCAACCAACGCCGTGTCCGGCCAAATACGATTGCACTCTCATATTTACATGCTGATCAAATCGTGTAAATAAAGGTTTTTCAAACTATGAACAGGTATCGCATACTTTTGTAAATGTGGGATCAGCGGGAAGGTTTTTTCTGTGCGATCTGTTTTGTTCTCTTTTTAAGGTTATTAGAAAATGGTTACTCAGCCCCGGATTAATGATCGAATCTAAGGCACGATACGTTGCCCCCAAATGTGCGACTGACCCAGGAGCAAACGCATGAAGAAGGACCTCGACTTCTGAGAACGGGTAAAGTGAAGCGGTGTAAATGATAAAATGTTATAAAGGTATGGTACTCAAAGGTACTAGGGAACAGGGTTGGCCGAAGAGCCGATAGGCCTCAGGACATCACAGCATTGGGAATGATTTAAGGATCCCGATAGCTAGATACATCTACAAACTAGATACCTCGCACTTAGCGCCTCTGATTTTTTAACGTTTTCCTACACACGACCTATAATGCCACACTCGGACCGTCTCCCTCATGAACAACCTATCGCTTGCCATCCTTACCACACTGCCCGCCCCCTGGCTTCGGAAACCAAGACCTCAGGGATTATATCCCGAGGAGGTAAGACGAGTAGGTGGTAAGTAAAGGACTTTCGTGCCCGTACATGTGATATGCTCGAATGTTGTCCCCCTCCCTTCCCCTCTTTTCCTCCCTCTACAGGTTACATTGGAATCCCGACTGAGGTATAGTGAAGATCTGAAGCCACGCCATGTCTGATACATGAAGTGGACTCACGCTGCAAGGTGGCACCTAAAGACGCCCACAAACTACTCTTGTAACGAAAGAGCCAATAGTTGTATGATATGATGAGACGCGATCACCCCTAACCCGTGTTGCATGAATGAGCACATGTCACGTATGTCTGAAACTATGAGAAAATGTTTTCTGTGCGACTGAAACATTGACTTAACTAGGCAAAGGACCGAGAGTGCGAGAAGTGCGGCACAATGGCGCTTCTTACTCAATGCATGTCCCACTGTACCCGGGCTAATGCTCGTCCGTCCCAAACTGCATGCTTTCTAAATTCTAACACAGACCTGTAATGTCTCATGTTGTGTAATGCGCTGAATGGCCTACCTTAGTACTCGGCCACTCGCCATGTTGCACGTGTACTGTTTAGCCTATTGTTGCACATCTCTCTCTCTCTCTCTCTCTCTCTCTCTCTCTCTCTTCCACACTCCCACTCTTCCTAACGACTGGCACCTAATTGGCGAACCCCCATCCCTGGTGCACCACCCAATTGGCTCCAAATACCGCAAGTATTTGAACAAATTTGTCCTAAATAAAATCACATTGATACCATGTTACTACCTCTCCTTTCTGCTAAATATTGATGTAACCTAAATTGGCCAAAAAGGAAAGGACAGGTAAGACGACTGAGGTTCCCTAATCTGACCCGTAATCAGGGAACTACATGTCAGTGGCTTCTATGATAAAATGCCTCAGGTAACGCGACCTTCCCCGTCCCGAATTGTCTCAATGTCCAAACAGTAAAAGTGATCGAAGCATCCCCGTCTTCCCAGAACGCCCCCAGTTTTGTATCAGCTGCCCCGGATGAGAGTTTGAAAAATGTGGCTCACCCCTGGTTGTAAGAGATGGGTCGACTTACGGCTGACCCAGGCCAGCCGTTGTTCCTAGAAATGATTTGTTGATGAACAAGCTACAAAATTTAGAATTTGAGAAATGTCCCTGAACGCTTACCAACTGAACTGTAGCCTTCTGCTAGATAACGCCCTTGCGACACAAAGCAAGACGATAGTCCCTCATCCCAGTTTGCTATGTTCCTAGTTGTTTTTCATAAGACCCCGGTCACCCCAAGGATGAGTCGAAAAGTTATCGCAAGCCCCCCGTTTTTATGAAGTAGCCAGGTTGTAAGAGACTATGTAGAAATTAGAATGATGTTTGCGAAGTTAAGATTAGATTGAAATGAAGAAATTGTTGCAGTAAACCCTGTTGAGAGTAAAATGTTTAGCTGAAAGATAGGATGCATTGATATAATGGAAAATTGTTTAGCCTATGTTCATTCCTCAGAAAGATACCTGTCAGACCATGGTGATAGCACGTTGCACTTTTTCGTAAAATACAAAGCCCTGAAGGACGTTATAGCTTTGTAAGACTCGTACTAGAAAGGTTGGTCTCTGCCAGAAGAACTGACGTGACTGTAATAAACAAATGCAATGAATAGGTATCAGACCTCGTACCACGACAATGAATGTAAAACCAACAAACGCCAAAGAAATAGATACAAAGGAAAGTTGTAGGGAATCCAGCAAACTTATCATCAATTATCTATACGTTGGTTGTAATCCCCAATGTAACGGATGTTTCCCCAGTTGCTTGGAGTTGGGAGAGAAATAGACTTATGTGATTACCTTCCTAAGCCAATTCTCTAAAGACTGTCTTTCCAAACTCATTTAAGGGTACCACTGTCGGAGGAGAGAGAGACCGGATGTGGGAGCACGCGGCCTGACTGCAGATCGTGGATCATCTGCGACATTGGCCAAGGCGGGACCGCAACAGTAAGGAGTCGCAGGACGAGGCACTGTTTCCGACAAAATGAAAGGTAAGGGCTGACCTGCTGCCCCTACTCGATGATCAACATGTGCCGGAAAGTCCCCACCCTCTGAGCCCGGTCATGGGCCCGCCTACCTGAAATTTTCCGTCCCCCTGGTCTGTCCCCGATCTGGCCCTGCTCCATCCCCTCTTCCTCCGACCTACCATAAGGACCGCTCACACACCCCCTTCTTCCACCTGAACTCTTTGACAATCGACTCGAGAAAGAAAAACTGCTATCAGATAGAATAGGGTTTTGTTGCGAACTAAAATAAAACTTGGGTGCCCTGTCTAGGGTACCCGTGAAAGAATAGTTAGGACACAGGGCGAAAAAGGACCTTTTTTTTGACCGGAAAAACGAAGAAAAGGTCATGCCCTGCAACGCAGGACCTGGAATAGAGCTGGACGCATAGCTCCACCGCCGGTGCTCAACAGTGCCAACAGAAGACGACAAAGAATGCTGAGAACTCACTAATAATGGTCCACGACAATAAGACACTGGAAAAAGCAACACCCCTCCTCTTCGAACAATGACACCCCTGATTATCGTTTTTACTACGTCTCATTTCTCTCCCAGCTACCATTGTATTGATTATGCTCCAACCTAGTACAAAATTAACTTACATATGTAATAACCTATCAGTTCATATTCCGAATGACTATAAGCATCTATGAAATGTACCCAACGCTCTCACTGCAGAATCCTTTTTGTCCGATATCGCATTACTATGACTTTCCTGCAACGAGCTCAGCGATGGGCCCGCCTCCTAAGATGAAAGATTTTTTACAGTAATGTTTATGCACAGCTCCTTCACCTGGGTTCCTACTTCTTTACTTATGACTGCCACAGTAGACATGGTAGGAAATAGGCCAGCAAGATGTCTTAGGAATGTTAAAGGGAGGACTGTGGAAAATTAATACGGTTTAGTAAACATTATCTGCGCCATCTTGCCTTCTCTCCCGATGCCACACTTTTTGTCGTGCACACCCGCCATTTTAGGTACCTTGGTCAGAACCACCCTCTGCACGCCACTGACCCCCAGCACGGCTCTTCGCCCTCACAAGCACCCCCCCGCACTGGTCACCCCCCGCTCTCTCATGCATGGGCCATAAACCCTCCCCTTCTGCGCGGCTCTGCCTCGGAATCCTATCCTGTTCCCAGCGCGACACCTCCCTTCATCCCTTTCATGGTCCCAGGTCCTTTGATACAAACCCCCTTTTCCTGTGTGCCCGTTTGTCTTCCTCGTTCCCAGACCGCCACCTGACCCTGCGGATACTGTTTATTGCCCCCCCGTACAGTAGGAAGTTTCCCCCATTTAAGGACCCTCGAATTGATCAAAGCCCCCACCCTATGAGATCCGTTCAACCCCACACATTCCGTGAATCGGCGGAATGTCCAGCTGCGCGATAATCATCACCTGTTGTGACCGGGGTGGGGACTTCAACTGTAAATGTGTGTGGGAACGGGCCTGAAGGGGAGATTCCGAGGATGTCCTTTCATACTTCAAAGCATTGCAAGAATGTGTTACATGCAATAAAGATCATAAACTTGTGTATAAGAGGCCAGGCCTCAGAGATGCGGTTAGAGCACCTCGTGACGATACTTGCTGTCCGAACTGATGTGTTTCTCCTCCGGAGAGAATAAAACTTCTGTTTCCTGCCTTCCAGTCTCCAGCGCCCGCCTCTTTGTTTGGTAAACTTGAGTGGGTATAGAGGCGGCTAACGCCGGGCAACTTCGAAAAAGGTCTTCTGCCTGTACCTTTTTCAACACATCTTGCTCCTTCCTCTTTTCCTTTGTTTGTTTTATTAGTGAATTTTGCTTTTTTAGCTGTTTCATATTTTCGGGCAAAAGTAAAAATACTGCCTTGTTCATAATCCACTTTATCTCTGTTGAATTTGTAAGCCTTTTGAGCCTTGATCTTTTCCTCTTACTTCATTAGCCAATCATTTATTTCTGCTTTCGTTATAGTAATGAATTCATTGAGCTCCAATTTCCTTAGGCTCTCATTGATTTGTTCAATCTCTAATATTAGAGCTTCCCGATCAATATCAGCATATTTCACGAAAATTTTGACCAAATTCGTAGATGCTTGTAAGTTACTTTCGCCCCACTTTTTAAGCATGCTTGGATTGGGACTTTCATAGCTGGGCGCCAATAAAATCCTCAAGCTGCTTGGCACTGTTCCTGCCTCCACATACTTGGATAGTGATTTTTGTTCCCACCATTTTGTTATTTCTGCTTTCATGCATTTCGCCAATTTTCTTAAGAGGGCTCTCATATCCCCTTCTTTGACGCTGCTATCGGTTGACATATTTGTTGTTACTTTGGTTTTAAAAGAGCCGCTGAAATGCTCCTCCGCTGCAGCTTCCCGCTCGCGAATAGTTTCCAAAGACATGTTCAAGGTTTGTAAAATCGCTTTGCAGGATACCGGCTGCCGGTTACGTATCCGTAGTCCTCTCAGCCAAGCCTCTCTCTCCTCCCCACCTCTGCACAATCCCGGGTACACTCACCGCCTCAGAGGATATTTCCGCACCTAGTCAGCCGACCACGATGCTGATAACCTTCCTTCCGGCTGGCGAAACAATCTCCGGATGCAGTAGGGGGCTGCCGCAATAATTTCTTTCTCGGACACCACCTTTTCGATTGCAAGCAGCAGCCTTCTTCTTGGGGAGTGGATTCGCAATTTTATGAAAAACACCAAAGTCTCTGCACTTCCAAGCTGGCTGGCGAACAGAGACACGGACCCAACGTTGAGAGGCAAGTTGTTTTATTTTTAGCCCAAACTTCGAACTTGACGTGTTTCGGGTACCATGTGACCTTGGTCACAAGTCACATTAGAAACATTACTCGCCATATTTAAATGCAAACCTTGTGTTGTTGTGCACAAACCACGTGGCCAATAGACATAGACAAAACACTAGTATTTTTTGTTACAAAGCACCAGCGAGTCTGTTTTTCAGACATTTTTGACATCTCATGAAAAAAATTCCTGCATAAATGCAATGGTAATTTATAACGATAATATGTTATTCATATAAAATACTTAATAGTTATAAAAAAAACTCAGATAAAAAAGTTCAAGCACATGTATATATATAGCCATATAAGACAAAGCTTAAACCTTCTCTCATCCTAATGTTCTAAGTACTACCTATAGAATTCATGAAACATATAATAAATATGTATTAAAAAACATGAAAATCGCAGTACACAAAAGAGGTAAATGGCTGTGCAAAAATGCAAAATTGTAAAGTAAACAATAGATATATCTGTTTGCTTTCTGTTATAAATATCACAGTCAATTTGCAAAAGATTATATGTATATATATATATATGTATAGAGAGAGAGAGAAATAGATATAATCGCAATAAAAATGACACCCTCTGCATCATGGGAACAGGGCAGACTAAACTACCAAGCCAATTCTTCACCAGAAAGGAGACAAGCTACCGGGGACCGGTTTCTGGCATATCAGCCGTCGTCGGCCCGGCTTGCTTGAATCCTGATGGTGCAGTGAGCAAGGGACTCATGTCTGAGTATACCCTGCCACACCTATAGTGGCCAAAAACGATTCAGAAAAGGGGGTGGTGATGAACAGAGTGTCTGAATTAAGCAGACCACTCTTACCCCGTCCAAAGATCAGGGCTTGATCCATCACCGTTATTTAGCTCACTGCACCATCCCAGCTCAGAACCTGGCTACATGTAAATTAGTCTGTTCCTGTCCCAGTGCATGATGGGAACAGGGCAAACCAAACTACCAAGCCAATTCTTATACTGGGAAGGAAACAAGCTTCTGGGGACCGGTTTCTGGCATTTCAGCCGTCGTCGGCCCGGCTTGCTTGAATCCTGATGGTGCAATGAGCACGGGACTCACATCTGAGTATATCCTTCCCCGCTTATGGTGGACAAAATGATTCAGAAAAGGGGGTGGTGATGAACAGAGTGCCTGAATTAAGCAGACCACTCTTACCCAGTCCAAAGATCAGGGCTTGATCCATCACCGTTTTTTAGCGCACTGCACCATCCCAGCTCAGAACCTGGCTACATGCAAATTAGTCTGTTCCTGTCCCAGTGCATGATGTGAACAGGGTAAACCAAACTACCAAGCCAATTCTTATACTGGGAAGGAAACAAGCTTCCGGGGACCGGTTTCTGGCATTTCAGCCGTCGTCTGCCCGGCTTGCTTGAATCCTGATGGTGCAATGAGCAAGGGACTCACATCTGAGTATACCCTTCCACGCTTATGGTGGACAAAATGATTCAGAAAAGGGGGTGGTGATGAACAGAGTGCCTGAATTAAGTAGACCACTCTTACCCAGTCCAAAGATCAGGGCTTGATCCATCACCGTTTTTTAGCTCACTGCACCATCCCAGCTCAGAACCTGGCTACATGCAAATTAGTCTGTTCCTGTCCCAGTGCATGATGGGAACAGGACAAATCAAACTACCAAGCCAATTCTTATACTGGGAAGGAAACAAGCTTCCGGGGACCGGTTTGTGGCATTTCAGCCGTCGTCGGCCCGGCTTGCTTGAATCCTGATGGTGCAATGAGCAAGGGACTCACATCTGAGTATACCCTTCCACGCTTATGGTGGACAAAATGATTCAGAAAAGGGGGTGGTGATGAACAGAGTGCCTGAATTAAGCAGACCACTATTACCCAGTCCAAAGATCAGGGCTTGATCCATCACCGTTTTTTAGCTCACTGCACCATCCCAGCTCAGAACCTGGCTACATGCAAATTAGTCTGTTCCTGTCCCAGTGCATGATGGGAACAGGGCAAACCAAACTACCAAGCCAATTCTTATACTGGGAAGGAAACAAGCTTCCGGGGACCGGTTTCTGGCATTTCAGCCGTCGTCGGCCCGGCTTGCTTGAATCCTGATGGTGCAATGAGCAAGGGACTCACATCTGAGTATACCCTTCCACGCTTATGGTGGACAAAATGATTCAGAAAAGGGGGTGGTGATGAACAGAGTGCCTGAATTAAGCAGACCACTCTTACCCAGTCCAAAGATCAGGGCTTGATCCATCGCCGTTTTTTAGCTCACTGCACCATCCCAGCTCAGAACCTGGCTACATGCAAATTAGTCTGTTCCTGTCCCAGTGCATGATGGGAACAGGGCAAACCAAACTACCAAGCCAATTCTTATACTGGGAAGGAAACAAGCTTCCGGGTGACACTAGCCACATATGGACATAGCCTTTAAAACACCTTCCTTTCTTGGACCCAAACAGGAAAGAAAAATAGAATTTGCCTCCTGACTGAATAAGAACCCTTTTACCTACTAAATGTGGAAATTCGGACCCTGCTAAACCTGATAACACTTTGAAGCCCCGTTTATTACAGGTAACATTCTATTTGCTTCATATGTGCTTCCACAAAACCCCCCCATGATAGTTACCTCTGTGGGACTATATAAAAATCACTAACAAAATGAGAAAAAATACCCGAAACCCTTCTCTGATATCGTTTAGAATTTGATTCCATCTGACCATCTGGATCCCCCCTTAACTTGCCGAGCAGGCAGCGGTATCCATGCTGCTGCCGCCCCTGAGACTAATTGAAGAAATTCATTGAGGTGCAATGTTAGGAACTGAACTGAATGAATATGTTGATGTACAGAATGAATGACTGAATGATCTTGGATAGTTGAATTTTATGTCTTCACCTAGGCCTTTATCCCTGTTTGGCCTCAAGTCCCCGATCATGGGGGACTATATCCTAGGAGCTGTTACTTGGTATTAGAGCCACAACATTTGATGTTTTTAAATGTATTATTAAAATGAATAAATTGTATGTAGAACAATCATGTAGATAAGCATTTGGATAACATATATACGAGATTTTTTGAACAATCTAATACAAGAGAGTATGTTTAAATTTCAGCTTGTGTGTTCCCCTCCCTGGCTACATCTGCTTGCCCTGACGAAGGTGCCTTACACCGAAACGCGCGTCGGCGCTACCATCAAGAACGGCAACATTATACCATCTAATTTGCCCTCTCTCTGTTGCACCCCCGTCCATGCAACCATAAGTCCATCTTTTTGTTGCAGGCTATGTGATATCTATCCGTTTGAACTGTCTGAATGTGTATGAGTCTGAATATTCCCCTGAAGGTACGAGTGTTTGTTGAGTCCCCTTAATTGCCCTGGAGTGAGTGGAACACTGAACTGTATGATGATGTTTCCTTCCCTACATGACATGAAATATTACATTGATTGTTTTTATGAATCCCTGAACATTTAATCCTTGAATGTTTTTTATAAATATATACATAAAAATCAATAAAAACATATATTTTCCATAAAAAGTATGATTTGAATCACTTCTATTGGTTGTTCCTGGCTCTGATACTCGGCTAATATTGCTCCTACTCTAACAGAATTGGATCCCTTAGAGGACCATTTGTAATTTTCTCTGGCAGGCTGCTCTTTTCTATTCTATTTTGTCAGTATCCCTTGTGGGGACTGTATAACCCGAACCCCGGTGCACCGCGTCTATTTGCAGTTGCTTAGGCTTGTTGGTGATTCCTGAGTTTGTGCATTGGACTCCGTGTAGTCCTGACCCTAGCAGTATTTGCACCAAAGAACTCCAGCCTCCTCACTCCGAGTGCTACATGGGTTGGTACTTTGCAATCTTGCTTGAGGTCCCCTCGCGACTCCTGGTCATTTGGCCTGTGGACCCTCATGAGGGTCATCTTGATTTCTGTTGGGCTTTCCTGGTTGCTCCAGATGTGCCCTGACTCCCAACACCGTAACCTGCATGACCTTCCTACATGGGTTGCTTTTACCAAGGCTTGTTGGTGCTCCAGCCAGACACCGACCCCTCAGCACTCAACATCCTTCTGGGACAGCTCGTATTTGGCTCCTGGTTGTTGTCGACATCTCCTGGTCCTCGTGGCTGCAGAGTCAACCATCCCTTCTTTGCACCTGAAGCTCCCGACATCGGTGGGCATTCGTCTACTGAGCCCTTGGTCCCTCTGAAGGGACCCTGACTCTGTCCCCTATGCTTTCAGGTTCCTCCCTTCCAGAATCCAGGCTTTGATTCCACCGGACCCTTTTTACCTTCACAGCAGCAGTACTTCTTCACAGCCCTCCATTGAGAACGACTGCGGTTTCCGACACCATTCCAGACCTATGCACCCGGCTCCTATGGGATAGGTAACTCGGGTACTACGGTATTCATGGGTGGGGGTACTCTGCAACCTCTTAAGTTCCAAATGGTTTGCTCAAAGTCCTCCTAGAAGGGTCCTTAAACTATCAAATTCAATCAATCAATCAGGGATTTATAAAGCGCACTACTCACCAGTGAGGGTCTCAAGGCGCTGGGGAGGGGGGTGCAGCTCCTGTTCAGTCGAAGACCCAGGTCTTGAGGTTCTTCCTGAAGGTGTGGAAGGTGGGGGAGCGTCTGATGTTGACTGGGAGCTAGTTCTAGGCTTTGGCTGTGATGTAAGAGAAAGCTCTTCCACATGCTCTGGTTCTGCGAATGCGGGGAGTCTGTGCGAGGGAGAGGTCTGCGGAGCGAAGGTTCCTTTTGAGTACATGGAAGGAGACTCTTTTGTTGAGGTATTTGGGTCCGATGTTGTGGAGGGATCTGTAGGCGTGGGTGAGCAGTTTGAAGGTTACTCTCTTCTCAACGGGGAGCCAGTGGAGGTCACGTAGGTGTTGGGTCATGTGTTTGTGCCGTGGGGTTCTGAGGACGAGTCTGGCTGCGACGTTCTGGATCGTTTGGAGCTTGTGGAGAAGAATTTTGTTGATTCTGGCGTAGAGGGCATTGCCATAATCCAGTCTGCTGGTTATGAGAGCGTGCGTGATGGTTTTTCTGCATTCTGGGGGTATCCATTTGAAGGTCTTGCGGAGGATCTGAAGGCAGTTAAAGCTGGAGGAGGCGATGAAGTGAATGTGGCGTGTCATGGTGAGGGAGGAGTCAAGGATGATGCCAAGGTTCCGTGCGTGATCTGTCGGGGTGGGCAGACTCCTGAGGGCAGAGGGCAACCAGCTGTTGTCCCAGGCAGAGTGTCCTAGGATGAGGGCCTCGGTCTTATCCGAGTTGAGATTCAGGCAGCTGATTTTCATCCAGGAGGCTACATCTCTCATTCCTTCCTGGAAACAGAGTCTGGTGTCTTCCGGGTTCTTCGTGAGGGAGATGATGAGCTGGGTGCCGTCGCTGTATGATACTATGCTAAGCCCGTGTTGTTTGATGATGGTGGAGAGGGGGGCCATGTAGTTGTTGAAGAGCGTGGGGCTGAGTGATGATCCTTGGGGAACTCCGCAGTTGATCTGTGTGGGTTCAGAGAGGAATGGATGGAGTTTGATCCTCTGGGTTCTGCCAGAGAGAATGGATCGGATCCAGGAGAGGGCGGTTCCTCATATCTCAGCATCGTGGAGTATGGCTGCGAGAGTGCAATGTGAGACGGTGTCGAAAGCTGCAGAGATGTCTAGTAGGATGAGGGCTGCGGTGTGTCCCTGGTCTTGTAGCATGCGGATGATGTCAGTGGCAGCGTGGAGGGCCGTCTCAGTGCTATGGTTGCTGCAAAATCTGGACTGGGAGGCATCTAGGATGGAGTTCTCTTCGATGAAGGCGGTCAGCTGAGTGTTTACGAGTCTCTCTGTGACTTTGGCTGTGAAGGGGAGGAGAGAGATGGGCCGGTAGTTTTTCAGGTCTGTTGGGTCGGCCGTGGGCTTCTTGAGGAGAAGTTTGACCTCTGCCCGCTTCCAGTCATCGTGGAAGATGCCCTATTCAAAAGAGGCGTTGATGGTACGCCCTAGTTCGGGTGCGATGGCGGCCCTGTGGTAGATGTGCGGTGGGCAGGGGTCAGTCGGGGCTCCTCAGTGGGTGTTCTTCATGGTCATGGTTGTGTGTTCGACAGTGGCAGGATTCCAGGTTGTGATGATCAGCTTTTTGTCAGTAGTGGTGGCGCATGGGGTGGTGTCCGGGGTCTGTTCGCTGAAGTTGTCGTAGAGGGCCTTGATTCCGTAGTGGAAGTAGGAGCTGAGCTTGTTGCAGAGTTCCTGAGATGGTGTGATGTCCGAGGCTTCGCTAGGGGGTTTGGTGAATTGCTGTATGACGTTGAAAAGTTCTTTAGCGTTGGTTGCGTTGATGTGGATTTTGTTCCTGATGAAAGTCTGCTTGGTGTCTCTTAAGGGCTGGTAGTATTCCTTCAGGGCGTTCCGGTAGATGTTCCGGTCTTCTGTGGTTTTCCGGTTACGCCAGGTTTTCTCGAGGCGTCTGCAGGGGTGCTTGGCTACTTGGATATTGGTGGTTAACCAGGCAGCTTTCAGGGGGCGTTGTTTGACAGGGTGGCGTAGTGTTGCGAGCTTGTCGGCGCAGCTGGAGATCAAGCGGGGGAGTTCCTTGGCTGTGGAGTTGGCGTTGGTCATGAAATGAAATGAAAAGCGGTATTTCTAGAGCGCTAGCTGTCACTCCGAAGGGAGCATCCTGGCGCTGATACTAAGGTGAGGTGAAGCTCTAGAGGTCTTAAATGAGAGAGAAGCAGAGTTTGTCTGTTGCTCCAAAGATCCAAGTTTTTTTTAGCCTTTCTGTATTGGGTCTCAGTTTTTTGCATTCTCAGTTGCAAAGGCAGTAGGTTCTTAGCTTTGGAACCTAAAACTGCTATTGTTTTACCTCCTTTAGTTTTGCATCTAAAATTGGAAGGTTTGAGCAGGTTAGCTGATGAGGACCTGAGAGTTCTGTTTGTGATATAGGGGGTGAATCTAGATGAGAGATATTTTGGTCCTGACTTAAGAGACGCTCTGAAGGTGATTAGGAGGATGTTGAAAAGGATTATTTTATGTAATGGGAGACAATGGAGGGTTTTGAGGGCTACAGATGCAAAATACCTTCAAGGAAGTCTTAAAACAAGCTGTGCTGCTGTGTGTTGGACCACTTGGAGTCTTTTTACTATTTTTTTGCTGGCTCCTTCCGAGAGGCTGTTGCAGTAGTCCAGTCGCAAAAGGATTAAGGCGACTGCTACTGATTTCCTTTCTGCAAGAGGGAGTAAGTCAAAAAATATTCTCAAGGATCTTATAATGCTGAACCAGGTGCTTGCTACCTTCACTGCGTGTGGTTGGAAACTGAGGGCGGAGTCAAATTGCACTCCCAGATTTCTTGCTACTTTCACAGTCTCCGGTGGGGGTGAAGTACCCTATGGCCACCAATCGCTTGGTAGAAATGAGACTTCTTTCCCTATAGGTATGATCTCCGTCTTGTTGGCTTTGCACCTCAGGTGGTTGTCCTTCATCCATTGAAGGACCTTAAAAAATGTTTTTAAAGAGTTGGGGGGCGTGGCTTCGGCGCGGAGCAGAATGGCTGCCTGGTAAGGGAGCTCCATACGCTGGATATTTTATTCATTAAATCCCATCCTTCAAAGTCACCCCTGCGTGCTACAGACCCCCCTGGGGCGAAGTCTGTGGCTTGAGGCACATATCGGTGTGGTCAATCCCACTGTACCCACCGTTTTTACTAAAGGACAAGGGAACCCACAAGGTAAGCAAGGACCTGGGGTATCAATTAAGCTAAAGACAATGGTCCTGAATTTAAAAGCATAGGCGCGGGGTCTAACGGAGTTGAAGGTGAGCCAGCATTCAGTTGTGGAGCCTTGGGATGATGAGATTGAACTAGCCAAACAATCAATTCGTACGGAGCCTCGTGGATTGCGGTTATCAATTGGCCATGGAGGGGTGAAGCTACAACCCGATCGGTTAGTAGGGGGGCTGACACGGGCGCCCGTGTCAGCCCCCCTACTAACCTTCAACTCCGTTAGACCCCGCGCCTATGCTTTTAAATTCAGGCAAGCAATGAATGTCCTGATGATGATCCATTATTATTAACTGGATCGAAACGCCGTCGACACAATATGTGGTTTAAACACTAGTGTACTATTATGTGCCAAAAAACCATGTGTTTCCCACATATGTGAAGCAAATGCACTGTAAATTTCCTTTTTGCTCCTGTTTTCTATATGCCTGAAACACCCTAATTATATGTACTGTCTAATGTATGTGTAGCATTGTGGTTGCAGGATTGTGTCCCACTGTTTCATTATTGGTTCGTCTGATCTAACATATTCAAACATTGAATAAATTCTAAAGTCCGGCTGGACTTTTTTTCATTATAGTGCATATTGTGGCCTATAATTATTGAAGTGGTTATTTTCCCTGTTAAGGACCATTGTCTTTAGCTTAACTGTACCCACCGTGACACTGCCGTGCCGACCTGCTGATCCCCTGGCGGACCGGACGGGAAAATGGCTCTGATCTAAAGATTGTCCTTGGGCCCTGGTCGGCAGAGTCTCCGGTGCCGAGCTTACTTGTGCTAAAAGCACAGTGGCGGTGACCCATTTGACAGCGGGTTTCGTGTGAATCGAGGCTGGCCTGAGCTCCCAGCGCGGCAGGGAGTGCGACGAGAACTGTGGGAGTTGCCGGGGCCGACCGCGCCTGTGGGGCCTGCAGTGGTGCTGTGGTGGGGAGCTCCTCCCGAGGCACGGCTCGAGCTGTGCGGAGAGGTGATGTGGGCCGAGACGAGCCCGCGCGAGGACCTGTGGCCGTTGCACCGAGCGACCAATGGAGACAACACTGAATTGGCCAAGTGGCGTTGCCGGAAGGCGAGAGATGAAAGTGGCGCGGTGAGTGCGGCGCTGTTGCGGCATGGGCCTGGGCTGGCTGGGTGGTGCGGCCCTCTCCGGGTGCTACCGCTTTACACGCGGTGGTGCTCGCGGGGGCCTGGCTGCTGGGCAGCTGGGGGGCGTAGGGCTGCAGCACTGCTTCCTGTGTGACCTGAGGGAGTGCTGGCTGCTTCTCTGTGGCTGAGGGAGCTACCTGAGAGCTACCGAGCTTTGCTGGCTGGCTAAGTAGGCTGGTGGGTTCAGGACCTTGCAGGGGGCTCTTTGGATGCAGGGGTTGCTGCTGGGGCGCTGCTTGGCGATGCGGCAAGACCGCCTGTGCTCTAAAGTCCGCAGGAGAGCCGGCTGAGGATTCTGGTCTGTTGAGGGGCTCTAAACAGACCACGGTCTGGGTGTCGCTGGAGTAGTGTTGCAGACTGGAGCAGCGCTGAAAGTCATCGTGAACGACACACAGAGGTCTGGCACTGGTTGTCCTCGCTGAAATCAAGCGCCCATCGCTAACCACTGCATAAGGGGCCTACCCTCTTCTGTGTGTGTTGGACAGTGCTGAAGTGTTGCCATACAGCCACGGACGTTGAGGCTGTCAAAATACAGAGCCACCGGGGCTGTGGAATTGGGTGGCTTGTGTCATCCAGAGACTTTCATCCTCAGTATGGACAAGTCGGATCCCAAACAGGCTAAATTACAATTTGAAAACAAACGCAGCACTCATGCCACTGAAGGGATGGGCGACCAGTCGGAGCTGCGTGATGCTTCGGGGCAGGTGGAGAGTGCGAGGGATGACACCAGGGCCATCTTGCTTGAACTGAGGGCTGGCATGAGAACGATAGCAAAATAGATGCATTGGCGACTGGGCTAGACATGGTAAAGAAGAAGGTCGAGAAACACGAGAATAGACTAAATCTTCTAGAAAATCGGATGTCAGACACGCACGATGCGCAGGCTGAATCTCGCACGCAGCTCTTACAGGTGGAAAAGATACTGAAAGTAATTAGTGCGAAGAATAAAGATTTAGAAGCGCGGTCGAGGCGTAATAACCTACGGATTATTGGTAGGAATTCACTCCAATCTCAAAAATGGAGACGTTTATCGATGGCATGCTGCGTTGTACAGACCTGCAGTGATGATTGTGGAACGTGGGCATCGCTCGCTGGGACAAGGCCCAAGCCCGGCGGGCCGCCCCGCCCGATTATCGCACATCTTCTGAACTATGCTGACAGGGACGCAGTGCTGAGAGAGGCCAGAGCCAAGGACCCAGTAGTATATAAAGGAGACACACTGTCCTTCTTTCCGGACTACACCCCGATGGTGCAAGCGGCGAGAAGAGAGTTTGTACCTGTGAAGAAACTGTTGAGGGCCGCCTCGGTACCTTAGGCCATGTTGTATTCGGCAAAATTGAAAATCATGCATGAAGGACAGGCACACTTTTTCACGGATGTGAGTCTGACTTAAAGTTTACAAAGCACATCTGCAAGATCAGACCTCGACAGAAGGCACATGAGGGCACGACTGGGACATCTGGATTGGAAGACACAGACTAATGACTGTGAGGAAAGATTCAGACTAATGTGGGTGGAAATATTTAGGCTCTCGCTTGCTTGGTTGGACATGAGGGCACAGGATGGAAGATTCAGTGTCAGGGAACAAGGGAGCGGGTGGTAAGAGCACACTAGCACTGAATGAGTTAGTCCCGGGGTTTTCACCATATAGTGTTAGCCAGAACATTTGACCTTGGGGTACGCAGGAGGCATGAATAGATGTAATCCGGCGGCCGCACTCCGGTGCGTGTACCCGTCGCCGTTCCTCTTCCCCTTGAGGTAATTGAAATTTTTATGGTCAAGTATGTCCCCTATCGTGTACCCCAACGGCTCCATGTACGTGCTTCAAGTACATGTAATTTCCCTCCATGACCGAATATGTAGACGCAAATACATTTGCGTCCAACGTTAACATGTCCTCTTTCAGATCCACCATGAATGGATCGATAATTCAGTTCCTAACCATACCATGCCAACGTCTTTACATGGTACACTTTTACGTTTTTCCTGGCCCTGCCGAGCTAGGCCCTGATTTCTGTCTCCGAGCCCTTTCTGCCTCCTGCCTTAAAGCTCCTGAAAGCTGCAGCATGGACACGTATCCCTGACCTCTGCCTTACTTCCTGCCAAGCGAAGCGGTGCCTGGCTCAACCTGGCCTGCCTGCCAAAATCGTATTTTGCCTTCAAGTTATCTGTTCAGCCTCCTCGAAAATACATTCCTGTCTAGTGATTTAGGTAAACATCTCCCCGGCTGCAGAGCAAAGAGCAAGCTTTCCTGTCTCCATTCAAGTAATTTACAGTTCCCGTTACCATATTAGGCCCATGGCCCCTGCACGTAGACACGTAGACATATATGCACGCACTAGTATTCAGTATAGATTAGCCTCTGCCCGAGAGACCTTTTACTCCAGATAAATACGTCCTCCAAACATAAGATACCAGATATGCTATAGGTCCAGGTCGTTCTGACATCCCAGACTTCTGTCTCTTCTACTAGTGTTAAAGTTCCCCCCAGTTACACATCTATGTCACGTCATGCTAGTTGCGCGCGCATCCGCACTTTCTGCTGATTCTGCAACTTTCTCTATGCACCCACCCACATGTGACGATTCTTGTGACGTTTCTCTGACATGTACAGTGCACGCCTCCGTGTACGCCTATTGCACGCCTTCTTTCACGCCCCCTGTTACGCACATGTGTTCTTATCTTCTCTTTTTCACCTGTTACGCCTACTGTATTGGATTCAATGATGTTACTTTACTATATATAATGTGTAATGTTAATAAAACGTTGACTATCCCTTCCCGAACCCTAGTGGTGACGGAACATGATCTCCAACCTCGAGGTTCTTCCATTAAAACCCGTAAGACTCAGATACCACGGACTCTGCCTCTCATTTTTATGAGCTGTTTTGTAATGACAATTATACGGAAAAATAGATTAGGTAAAATATTTACCACATAAATTGGCGCCCGAACAGGAACCCCTCCCCCACCCCACGCGCCGGCGATGCGTCGCAGGCCTTGTCCCCTGCCACAGCCGTGACGGACATCCATGCGCATCTGCAGGTTTTCCTGTATCTCCCTCAGGCCTACGGAGGTGACGGAGACTGCGGTCGACATCCAGACGAGGCGGTGAGGAGTGCGGAGGATCCCGACCAGAGCCCAGCCGAGAGTAAGCAGTGTCCGAGGTATCCAGAGGCCCACCTGTTCCGACGTGCCATGCCGAGGCGCATGCGTAGTAGCAGTACCAGTAGAAGTCCAGTCCAGTCCGAGGCCTTCAAGTTCAAGTCCAAGTATTGCTCCCGGTGAGTACCATTGCTAGGGACGCATCTAGACGGGTGCATTAGTTTGTGTCCGGTCAAGACAGGTCTGGGTACACAGTCCTGGTCCGTACGTGTTCACTTAGGTGAGCGCGGTATGACGTGTCTCTTTATGGGACCGGTCTGTACTGTTTAGCAGTGCATCTAGTAATTCAGTGATTCAGTGATTCAAGCCCTCAAGTATTATTTCTCATGACTCCCAGTATTGTGTTTATATGTACTAGACAGTATCTATTTGAAATGTTTTAATGTGTTTCATGTCGTGGTATGAATGACTGTTTGCTTTTCATAACTGTGTTTATTGTGTTCGAGCAAAAGTAGAAATGCTGTTATTCTCTAAATTACGTCAGATAGAAACTAGGAAAGGGATACTCGAAGAAGCAGTTCCTGTCCCGCCGAGGGACACTCCAGGGTATTTTATGTACCACAAGCACGGCTTAGACGCTGTGTTGTATTTAGATTTGTGGGTGGACTATACCAAGCACTTAGAAGAGAAGTTTAGATGGCCTGTCTCAGGGACATGGGATGCCGAGTGCATCATGAGAGTAGAAGAAGCATTATGGAAAAAGAAAGCCAGACAATCACAGAAAGATGCCATAGAATTGTGGCGTAAAGAATCGCATAGAAGAACAGAAAAAGCACTCAGAAAAGCAGATAGAAGTAGAGAGGAATCCGAAAAAGCCAGAGAAAAAGAGTTATTAGAAGAAGGAGAACAGGTTAGATCAGAACAATTAGACCGTCAAAGAAATGCACTCATTACAGGCATGTATCCAGTTCTTGCCGAGGGCCTGCCCAAGGCGACCCCGGAAGTTCCCAGTAACTTGCCACCACCATTGGTTCCGACTAAAGTACGTCACCATAAGACCGCAGCAGATATTTTCCTTTCTTCCTATTTAGATGATGTAGCTCCCGCTTATACCAATGTTCCCGTACATCCTGCTAATAATAATATGCCACAGCATATTCCTGCTGATCAAGCCCAAGCCACGACTCCTCCATGACAGCATTTTCCCGCACCTGGTATCACTTCCCCTACTGTTCCCCCTACTAATCCTTTTTCGACAGATACAGCCCAAGGTTCAATCCCGCTACAGCCAGGTTATGCCCATGCTTCCGCCTCAGGAGGTGCCACAGGAGGTCCCTATCACACCCCGCCGCAAATACAGCGACTGACAATGAGAGAATTAGCTACACTGCGTACCCCGAAAGCGACCCCTTCTGAAACGCTTAAACAATATCTTACAGATTGTAGGTATGATTCAGTACCTGGCAAGACAGGACCCATGATGTTAGCCTCGTTACGTTTAAGACGTGTTGCAGACTTTTTGGTTACACTACCAGGAATGCCCGAACAATTAGATAGGATATATCATTTTATTCAAACAGGAGAAGGCCCTGAATGTGTTCGTGAAGCCATGGCATATCAGAAAGTTGATACACAAGCTTTAATATTACGGTTCTTGATAAGAGAACAAGATCGACCAGGTTTTGATCAAGAAGAGATGAATGTATTGACAAAATGGAGCCAGAATATTGCAGATTGTAAGCATGACAGAGAGAAATGTATAGAGGCCATGTCTAGAAAAATCTGTAAGGAAATAGTAGCCATACATACCCGACAGAATGCCGATAGGGCAGTAGAGTCAGACGATAAAGACTCCTCAGAGGAGGAAGAACCAGAGAATCCAGCAGCGACACAAGAGACGATAGCGTATGTAGGTAGAGCGAAACTCCCTAAACAGTACCCTTTAGGTAATCCTTTTGACAGACCCATTCGTCCAGAAAGTAAGAAATGTTACCTTTCCCCGATACCAGAGCAATGTTCTCTTGAACATATTTTCCAAGTTACTGATAAAATCCTGAAAGAAAGAATAGGTTATCATGAACTCACTACCTTACGTGATCAGGAACTAGCCCGGTCAGCAGTCCAATGGGCCGAGGATGACAGTATATATAAAGATGATCTAGTAGTGCAGACGTTTTTAAGTCTTACTCTAGAAGAACAGCGACTAGCTGGTATATATATGACCCAACATCTCATTATCCAGTATGAAAACCATCAGTCCGATCCAGGTCCGCTATATAATTTACTGCAGGACTTACTCCTGAGAAGATGGAGAGGCCTAGGTACTGATTTGATTGACATCATTTTAGAGCAACGTCACAAATATAGTACGTTCCTTACTCCAGGTCATGTTTCAGTCCCCCCCCCCAGTACGACAACCATATCACCTAGACAGACAGAATCCCTTACAAGAAGTACATCCAATTCGGAAGCCAGATGATACGCTTGAACGTGTGTTTGTATACACTCCCTTGACTAAAATGGAATTATTGGAAATGAAGAAAATTGTACCTTGTCACGATAAAGACCCTGCAGGGTTCCACCGTGAATTAAAAGACATGTTACTAATGGGCGATTACACATATTCAGACATTCTTAAAATGTTAAAAGTATTGTTGCCAGCAGGGATTTATGAAAAACTGAAAGAGAAGGATTGGGAGGTGGGAGATAAAAAGATTAATTGGACCGAATTAGAGGACGAAGACAAAGGACGTACCCCAGGTTTGGGTCTTGGGGAAAAAACTAAAGCATTACCAGGATTGTTAGTACAAGTTTTGCCTAGATTATTGACAGTTAAGAAGGAAGATTGGGATGCAATCTCAGCCTGCAAACAGAAACCAGACGAAGACACTAGTGATTTTTATTCTAGATTCGAGAAATGTTTTATTATTAATAGTGGCCTGAAAACAAGTAGCGAGTCATTTCCACATCTTTTTGTAACTAAATTAGTTGAGAATTCCTTACCCCAGGTTAAGAACAGAGTATTGAAAGTCGAAAGTACATGGCAAGCAAATACGCCTTCCCAAATGTTACAAATGTTACAGTACCACCAGAATAGAATCAGAGAGGAACACGATCATGAACAAAGACGCATGAAAGACACTAAAATGAAAGTATTAGTTGCCCAGTCTGTTCCAGCAGATGGTCAGAAGCGGGGTAACATGCAGAACACCCAGACTAGTCGTCCTACAGGTCCTGTTAAAGGTAATTGCAATTATTGCAAACAGCCAGGTCATTTTATTAGGGATTGTGCCGTTCTGAAACACAATATTGCTACAGGCAAAACGAAAGAAAGACCACGTCAGCCTAGGCCAGAATACGTTCAACAGAATATTCAACAGAATCCGCAACCTGCCCCACAACATGCACAGCAACAGACCGTAGCGGTACCCCAGCCTCAACCCATAGCGGCAGCACAACACGTTACACAGCAGATGTACCAGTATGCACAGTCAGAGTATCCAGATTATCAACAGTATTCATGAAATAGCCTAGAGAGGGAAGTGGGTTTGCCTCTCATCGAGATTCCTGTAGATCAAGAGGGTCCTTATGTACACAGTCAGGTATTAGGAAAAGACAGAAAGTTTTTGATTGATACAGGGGCAAGTAGAACTACCATCAGTCATGACGAGGTTCCAGGGGCACCCCTCTCAGGCTCACAAAATGTTTCCCTTGGATTTTCAGGAAAACCTATTGTTAATGAAGTATCGAAACCAGTTCCCCTTGCAGTTGGCCCATTGTCCCGTACTACAGATTTATTGCTTACGAAGGCATGTCCAGAAAACCTGCTAGGTATTAAAACGCTGAAGGCTCTAGGAGCTGTAATTTGCTGGTCTCCGGAAGGAGTGAGATTGTTTTTGCGTGACTTTAAGGGTCATTATGTGTTGAGAGATTTTGATCCCCGATTACAGAATGTACCACAGCATTTATGGGCACAAGGCCCTACTGATGTAGGTTGCATGCATATTACACCGTATCGTGTTACACTCAAGCCAGGAGTTGTTCTGCCCAGAATCCGACAATACAAATTGCCACCTGAGGCTGTAGTAGCCTTATTGAAAATCATTGACGAGCTCATTGCTCAAGGAGTAGTTGTAGAAACTGACTCCAATATTTGTAATTCTCCAATCATTCCGATTCTCAAACGTACAGATCCAAAAGCACCCCCTGTATATCGTCTAGTGATTGATCTCAGAGAGCTTAACAAATGTATCCCCAGTTTCCAGTGGTTCCAGATATTTCATCCCTATTGACAGCCATTGATTCTGAAGCGGTGTTCTTTACTGTAATAGATCTCAAGAATGCCTTCTTTAGTGTTCCCATTGATCCGGAGAGCCAGTATCTTTTCGGATTCAGTTTAAATGGCCGATGCTTTAAATTTGCACGTGCACCTCAAGGGTTCACGGAAAGTCCGAGTATCTATAGCCAAGCATTGAAAAGACAACTTGACACTATCCATATGCCTGCTAACACTGCCCTACTTCAGTACGTCGATGATCTACTGATCACCGCCCGAAGTGAACAAGAATGTGAACATGCATCTCTGACAGTCCTATATTTTCTGGCCGACAAGGGACACAAAGTGTCTCCTTCGAAGCTGCAATTCTGTGTTCAGCAAGTTGTGTACCTTGGCCACTTGCTGTCCAAGAGGGGGAGACAGCTTACACCTGACCGCATCCAGTTAATTGTACATATGCCACAACCCAAGACACAAAAAGAAGTACGGGCTTTCATAGGCCTCACCTCTTACTGTAGACAATGGATCCCTCAGTATGCATATCTAGCCAAGCCCCTTATACAGTTGACAACCCAGGAGGCAGCGTCGTCGACTGTCCTCCCTTGGACTCAGGAACATACACAAGCTTTTGACGACTTGAAGAAAGCCCTATGTCAAGCACCTGTTTTAGCGACACCATGTTACAGCAAACCTTTTACACTTTTTGTCACAGAACGCGAAGGTACTGCATTGTCAGTACTTACCCAAGATCAAGCAGGTTCACACAAACCATGTGCTTATTTTTCCAGTACATTAGATCCAGTAGCCCAGGCTCTGCCTGCGTGCTTGAAATCAGTTGCAGCAACAGCCCTAGCAATCAGACAAAGTGATTCCATAGTGTTGGGACACCAATTGACAGTACAGGTTCCACATTCCGTTGAAGTTCTTTTAAACCGTACACAGACTCAGCACTTGACTATAGCACGACTGACAGGTTATGAATTGACATTATTCCAGCCACACATAGAAATCAGACGTTGCAACACACTGAATCCTGCTACACTTTTACCGTTAAGTACAACAGACCCTATGGCACATGACTGTGTGGAAGTCATTAACACTATGACAAAGCCCAGACAAGACTTGACAGATATCGCATTACCAGATCCAGACCTGACACTTTATGTGGATGGTTCATGTATGAGAACAAGTACAGGAGAGTTAGTGGCCGCATATGCAGTGACCACTGAAACTGAAGTCATAGAAACACATCGTATTGACACCCTGTCTGCCCAAGCAGCAGAGCTCATCGCTCTGGCCCAAGCTTGTATTCGAGCCAAGAACAAGAAAGTTAACATATACACAGATTCCCGTTATGCGTTCGGAGTTGTACACGACTTCGGAGTCCTTTGGCAAGAGAGAGGTTTCTTAACTTCACACGGGGCCAAGATACAGCACGGTCCCCTCATTCAAGCTCTGTTAGAAGCAATACATTTGCCTACAGCCATAGCCATCATGAAATGTAAAGCACATACGAAAGTCACAGACACCATTTCCCAGGGTAACGACCTGGCAGATCGAACAGCCAAACATACAGCTCAGACTCATACTCATACGACTGATATGACAAAGACAGTAGTTCCAACACATTGCATGACAGTTAGGGATCCCGCCCTAGATGTAATTGATATACAGACACATGCTACCCCAGACGAAATCAAGAAATGGACAGAACTAGGAGGGATCCAGACAGAACAGGGATGGATGACGAAGGGAAAAGCCACATGGTTTCTCCCCGACTCTATGGTTCAAGTTATCATTGACACAGCACATAGTCCTGCACATTTAGGAGAAAAGGCCCTGTTAGACAGTATCCAAAACCTTTGGTTCAATAAACATTTACGAGCAGCAGCAAAACAGAAAGTGCTTACTTGCATGATCTGTTGTCAGTTCAACCCAGGTAAAGGCATTCCCGTCGAGCAAGGTGGATTTCGTCCTCCTGATCACCCTTTTGAAGTCCTCCAGATGGATTATATCCAGATGGACCGTTGTCTAGGATTCAAGTACGTTCTCGTAGTTGTATGTGCACTTTCCCGATGGACAGAAGCATATCCAGTCCCAGATTACACTGCCCCGACCACTGCCAAGCAGTTGGTTCGTGAATTTTTCCCGAGGTATGGTTTGCCTCGTGTCGTGTATTCAGATAACGGACAGCCATTCTCGTCCGAGCTCATGAAGCAGGTTTCCCTTTTGTTAGGTTATCAATGGAAGTTCCACTGTGTTCGGCATCCCGAAGCAGCTGGATTAGTAGAGAGACACAATCAGACTCTGAAAACACGTCTTGTCAAGATCTGTGCAGAAAAAGGGGTGGACTGGATAGTAGCCCTTCCAGTTGCTCTCTTCTATATGCGAATGGTAGCCCATTCTAGGACAGGGCTATCCCCGTATGAGGTGGTTTTTAGCCGGCCACCGAATATGTGGGGGACGCCTCTGCCCCGTAAATTGACTGATGTTGACAGTAATATGCTGACAGATTACCTTGCTTCCTTGATGTCTGCACAACAATCATGTCGTTCACAGGTCGCAGCAGCCTTTCCAGACAACACCGAGGTGAAGCCACACAAGATCGTCCCTGGTGATTTTGTATATGTACGTAATTTTGACCGGACGAGCCCTCTGGAGCCCCGTTGGAAGGAGCCGAAGATCGTTTTAATGACTACAAGGACTGCAGTGAAACTAGAGGGCAGGAAAAATTGGCTCCACTCGAGCCATGTAAAAAAAAATGTCATGGACTTCCGCCAAAAGTTGATTCCCAGGACTGCCGCATTCCAGTTGATACTAAACTCCCCCTGGTAGAGAAAACTCCGTCCCAGGAGTACCGATCAAAATTGAGGTCTAGTAAGTCAGACAGTTTAATTGTTTAAGTCCCCCCCTGGGTGAAGCGGTTAGACAGGTTCCTGACATGTATAAGATAGACCCCAATAGTGAGAGAGATAGACAGGAGATCAAGAAACAGAAATATTGCAAGAATCTCCGAAGTAGATGTATCGTTACTTTAATTGTCATGTTTATTCTGAGTCTTACGATTATATGCCTAAGCTATGTTTTACATGTATACCTTCCTATACAAGCACATTCTTCTTTCAATGACTCCGCAGATCACACCTTTAGTGATCTGCCCCCGCACGAACTCTCATACCGACTTGCACTGCGCAACAATTCTTTCATCCGTATGTTACACCATTCCCATCAGACCAGTAATGCTACTAATTGCTGGGTATGTGGCCGACTCCCTCCCTACCAGAAAATGTCGGGAGCCTTGCCTCTTTTTCCTTACCCGTTTACACATAATGGTTCATGTGGTGCATGGTTTACATTAATGTCCTCATTAGATAGTAAGTCCCAAGTTTCCCAAGGTAATTGGATATGGGGAGACCTGAATACCGTTATGCATAAGGCATGTTTCCCTGACAAGGAGGGTCTTCCCCAAATGACAGGTACCAATCTAGAAAACGAAGTATATGGATTAGGCAATTTTACACTTAGCCTCATGATTTTGAATGTTCAGTCAGAAACTAGTTCGAACTTACCCTCAATATCAGTTTTACCAGTAAAGGGTGACCTATGCGTTAGAAAGAATGGTTCAGTACATCTAGGCCACAGCGATTGTAATACAGTTATTGAATTCAGTGATAAAGGCAAGTCTACATTCAAAGCTTCCCGACATTCCTATTTCATTTGTGGCCATACAGCTTATATAAGTTTGCCTCCAGACTGGGATGGTACTAGTTACATTGCATTCCTACTGCCACCTGTTTTTCTAGCCCCACCTGATTACCATAGAAATTCTCATCTCGTTCATATTAGACCTAAGAGAGATCTCCCGATTGTCGATTACACTGAAACAACATGGGAACAATACACAGATTTCAATAAAGGATTCTTCCCTTATTTAGGCACTGTCTCGAATAGTAAATTGATACGTATATTGACCAGAACCCTTGAAGCTGTAGTGAATGAAACTACTTTTGCCCTAGGTAACTTAACGGACGAACAGTCTGCTATGAGACTTGTCGTTCTTCAAAATCGTCTCTGTCAAGGTACGCTCCACAGGATCCGGATGGTGAATATAAGGCCCACCTCCAAACGTCACAAACACTCTGATATATATATATCAACAGAGGATTTGAGCCATTAGGCGAGGGGTAATTGCAAAATAATAAACAGGGAAGGGAAGGAAGGGGTCTGCTGGGAAAGGGAAGTACCTGAAACGACAGAACATACAGAGGTAAGAACACCATACAACCAACACAACCAATATTCAACTAGTACCCCTTGAAACTAGATACCTGTGAGATAAAGCATAACTTGGCAAACGGGTGATCTCTGATTCCCCCTCTGAGGATATACGCTTGAGCCCTATAGGGAATATGCATATGTTAAGAAACAATCCCATACATAAGCTCACACAAATGAATTATCATGGTACTTCCTTATACCTTAGTGAAAACTCAAGCTATCCGAAAATAAGGAGTTCTGAATGAAGCTTGATCAAAGAGTAACTGAACACAGGGGAAATAATATGTAGAAGCTGTAATGTTAACCAAACAGATACGGTAATGCGTGGGAAGCAAAAACCACAGCACTCCGCTCTGCTTGGTGGAAGCACACCAGCCCCTGAAAGAACCACAGGCACGTGAAATAAACTTTCATTACACTTGGCAGGTGTTTGAACAGTATGTGAACCTCTGACACGGTATCTGCACAACCTTCACAATTCATCAATAAGTGCTTGCCACGGCAACACGCAGTTGCGACCACCGCCGCGCTCCGCAAGCGTCACGATAATCAATTGTTCCACAATACACAAGCGCTTGCACTGAATACACGGAGCAGCTGCTGCCACCGTGCACCACCTACCCAAGGTAGTAGAAGACAATGGGAACAGCCAAAATAAAGACGGCAGCGTGTGGCTCCTTTCACCACTACGCTCCGCTCTAAAGTCCTAAATAATCAGCACTGATCATAAGCCATGAGCTTCGTTTGTCACACGGAAGCGAGTAGCAGAAAACCACCACGCTCCGCTGCAAACTGAATAAACAAATAGTCAAGCGCCGCAGTTCCTTCACTGCGCGCTGTAATCACGGCAGCGCGTGGGAGCCCCCACAGCGCTCCGCTCAATGGCGGTCACGGAAGGGCGGGGAACCGCTCCTACCTGGAGGCGAAACCTTCAGCAAAACCAGAGTCCTTTCTGATGAAGCGAGAACCTCCGACACCTTCCTCCTTCGTTCACGGAATCCAAGAAACGGAATAACACGCAACAGGATGCGTGTCACAGGAACTGAAATAGCCTTACCCGGGGCTTCTGGGTAATGTAGTTTGTTCGGCGCCCGTTTTCCATTACCTGTATGTCGTCCCCCCAGACACAGTAATGCAGGCGCAGGGACGAGTTCTGACAGTCTCGTCCTTGACGTCATCCTGGCAGAGTGGGGCGGGGCTTGTAGAGTCATCGGATCCAGCTGCTGTGTTTTCATTCCAAATAACGCACCGTCAGTATATAGAGCCATAACTCGGCTCCACAAGATTGCAAGTCAGATACACCAGAATCCAGGCACCTGGACTTGGTCCGGTTGGCTCTGGAGCGTGATATCAGCCTGGGGATGGAAAGTCCTATCCTTCCTTGGAATAGCCCTCCTCATAGTATTCAGTTGTTGCCTATGTCTGCAATGTGGGCCAGCGATTTGTGGCTTGTGCGCCACATCATGTATTCCCCATCCAAGTCCACGTTCTAAATCCCGAATGAAAAAAGATGAGCAAATGATGTTATATGAACAGATAGATGGACTCATGAAGATTGATATATCATGAAGGGTCCGTAGGGGACAAGGAGGGAATGAGGTAGAAATTTTTATGGTCAAGTATGTCCCCTATCGTGTACCCCAACGGCTCCATGTACGTGCTTCAAGTACATGTAATTTCCCTCCATGACCGAATATGTAGACGCAAATACATTTGCGTCCAACGTTAACATGTCCTCTTTCAGATCCACCATGAATGGATCGATAATTCAGTTCCTAACCATACCATGCCAACGTCTTTACATGGTACACTTTTACGTTTTTCCTGGCCCTGCCGAGCTAGGCCCTGATTTCTGTCTCCGAGCCCTTTCTGCCTCCTGCCTTAAAGCTCCTGAAAGCTGCAGCATGGACACGTATCCCTGACCTCTGCCTTACTTCCTGCCAAGTGAAGCGGTGCCTGGCTCAACCTGGCCTGCTTGCCAAAATCGTATTTTGCCTTCAAGTTATCTGTTCAGCCTCCTCGAAAATACATTCCTGTCTAGTGATTTAGGTAAACATCTCCCCGGCTGCAGAGCAAAGAGCAAGCTTTCCTGTCTCCATTCAAGTAATTTACAGTTCCCGTTACCATAGTAGGCCCATGGCCCCTGCACGTAGACACGTAGACATATATGCACGCACTAGTATTCAGTATAGATTAGCCTCTGCCCGAGAGACCTTTTACTCCAGATAAATACGTCCTCCAAACATAAGATACCAGATATGCTATAGGTCCAGGTCGTTCTGACATCCCAGACTTCTGTCTCTTCTACTAGTGTTAAAGTTCCCCCCAGTTACACATCTATGTCACGTCATGCTAGTTGCGCGCGCATCCGCACTTTCTGCTGATTCTGCAACTTTCTCTATGCACCCACCCACATGTGACGATTCTTGTGACGTTTCTCTGACATGTACAGTGCACGCCTCCGTGTACGCCTATTGCACGCCTTCTTTCACGCCCCCTGTTACGCACATGAGTTCTTATCTTCTCTTTTTCACCTGTTACGCCTACTGTATTGGATTCAATGATGTTACTTTACTATATATAATGTGTAATGTTAATAAAACGTTGACTATCCCTTCCCGAACCCTAGTGGTGACAGAACATGATCTCCAACCTCGAGGTTCTTCCATTAAAACCCGTAAGACTCAGATACCACGGACTCTGCCTCTCATTTTTATGAGCTGTCTTGTAATGATAATTATACGGAAAAATAGATTAGGTAAAATATTTACCACACCCTAGCGGGTGTTCCCCAGATGTTGCATTGGGTAGTTCAGGGGGATGTTTTATGGGAGGGGGGTAGGGTTTGGTCTTGACCTAATTGGGAGGTTGGAGTGGGAGGTGGAGGGGGGTGGGAGGAGGGGGTTGTGTATTGTTTTTTTGTTCTTTTTTGTTACGCGTCTGACATGGTGCATGCTGCTGCGCTTGGTGCAACGCCTGGGGGGAGAATGTTGCAATGTGCTGTAAACAACGTCCTTCTGAAACAGATCACGGTTGATATAAGACAGGTGCCTGCGCTCAATGATGGGTGATAGGTATAGAATGTTGACATGGAATGTTCGTGGCCTCAACTCACCAAAAAAAGTACGACAGGTGATGGCGTACCTGAATCGGCATGCAATACATATAGCTCTACTGCAGGAAACGCAATTAACTAAATATACAGAACATGATGTTGCGGGTAGGTGGGCAAGTTTCAGGCTGGCATCGTCGTATTCCTCCTATGCGAGAGGGGTCATGATTCTGGTTAAGAGAGGGGTGTCCTTTCAACCGATACATACTTTTGTGGATGAGGAGGGCAGATGTGCGATGGTGCATGGCAAGATGAGTGGAAAATTGATTACTATAATTAACATGTATGGCCCGATTGTGGATGACCCGAATTGTTTTTCCATAATGTATGGTATGCTGAGAGATTGGCCAGAGGCTCCTATTCTATTGGGGGAGGGGGGGGGGGGGATTTGAACACGTACCTGAACACTGAAATGGACAAATCTAGCCCCATTTCCCACCGCACCCCTAAAGTAGCTAGGAACATTGGTGGAGTTCGGACGGCGTGATATTTGGCGTGTGCGGAATCCGCAGGTGAGAGAGGGTACGCACGCGACGCCGTCGCATGGGAGCTGGCTGCGATTAGACTACTGGCTGATTGAGGTGGAGACTATGGATTGGGTGGAGGATATAAGGAATTTGGCTAGGACACTATCTGATCACAGCCCAGTGCAATTGGATATGGTGAACCCGACAGCTGTATGACGCCCCTTTACGTGGCGGATGAGGTCCGAAGCTCTGCTTGACCCGATATATGCTGCAGTACGGGAAGCCATAGAACAATATTTTACCCTTAACAAGGGCACTGTAGACGAGGCCTCGACACTCTGGGAGGCCTTTAAGGTCACGATCCGAGGGGTATGTATTAGCACCTCGACGGGCATACTGAGGGATTTGAGGACACAGTTGCAAAACACTGAGGATAAGCTACGTGAGTTGGAACGCGAATACACTGAGGCACCTCAGGTGAGGAAATTAGCACGCATTCAGGAATTGCTGAAGGATTAAGAGGAGTTGGCTGATACACAGGTCAAATATTTATCGCATAGACACACCGCCCGGCGTTACGGGGGGGAGGACGGCCAGGACGCACGTTGGCATTTAAAATTTAAGAGCGACTTGAGCAGACGCACATTGATAGAATTGTAGATGACCACGGTAGGGAATATAATCGCTCAGATACCATTGCGGAACAGTTTCGAGGTTTTTACACTGATTTATATACATCGCGGGGGCTGCCTCAGAGACCGAATTCGAGTCCTATCTAGAGGATGTGCTGTGTGCCTGGCTTTCGGATGTGCATAGGGAGTACTTATGTGTGCCTATAGACGAGCAGGATGTTAAAACAGCAATCTCGGCGTAGTCATATGGTAAAGCGCCTGGACCTGATGGTATCACAGTAGAGTTTTATAAGAAATATGCCGATCTTCTTGCGCCGCATCTCTTGGAGATGTACGAAGAAGCACATGATTCAGGGAAATGACCACCGTCCCTCAGACAGGCATTGATAATCACATTGCTTAAAAAAGACAAGCCGCCAGACAGGTGTGACTCTTATCGCCTACTATCGCTGATCAACATTGACGCCAAAATACTGGCTAAGATTTTGGCGATCAGACTACAACCCCTGATGCAATGCCTGGTTCTGCTTGATCAATCGGGCTTTATACCCGAGAGATCCACTTCGCATAATTTACTAACTGTTTTCTCCATTTTCCATGTGCTTTAACCAACTATGTCAGCAGCGGCGGTATTGTTGGATGCTGCTAAAGCGTTTAATTCGGTGGAATGGTCGTATATGTATTATGTCTTGCGTTGCATGGGGTTCCCACCTTTGTTCTTACAGTGGATAGCGGTACTCTACACAGAACCGACAGCTAGAGTGCGTGTTGGGGGGCTGACCACTGAACCATTTCCCATAGAGAGGGGCACAGGTCAAGGGTGCCCTCTCTCACCGCTCCTGTTTGCAATAGTATTGGAACCCTTGGCTTGTGTCATTCGCCAGCGACCCAGGGAGACTGCGCTCAACTTCAATTATCGACCAGTCGCCATTTCGCTTGAACCCCCCAGGTATCTGGCGCAACTCCTTCTGGAGTACGTTCGCTTCGGCCGCCTGTCTGGCCTTTGTATTAATCGGGATAAGTCTCCTATTATCCCGCTGACAACTGGCTTGGTGCAACCAGATTTGGAGTTCCCACTTTTGTGGTCAACGGACCCAGTGAAATACCTTGGTGTCAGGGTTCATCGGGATCCGAATACGTTAGTCAGGGAGAACTTCGGGAGGGCGTACACGAAGTTGGAGAGTCAGGTGGATGTATGGATTTCATTGCCGCTATCCCTGGCAGATCGCATTGCGCTAATCAAGATGATGGTACTAACGCGGTTTCTTTACCTTTTTCTTAATATCCCAGTAGTACTAACATTGGGATTCTTCAGAAATCTCCGTAGGCAGCTGCTCCGACTGGTGTGGTGAGGCAGGCATGCCCGTGTAAAATGGTCGGTCCTTACTGAGGGGTATGAGAGAGGCAGGTTCGGGGCACTGGACTTTTATGCATATTATTTGAGCCCTCAGGCCCAATATGTGTTCTATTGGTATAGGTCACATGCGTATACTCCTCACGTTGCAGTGGAAGAAGGGGATGCGGCACCAGTTCCGATACACAGCGTAGTCACTCACAGGGCGCGCGGCATTCCGAGAATAGAAATAAACTCTGTGGATGCCACTATTTCCGCCTGGCAGAAGATTGGGCAACTAGCGCGGAAGTTACAGTTTTTTTTTTGTTTTTTTTAAACTGTTTATTAACGACTACGGAAAAACAGATTATCACAGTACAATGATATGCAATAACGATATGCCACAGTCTTTTCTTTTTCTCCCCATGAACCCTGTAAACCCATGTTATTGAAGGTATGGCTGCATACATCAAAACTACAGTATTCAATACACTCAATCGATATACTCCCCCTCAACAACACCTCAACCTACCCCAACTGTGATACCCCTCTCCCTCCCCAGGTGGTGTGGGTGTGCATAATCATGAGGATACATCAAGTATTGTGTGGCCGACAGCTATGAGTACGCATCCTAAGGATAGCTGTAAATGGTAAGTGCTCTACCCTGCTCCTAATCCTCATCTTCGTGCAGCTGAACAGATAGTGCCTGTGCTAACACCTCCCATGCTCTCGCATGCTCCAAAATCTTGTCTTGGCCTGAACGTTGTGTCTGTCTCAGCCAAACAGCGCTCTCACTCTTCGCCCATTTAGTAAGGTCCGCCTTCCATCGCTGATATGACGGGCCCTCCTTCGACTTCCAGTGTAGGGTAATCTCTCTCTTCGTTAATATGAGCCCCAAATCTATAAAACGGAAGTTACCGCTGTACGCACCACACATGTTCCTGGAACATCATGCTGCCATGTCTGTAACACATGAAGCACCTTCCATGCGGCTGCTTCACGAACCCGGCCTTCGGCGCATGCTTGATATTTATCCAGATGGCTCTTTTATTACACACGCCGACTTACAGTATATCAGTAAACAGTCATTGCTATTCAGCTTTGCAATGCATCACTTGTAGCAGGCGGCCAGGGTGCATTATACCACACATCCATGCGAGCCCCCACGCTTTTTTCTCTGCAGTATGCAATTACCACACCGACTAACAAGCTGCTAATTTCCAGGCTCTATAAGATGATTAAAGATGAAAGTGTGGGTGCATCTGAAGAGAGCTGGGAAAGATGGAATGAGTGTTTGCCTGACCCGATCTCGGAAGCGGATTGAAAATACATATTTGGCTTAACAGGGACTATCAACATGAATGGGAACTTGCGAATTATACACTTTAAATACATACATCAAGTGTATTATACTCCTGCACAGTTGCACAGATATGGCCTGCGTGCATCCGATCATTGCGAGCATTGTGGGCAAGGGAACGCAGATTTTATGTATTTGTCGTGGGTATGTCAGAGTGTGTTTGCGTTTTGGAAAGCGGTGGTGGAGCATTGAAAGGAGATGGTGGGTGTGGAGCTTCCGAATACCCCGCTCATATGCCTGCTCTGCTGTGTGCCTCAAATCAAGGGAGTATGTGGCAAGTTTGTGCGACTGGCTTTATTATTAGCGGCACGGAGAGTGGCGACCTCATGGGGGGGTAGACGCAGACCGAAAATTGATCTGTGGATAAAAGATTTGGTGTACTGCTGAGATAATTTGGAAACCTATGCGGAGGAGCTGCCGACGATCTCGAGGCTTAGAGACATTTGGGGACCACTGCGGAATTATTTGCTAGCTAAAAGTGTCTGATATTGTCTTAGAAGAGGGATCGGTGGGGCGAGTCATATAGCGAGCACAGAATTAAGCATTGTTGAGATACGATTGTACAACCCAGGATTGTACCATACTAAAGATGTGTTTTTGTTGCTTTTAATTTATTTTTGTATTGCTTTTGTAGTTGTTTTGTTTGGAAGGGATTCAATTTATTCTGGACATATGGAACGTGCTGTGGGGTTTATCGAAATCTGGTAGACATTTTATCAAATGGGTCCTGCAATAATACTGGAGAATTATAGTGAATTCCTTTGTTTCTGTTTTTTCCTTTTGGTTGCTGATTGTATCCTTTGTCTTTTGTTGTAAAAAAACTTTAATAAAAAAAATAATTAAAAAAAACAATTAAATTGAGTTCTGCGTCCTTGGAGTTCTGATCCAGAGATAGTATCATTTGGGTATCGTCTGCATAGGAAGTTACTTCGATCCCGCATGATGTGATCAGTGAGATAAGTGGAGTCATATAAACATGGAACAACAATGGGCTCAGTGAAGACCCCTGAGGCACTCCAGTTGTGATGTTCCGTTCGACAGATAGGAAAGTTCCCAGTGACACGACTTGTCTGCGCTTGGAAAGGAAGGATTTTACCCATTCTAAAGCGGTATTCGAGATCCCGCTGGATTTGAGTCTAGATAGAAGGATGCTGTGTGATATGGTATCAAACACGGCTGATAGGTCGAGTAGTATCAATACAGCCTTCCTACCTCTGTCTGCTATCATTTTTAAAATGTTGGTTGTTTACAAAAGAGTAGACTCAGTGGAGTGTTTGGGACGGAACCCGGATTGTTGGGGGTGAACGATGTTGGCTGTCTCTATAAAGTTAGATAATTCTTTATAAACACATTTTTCTGTGATTTTGCCTAAAACGGGAAGCAGTGATATGAGGCGAAGGTTAGAGAGTATCGCTGAATCAATATTTGGCTTCTTTTTTAGGGGCTTCACAATCGCTAGTTTCCAGTCATCAGGCACGGTCCCTGTGCTTAAGGATGAGTTAACAATCTGGTTTATGACTGGGTTAATTGTGTCTACAATTTGGTGTAAGATTGCAGGGGGACAGGATCCAGGGGAGAGCCTGATTTGCATGCTAGGATTGCTTCTCGAGTTTGATCCAGGGACACTGATTTGAATGAACACATTGAGTGTTTAGTGGCTTCCGGTTCGTGTTCAGGGACGGCGTATTTGGTAGGGACTGGGTCCATAGTGAAGTCCTTTTTAATGTTCATAATTTTTCTTTCAAAATAGAGTGATATTTGATCACATAGCATCTGGGACGGGGGTATTTCTTTTTGGGGCGCTTTAGGATTGGTATAGGACTGTGTAGTAATGAAACCGGGCAAGTTGAGGTATATCAAGTTAGTTTATTGAAGATAAATAGTTGAGTCCAGAAGTAATCAAGTACAAGCCCCACGAGGAGCAGCCAGCAGGCAGCTCAGCCCATCTCAACTGTGCCTTTCTTGAGAGACACCCAACATTCCATAGAGCATCATAACACTGTAACATTCTAGAGGCAAAGCATGTGATGAAAGAGGAGAAGGACAAGTATGGAGAAGTAAAACACTGGAACACAGGAACTGGTGAATAGAGAAAACTGCAGGGAAAGAACAGGAAGGTAGAAAGAGTGGGAAGAGACCACCAAAAGGTACAAACACATAAATAAGTACTCATCCTCCTTTCCACATAAAACAACAGCAAAGAAAAAGGGAAGAGAAACCCAAGAACTCAGCACCCAGGCCAAAAAAACTGCAGGAACTTGCTTTGGCTTGCTCCGATCCATCCGCAAAATTCTTCCACTCCTACCATACCAGTCCAGAAAACTGGTTATCCAGGGCCTCATACTGTCCAGATTGGACTACGGCAATGCCTTATACCTTGGATCCCCAAAAAAAGTCATCTCTAAGCTTCAGGTGGTGCAAAATGCTGCGGCCAGAATTCTCACTGGCACCAAAAAACGCTGCTCTGCCAAGCCCGCACTCAAAGAACTGCATTGGCTCCCGGTGGAACAAAGGGTGCATTTCAAGGCCATGTGCCTAACCCACAAAATCCTGCACGGAAAAGCCCCCCCGGTTCTGAAAAATCTCGTATCTCCCTACACTACAACCAGAACCCTACGCTCTACCAATGCCCACCTGACCAAAATCAAAAAGTCACGTTTCGGAGGTCGTCAATTCTCTTTCCTAGCATCTAGGATGTGGAATACTCTCCCACCGGCCCTCAGGGCCCAACCTAATCTCTTGACATTCCGCAAATCCCTGAAGACATGGCTGTTCCCTTGATCCCTTGCTTTCCCCCCGGCCCCTTCCCTGGAGACCTTAGTGGATTCTGTCAGCGCTGGGACGCTCCCGGGCAGCCATGCGCTCTACAAATCTCCTAAATAAATAAATAAAATAAAATAAGAACTGTTCCAGCCATACCTACTGACTGAAAAAGTATGAAAGAAGACAGGCATAGAGTCAATGGAAATAGCTAACAGAGAAGCAGAGGAAAGAACAGCAAAAGATCCTTCATACTACCCTAAAACAGTAATAAGATATAATGTAGATAACTTTAGAATAGAGCCTTACAATGTAACAAGTCACATATTGAGCAAAAGAAAAGGATAAAACTCATATCCCTTGCATACGAGACAACCTCGTAAAGAGTCACACCTTGAAAACTTGAGGAGAATGCCCCCATAGTGACAACCTGGTAAAGGAAAACATAGAAAATATATTGATGAATAGAGGGAGAAACCCCATGTTGACAACCTCATAAAAGTCAAACATTGAAAATTATTGAAGAATTGAGAGGGATAAACCTGCATATCGACAACCTCCTAAAGGTCACACATTGAAAACACATTGAAAAATTGAGAGACAGAAACCCCAAATTGAAAACTTGGTGAAGGTCACACATTGAAAAAAAACATTGAAACCAAATTGAGTAATTGAACTGTTGAGGGTGACCATTTGAAACCGTGAGTACAGTGGAGAGTACAACACAATGTAATCCCAAATAGGGAATTCTACTGGAATGCATGCAAATTGAGAAATGCAATCACGAACAGGGAATACTACATTGAAAAAATAGAGTAACTAAACACATACACGTACATTGATATAATAGAGCAATCAAATCAGGGTGTAAAAATGTACCCCGTAGAGCTAAATAGAATTGACTTGACCTACAATTGTGCACATTACATAAACAGTAACACTAGACCATTTGCAAATCATAAACATCATTTGAAATTAAGCCCATAGAGGGGAATGACCCCATAGTGATAACCTTGTCAAACATAGAAAATATTGAGCAGAATCGAACTGCCAAATGCAGAGCGAGGTTGGCATTGAGATATAGTGGGCAGATACAAAACTGTATAGAGTTGGAGCCGCCAGCTTCAAAATGGTAGCAGGTACAGAAAACGCATGCCGAGAGACTCCCGGCATGCTCTGTAAAGCGCCAGGCGACAGGGTTGAAGACAGGATGGACGTCATGGAAGACTCTTGAATGATTGCGCGTGACACCATAAGTGAAGTAAAGTGCGTGAGCCCCGTTTGAATTGAAAACTAAGCGCGACTGTAGGCTTGTGCAGGCGTCGTAGTAGGAAAAAAACCCACTAATAAAACGAATAAAATTGCACTTTGCTAACCAAGTCGATCAGTTCTCATGCAGCAAACAGGACGACTCAGCAATAATAGTGCAGCCAAACCACTTAACTTTGAAAGAAACAGTATTTGAATGTGAACTGGCACAAATAAAGTGTACACAGGTGCAGAGCTGGCACAGACATGAACTTGAATGCATTGTTAAAACCAATACAATAATGTGAACGAGAATGCACAGGAAGATTTAACCATTGAGACATTGATAAGAACCCACACAATATACTTAGTGCAAAAGATTTGAAACCATTCGAAAATAGATTTGACCATTCAAAACCGTGAGGAGTGTATTTACCCATTGTAAACTCAACTAAAGAATACAAATAGAATGAGCGCAAATTGAGGTGTGCAATCCCAGCTAGGGAAAACAGCACACACACATGCACATTGATATGATTGAGACAATCGAGCAATAGAATTGAGCTGGATGGAAATAACACAATGTAGAATCCTGTGAAGTAAAACATTTTTTTTAAAACAGTAACATAAACATTTGCGTTAGCATACATTTCACTTGGATTGTACTTTGACTTGAAGGGAGAATGGGACCAGTCACCATCCCCTGAATTGTACAATAAGTCCAACTAAACTCAGAAAAGGTTTAAATACCATAAGCAAACTGGCTCTGTCAATGGAAAGGTTGCAGTGCTAACACCTATAAAAATTTGAAAACTCGAGTAGTTGAAATTTGCAATACCTCTTGAGAATACTGCACACATTGAATTTGAGTAATATTGCACAAATTTAGTATTTTGAAAAATAGAGTAATTGAAGACTGAGAGTGTGTAATTAAGGTGCAAATATGCACACAACAGAGATAGACCCAAATTACACACATGCAATCTCGCAAAGGAATAACAATAATGAAAATAATTCAGGAAACTGTAACACAAATACACATAACAGTCCTAAGCAAAATGCAGTCAAATGCACATGGTCAGTGACAGCTACCGCCCCCTCCCTGTGGACCCACATCAACCCAGAACACATTGACATGAAACATAGTTGTCTTTGGAAGGTGGGGGATCACAAGACCCCCCGGCCGTATTTATTAAGATACAAAATAATAAAATTGTTTAACAAAAGATACAAATGTATGCAAAACATTCAGGGATATTAGATACAATCATATCAACAAGTATGATAGGCTAATCTTAACAAGATTCTAATACAGCTTGTTTCCTAACCGAATCTAACATCCTCCTCTGAAATTTTGCATAGTAACATTTCTGGTCATATGGCGAGGTCGCTTACCGGTGTCAGGTCCTACTAGCTGCGCCCTTACCGCAGGTGCGCATGCGCAGCGAGCCCGCTAATTACTCGGTCCACGCCGTGAACTCCATTTACCCACTAAAGGAGGGCCCTTACTCTACGCCATTCGCTGACGTCATGAGTACGTGCGGGGTGGCTACCAGCCTAAGGAAAGCGTGACTCCCCTACCCGCGCCCCTTTGAAGCACCAGTTATACCTGCCCCTGAAGTTCTAGGAGGGGCCAGTGACCCCTCCCCCTGGGCGGACACCTCCAAAGGATGATGCCGCCCACTCAGACCTTAAAATAACTGTTCACCGGCCATGACCTTACCGCCACAGGCCAGCATTGTTAACCGACGATCTGGCCTCCCGCTTCCTACTCCTAGAAAGGTCATACTCACCTCGCAAATCCCTCTAGCCATGCCAATATATTATTAGACCACAGGACGTTCCCTGCCTCAGTTAAGTGTACCCCGTCCCGTAGGTAGAAATGTTCCCCCCAAATACACCCATGAGGGATCGTCTGCAACCGGGGGGCTCGAAATAATTTGACCAACTGTGTGTTGATCCTCTTTACCGAGTGATTCTACGCCTTGACCGAGTCCCCCCCTCGCCACTGCCACCGAGGTATAAGTTGCGACCAAACTACTGTGCTACCCGGGCATTTCCTGGCCACCCACCCCGCAGTGGAGATGATTTCCTCTATAAGGATGCGCCTACCTAGTTTGGCCAAATCATTCTCCCCCAGGTGAAGTATCACCACTGACGGGGCGGGTTGCTGAGATAAGAGTTCCTGAAAATAATTTCTGAACTGGCTGAGCAATTAAGCCCCCCCTCCCAAAGAAGGAGACAGAAAACCCCTTTTGCTCCGCCCTTTTCCTACTTTCACCTGAAAGAAAAACATGTTTAGCGCGCCTCACATAAGAGTGGCCCACAATCCAAGTCAGCAATGTCTGTTGATCTTCTTGTCGCTTGTGTTGAGCTGTTGTAGTTCCTTGACGCCCCGCGGCGAGTTCCCCCCCTGCGTGACAGGTTTGAGAAACTGCAAAAAAACAGAAAATACCAGGCGTGAGTCACCTTGCAATGTTACAACATGTCAATCCGTACATATCGCTTGTAACATTCAGAAGACCATCTCCCAATTCTCTTAACCTTCTCCACTGGGAGTCCCCTTACCACTGCTTCAGTTGCCGCTCCAATTCTAAAGGAGTGGGTACCAAATTATTTAGGATCAAAACCTGCTTTATCGACCGCCAACTCCAAGACTCTCCTAAACTGATACCTGGTCAATGGTGTACCATAGGCATGACACAATAGTGCACCCCCGTACCCTCCCTTTGCCTGTTAAAGACCTCTACGTGAGAGACCGAGCAGCAAGGATTGGTCCGAGCCTGGTGGAGCACTATGGTATCCCCCCGTGCTTCCTGGTCAGTTTTTGATCTTTGAATTGTCACCCACATTGTATCCTCTCTGATCTTCACGCAGGCAAATTGGAGGCCGCCCAGTTTATCTCCTTTTGACGCCGCTACCAACTCGCCTATCCTCAGAGCCCCATAGAACGCCAGTGCGAACGCGGCTTTGAACAGCAGCACCTCCCATGTTGAGCTACAGACGCCATGAAGTGCCGATAATAAGGCTGTCAGCCGCACTAGCCCTATCGGCTTTCTTGTATCCGTAGAGTGTCCCTGTATGCGGCGCCAACCCCTTAAAGCCTTGAGCACCACAAAAGTGTTAGTGGGATCCCTCATGCCCTTGCCTGTGCGAAGAAGGAGACAGCCGCCCTATGCCTGTTCGCAGTTGCCTCTGAGCACCCTTCCCTGTGCATCATTTCTAGATAAGCCACAAAACTGTCCTCTTGCGCCCAACTAACCTCCCATTCGTGCCCCAAGAAAGTAAGGTAACACAAGAACGCCCCTTCGTATGATGTCTTGGTCCTGGGGGCTAAGCTAGCTGCCATGATGTGCGGTAATCTGGGGCACCAATCTGCCAGAGAGCAGCCAGGAAATGTGCCAGCGAGGGGTCTGCTGCCGGAAGCTGTTCCCAGAATACCTGCATTTTAAAGCGAGAAAGGGCGTCAGCTGCATTATTGAGGATGCCTGGCACATGCTTGGCTCTGAAAACCACATTCCATTTTAAGCACTACAGCACAATCTCCTTCACCAGGCGCAGTATGAATGGACACCGTGCCGCTTGCTGGTTTATGCATTCCACCACGCTCATGTTATCCGACCAGAACACCACTGATTGATTACATAGGTGTTCTGGCCAGACCATCAATGCTACCCATATTGTGAACAGTTCCAGGAAGCCGATGTTGGTGGTCAAACCCCAGGACCTCCACTTCTCGGGCCGCCTCTGGGCAACCCATTTGGTCCCCAAGATGGCGCCAAAGCCCACACTACAAGCAGCGTCTGCCCATAAACCCAACTCTGCTGATGTGGTGGGGGGGGCCGGGCCACACTATCCTGCCATTAAAGTCCTCCAGGAATACCATCCATATCCGCATATCCTGACGAACTTCACATGACAACCTAGTGCGGTGGTGTTTCTCCCGTAGTCCTTTCATGGCTTGGGCAATAGAGCGTGAGAAGGGGCGCGCCAATGGGATGACCCGCAATGCAAAGTTCAGTTGCCCCACCGTCTCCTGCAGCTGTTTCAAGGAGACCTTGTCTTTGAATAGGCATTGACGCAGTGCTGCCCTAAACCTAGAAACTTTGTCCCTGGGCAACCTGAAGCACCCCTCCACTGAGTCTATTTCAATGCCAAGGAATTCCAAACAGGTGGACGGGCCGACCGCCTTCCCTGGCGCCAGCGGGACCCCGAAAGCCTGCATGAGCACGCAAAATTCCTGCAATGCCCAAGCACACTCCTGAGTGCCCGCCGCACCTAGGAAAAGGAAATCGTCTAAATAATGCACGACCTGTTGGTGGTCCGTCAACTGCCTCATGACCCATTCTAGAAAAGAGCTAAAAGTCTCAAAGTATGCACATGATATCGAACAACCCATAGGCATGCACTTATCCATGTAAAATTTGCCTTCAAAAGTGAAACCCAGGAGGTGGTGGTCCAAAGGATGGACTGGGAGGAGACGGAAAGTAGATTCAATGTCTGATTTCGCCATCAGTGCCCCTGGCCCTAGTCCCCGCAATAAGTCCACGGCCTGGTCAAATGAAGCGTACTTCACACTACAAATACCATCATCAATTGCATCATTCAAAGACGCCCCTCTTGGTGCCGATAGGTTGTGAATCAGCCTAAACTCGCCCATCTCTTTCTTGGGTACTACACCCAGTAGTGAACACAAAAAGTTGGGGACAGGCACCTTCTGGAACGGCCCAGCTATCCTGCCCAGGGACAGCTCCTTCTTAATCTTAGCGGCCACTACTGCAGGATTATGCTTTACTGACAACTGATTCCTGCAATGTGCGCTGCCTGTGTACCCCCCTGCCGGGATCCTGAAACCTTGGGAGGAACCTTCCTGAAGTAGGGTAGCCTCTGTGTGGTCTGGGTATCTGTTCAACCATGGGATCATTGCCACAATGTCTATTGGGGTGGGACCAACCATGCTTTCTACCCTACTCTGGTTTCCTCCTCCCTCTCTGACCTTGATTACCATTTTTTGACCTGCAAGTTGTCTCGGGTGGGAGGGGTGACCGCAAATTGCGCAGGCGTGTCTAAATCTACATGTGCCAGCCGGCATCGTGCAGGAGCTCTTATTAAAGTCCCAGCACACCCCCCTCCTGTCCCCCCCCCTATTCTTCCCCGGGAAGTCATTCCCCTGCGCTGACCGAAAGGGCTGCTGGAGTCTGGCAGAGAACACCTTGACTGCACTGGTGGACTGGGCCGGGGCTGTGTTCCCTGCGAACTGCTTATGCCAAGACATTGAGTCAACCTTGTCCCATGTCAATGATGTGTCAAATTCCTTGGATTTCCTGAAATTCACATCGTACTCCTTCCACGCCTCCCCAGGGTACTGCACGCTCCACCCTACAATCCTGCTCTGGTAGCAAGCCATTGCTGCCTGTACATTAGGAGGGCGTCCGGCCGTGATAGCCGTAAAGACCGAGAAGGCCCTGATCCAATTAAGCAATGTTTCCTCTACCCTGAATTTAGAACACTGTGCTCTCTATTCGCTAGGGTGCATCTATTCCTTTAGTACCTTGGCATTCTCCATTTCCCTATTATCCAGCAACAGAGAAAAAATGTAGATATACTTTCCAGCCCAAATCATTTCTTTCACAGCCTGGGAAACATGTGCTAAATCCTCACTCCTGGATGGCATTGAACCATCACCCAAGAGAGGCAGAGCCACCTCCTTACCATTTCCGGACACTTGGGCCAGTCCACCTTCATTTCCGTTCGGTTGGGCGGCATTTGAACCTGTAAGTGAAGAAGAAGAGGGGCCTGCAGACCTACCAGCAGCCATTGCTGCTCTAATCTTTTCCACCAACTTAGCCGCCTCAGCAGAATGATCTGACGATGGGGGCAACACCCCCCCCCCTTTTGTAGCCAAGGCAATAAAGCCGCTATCTGAGCTGCCAGCTCGGCAGGGACTGCAGCACTACTGCCGGCACCACTGGCCCCGCTGGGGGCACGCCCTGCGGCACTGGTGGGTTAGGTAAGGGGGCGGCCGGCGGTGGCGCAACAGGGGCTGGTATTGGTACCACAGGCGGGGGGTCACAGTAGGTGCTGGCACGGGGACCGCAGGAAGAGGTACCAAGGGGGCAGACGGGGCAGGCCCCACAGGAGGGTTCCCCGGTGGCATGGCAGGAGCCGGTGCCGCGGGCGCCGGTACTACAGGCGTGGGTGTAGGGTGGACAGTCGGAGGTGCAGGAGCGGGTGCGCTGCTCCTAGATTTCTTGGCCTTGCACCTCTTAGGTGAGGTAGCGAAATCCCCCCTTGGCAAGGGCGCCATAATCTGCCGCTTGGGCCTACCTTGTGGGCCCGAAGGGCCATCAAACCTCTCATCATGCGAGCCTCCAGTTCATCAACCTTCCCCAACTTTTTATCAATGGCGGTCATCCTACGCATCATGGCCTGCATCATCTCCTCCATTCTGGACCCCTTACCACCCCTAGCTCCTGGCAGTTTGCTGCCCACTCTACTACACTCCTAATGTACGAACTCAAGTGCACGTGCGCACTGTACCTTCAACAGACGGAGGATACGTAGGGGGCTGTGAGCACCATACAACTGTGACCGCAACACACCGGCTTGTCCGATTGTCAGGGGTGAGTAAACTCTAGCGTAGACTCACCCGGCGGCCACCAGAAGCAGTGAAATGCGAGCCCCCCGCTCTCCTCATACCACTGACGTCCTGCGTGCTCCACGGCAGGTACCAGTTCTAAGTCCGTCCCCGGTCCCGCACTCGCACTCCACCGACTTAGCGTTCACTGCACCTGAATTGCCTGAAATAGAAAAGACGTTAAAATTCTGCAGTGACAAATCAAGCCTCTGAAACCTGGAAATTAACTTATCCCTCTGCCCCACTTCCTCTGTACTTACACAGTGCCCAACCAGCGGGTGGCAGTCTAGGCCTTCCCCCTGATAATAACCCTTACTTTGTCAGAAACGGCTCCACACCGGGGCTCCGACAACCCTTTAAAACGAGGGTGTGGGGGATGGGGCAGGGATGGGTGATGGCGCACAATCTCTAAGACTTCAACAAATTATCAAACAAAAGGAATCTCTACGCCTAACCTCCTGTAAATGAGGCAATATCCGTAACCTGTGTAATGTATTGATTAGCAGGAGGCCTAAACACCTCGATGGCGGCCTTTATCTGTTGCCGTACTCCGCAGTGCTTCCACGCGCTCCGATCGGCTTTTCCTGCTGCCTTGCCGAATCTCACGCTTCCGGCGTGAGCCTCGAACGACGCGTACCTGCTTGAGTGCTCCGCAACAAACGGTCCACGCTCAGGCTGTCCGCTTCCAATGGCACGCTCCCACACACCCTACCAGGCAATCTTCGTCTGAGGCCCCCGAGCACTGTCCGATCACCCCTCGTTCAGGCGCTCTGCCTCCTGTCCTGTGACGGTGTGAGACGGCTGGTTCCTCAGTGCCCGCCTGAAACAGAAGCGGCTCCCCCAGCAGTCCTCACTTCGGCACCGACCTGCAGCAAAAGAGTAAAAACATTAAAACGTTTTGAGTCAAGGTGCCGCCGCGTTCTCTTTCCCGACGCTGTCCTCCTAAGACTCGGCACCTCCCTTCGCCTCTTAATCGCCGACAGCCACCTGAAAAAATACAAGAAAGAAAATTAGGAAGCCCCGAGCGCGGGACACGACCAGTGTGGGGGAGCGTCCAGGCAACAAGGGGCCACCTGGGTGCTCCCACCTCCTTTATTCCCGGGGTCGCGGGGAGGGAGCGGCCCGCCCCCTCCCCCTGCCCCTCAGCAGCCCGCCCCCCGACCCAGAAGCCTGCACAACGCCTTCCGGGTCAGGGGTCGGGTGCCAGCCAACCAGTGGTGCGGCGCGCACCCCCCGCATCATCACTGGACGCCGGGAGGTTACGCCCCACCACTGGAAGGCAAGGGGAGAGGGGGTTGCCGCACTGCCATGCGGGCGGGGGGGGGCGAGGGCCCCCCCTTTTCATATTGTAAAACGGGCATAGATAGAATTTGTAATAGAATTTGAACAAACACTAAGAGTGAAGAAATCGACAGTGCATTGAGGTTCCTTAAGAAAGTGAACTAAGTGACAACACTAGATCAAAATGCTCTGTAGAAATATCGATCCCTGTCCATGGGTAATGAAGATCATTTAAAAATTGAGCAGTTATACACTTGAGGAGCTGTCTTCGAAGAATGCTTGAAAAAATGTGAAGTAAATAGTAAAGCCAAAGTACATCCAGAGTGTTGAAGTAGTGCAAAAGTAAACTTGTGGCCTTACTGGAGAGCGTCCAAGCAAAAGGATGACACCCAGAGGACACATACTATATGAAATGAATGAAATGAAATGAAAAGGGGATTTGTAAAGCGCGGCTGCTGCCCGAAGGCGTCCAAGCGCTGAGTAGAGGGCATAGTACTCTGAGGGGCTGGGGATGAGTTAATTTCTGAAGAGGAAGGTTTTTAGTTCTTTACGGAAGGAAGAAAGGTTTTGGCTGGATCTTAGGGAGAGGGGGACGGAGTTCCAGAGCTTGGCGGCATTGAGCTCGAAGGACCTGCCTCCAGACCAGGACCTTTTGATTCGAGGAATTGCGGCAAGACAAGCATTCGTTGATCGAAGTTGTTTACCGGGGCAGTAGGGGGTAAGAAGAGAGTGATTGATTTCGGGGCTGGCTCTATAAAAGGACTGATGGGAGATACAGAGGGCCTTAAATTTTATTCTGACCCTGACGGGGAGCCAGTGAAGAGATCGGATCCCTGCTTTGACTGATTCTCTGCGGGGTATCTGAAGTAGGGTGCGGGCGGCGCAATTCTGGGTCCGTTGGAGCTTTTCCAGTACGTATTCTGGAGCACCCAAGTAGAGGACGTTGTTAAAATCAAGCCGAGACTGAATGAGGCCTTGGATGACAACTTGTCTGGCTTCAAGGGGTAAGATTGGGAGAATTTTCCTTAGCAACCGGATTAACCCAAAACAGGTTGCTGATGTTTTTGTTGCCTGAGTGTTAAGAGTAAGGGTCTTATCTAGCAAGACTCCTAGACTCCTATATCTGTTGAAGAGAGGCATCCATTGCGCCTGCAATAAGACAGACGAACCTGAAAAAGAAACAACTCGAACTCACCGCCGGAACTTGAAGAAAAGTTGAAGGTCCACTACCCTTTGAGTCATGAGAACTGACAAAGGCATTGATGACGATGGAGGATACATCCAAAATAAGAACATCTTGACTGACAGATCGAAGAGAAGAAATGTTCATGACAACGAAGAAGCAGACTCTACAAATTGAGGTAAACTGCCAATTTCGGAGTGTGGTTGGCAGAAACAAAAGGAGAGCACAGTGAAGAGTTATGTGCCTAAGCCAAACACAAGATGGTGTCACGTTTGGTACGTAGTGTAGGGTGGATCACAGCACATTTATACATCCAAACGTCAAGCAGGAGCCGGCGGTCGCGAAGACCTCACCACATAGAAGATTCCAAAAGAATGACGTCACATGAGATGCACGAGGTTTCGTTGGAAACAGGTAAAGACTCCAGGTGCAGAGGCTTTAGCGATGCATCTTTTGAAATAAGGAACGCGCAGAGAGAATGCGCAACAGGTGGCTCGTGAAGAGTTTTCAAACAGGCAGCTGAACTCCCAAAATGTTGAGAGGACGGCCGGGCCCCCAAAAAATAAGTAAAATAGGCTTACCCGAAAGCCGTATAGAGACACTAATAATGTTGTGCAAAGTCAGTTCATGTTAAACCGAAACACTGGAAAACGCCGCTCCGGTGTAGTGCATGCCAGTCCGACACTGCACATGAACAGCTGTCCACACTTGTTATAGGAAAAACACGGCATGTCGCAAAGTGTGACACTGGTCACACATCGAACAATAGAGTTGCCTTCAAACATTTGACGCCGTGCAGAGCGGTTGACATCTTATGGAAACACATTTTGTAGATTCCCAGAAAATATTGAGTGAAACAAAAAGTCCTAGACACACTTCCTCAGATTTTTTGAAGCATAGTAAAACACGGTCCCACCACATACAGAAAAGCTGGCAGATTTGTTGATTCTAGGGAAGGACTTTGAGTCAGGCTTCCAAAAAAATAAAATATTGCCATTTCTTCAGACCGTTTGTACTGCCAAAATGACGAGGGGATGACTGGGGCCACAATTGAGTAAAAATAGACTTACCCCATAAGTTCATAACTGGATAACTGCTTGATTTGAAGTACCAACGTTGCAAATGTGCACAGCTCTGTTTCGTGCGATGTTTACCTCATAGAATATGTTCACAGTTTACAGTATTTTGACAGGTCCGTTTTAGTGCAGGACCCTATGTAGAGATTTCTGCTCCTACTGTAGATGCAAGGAGCACTTGAAAACAACATGTCGGCACCCCTTTGTAGCACCCACAACTAGACCTCGTGGCAGCAGGAACTGGCAACCCTTGATTCATGAGGCAGTTTAACATCGTAGTAAATGTGAACTTAACTGTGTGCAGACAAAGCTTGTCCAAAAGGTATTGATCACAAACACAGTCAGAGTTATTACCTTGCTTGTGGAGGTAGAAGTTGAGGCACTGTGAGCACAGCAGGAGGTGGCAGGAAATGGTAGGAAAATTCAAAAAAAGAAGGGAGGTAGAGGAAGAAAATTAGCCAGGTTCGCCCTCCACAGCATTAAGTATACAAAAAGGATCTGAAATATTCAGATCCAGAGAACCTAGTTAGCTACTGAGACATTACACCATTGGGTCTGTCTTAGGAAAAAATAGAACAGGGAAAGAAATTTTTTTCTTTTTAGTCCCCTCACTCACCGGAGTTTCCTCACGGTGACATGCTTCATCATAGGGGCTTCCCAACCCGCTGCGGGTTGAGGCGTGCTACAACTATCGATATTGCGTAGGAGCACTTTTTTGTGAGGACTATGTGTCGTGTGAATGTGAAAAGGGGAAAGTGAAGTGAAGTGGAGTGATAAGGGTTAAAAATATCCTACTAGTGAGCTAAACTAACTTTATTCAGGCGCCTAGCGGATACATTAAAAATGGGGTGGTTTACTAGGTGAGCCGGTTCTATTATGAAACACAGTACCCTAGTAAAAAGTCAACTAGTTTCGAGCTGTACCCCCCAGCTCTTCTTCAGGACTACACAGGGTCCCGCCCTGTGAGTACCACTCCAAAAAGAACGTGAAAAGTATGCCTATATTAATATATGGATATACATACTATTTTTCTGCAAATCAATGGCATATCTGTAAAGAGAAAAACACTTCCAATGTTATATGTTCAAAACCAAATCAATGTTAGAATTACCAAAGGTCTTTTTACTTTTTCATATTTAAGTAGTGTCTAGTGACATTCATAGAGAACAAGTATATTCATAAAAATTAATTACACCTTCACCCGTTTTGCACACACACTCCAAAAACGAGTGATCCCCAACTGTAGGAATGCCCTTAGTGATTTGCCTGTGACAATATATACATTAATTTAAAATGCACAAATGCGGCGTTGTCTCTAGGTTCAACACAAAAACTTGACGGACATACAAACAAATAAACGGAGAAACAAAAAACATACTTTTTCAGAGGCTTAACTGAGCCTCATGGTCAATCGCGGGAAAATTATTTGTCCCTGTAAACACCTAAATAGTGGAATAATCAGAGAATGGTATAGGTCTTAAATACCTGGGTTTCAGTACACCACGCACTTTCAAAAAACGCGTGGACCTCATAACTGTTCTATTTCATTGACTAAGACAGATCTTACTTGTTACGAGGCTCTGTTGTTGCGGAAAACCTACTCGGCTTCCCTTGAGACCGGCGAACCCTGTCTCGTTCTCACCGCACGAATATTAAACTTCCCTGATCCTGGTCTTGCTTCCGGTTGGGTAGCTAGACCGCGTTTGTTATTCAAAGATGGCCGCTCGTGATGGAACCGGTCGGGTGCCATCTTTGAATACTCGGGATAGGTAAATAAACAAATGAGATTTTGAATATACAGTAAAAAAATAGATACAGACAACATGAGAAGGGACTTACGATTATCTCAGAATGTTCATTTTACGATCTTCCCATGTAGAGACCTTCAGGGCATGATCGTTCACAGAGGGTGTATTGTGATGTTAATGAACTCAGATCCTTTACATAGTTTATCATTGTTTTGCCAAAAGGCCCCAAGGGATGGTATCATTTAATCCTTGAGTGTCAGTTTTCAATTTATACACCCACCGTTGTTCTTTTTCCAAAAGGCGCTGTTCCAAATTGTCTTGTCCATACAGTTTTTCAAGGATTACCCACTTCATATCATTTGGCGTGTGATTGCATTCAATAAAATGGGATATCATTTTGGTCGTGATCTTTTTCCGTCTGATATTGCTTCTATGTTCGACTATCCTGGTGCTGGCTTTTCTGGTTGTCATGCCAATGTAGTGTAAATTGCAGTTACAGGTAATCATATACACTACACCAGAAGTGTTGCAATTGGTGAAGTCTTTTATTTCCCAGGTCATGTTATTGTTGAATGTTATTCTCTTCGTGATATTTGTCAAATGACAGACACTACAGTCCCCACATGGATAATGTCCTGTGGGCACTGTGCTGATAGTTCTTTGTTTTGGGTTCCTGTTTTCCACTTTTGGGCGAGTATGGACTAGATAATCTCTCAGGTTTTTTCCTCTCTTGTGACTGAACATGGGTTTTGGTATATCTAGACTTCCGCAGTTCAGGGTGCGCCAGTGTTTTATGATGATATTGGTTACCATGTTGGAGGCAATGTTGTAGGTGGTGATACATATGGGTCTTTTCTCAGAGGTATCTTTGATGGTTTTTGGTTCCAACAATGCCTCTCCGTTATTGTTGGCTGCTCGTTTTTTTGCTTTTCTCACCAGGTGTACTGGGTATTGTCTGTCTAGAAGTTTTTTTGTGAGGTCGTTGGCTTGTTGGTTAAAAGCCTCCTTGGAACTGCAATTTCGTCTTAGTCTCAAAAACTGACCAAAGGGTAAGTTCTCTTTGAGGTGTCTCGGATGGAAACTGTCAAAAACTAAAAGGCAATTTCTTGCAGTTGGTTTGAAATGAGTGGTTGTGCTGAGGGAATTTCCATTAGCCATGATATTTAAATCCAAGAACACCAATTGTGACCTACTCATAGTATGTGTAAACTTGAGGAAAGGATCCTGTTGGTTTAACCATATCAAAAAATCCTGTGCCTCTATCTCCGTACCTTCCCAGATGAGAAGGACATCATCGATGTACCTTTTCCAAAGACTCACATGTTGTCTGTGAGGATTCGAGTCGTTGAGGATTTTCAATTTTTCAAGATGGTGAACGTATAACCCTGCTACGCTCGGCGCGAAAGTACTTCCCATGCTGGTACCATGGGACTGCCGGAAGAGGGTATCTTCAAAACGAAAAAAGTTTTCTGTTAAAGCCAAGCGACAGCATTCCAGGACGACATGGCGAGGTGTTTGATACTCCCATTCTTGTTCAAACAAGACATCCTCCAGTATCTGTAGAGTGTCAGCGTGGGGTAAGCTTGTATAAAGACTTTCCACGTCTAATCCAATCAGGATATTCTTTGAGGGGTCAAATGGTAGGTCTTTGAGTACTGTGAGGACCGATTTGGTGTCCTGTAAATAGGTTTCAGTAGATTGAATCAATGGTCTTAGGAAAGCATCGGCATATTTTGATAGAGGTTCCAATATTGATCCTATGCCCGATACTATCGGTCTACCAGGAGGGTGTGTTATGGATTTATGAATTTTTGGTATTGTGTAAAAGTAAGGAACTATTGGATTTTTGTTTTCTAAAAAATCTGCCTCTTTTTCGTTAGCCAGTTGTTGGCGGTAGACTCTTCTGTTAGATACGCTATCTCCCTTCTGAGACGATTAGTAGGGTCTTCAGTGATTTTCACATAGTTCCTTCTATCAGACAGGAGACCAAGACAAACTTCCCTGTAGGTGGTAGTGTTCTGTAATCTCCTTTATGGATGAGAGTTTCTTCAGCGCTTCGTTTTCTGCTTTGCTCAGATTGTGGAAAACTTTGATAGTTTTAGGGTCAATTTCAGCAATGTCCTTCATTACCGCCTTTTCAAAAGCTAGAACCTCCACAGGAAGGTAATAGAACCGGCTCACCTAGTAAAAGAGATAGGGATAAGATGTAGGGTAGACGTTTCGGTTTCCTAAGAGTTATTTGTAGAAACCATCTTCAGGACTTGATGTAATACAATCTTTGTTTGCTGTTTTAAATAGATTACCACCATATGATTTTTTTTTTTGTATTAAAAAAATTCTTTATTGATAGCAAAGCCATTGACATCACCAAATGTATCATACAAGCATAGTGTACCCCCACATACAGTTCCAACTTCACGTAGGCAGCCAATTTTCAAGTTGTACACAGCCTTTGTGCCGGCATCCCGGAGGCCCGGCGGCGAGGTAATGCAGTAAAGTTATAACTGTGTCATTTAGGAGGTCATATCGCAAGCTACGTGCTGGTGTGGTGCGTCAACTGGCAATCAACTTTTGCAATCGCGATAAAACGATCTAACATCGAAGCGAGAACAAGAAAAGAAACAGTTCCCGCCAAACTCCCACCCCACCCTCTAGAGTGTGTCTGTGTGTCTGCCTACCCTGTCCCAACTAACAAGTCCCCGTGTGTACCTACCCTGTGTCCGTGCCCATCCCCCCATAAAGAACAGTCCTCCCTCGGCCGCCCCCCACTATCTCAGCTCCGGGTCCTCACAGCCACCCCCACTTAACCAGGAACATTCCCACCCCTTCCCTCTCCTGTATCACAGTGTACATTGTCAGAACCGAGCTCCTCTATTCTGTCATGCAGTTCCACCGCCTCTGTGGTGTCAGAGCTGTCCTCCTCTCCTTTCTGTAAATGCTCTTTGTAAAGATCCCAGAAGTTCTTGGGCCTACTTCTGGGCGGGAGCAGGTCGCTGTACAGTTCTGTCTGGGTGCAGCAGTACTGTAGATCCCTCATCCATCTAGATTTTGTGGGGAGAGGTCCTCGCATCCAGCAGGCCGCAACCACCCGTCTTGCCAACAGCAGCGCCATGTCCACAAGGCGACGCAGTCCCGGGGCTAGAGGTTTAGAATAACCGATAAGCGCGAGGGCGGGAGTGCGGGGCAGGGGTTCCCCTAGGATCTGATCAAGTTCCGCAAAGACCTCCCCCCAGAACGCCTGCACCCCAGGACACAGCCATGCCAAGTGGAAAAAGTCTGCTACCATTGTCCGGCAGCGTTCGCATTCAGCTGTGTTACGGAGGCCATAGCGATGAAGACGTTCAGGAGTATAGTACACTCGCTGTAAATATTTGAAATGCACCAAGCGGTGCCTGCCGTTCAGGGAAATCTTACGCGTGCTGGAGCAGCAGTATCGCCACATCCCGTCATCAATGGGGGATTGAAGGTCAGCCTGCCAGGCCTCCCTGGCCTTAGACGGTTGCAGTCTCTGCTGCGTCACACCCAGCTTGTTAAGCTGCGAAATGAGCTTCGCCGACAAGGTGGATTTAAGTACATAGGTCAATTCCGGGATCTCCTCCGGTTCCTCCAGGTCTGAACCCAGTATTTCACGGAATGCCGAGCGGAGCCTGTGATATTGGAATTTCTGTAGCAGGGTGTGGCCTGCCTCAGTGGCAGTCAACTGGTCCCAGGATTTAAGTATGCCCCCCGCGAACAAGTCTTCCATTTTTACTACGCCCAGAGATCGCAAGGCTTTAATCACTCCTTTTTCCCCTAGAGGGTCAAGCCAAAGGGCCCACTCCACAGGTAGCAGTGGGGAGTACAGCAAAGTACAGTTACGAGAACTCACCAAGCAGTTCCAGGCATGATTGGTCGCTTTCAGCGAGTCCAACCGGCCAACTGCGCAGTCCGTGGGCAGGCAAACAGTGGCGGGCAGAGGAAGCGGGTCTGCAAACAACCGCTCCAATATGAAGTGCGGGGTCCGAGCATCACCGTGCACCCACGAGTGTAGATGCGATGCCTGAGCGACCCTATAATAGCGTTCTAGGTCCGGTGCTCCCAGTCCCCCCATCTCGCAAGGGAGTATCAGAGTTGTCCATCGGACTCTAGGCTGCTTGCCCCCCCAAGCCAGCCGCACCATCACCGAGGTGAGCTGCCGAAAGAATGCCTTCGATAACACCACAGGCAAATTCAGGAAAAGAAACAGGAAACGGGGAAGTATCACCATTTTCATTAGAGCGATTCTGCCTGAAAGGGAGAGCGGGAGCCTGATCCATTTATCTACGTCATCAACCAATTTGCTATAAGCCACCCCGTAGTTGTCTCGGACTAGGACCTCAGGGTCCGTATGAAGGCGAATGCCCAGGTAGCGAACCGAGTCGGTGGACCACTGCAATGGGTACTCCATAGCGAACGGTCGTGTCACCGGGGTGAGCGGGAACGCGATTGATTTATCCCAGTTCACCTTCAGGCCCGACAGTGAGCCGAAGCGGACCACCTCGCGTAACACCGCGGCCAAGTTGACTTCCGGGTCTCGAACGTACAGTAACGTATCATCTGCATAAGTCGATATCCCTATTTTATAGGTGGGGAAGCTGATACCTTCCAGGCTGTGGTACTCTCGTATGGCACACGCCAAGGGTTCCGCCACCAGTGCATAAAGCAACGGCGACAGGGGGCAGCCCTGCCGCGTGCCCCTCCCAATGTATATCGGCTCCGTTACCCTATCTCCCAGACGCAGCCTGGCAGAGGGTCGATGGTAAAGCGCCCCAATCTGCTGCAGGAACGGCTCGCCCAGACCCAGTTTCCGCAGCACACGAACCATGAAGGGCCACTCCACCGAGTTGAACGCCTTTTCCATGTCAAGGAAGATTGCCAGCTCGCTGTTCTCCTGCTTGACATGCTGCATCGCGCCTAGTACTGTGCGTATGTTGTAAGTTAAATTCCTGCACGGGACAAATCCGGATTGCTCCGGAGCGACCAGTCCAGGGACCAGTAAGGCTAGTCGAGTGGCAAGGACCTTAGCATAAATCTTGGCATCGACATTGAGCAGGCTGAGTGGCCTGTACGAGCCGCAAAGAGCAGGCGGTTTTCCCGGTTTGGGTATAGTAATGAGCAGCGCCTCACGCATAGTAGCCGGCATTTCACCGTTCTCACAGATGGCATCAAATAGGGCGACCAAGTGTGGCAGCAGCAAGTCCTTAAAGGCCTTATAGAAACCAACCGTGAGGCCATCCGAGCCCGGCGCACTTCCCGAACGCATACCCGCCAGCGCCTCTAGAATTTCATCCTGGTGGAAGGGGGCCATCAAGAATTCTCTATCCGAGTTCTTGAGGAACGGCATAGCTATATGATCTAAGTAGTCATCCATCTCGCTCTCCACTCCCTGCGTGTTGGACTGGTATAAATCTGCGTAGTATCTCCTGAAGGTTTCTAGTATCTGCTCCTCATCCGTCACTGTGTCTCCTTCCGGAGTCCTCAGCTCCTCAACGACCAGTGGGTGTCTAGTGCTGCGGACCATGCGTGCTAGCAGCGCGCCAGGCCTTTCCCCCTCCCCATACTGTCTAGCCGTGGCATATTTGCCCATATAGAGGACCTCCCTGTCCGCCAGCGCCTGAAACTCTGACAGAAGTTGGGTGATCGCCTGTCCCTCCGTGTCGCCTCCTAGTTGCAGTCGCCGAGCCTCAAGCTCCACTATCCTATTCTCTAGGGTAGTGAGATCCTGCCGAATGGATCGTAACACACTCGAATGCTTCGACATCGCCACCCCCCTGATGTAGACCTTAAAGGCCTCCCAGACTGTAAAGAAGTCGTCCACTGTGCCTATGTTTGTCGCGAAGTACTGTTCTATGTCTTCAGCAAGTTCCCCCCTGAATGCCTCATCTAGCAACGCAAAAGGCGGGAACCTCCATGTAAAGGCCGGGATCCCCTTCCTGGCTGTTGTGAGGCGGAGAAGAATAGGGGAGTGGTCCGAAAGTGTGCGTGGGAGGACTGCGCATGCGCTAATGTTGCCAAGTACCAGGGGGGGCACCAACCAGTAGTCTATCCTAGTATGGACATCGTGGAATGCTGAGTAATGTGTAAAACCACCCTTCGTTGGATGCCTCTCCCTCCAAACATCCACCAAGTCAGATTTGATCATTTCAGCTGCCATGTACGAGGCCGAGGCCACAGGGCGCCGAATAGTGCCCGCAGAGCGGTCCAGAGTTGGGTCGAACACAAAGTTAAAGTCCCCGCCCCACAACATCCAAGGCTGTGCATATGTTCTAGCAAGACCGGACAGGGTCGCGTAAAATTCAGGGTGGTCATAATTAGGGCCATAAACATTCACTACCATCAAGTCTAGCCCCCTACCCACACATCTCGCGAGGACAAACCTGCCTTCCGGGTCAGAGTGCACAGGAATGAGCCGCAGCTGTGACAAGGGATTGGCCCAAATTAACACCCCACGGGCATGTGTAGTGAACCCCGCTGCAACTATGTTCCCGGACAGACCCCTGGATTTTAGAATTCTGCTGGAGAGTGGCAGGTGTGTTTCCTGCAGCAAGGCAATGTCTACATGATGTCTACTGAGATAGTTAAATACCTTTCTTACTTTACGGAGGTCGTTCAGGCCCCGCACATTCCATGTCATTAGGTTCAGCTCACTCGGGGCACGTGCATTCAAATTCGTCGCAACATTAGCCATTACCAGGGTTCGTTAGTGCACAAACATCGAGGATAAGCGAACCAGGACACAGCAGATCACATAATCTCAAAGCCGCCTGCCGGCGTTTCCGAACAGGTACAGCGCTACACCACAATTCACACTCCGCGCAGTCAAACCCCACAAACAACCCCAGGCAAACGCACCCCCCAACAGTCCAAATTCTAGTTCCCACCCCTAGGACATCAACCCACCCACAGCCGACCTCCCCCAACCTGGTCAGACAGGCCCCAAGAACCCTCCCCATGTACCCTCAACAAGTGTAGTGTTCAATAGTCCAACACTAACCCCTCGGAGAGTAAGACAACCAAAGGCACCAGGGCAGAGCGCGCCAATATAGTACACCACGAACTGTTCCGAAAGAATGTCTGTACCGCGCCCCCTTTCCAGCCCCACTTGTATGTCAGTGCCCTACCCATATCAAGAGGTATAGCCCCTTCCCACCCAGACTGGCCCCCCCAGGCTTGCCTCGTTTGTCCAGAGTTCTCTCCTCTGTTGCTTCTATCGCCTTAGCAGCAGTGCACGAGGCCATGATTCAATCAATGTTACCATCCCCAAACAAGAAGGCGAACGTATGCCCCCCGCCTCTGCAAACTTGGAGTCTTCGTGTCGTCAGGGCCCATGGACTACCTGCAGTGAAGAGTGCCAGGCCTCACTATAGCCGCCCCTAGTCCTGTTCTTCCAGGTTCGATGTCGAGCCGGCTTCGTCGTCTTGGCCGCGTCGGGCCTCCTTCCGTTCCCGCGTCCAAGTCTTGAGGGACTTATGGAGTTCCTTAGGGTCTGTGAAATAATACGACCTTCCACCGGTATTGATTCGGAGCTTGGCGGGATACAGCATCGCATAGTCCAGGCCCAGAGCACGGAGCTGTTTCTTATATGGCGCAAACTGTCGCCTTTCTTCCTGCACCCTGGCTGTAAAGTCCGGATAGAGGGATATATCCATACCCTCATGTTGTAGTTTGCCTTTCTCCCTCGCCACTCTTAAAGCAGTGTCCCTGTCGCGATAGTTAAGCAGTTTCGCGATAATGGGGCGAGGTGGTGCGCCAGGTTGAGGCTGAGGGCCCAACGTGCGGTGCGCGCGTTCCACAATGAACATGGGGGAAAAGACCTCCTCACCCAGTAGCAGTTTCAACAGTTTTTCCACGTATAACTCCATCTTCCCCGTTTGTGTGGATTCCGCCACTCCTGTGATACGGAGGTTGGATCTGCGTGATCGCGCCTCCAAGTCCTCTGTTTTGTCTCTGATAACATTCAGGAGTCTATCAAACTGCTTTCGTTCTTTGTCCCACTCCGTTTGGGCTTCCTCAGCCTCAGTGAGTCGGCGCTCCGCCATGTCTAGGCGCTCCGCATGCTTGTCCACGCGCTCCGCCATTCGATCCATGAGGTAGGACAGAGCGTCTATCTTGGTGCCCACCGCTGCAATGCTATCCTGAATACCCTTCTCCATTGCAGCCAACATGTCCCGGATCTCCGTGGGTGCCGGGGCCGACGCCGCAGCTCCCTTCGGCGACGTGTTCGGCGCCGCTACCTCCGACCCTTTTAGCCGGCGCCGTTCAAAGGAGATCTTCCCCTGGGTTGCGTCGTTCTTCCCCATCGTAGTCTCCAACGTGTGACAGTACAGAACAAGGGGGCAGACCGATCAGGCAGTGACAGGATCTTCGCTGGCAGTCGATATACTGCTACCAGTGTTCGAGTGACCGATGCGCCCAAGATGGCGTCTGTGCTGGCGGGTAGAACCCTTCCGTTCACCTATGCAAGTCTCAAAGCCTCCTAGCTCAGAAGGCGGCCAGATCCACAATGCCAGCCCCGGTCAACCTAGCCCCTAAAAGGATAGGAGCGGTCGGTAGGGCAGTACGTCGCTGCAGGGAGACGATCAGGCTGTGGCTCCGAGCTAATGGCCGCCCCACCTCGTGACGCAGGGCTCCGGTGTTGTATGCTTCACTACTCCGCCGAGCCTCCAGGCCCTTCTCTCATGGGGTCTTCGCTGACTAGTAAGCAGAGGACGACTTGATCAGTAACAAGACCCAACTGTGAGACAGTTCGCACGCAGCCCGACAACTGCCAGTGCTGAGGCCGCACGTCCGGTGACGTCGCCCGGCCTCTATTCCAGGATAGTGCGCTGCTTTCGGCCTAGTTCTCCACTGCCGCGCCGCCTGGAACAAGACCCCGGAATGGTCGGGAAAGCTCGCTCTTAAACGGCCAAAAAGTTCCTCAAGTGCAGCCGGGGGTGCCAGCAGATGTTCAAGAGTCCGCTACGATTTTTTTCGGCACAGTTAAAGATAGTTAAGCAGGATTATTCAAGGGCTTTGCGAGGAGCCGAAGGCTCACGCGTCCGCCATCGACGCCGGCTAGCTCCGCCCCCCTACCACCATATGATTGTCTAATTATCTGCCCTGAATTTGACCTTCTACGTATGGCAAGATTTATTTTCTAACTTGGAGTTTTGATTTACTCACTTTATTGATGACTTACAGTTCATCGGGCGATCGCATACCTCAAAACGCCACCATTAGCACAGCGAAGTCCACCACTTGCTCTATATGCTAAGAGGGTGCTGAATACGTCGAAAAGATTACAATATCTCTGTACAGATTTCAATTGACAGCAGTCCTGAAGATGGTTTCTACAAATAACTCTTAGGAAACCGAAACGTCGACCCTACATCTTATCCCTATCTTGTTTTATTCAATGTGACTGGGGATAGATGTCGTTTAGGTTCTGTTGAGTCACGTATTGATTTATTTTTGTGTGTACCCACAGACCTATTCTTTGTTTGTTTACTTATCTGTATATGAAGTGTCTCATTTAAAAATTATTTTGATAAAAATCTATTTTTCTAATACACCTCGTGTTTTGTTTGTATGTTGTGTCTTGTCAAAATTGAGTTTACATTGAATTAGAGTCTAATAGTACTCGATTTGTTCACATTAAGGATTATGAATTCATCCTTTTAAAGCTATTTTAAATTACTAAATACGTACTAAAACAAATTCCCTTGAAGGCACTCTTACCTTTTCAGTTTAATTACCCAAGCCCTCAAGGGTTTACTTGGGTCGCTCACTTTTTGTTAATAACCCTATCAGGGTAGGCACCAGAGCTTGTGCGGTATTACCCAGCTTAGGATTGTTTGTTAATTGTTTCCAGTTACGTCTAGGCTGCAGGCTAATTGGTTGTTTATCCCGATGATTTGTCCAAGGGATCTTCAACGTGAGGGGCACAAAGTTATGGTCTGACCACATTTGGGGTATGGGTGGGTTGGTAGAGAGGAGGGTAAAGTTAGAGTAGACCCTATCCAATGTGTGGCCAGCTCAATGTGTAGAGGCGTCTACCATCTGGATTAGCCCTAACATTTCTGTTTTTTGGAGGAAGTTATCTGCACCTGGCTCTTTTTTGTCTTCTAGGTGTAGGTTAAAGTCACCTAATAATGTTAAGTTTGCATGTCTGAGTAGGAGGTGACTTAGGGTGTCCCCTAGCGAGTCAGTGAACGTGGTGCTAAGACCCGGTGATCGATAAATCAGCCCTCCTGAGAAGGTCACTGAGGCATTTAATGAGATGCAGAATCCAAGACTTTCTGCTCCCTTGAGTGTGTCTATTTCAAAGTTAGTACAGTGAAGTGTGTCTCTGAGGATAATGGCCAGAACCCCTCCTCTGGTGTCTTCTCTGTCATTTCTACAGATCTTGTACAGTGGTGGTACGGCTATCGCGATGTCCGGGTTGCACCACTCTTTAAGCCAGGTCTCTGTAATGAATAGGAAGTCTAGTTGTTGCTCTGTTATTAAGTCTCTGATATCTTGGCTGTGTTTGCAAATAGAGCGGGTACTGATTAGTCCTCCTTTAATTTGGGTAGTGTTAATAGGTGCGATTAATTTGTGTTTGTCAGTTGCAATAGGAATTTCTAATTTGCAGTGGTGACATGTGCAAACGTGCTTTAATTTCTCATGGTCTATCAGGCATTTGCCTGATCCCCCTTTGGTAAAGGTTTTCAGTGCAGTAGATGAGTATACCAATTTAGGGTCAATTTGAGCAAAGATTCCTGCCCTTGTCACGGTCTTTGCACAGACGGGTGCAGACGGGCTTGCCTTTGGCACGCCGGTGGCGAGCCCGCTGCGCGCGTCCGGCCCAGCCTATGATTAAATAGCTGGCTGGGCGCGGGAGAGGCTGTGGTCGGCGTTCCCGACCGGAAGTGAGGCAGGGGAGGCCGGGGGTGTGTCCACTTCCCTCCGATCAATCAGCTGGTGCCGCTTCAGACCGAGGAAGTGGAAACAACAGGATTAGAGAAAAGAAAATGCAGGTAAGAAAAACGCTATTGTGCCAAGCTTCTGTTTAACTTTAAAAAGAATAGAAATGTAAGGTTAATAAAAGCGCAATCATGGGGTGAGATGAAAGACCAAAGGCTGAATACAAATAGCGGTTTTAAAAATACAGGGCTAAAATGCAGTGCTCACTACTAGGTGAGCGATTCAAAAAGGGGGTGGTGATGAACAGAGTGTCTGAATTAAGCAGACCACTCTTACCCAGTCAAGAGATCAGGGCTTGATCCATCACCGTCATTTAGCTCACTGCACCATCCCAGCTCAGAACCTGGCTACATGCAAATTAGTCTGTCCCTGGCCCAGTGCATCATGGGAACAGGGCAGACCAAACTACCAAGCCAATTCTTCACCGGAAAGGAGACAAACTTCCGGGGACCGGTTTCTGGCATTCCAGCCGACGTCGGCCCGGCTTGCTTGAATCCCGGTGGTGCAGTGAGCAAGGGACTCATGTCTGAGTATACCCTGCCACACTTGTGGTGGCCAAAAACGATTAAAAAAGGGGGTAGTGATGAACAGAGTGTCTGAATTAAGCAGACCACTCTTACCCAGTCAAGAGATCAGGGCTTGATCCATCACCGTTATTTAGCTCACTGCATCACCCCAGTTCAGAACCTGGCTATATGCAAATTAGTCTGACCCAGTGCCTCATGGGAACAGGGCAGACCAAACTACCAAGCCAATTCTTCACCGGAAAGGAGACAAGCTTCCGGGGACCGGTTTCTGGCATTTCAGCCGTCGTCGGCCCGGCTTGCTTGAATCCTGGTGGTGCAGTGAGCAAGGGACTCATGTCTGAGTATACCCTGTCCAACCTTGTGGTGGCCAAAAACGATTCAAAAAGGGGGTGGTGATGAACAGAGTGTCTGAATTAAGCAGACTGCTCTTACCCAGTCAAGAGATCAGGGCTTGATCCATCACCGTTATTTAGCTCACTGCATCACCCCAGTTCAGAACCTGGCTATATGCAAATTAGTCTGACCCAGTGCCTCATGGGAACAGGGCAGACCAAACTACCAAGCCAATTCTTCACCGGAAAGTCAACAAGCTTCCGGGGACCGGTTTCTGGCATTTCAGCCATCGTCGGCCCGGCTTGCTTGAATCCTGGTGGTGCAGTGAGCATGGGACTCATGTCTGAGTATACCCTGCCACACTTGTGGTGGCCAAAAATGATTCAAAAGGGGGGTGGTGATGAACAGAGTGTCTGAATTAAGCAGACCACTCTTACCCAGTCAAGAGATCAGGGCTTGATCCATCACCGTTATTTAGCTCACTGCATCACCCCAGTTCAGAACCTGGCTGTATGCAAATTAGTCTGACCCAGTGCCTCATGGGAACAGGGCAGACCAAACTACCAAGCCAATTCTTCACCGGAAAGGAGACAAGCTTCCGGGGAACGGTTTCTGGCATTTCAGCCGTCGTCGGCCCGGCTTGCTTAAATCCTGGCGGTGCAGTGAGCAAGGGACTCATGTCTGAGTATACCCTGCCACACTTGTGGTGGCCAAAAACGATTCAAAAAGGGGGTGGTGATGAACAGAGTGTCTGAATTAAGCAGACCACTCTTACCCAGTCAAGAGATCAGGGCTTGATCCATCACCGTTATTTAGCTCACTGCATCACCCCAGTTCAGAACCCTGTTCTTTGGACTGGGTAAGAGTGGTCTGCTTAATTCAGACACTCTGTTCATCACCACCCCCTTTTCTGAATCGTTTTTGTCCACCATAAGCGTGGAAGGGTATACTCAGATGTGAGTCCCTTGCTCATTGCACCATCAGGATTCAAGCAAGCCGGGTCGAAGACGGCTGAAATGCCAGAAACCGGTCCCCGGTAGCTTGTTTCCTTGCCAGGATAAGAATTGGCTTGGTAGTTTGGTCTGCCCTGTTCCCATGATGCACTGGGCCAGGGACAGACTAATTTGCATATTTATTTATTTATTTATTTTTAAACTTATAAAGCACAACAGAGAGGCACCTCCTGTGCATTATTGGATGAATAGCCATGTCTTCACTTGCTTTCTGAAAATCATATAGCCAGGTTCTGAGCTGGGATGGTGCAGTGAGCTAAAAAACGGTGATGGATCAAGCCCTGATATTTGGACTGGGTAAGAGTGGTCTGCTTAATTCAGACACTCTGTTCATCACCACCCCCTTTTCTGAATCACTACTAGGTGAAAGCAGTGTTAAGGTGCTCCTCTGTGATCTTGCTCCAGTTCCTTCGAGGTGGGCGTGGGAGGGTTGGGTCCGGTGGATGTGTTGAAGGTGAAGTGTACGCAGTGGTGGTCCGCCCACAGGGGCTGTGAGGTATGGCTAAAATGGACGTTCGTCCCTCCTGCGAAGATGGGGTCGTGGGTGTGCCATCTCTGTGCATGGGGGTGGTGACGAGCTGCTTCAGTCCAACGTTGGAGAGGTTGTTGAGGAGGGTGATGGAGTGGTGGTCGCTTCGGTTGTCAAGGTGTGAATTGAGGTCTCTGAGTAGAATGCAGTCTGTAGACGTGATGGAGTGGGGTGCAACGAGGTTGGTAATGGTGGTTGCAGACTGGGTGCGCGGTCCGAGAGGTCTGTAGGCGAGGGTGCCCCGTAGCGTGGTCCTGGGGTTTGTATGGATCTGGAAGTAGAGGTGTTCTGTGTTGGAGTGGGGGTCGCTCGTGTTGGAGGTGGAGAGTCGAAGGGAGGTCTTGTGAGTGATGAGGAGTCCTCCTCCTGGGCGGTCCCTTCTCAGGATCTTGTATCCGTTGGGGGTGGTGGTGGCGGTGTCAGGGCCGGAGGTGGCGTTTTTCCAGGTTTCAGTGAGGAAGGCGACGTCGGACGAGATGGTGTTGAGCAGGTCCCAGATGTCTATGGCGTGTTTGTGTAGAGAGCATACGTTGAGGAGGATGCAAGTCAGGGATCCGGTGGTGCGGGCGCCCAGCGATTTTTCGACGGTCTTGGGCGCGCAGTCGATGGTGAAGGATCGTCGGCAATTTCTGCAGGAGAGCTGTCCTTGGGTGGTGTTCGGTGTTGCTCTTTGGCAGCTGTTGTGTTTTCCCGGGTTGAGTGCGTGTAGGGCAACCCTAAGCATGGGTGAATTTTGCGAATCTCGCGTTCGCGAATTTTGCGGATTTGCGAACTCGCAATCCGCGAATTCTCGCGAATTTGCGGATTTTTTTTGTGTTCGCGCGGGTTTCTGCCAGTTCGCGAGGGTTTTGTACAATTTCGCAAAACGCGAACTTACCTGTCGGGTCGCAAGTTTCGCGAACTTGTTGTTTCTACGTGTCCAGCCTGTTTGGGACACTCTTCTTCATCACTGCCACTCTCTGTCACCACTGCCACTCTCTGACTACTCATGCCACCCTCTGGCCCACCCATGCCACCCTCTGTTTCATCACAGCACCCTCTGGTTGTCCAGTCAGTGTACATTATTGTGGCAACGCAAGCACACCTTCCCTGCCTCAAGTGACCTGAATTAATTTGGGGCTGATTAATGTGTCACAGAATATTTTTTTAGCTGGCACCTGCTTCCTTAGTGCTTCCTGATTAGTGATCTTTTGCACTTGCTAAGTGCTTTCATTGTTGCAAAATTAGATACAACACCTGCCCTGCCCCAACTGACAATAATGAATTAGGGGCTGATTAATGGATTTGAACCTCCAGCCTGGCTCCTGCTTGTCTCCCTTAGCTGTAATTCAGGACCTTTGTGGCATATGTGTAACTATTCTGAGGTTCAGAGCAGGGTCACATAATAGTTGCAACTGGCAACTGAACTCTGGAGGGGCCCCTCAGGAAGCACTACAGGAAATGGCTACTAATGATGAGCCTTAACTTTTGAACCTGGTAAGTAGTTTCAGTTTTGCTAAGATCGTATTTCTGCAATTTTGCGCTTATTCGCGGGGCGCGAAGTTGTACTGGGAAGCCGCGAACTCACGCGAACAGTGCGAGCAAGCCATGAAATTCGCTGCTCGCGGATTTGCGGATTTTGCGGGAGATTCGCGAATCTCGCGGATTGCGAATTTACCGAAAATCCGCAAAATCCGCGAGCGAAACGGATTTTCCGCCCATGCTTACCGTAGAGTTGTGCGGAGCCCACGGTCATGTTAGCACACTGCACCCGTCCTCCATAGGGTCCCTATCTACTCACCTGGGGTGGTTCCTTGGGGTCCCCGCTATTCTACGTGCACCAGACCTTGTCTTGACTCAAGTCAAGATTGTTATACCATTATTTTAGTATATGGTTTGGTCATCCCCCTGGAGCCCACTGTATATTGTGCTACTTACAACTGTTCTAATGATATTGCACTGTGTGCTTTGTGTTCTATCCTTGTGTAGAGGATAGTGTAGAGTTTTATATTAATGAATACATATTTTTCTATAACTACTGTGTGGTTCTCCTTCATTTAATGAATTCAGGAGGTGATATTGTGGTAAAACAAGCTGCTTTACATTCCTTCAAGATTAAGCCTGAAGGCAGCTCTCCACAGCTACCACTAGGATAGCTTTCTAAATGTTATCTTTTACCTCATTCAACATAAGGGTCGTTTGGACTGGTGCAAGGTGCCCACTTTAATTAGTGGACATCATATACCAGGCCAACTTCTCACATGGGTCTTCATAACTAGTGAAATATATTTGAAATGTTTGAACAGTTCACTTAGCTATTTCAGTGTTGTGTTAGAAAAAAGACGGACTTCTTACAGCCTTTCATTTAACATGCTTTGCTCAGTTCAATTATCACACAGTTCACTTTACAAAATCCTCCATCTGAAAGAAAAATAACTGTAATAAGATCAGTTGACTTTTGACCTCTGTCTCTGAAAGCCAGCAAATGTGATAAGATAACAAGATTTAATGGCATTTTTATTGTCTTTCACTTTGTGAGCAATAAAGATGCCTTTAAATCTTGTTATCTTGTCACATTTCCTTGGCTTTCAGAGACAGAGGTCAAAAGTCAGTTTGTCCTCCCTTAAGTTAGAGGATTTTCAACTTGCCAGAAAAGGTGAGTAGTCCCTAATAGCTCATCCTGAATAAACCTTGCTCCACAATGCGAGTGGGTTTTTCAAGCCCTGCTATTGTTCCCCCTAAAACTGAAACATATGTGTAGTAAAGGCCAACATATATCTGTGTTCCTCTGTTAGTCCCTTGTTGTATAATGTTCTGTGAATTTATAGAGCAGTTAATCAACCAGGTAAGACTCTGGCCCTGCCTTGGGTGGGTGGGCCAATTCAAAGAGCCTGCTCTTTAGCTTCTTGTGGAACTCAAGACAAGGAAGAAGCTCTAGGAGAATGCCCAGCCTCCAGATCAGTTTCTATGTATGTGTGGAATGTGTGCAAGTAGGAGCCCGGCTGAGCAGAGGTGTCTGGAAGGTTTGTGGAAGGAGAATCAACCATTTAGGTAGGTGGGCAGATATTATGTAATACCTTGAAAGAGTGAGGACTTTCAGTATCGGGAGTCAGTGGAGCTCCATGAGGTGAGGTGTGATGAGGGTACCAAATGAGCGATTTAGGGTGAATATGGCTGCCAGGTTCTGGATGATTTGAAGTCTTCTGTTGAGTTGCTTCTGATTTCTGCATAGAGGGTGTTCTTGTTGTCCAGTTTGATGTGACTATGGTGTGTGTGTGACGTGCTTTCAGGTGTTGCTTGGAAGCCATTTGAAGATTTTCTTCAGTATGTTGAGGGTATGGAAGCAGAAGGCAGTGAAAGCGTAGACTTGCGCAATGATGTCCAGTTTGATATCAATGATGATCTTGAGGTTCCTAGAGCGGGAGTGGGTCCAAGGTCGGCCGACAATCAGGTGTAGTCGCATGGTGAGGTGTTGTTGTTAAAAATCACTACTTCTGTCTAGTCAGTGTTTAGCTCTAGATAACTGACTTCATTCAGTTGGTGACTTCAGTCATGCAGGCTGTGATCCTGTTCCATGTGTTGTGAGTCTTGTCCGCGAGGGAGATTTTGAGTTACGTTTTATCAGCGTAGGAGAAGATATTGATGCTGTGGGCGTGGATTACCCTGGCTAGAGGGATCATATAAAAATTGAAAAGGGCAGGACTCTGGGACGAGCCTGGTGGCCCTCCACAGACACGTTTTTGAGTTTCCGATGAGTATGGGGCTCGGCTGACAGCCTATGTTCTGCCTGTCAGGAAGGAGCAGATTCAGTGGAGAGTGGGTCTGTGGATGTCAATTTCCTGCAGGTGACAGATAAGGACGGGATGGTAAACTGTGTCAAATGCTGTAGAGAAGTCCAGGAGGATGAGGACCACCATGTCTCCCTTGTCCGGGATCATGCTTATTTCGTCTGTGGCGGTGAGGAACACTCTTTCTGTGCTCATGTCCTTTATGGTGAGACGTGGCATGCATACATTTTCATTGGGTTCAGGGGTGGCATACAGGTGCTAAATGCAGGGTTGGTGGCAATTTTGGAATAAATCATACAGTAATAGTGGGTGGCTCTTGTCTTTTGATGAAAAAGCATTGTCCTGTGAGGGATTGTTCAGGTGTTTATAGCTGAAACTCTGGGTAGACTAATAGACTGCTTGGCTATGTGGATGCTGCATATAAAATGAATAACATGAAGCGCACCTATGCTGCCTAAAGAAAGAACGACTACGATCAGTTTCTCATGGTACAAATAGATGTAGAATTTGCCGGGATGGTATCTATGGAGAGGCAGTACAGTGTAACACCATCAGTTCCCGTGTAAAGGTATTGCATCACTGTGTTGTGACTTTTCTATTAGTGTTGGTTTGTCAACAAAATACGTGGGACGCTTACTCTGCCATGAAATGAAACCAGGGCCTGTCAAGTGCAGCATAACTCTGAGCATATTAGAATACCAATACAAAAGCATTACACAAGGAAAACACACTTCTATGAGCACAACATGTTTCAGTGTTTCAATGTGTACAAAACACTTTTTCCTGTAATTACAACAGACATTGAAGAACCAGCTCTACAGAGAATGTAGTCATTCTCCAAGAAGGCGTTCTGAAGAAATTAGTAACAAATTAAGCATTTTATCAAGCATGTTCCCATCCAAGATTTCACACTAATATATTTTAATGGTTTCGACACAGTATGTGCTTAGGGTCTTTGAAGAGTACTGAAAGCTGGTTGGTATAATGTATGTTATTACGAGACACAATGGGCCACATGTATCATGCATTTTACCAGTTGTAAGTGGCCCTATTTGCATAATCGGGCTGTTTGGGAGAGGTAAAATGCTTTTTGGTATGTATGAATTCCAATCTGCGATTCGGTAACATGTTACCAAATCACAATTTGGAATTGCGAATACATACCGATTTGGTATTATGAAGGGGCGTGTTAAGAGCGTCCCTTCCTAATACCAAATCGCAGCAGTATGGAGGAATGTTTTGGGACTGAAATGCAGTCGCAAAACATCCGCATTTTACCACTTACTTCAAGTAGGTGATAACCCATTCGCAAAAGGGAAGGGTTCTCCAAGAGACCCCTTCCCCTTTGTGAATGTTCATAAAAATATTTTTTGAGTGCTGGCAGAGGTCCCACATACCACTGCCTGCCCTTGAAAAACGAAAAAAATCTTTTTATTATTCTTTTTTTTTGGATCAAATTTATTTTTATTTTCATTTAGAGAAAACATTGCAACCTTTGGACAATCACAACACAAAATGCTTCTGTCGCCCCGTATGTCCGATCTAGCATCAGGAGTCTGATCCCTGGGGATAGATGCCATGTGTCCGTGTATGCTGGTGAGGGTAATACCCTTCAAAATAACGCATATTGGAGCTCTTGTATCTTACCCCCCTCTAAATCCTCCCTAACCCCAACTGCCCCCTTCCTTGAACTTCCCCCCTCCCCCTTTCCCACCCCCTCCAGTGTGTTCCGCTGTGCAGCTGTATGGCGTTCGAATTGACCCCTCTCATACCTTCCGTTTCTCGTCTCCTGGTGTTTTGTGGAACTCGTCTACCAGTCTGAGGACTCTGAGATATTTTGGGCATGTAAGCTCATGAAATTCGTCGGACAACAGGGAGACCAGGGGTGACCAAGTTTCTCTAAAGGTGTCCAAAGTTTGTGTAAGAGACGCTTGTATTCGCTCCATCCCCATTATATACCATAGCCGATGGAGCCACCCTGTGTGCGTGGGCTTCCGTGAAGTGCCCCAGAGTGAGAGGATATGTTGTGTCACTGCCCCCATTGCCAGCCCCATTTGTCTCCCCCGTATGGACTTAATGGGGAAGGTGAGTTGTTAGGCAGGCCCAGGATCGCATACGCGGGGAAGCAGGGAATCTCTGTCTCAAAATACCCGTCTATGTCCCGGAGGACCTCCTCCCAGTATTCCTGCACCCCTGGGCACTGCCATAACAGGTGAAGCATGGTCCCTATTTGTCCGCATCCCCTCCAGCATATGGGATCACGACTAGGGTAGCTCTGGTGGAGCCTCTCTGGGGTCAAGTGCCAATAATATGCCACCTTGACCGCTGATTCCCGACTGGCCACGTTGCGAGCTGTGTGGTGCGCCCGGTAGAAGATGTCCTGCCATTCCTTGTCCGAGAGCTCGCGTCCTAGCTCTCGTTCCCATCGTTTCTGTCCCGCAGATCTAGTCACTTGGTCAACAGCTTATACAGTTCTGTGATCGCCCGCTTATCCGTGGATTTGGCCAAGAGCCACTTCTCATATGGCTTGAGAAAGCGGCCCACATGTGGGAGTGTATATTTATGGGTAAGCCAGTGTCGTAGCTGAAAGTATTGGAAGTTTTGCGGCTTGTCAATGGTGTACCCATCTCTTATAGCCTCCAGTGTCATAAAGCCCTGCCGGTCAAACAAGTGTCCAGCCGAGTTGCACTCCGTCTGTCGCCATTGCGGGAAGGAACCGGGGACCATCCCGGGTGGGAACGCCGGGTTGTCAAATAGGGGCGTCATCGGTGACGGAAAGGACGTAAGGTCTCTGGCTACTGCCACCGCGTCCCAAACCTGGAGGAGTGTCCTGGTGATGGGTGACATTTTGATGTATGCCGATCTATCTGGACGCGCCAGGAACGGGACTCTCCAGAGCGGCATTCCAGCCATGGCCCTGTCTTGAAATAGCCAGCGCTTCTCCGAATTCGGCCTGGACCATTCTAAGAGGTGTCGCAGCTGTGTTGCCTGAAGGTATCGCTGCAGGTCAGGTACCCCCGGCCCTCCCTCCGCGGGAACCCGCGTGATCAGGTCAAGCCGCATCCTAGGACGTTTACCTGCTCAGATGTATTGCTGTATAGTGTCTTGCAGTTTTTTAATCATACCTATAGGAGGGGTGACCGGGATGGTCTGAAAGAGGTATAGCACTTTTGGCAGCAGGGACATTTTGACAGCAGCCACCCGACCCAGCCAGGAGAGCGGCTTCTGTCGCCATCTCAGAATATCCCCTCGGATGCGTGAGAGAAGCTTTGTGTAGTACAGTTTGACTGTCTGAGCTGTTGTGGGCGTCAGTTCGATCCCTAGGTATGGGAGCGCCATTTGCATGGACAATCCTCCTAGCTGTAGCGAGCCTCTACTGGCCTGGCGGGTGTTACACCCTAGAGGGAGAATCACTGACTTCCCGACATTCATTTTGAAGCCCGATACCCTCCCGAACCGCTCCATTTCCTTTAAAAATGCTGGTATCGAGACCCTAGGGTTGTCTACGAGATCGCTATTAGCTCCCCTCTGATGACTGCCTTGAGTGCTCCCCAGACCGCTGTCATGACCACCTCCCCTGTGTCCTTCTGGCTTAAATAATCTGTAATGCTCTGGGAAAGTTGCTGATTGACTCCTTTGTGGGAAAGCAGATTCTCTCTGAGGCGCCATTTACCCCTACGTGCTTGCATACACAGGACCTGTAAGCGCATTACTACCGCATTGTGGTCTGACAGGGCCGCTGGGGTAACCTCCATATCCTGTACCATGGGGGCCAGTTCCGCGGAGCCGAGAAAGTGATCTATTCTGGCATATGTACGGTGCACATGTGAGTAAAAGGTGTACCCCAGGGCTGTGTGGTGGATCTCCCTCCAAGTGTCCAGGAACCCCCTACTGGCGAGCCAGCGCTTCCCCTCAGCAGAGAGAGCTCCTGAATTGCCGAACCTCCAACCCGACCTATCCCTCTCATTGTCCATAACCAGGTTTATGTCCCGCCTATCAGTGTGTGCCTCGAGTCTGTACCCATGACCTCCGATAGTGCCCCTGTAAGAAATGTCTCCTGCTTAGTGTTGGGAGCATAAATGGACCCCACAGTGATCGACAGGTTCCCAAGAAAAACATTGTGGGCCAATAACCTGCCTTTAATTTCTGCCACTTTGTCCCCCACCCGGCCTTTGAAATGTCTAGTGAAAAGAAGGGCTACCCCTGCTTTTTTCTCCGTGGTGGAGGAATAAAACTGAGTTGGGAAAGCCCTGGATTTCATGCGATGCCAGTCTTTGGCCAGCAAGTGTGTCTCCTGGAGAAGGCACACAGCCGCCCCGGAGTTCTCCAAATAGGAGAGTACTGCCCTTCTCTTGATTGGGTTGTTGAGCCCTTTAACATTCAGGGTAAGAACCTGAATAGACTCGTCAGCCATGAGGAGGTATGTACCTTATCCCTCTCTTTCGCGGACCCGTTCCGAAGCTGCCCCACCCTCCTGTTCTCGCTGCTTGAGTGAATTGAACACACCGGAGTCCACCCCCGACTCCATCCCCCATCCCGCTCCCTCCCCCCCTCCCCTCCCTTCCCACCCTAACCCCAAACGTGAAATCCCAACTGATGAACATTGTCCCAGGCCTATACAACGTCAGTCCAAGCCTGTGGTAGAGTGTGAAGTGTACGGAAAGCGTGGCAATGGCGGCCCGAGGCCCCCATCCCGCCCCCCCACCGTGGCGCTACAACTTAGCCGAATAGCTCCCTCGCCTCAATCCACTCATGAATCGGCGTTGGTGTCTTTGGAGACCTCTTGGATCGCCGCGGCTTGTTCCTGTGCCACAGTCTCGGGATTCAGTTTGAGGCCTTTCCTGTAGGAACATCTACGTCGCACCTTCTGCCAACCATCACTGGTCGCCCGCGGGGATCCGGACCGGGCCTTCGAGGACCGTCCCTCGACTTCATCGTCCGGCATGTCCCCCTCATGTGGAATGCCCAGCAAGGCGCCAGTGTCTCGCAGGGACCTAAGCAGGTGAAGGGCCCCGTTCCATTTGAAAATTAGCCAAAAGGGGTGCCCCCATGAATACGGGACCCCCTTGGTGCGTAGGAAGGTGGTAGCCACTTTGAACGCCCGTCGCTTCTGCAAGGTGATTGCCGACAAGTCTTAAAATAGCTCCACCGTATGACCCTGAAAGCGAAGAGGTTGTTTTAGGCGTGCCACCTTTAGGATGCGCTCTTTGAAGGGGTAGTCGGGCAGGAAGGTCAGGATGTCTGGAGGGGGAGCTGGTGCACGGCGAGCTAGGCCCACTCGGAGGGCTCTGTCTATGCGGATCAAAAAGTCCTCACTCTCGTCCAGCACCGCTCGGAATAAACTCTGCAGATATGCCGCTACATCTTCCCCCCCCGCTTTAGACGGCACGTTGCAGACCCTTATGTTATTGCGTCTTGAGCAGTTCTCAAGGTCTTCTGTGTGGGTATGTAGGTCCATTTGTTGCTAATTGAGTCTGATGATTTCCTGCTGCAAGAGTTCTACCTCTTTGCTTCTGGCCTGCCTAGCGAGCTCGGTCGCTGCCACCCGTTCCCCAAGGTCGTCGACGTCGCGGCGCAGTTCCTTGTAGTCTCCCGCCATATCTTGTCTGAGGGTTTGAATGTCTTCCTTGAGAGAGGTGAATAGGGCCTTCATGAACGCCTTAGTTGCCGGGGCCTCCCATTCGTCTCGGTCCTTTCCTTTAGGCGTATTCTGCTGTGCCGGCTTGTCAGGGCTTTTGTTCGTCTTGGAAGTTCCTTTGGCCAGCATTTCCGGGATGGTGCGGCCCCCTCTGCGGCCAGTGGAAGACATGTTCTATTCCCCTGCGGGCCTGGCCGTCCCTCCCGGTTTGCTGCGGTCCCCAGTGAGTCCACAATCAATGACGGGTCAATGAGGGGGGGGAGGAGCTATGCGAGCGGGTCGCACTGCGCTATGGTGAGTGCCGTGTGCCCACCGGCCCAGGTTCCTTGACCGTGCTACCCTGTGGCCTCTCAGGCCAATTATCCTCTTTGATATGCCAGCAAACTCGTCTTGCCCGCTGGGCAGTCGCCGCCTCTCACACTAGGCCGTCGCCGATCCCTGGGGGCCCATCCTATGCCCCCCTAGCCCAAGCCCTCGGTGTTGAGGTCTGTCCTCTGTTGCTCTGCGGGCCCTCTCTCCGACGCCCCGCTGGTGGTTCTCAAAGGCCTTCTGTCTGCCACCAAGGTGAGGACTCGTGGATGCGGTGTTGCTGCTAGGCCGGGGTCAGCGTTGCTAGGCCATTCATGGTGGCAGATGGGTCTCAGTGCCTGGGCCCCGGTCAGAGGCACGCCGGGGGCCCGAGTGCCAACCCCCGGAGGCGCGGTCCGCCGGGGGCTGAAATGTCAGCCCCCCGAGTTTCAACCCCAGGGTCCGTCCCCCTTGTCTCGCCGCGCCTTCCCGCGAGCCGCAACCCGTCCTCCCCGGGGCCGGCTTCACTCCCGCTGATCGGGCCCGATCCTGGGCCTCCGGCAATGCCCCGGCCGTCAGGCCCCGCTCCTCCTGTCGCTAGCCTCTCTGGCTGCCGCTACTCACCGGGGGATCGCTTGGTGCCCCTCGATCTCTCTCCTATGGCCCTAGAGCCCGTCTTCGTTGCGGGCCTACACAGGCGAGTCCTCTTTTCTCTGGGCTATGCCCAGTCTGGGCGCGGTCTCCTGGTGCCGCCTCCAAGAACGTGGCCGCGCGATGCAGGGCCCCAATAGAACCGGCCCGGTCCGTTTAGCGCCGGGGGCTCGAGTATCTGCCCCCGAGTTGCTGCACCTTAGGTCTGCCTCGTCCCGCTCCTCACCTCCGTGTGCGTCAGCATCAGTCTCCGTCCGTGGCCGCTACTCCTCCGCCGAGTAGGCCCAAGCTGGGGCCTCGGGTAGCTCCTCACGCCACCTGGCCCAGCGCCCCACGCCGCGAGCCGTGCTCCGGCGGCCTGCTGCTGTTCTGCCACCCCGCAGCGCGCGTCCTCCTCTTCGAAGGGCGGGGGATTGCTTCACTGTGTTGGTGTTGCCGCTCAGCTGCCACCGGGGGCCCCGCGGCCACTGTCGCTCCCTGGGCCGGGCCGCCGTAGTCTCGTCCCCAGCCAGGAACGGCTGCTGCTGCCGCCGCGTGGGTCTCGCCTCTTCACCTGGTGCTTGCTACGGCTTCTGGGCCCCCAGCCTGTATCGCGCTTTCCGCCGGCAGTCAGTAAAAAGCTCAGAAGGCAAGAAAGTATGCTTTTAAGCACGGTTAGAGGATCGGGACGAGGAGCCTCTGCAAAACGTGTCCTCTCAGGCCGCCATCTTGGCCACGCCATTCATTATTCTTTTTTAAAGGAAAAGGGCTGCATTAAAAGAATAGACATGATTGCTTCATTTAAAAGCAATCACAGGCATGGTGGTCTGCTGAACCTGGTAAAATCAAGTAGTTGAATTGTGGCACTCTGTAGTAACTGTATTGTAGTCCTATTTTTTACAAATAAAGCTGGTGTAGGGTGCGGGTGGGTACCACCTCCGATCAGGGGCGTGAAATCCAAAACACAGTTTGCGTTGTCTCAAACAAGACTAATCTCCCCACTTAGCACTCCTGGATTAATTTCATCCAATAATTAATATTCATTCCTATCGTCATGATTTTGAATTGAAAATGTATTGGTTTGCTTGATCCGTTATTCATAAATCACATTAGTCGTGTTACATAATCACACATAAAAGCCTAAATTAAACTTTCATTTTGTTGAACAGATCCCGTTAGGCAGATCCCAATGCATTTCAGGACAAGCCCTTCATCAGGGGGAAAGTATTCTAAAATGTAACCAGAATGCCAATAATCAATGATCCAAGAAAAGCAGTTTACCAACTGTTACAAGTGTAGTGGAAATCCCTAAATCCCCAAAAGAAATCATGATGTCAGAAAAAAATGGAAGGAAAGGTCCTCCAATGTTAAAATGACTCCTTTGAACGAAGAGAAAGTGCTTGGTGGAAAAGAAATTCTAACAACAACAAAAAATCGTAAAACTATTCACAAAGGAATGTCTAAATGTTTGAATTGCGTACATTGCAATAACGTCATGGTCGGGAACACCTTTATGCATCCCACAAAAGGATATGAAATACATTTACGACATACCAGCACATGCGATACCAAAAACACTATATACGCAAAAAAATGCCCTTGTGGCAAAATTTATGTAGGTCAGACCGAAAGAAAAATCAAGGTTCGTATAACCGAACATAAGAGTAACATTCGAGCACATAATACTAAATCTATGGTAGCTACACACTGGATGGAAGCCAAACACCAAATACCTCAACTAAAATTCACTGTTCTGGAGGTAATACCACAACGCAGCGACATGGATCAAGTTAAACAAAGACTGAAAGCTGATTTTTTTGGGGGATAAAAAAACGTAATACCCTGCAACCGACAGGGATGAATGATAGTATCAAATGTTCATGTTTTTTATAAACTGCACGATAAGAGGACTATTCCCCATCCCCTTACAGATACATCCATACTATCTGTCTTAATATTTGATATAGGGTCATTCTATCGACTTATTGTTCATATATGCTGTTATCTGATACACATCTCGTTATTATGACTATTGCAGACAGTATGCATTGTATGTAACATATAATCATTGTGATTTAATAATTTGTTGTTATTTGAACCGTTTTTTACCCATCCTCGTAACATAACTTTATTGAGACTTTGACTGTCACGTTTCTGTTTAAATACGTGCTTTATATTTCTATATCTTTTTGACCGCATGGAAACACATTTCCCTAAATCTCATTGCATCTATTTCTTTGTCTACACTTTTCTTTACTTTTTATTTCCTCATTACTTTACCAACACGCATCGCGTCCCTCACCCAGTGTTTTTTCTATCTTTATTGAAGCCGTGCTACTCATATCACATGACCCTTCCTTCGGCTCTATTTGACTTTACGTTTCGGCGTTACTTCTTGTTTAGCTATTGCCACGAGAGCATCTGATGCTACCTTTCTCGTTTACTCCGAGTAAGTTTTGATACTATCCTTCTGCTCTCATGGCTCGTTTATCTACCGTTGCACCGCTTCACATCCTTTGTATGCCGCACTTTGGCACTATTGAACTTTTTATGTACGCGTTACTTTTCAGAGTATTTTCTTCCCGTTTACATGATTGTTTCTTTACTGCGATACCATTTTACATCTTTCACATGTCGCACATCAGTACTATGTAGTCCTTCCCTTTATTCGTCACTGTTCACGCACATTGTTTTCATGTACGCTGTTTCTTCAGCCTGTTCAACTCTTGATCCTTTGCATACTGCACCATATACCTATCGGCTAACTACACACATATCCCTGTATGTATACCCTGCATATACTATTACCTATGATGTTTGCTAAGGTCCTGTATTACTTCATTTTTAGGCCCCTGATGAAGGGTCTTGTTTCCCGACCCGAAATTAATTGGGCTACGGATTAAATTCTAAGAATTGGATTGCTTGAAAGAATTATACATTTACCCTTATGAAATACAATAAGGAATGAAAATTATCAACTAATAAATCATAAGATGATCTATGAAAAAACTTTTGGATTATTTATTGAATAACCTGAAATGAATAAGTGAAGAAACTCTAATGTTCTACGTTGAATAGTGCGCACGTCTCCGTGAGAGGTCTCCCCCCTCCACACATTGGCTCACAGTAGAATTAACTGCAACAAAGAATGGCTCCCATAATGAGAATCCTTTAGGATAAAAAAATTGGATTCATGCAATCTAAAGGCTTAAATGAACGACTGGATTTAAGTTGTTATCTGTGAAGCATTATTCGGTTCATCTTTCTTTGCCTTTTCTATTTAACCCGTCTTTTTAAATTATCTGAACTTTTACAAATTTGCTATATGCACTGTACGCCCACAGTGCACTTTCAATACTGTTTTTGAGTTGATTTAAATCCACCAAGCACTTTCTCTTCGTTCAAACAAGTCACTTCAACAATTGGAGGACCTTTCCTTCAATTTTTTCTGACATCATGATTTCTTTTGTTGTTTTAGGGATTTCCACTACACTTGTAACAGTTATGTAAACTGCTTTTCTTGGATCATTGAGTTTTGGCATTCTGGTTACATTTTAGGATACTTTCCCCTGATGAAGGGCTTGCCCCGAAATGCATTGGGAGCTGCTCAACAGTATCTGTTCAACAAAATGAAAGTTTAATTGGCCTTTAAGTATTACATTCCACTGTTATGGTTCTAATGTTGCTATGCCCCAATGACGTAGCCATGTTCCATAACAGTCAGTTGCCTGCTGGTTGGAGAGGGATCACCAACGTTATCTCTTGCGCTCCATATAAATGTGTTAATCTACACCTATGAAGTTGTGGAGTCATCCTTAAATACAACATATGGCGATGATCAGCTAGCGGAGTGCAGAGGGGCCTTCAGTGTCTCGTTGGTGTATTGAGAATCCATGCGTGCACAGAAGAAAAACCTGGACAGCGTAGAAAGTAAGGAATCAACCTTAAAAGTACGCAAGTCAGTGAGGGTTAACTCATTGTTGTCACAGCCAGTTGTGGATTATCGATTTATGTAAGATTATACACTTTAAAGTATTAACTGTACCGCACGAGTGTTGTTGAAGGGGGGGGGCGTGGCTTGCAGCCGGCAATGGTGGCTGCTTGAACTGAGAGCTCCGCGATAGAGCTGTAATTAATCCTGGTAACCGGCGCCCGAGACGCCCCATCTCCCGCACGACGATCTGAGAGGGGACGATCCCCCCCATAGCTGCTGAATAGAGAGTGGCGGCAAACTGGGAGACCTGCTGGGGCACAATAGATAGCTGGCCAAGGACCGGCGAAGAACTACCTAAAATGGCGGCCGTGATGCGGGATCGGGTCTCCCCGACACAGAGAGGCAGCCAATAGCAACGTAGAGGCGAGACCCTTGAAACTACTGCAGGAATCGGCAGCAAAGATCGGAGGAGTCGCAGCCTTGTGAGCGGAAGAGCTGAAGAGGTGAGGCTGCGACGCGGGTGCAGAGCGGGAATAGCGGCCATGAGAACTGCCCGGACCTCTGCCACGCTGCGGAGCTGAACGCAGCTAGGAGCAGACAGAGTACTTAAAGAAGCGGAGGAGATTGGCCTCACACTCGGCAAGACCTGCGACCTGAGGCATAAGGCTGGAGGGCAGAGTACCTGAACTGGCTGAAAGAAGAGAAGAGGTGGAGGTTTGCAGCGCCTCCTGGGGCTAGCGCCTTGGATGCCCGGCGCGCTTGGAGCTGGGAACGAGGGCGCTGATTGCAACGGACCCCCAGGGCTCAGCGGCCCGCTGCGAGAGTAGCGGTGAAGTGCAGGCGGGGTAACCGCTGACGCGGCAGAGGCTGGCGGTCAATCCCTGGGGAGGCCCCCCCCCATGCCAGATAGTGGTGGCGGACCTGGGATGCGGATGGGTCGGCCATGGGCGGCAGCGAGGAAGCAGATTGTGCAGAGCTGAGCGGAGACTTCTGTGGAGGCTTCGGGAAGAGGAGAGGAGATAGCAGAGCGTTGCCCAGGTTCCGCAGCACACGTAAGCCGGGAATCCCTGTTGAGGGGGAACAAGACCTCGACAGCAAGCTGCGCTCGGACCTGCGAAGCCTGGGGCCCAGAGCTGACACCGGGAGGATGGAGTGGAACCGAGCGGGTGACACCTACCAGGCAGCGAAAAGAGAGGCACGCAGCCACTAGGCCTGGTAATCCCGTAGACGGTGATAAAGGGATCCCCTATTTGGTGGAACAAAAGGGGGAGCTGCGGGGAGGCAGGAGGTCAGAGCGCTGCTGCGAAGGTGACTGAAGAGGACCCCCTGTGCACGGCCAGGGACGCTTGCGGTGGGGCCTGAGTCACAGCAGAGAAACTATCATAACTGAGAGCTGCCCATGGAATACGACGACTGAAGCACCTCCCTGGGCCCGGGACTGGAGGGAGCAGCCCGACTTCCACTGAACGGAAAGGTGGTGGGGACATCGACCCCGGGATCCCTGAAAGAACGCACAACATAGTGAAGGGAGAACTTTCCAGTGGCGGGGGATACAGAGAACTGCTGCAGGTGTCCGGGAGGGGCTGCTGCTCGGGGAGCTGAAGTGCCTTAGCACGGAACCCGGAGAGCGGGCCGGCCACCACTGACTTGCCGAAGGACCGAGAGGAAGGACGGTGTGTGGTGACAGAAACTCGGGGAACGTCCCCTGGAGCTTGCCTCTGGAGCGCCCACAGCAACGAATAAAGCGGATCAGTGCATTCAGAAACTGACTGAATATGGCGAAACCAAAAGGGCCTAAGGGCCGTCCGCGGAAGATGAAGTACCCGAAAGGGAGGATGGGGGGAGCCCGAGCAGGCATGGGACCCCCATTCACAATAGCAGCTCCATAGAATACTGATGGCGATAACAGAAACCCGCACAGCGCTTCAGCAGGACATAGCACAGGTGGCCACGGGACTGGGCTTACTACGGGCCGACCATGGGAAATTATCCGATAGAGTCACAGTGGTGGAGGACAAGATCAAAACCATTAAATCACTACAACAGAAACAGTGGTACCAGAGGTACCAGAGGGGTTATCGACCTTCTATACATTAGAGCGAGTGCACAGAGTACCGGCCCGACCGCCCCAGCAGGGCTGACCACAGAGGCAATTGGTTGCCAGACTGTTGTACTTTCGAGATCGGGACCTGATCCTCCAGAAGGCGAGGACAGAGGGTCCATTGCAGATAGAGAACAGCAAGGTCAATATCTTTCCCGACTACACCTACGAAACACAGCGCCGCCGAACTTCATTCTTGGCTATAAAGAGGGAGTTACGAGCCGAGGGACTGCAGTATTCTCTCCTATTCCCGGCCAAGCTGAGGGTCATTGTGGATGGCAAAACAGTTTTCTTTGACACCCCGGACGATGCCTGTGCCTGGCTGGAACTTTACAAGACTGGGAAAGACGGAGGCGAACAGGAGACGCGGACAGCCACGGAGAGCTTACCGCAACGAAAATCAAGACGGCTTCGTAACAGGCAGAGGCGGATGGGGAGGCCCTCCAAGTCCCAGACAGCAGCGGAACGCCGAAAAGTACTGGCAGCGGTGTCTCCACAGAGGACTCCATCGGATGGCAGCACGGAATCGGAGAAAGATGATTCCCGATCTGGCTCTGAACACTCTGAAACGGACAGCGTGCAATTTACCAAAGGTTACACCAGAGACGGCTGAGGGTATCAAGTCATAAGATTTGTATAGCGCACTACATACCCAGAGGGTTTCAAGGCGCTTAGGAGGGGAGGAGGATTATTTGTCAAATATCCACGTTTTAAGCTGCTTTCTGAACGCTAGGTGGTTCTGGGTGAGGCGAAGGTAAGCGGGGAGTGAGTTCCATGTCTTAGCAGCCAGGTATGAGAAGGATCTGCCTCCCATGGTGGTCTTGTTAATGCGAGGTACCGTGGCGAGGGCTTGGCCGGAAGAACGTAGTTGGCGGGAGGGGGTGTAGAAGGACAGTCGAGAGTTGAGGCAATCTGGTCCGATGTCGTAGAGTGATTTGTGTGCGTGGGTAAGCAGACGGAAAGTGATCCTCTTATTGACGGGTAGCCAGTGGAGGTCTTTAAGGTGACCAGAGATGTGTTCGTTGCGTGGGATGTCTAATATGAGCCTGGCTTAGGCGTTTTGGATTCGTTGGAGTTTCTTCTGGAGTTTAGCGGTGGTGCCTGCGTAGAGGGTGTTTCCGTAGTCCAGTCGGCTCGTGACCAGAGCGTGGGTGACTGTTTTCCTTGTTTCGGAGGGGATCCAGCGAAATGTTTTTCTGAGCATGCGAAGAATGTTGAAGCAGGAAGAGGATACGGCGCTGACTTGTCTGTTCATTGAGAGTGAAGAATCCAGGATGACGCCAAGGTTCCGTGCGTGGTCTGTCGGGATGGGTGCTTTTCCAAGGGCTTCCGGCCACCAAGAGTCGTCCCATGCAGAGGGGGATGTACCTAAGATGAGGACTTCTGTTTTGTCTGAGTTCAGTTTCAGACGGCTTTGTTTCATCCATTCAGCAACTTCTTTCATTCCTTCGTGTAGGTTAGTTTTGGCGGTGCTGGGGTCATTGGTGAGAGAAAGGATCAGTTGGGTGTCGTCCGCGTAAGAGATGATGTTGAGGTTGTGTTGGCGTGCGATGGGCGCGAGGGGGCTCATGTATACGTTGAAGAGGGTGGGACTGAGTGAGGATCCTTGGGGTACGCCGCAAATGACTTCAGAGGCCTCGGACTTGAAAGGAGGAAGGCGGACTCTCTGGGTTCTTCCGGTGAGGAACGAGGTGATCCATTCAAGTGCTTTTCCTTGAATTCCGATGTTATTGAGGCGTTGTAGAAGGGTGTTGTGGCAGACTGTATCGAATGCTGCAGAGAGGTCGAGGAGGATGAGGGCGACTGTGTCTCCATTGTCCAGTAGAGTTCGAATGTCGTCTGTTGCTGCGATGAGGGCGGTCTCAGTGCTGTGTTTTGCTCGGAAGCCAGATTGTGAGGGGTCGAGGGATTTGTTGGCTCCGAGGAAGGCGGCGAGCTAGTTGTTGACGGCTTTCTCGATGACTTTGGCCGGGAATGGAAGAAGCGAGATGGGGCGGTAATTTTTGAGTTTGGTGGGGTCCGCTGTTGGTTTTTTCAGAAGGGCGGTGAGTTCAGCGTGTTTCCAGTCTTCAGGGAAGGTAGCGGAGTTGAAGGAGCAGTTGATGACGTCTCGGAGGTGCGGTGCTATGACGGAGTCTGCTTTGTTGAAGATGTGGTGAGGGCATGGGTCTGTGGGGGATCCTGAGTGGATGGAGTTCATCAGGCGGATGGTGTCCTCAGTGGAGATTGGGTTCCAAGCGTTAAGGGTGTTCACGGGGGGAAGAGGGTCAGCAGATGGTAGGGTGGGTTGGTTTCCGGGTTGGTTGTCAAAGCTGTTGTGGATGTCTGCAATCTTGTTGTGGAAAAAAGAGGCTAGGGAGTCGCAGAGGGTTTGAGAGGGGGTGATGTCGTTGGAGTTGGCTGAGGGATTGGAAAATTCCTTGACGATGTTGAAAAGTTCCTTGCTGTTGTGGGCGTTGTTGTCGAGTCGATCCTTGAATGCTGTTTTCTTGGCTTTTCGGATCAGTTGGTGGTGAGTGCGGGTGGCGCTTTTGAAGGCGTCCTTGGTGCTGGTGGTTGGGTCTTTTTTCCAGGCCTTTTCGAGGGAGCGGCAGAGTTTCTTGGACTTCTTGAGATCATCGTTGAACCATGAGGCCTTCTTGCTGCCAGGTTTGCTTTGACGTTTTTTCAGTGGAGCTAAGGTGTCGGCGGTGTTGGATAACCATAGGGTGAGGTTGGCGGCGGCTTCGTTGGCGTTAGAAGAGAGGGCTGGGGAGTTTCGAAGGAGCGATGCGGAGATTTGGTCCGTGGTGATTTTCTTCCAGTTTCTTTGCAGGGTAGGTTGAGAGTGGTTGATGGGTTTCGGCTTGTTGTAGGTGAAGTGAACGCACTCGGAGCTCTGATGGACTTCCTGAGAGGTCTTCACAAGGGAGGTTGGTTGTTTGAATGGCGGTGAGGGTGGGGGGGAGAGTCTAGGGAAACGCTAATGATCAGGGCTCAATAGTTCAGAGAGAATCCTTGGAGTGGGTGACCACCGGTTGGCTGCTAGCACCCCCTCATTGCCCCTAAGGCATGCCCGCAATGACTACTGATGGGCTTAGAGTTGTGTTACAAGTTAAATTAGTTTGGATGGGAACTAGATGGTTGTTGCTAGGTCCTGTTCTTGGTGGGGAGGAATTTAAGGGATGTATGGGTAACAGAGCGGGTGGGATTGTCACTGACGTAGATGCGCAGAAGCTGATCGAGGAAAGGATGAGAGAGGTGCACAGGAAATTGTGGGAGAATGGGTGATTCTACTAACTTGAGATGCATAACCTGGAATGTGAGGGGGTTACCCACCATGACACAGCGACATAAAATACACGCCTACCTGGTCAGAAGAGGGATACATATTGCACTGCTCCAGGAAACACACTTGACCAAGGCTGAAGGGGTGGCGCTACAGCGTAGGTGGAGAGGCCAAGTGTATAATACCACGTATTCTGCGTATGCCAGAGGTGGGCTGATATGGATTAGGGCGGGGGTCCCTTTTCAGATGACTAAGCAGACAATAGACCCAGAAGGCAGGTTTGTGGCCATTGAAGGGAAACTAAGAGGTAGAGAAGTGGCCTTCTGTAGTGTATATGCGCCCAATGTCGACCAGCTGCAATTTCTGGCGAGAATGTCGGGGTCTCTGGCGCACTATCTCGCAAGTCCACTAGTGATGGGTGGGGATTTTAATTCCGTAACGGATGTATCCCTGGATAGATCGCATCCACCCCTGAACGATTTACCGATATGCCGCTTAACTAAAGGGAGATTAGATTGGCAGACACGGTGGGGGTTGATTGACGCCTGGCGGGCACACCACCCGCAGGGCCGGGATTACTCCTATTTTTTGGGCATGCATGACCTACACGTCAGATTAGATGCAGTTCTGTGCTCCCCAGTAGTGATGCCAAATATTGTGAGGTCTGAATACCTGACCAGAATGTTATCAGACCATAACCCCTTACTGGTTACTATGCAGTGGATGCCTGGAGTCTCGCGCGTCCCTACCTGGAGGTTGCGTCCTGAAACGCTGGATGACCCAATTTTTTCTGCCGCGATAGAGGAGGGGATCACTCATTACTTCACAGAGAATGCTGGAATGACTGCAACAAGGGCAATGGAATGGGATGCCTTCAATGTGGTTATCAGAGGGCTCTGCATAGGAAAGCTTGCAGGAGTACGGAAGATACTCTTAAGCGACTTGGAAAAAGCTGATAACGCGCTGCAAGAGGTAGAGCTTCAGGAGAAAGTTAGCACAGCAAAGGAAGCGGTAGCCACGGAAGTTGAGCGCTTGTGTAGTTTTGATCATAGAGCATACACGGTGAGAGCCCACGCAGAGGGCGACAGGGCAGGTACTCTACTGGCCTGGCTGGCCAATCCCTTAAAAAGAAGCTCCCCCATAGTAGCCTTAGATACTGTGGAAGGAGATGAAGTTAACACCCAAAACTAGATTCTGCAGTGCTTCATGCACTACTATGAAGCTCTCTACAAAAGCAGGTTGAAGATCGGTGACCCGAGCATAGATACTTTTCTCAGGGACTTACAGTTACCAGAGTTGGAACAAGAGCAGGCGAAAGCCTTGGGAAAAGATATAGAGCTAGGAGAAATACGAGGCGCCATTAAGCGTATGGCCCGCAACAAAACCCCAGGGCTGGACGGACTGCCCATAGAATTTTATGGGAAATATGTTGACCTACTGGCGCTGAGACTCCAAGAAGTCTACAAAGAAGCGAAGGAATCAGGCCAGCTACCGCAATCTATGTGGGAAGCATTGATAATCCTGCTGCTGAAACCAGGAAGAGAGGGCAAGGACGCAGCATCTTATAGACCATTATCGATGTTGACGGCCGACTACAAAATATTTAGTAGTATTCTGGCGACCCGACTGTTGCAATATATGACCACACTGGTCCATGAAGACCAGGCTGGTTTCATACCAACGCGAAACATGACGGCGAACATCGGGTGATTAGTACGCCTACTGAGGGGGACCATCTGGAGGCACAACAGCCAGTGATATTATCGGTAGACATTGAAAAAGCCTTCGATAGTTTAGAATGGGATTATTTATATAAAGTGTTGGCACGCTTTGGACTGGAAGACGATTACTTACAATGGACTAAAGTATTGTCTACATCGGCAATGGCCAGAGTGAGAGTGGGCACTTTGATTTCCTCGCAATACCCTGTGGAACGGGGAACGAGGCAGGGGTGCTTGTTATCCCCGTTACTATTTGCCTTAGCAGTAGAACCCCTTGCGGTGACGGTAATGACGGGTAACTACTACAGGAGTTTAAGGAGTAGAGACGGACAGCAATACATATCACTATATGCGGACGATCTGCTGCTCTTTCTCGAAGACGCTGACAAGGCAATGACAGGGGCTGAGAGTTTGCTATCGGTCTTCGGGGAAATTTCGGGACTAAGAGTGAACTGGTCCAAGACATGTTTATTCCTAGCACGACAGGCGGAGACACAACCCAAACAGATGCGAGCAATACGGTGGGAACCCACCTGCCTGAAATACTTAGGAGTGCACATTTATCACAAGGCGGCGGATCTGCTGGAAGGAAATATAGGCCGGGGCGTAAGGGCTTTGAAGGGCAGCATGGCCTTTTGGGCAACCCTCCCACTATCAGTGATGGGTCGCATAGCACTGCTAAAAATGACAGCGCTTCCTAGGTTTCTATATTACTTTAGAACGCTACCAGTGTGGATACCCGGCTCTATATTTAAACTACTGAAATCAATGATAGTGGCTTTCCTCTGGGGACGACGCAGAGTAGCACAGTCAACGCTTATGAGACCAAAGGTTGAGGGGGGTCTAGCAGTCCCGGACTTCGAACTGTACTATTTAGCGGCCCAGCTGCAGGTGCTCACGCAAGAAATAGCGAAAGAATTCAGTGGGCCGGGGCAAGAGAGGAATGGAGGTATCCCTCGTCACGTCGTCTCGTTCATAGCATTGCAGCAGAAACTGGATCTTAGAGCATTGACACTGGAAGAGAAAACACTCAGACTGTGCTGAAACCGCTCCCAACGTAAGGCGGGTGTGACACACCCATATGCACCTGAAATTCCCCTAGGGATGGTGACTGCGACTGGTCACAATTACAGATTTGGGAGGAGGCGGGAGTCCAAATGCTAGGGGACCTCTATGAGGATGGGACTATGTTATCCTATCAGACACTCCAAGACAGGTTTGATTTGCCGAGAGGAGGTTTCCTACTACACGCAGCATTGACTAGAGCGATACAAGCACACTGACGGGAGGGGTTGATGGAGCCTGAAACAACGATGACCTGTCAATATGTCATGATGGCGGCGGGGACCTTCAAGGCGGTCATATCTCTATACTCCAGAATGCTAAACGAAAAGCTACCCCCTTTAGACACACTGAAAGCAAAATGGGAAATAGACCTAGGGAAAGACATTCCTGAGGCAGCATGGGCGCAGATAGTGAGAAGGGCCTGGAAAAGTACGCGAAACGCTATGTTTCAACTAGTACACTTCTATATATTACACAGAGCTTATTTGACGCCAGGGAAAATTGAGAAATACTTTAAGGTAGAAGATGCAGCGTGCCCTAGATGCATGGGAGTAGGGGCGGAACTTGCACACATGCTATGGTCCTGTCCATTGATAGGTACATAGTGGAAGGAGGTGGGAGATACCCTGAACGCGATAACAGACCGACGGCTAGAGTTTGATATGGCCATTAGTATACTAGACTGGTTCCCTCATACATCCAAAAATAAGATCACAATAAGTTTGTGGACATGGGGCTCATATTGGCGAAGCGAGAGATCACGAGGCACTGGAAAGCAACTGAGGGTCCCAGCAGAAGTAGGTGGAAAAGCGAGTTTCTTAAGTGGGCCAGCAGCGAGAGCAGGCTACGATACCAGCAGGCGCGCAGACAAAATAATGACAGAGGGTTAGAATCAGCGACGGCATGGGAAACACTCGTGCAGGCTTTGCGGGGCTATGAGACACAAGAAGAAAGTGTTGAGTAGACCACTGATTGGGAAATGACTCTGGAACACAACAGGTGCATCACGCAGGTAAACACACGATCACTCCTGTGCATATACATTAAGAGGGTAAGCCACAATTGCACGCGTCGGTGACGGGTCTTGGGGAGGCGGGTGGGTGGGACCGGGATTTGATGTAAGTTAATAGAGGGATTGTATTAGAAACCACGTTTACACTGGTACATTGTTTATAAGAGTTAATATATTTTTATGACATGTCACCAAAGGGCTGGGACAGTGAGTGTATTGTAACAGTCTATTTATGTCTTGTGTGAAAACCAATAAACTACGTTTACAAAAAAAAACGAGTGTTGTTGAAGAGAGAAGAAAATCTCATGGTCTCTCAGCGTTAAAGTGTGCAGTTAGTGACTTTTGGATCGTATGTGCGCTACGTGGATACTTCATTGGCTCAAGGAAAATACTTTAAATTGTTCCGTAAAGCTTGAACATAAGCAAGTGTACATTTGAATACATTAAGGCCGTTCCCTGTTACCGTTGCACGAGCGGCTCGGCATTCCATTGTTGGATCTTTGGTATGCATCGGTGTGAGGAAGCTGACGCTGTGTACTGACGTATACAGTATTGTGGATAGGCGTCTGACATAGCACGCTCAAGAGGTGACAATGCTTCTGGCGTGTCAAGGCCTTGAATCCTCAGAGTCATAAGATGCTCAATAGGGTCCACCTACTGATAGCCCGAGGTCTGAGTAAAACAACAGACTCAACGGAGTGATCAAGCGAGGGAATGGAAGGATGGGGTCAGCGGGGAGGGAGATCTGCAATGAGATTAAACAACTATCAGATCAGAGCTCATATACCATGAGGCACGTTAACAACACTATACCACATATATCTCTAGTACCCTACCTGTAAAGCAAAATAACTGTTCCTTTAGTGCACTGGTGTCCCTTGCACCGTGAGGCCACTATTACTCTATGAAATAGAACAACAGCATTATTATCTAGTCATGTCACTGCCCCTCACACATAATGGGATGCAACACAAGAACAACATACCAATAATAATCTCATGTAGCACTAAACAGGGGGAGTGGAGATGCTTCCTGGATTAGCTCAATGTGCCCCTGCTGTAAAAGATAGAACAAACATAAGCCAAGACCATGGCCTGATTAGTTAATGCGCTAGGGATTGTTACCCCATCTGTATATTCTTCATACACTTGGTTCTCATGATAGAAAACTCCAATTCTCCTTGGAACCTTTTCGTATAAACACCAAGTTCGGTATGTACAAAGTCATGTAAATCATAAGAAAAACGCAATGGCTTTATGAAGCACTTTCCCACTGCTGTGTCGATAGATATTAAGCCAGTCTCCAGCTTAAGTGAAGCAATCCACCTGGACTGCAACTGGATAACAGAGAGCTCCTTAAAACATCAAAGGAACTAAATCGTTCTGGAAATCAAGAGTTCGCTTAAAAGCGTACCTAGGTTCTACGCCTTAATAGAAGTACTCAGAAATGCTGAACAGTCAGCCCCACAAGAGCCCTTGCTCGGCTCCTCCAACAGGGCTAACCTCCAGCGAGACGGAGGCCCACAAAAGGCAAACAAAACTCGTCCTCCTTCGGTCGGCTTGGATCTGCATGGATCGGGAATCAATGGCACCCGACCAGTGCCCTGGAAGTCTCCTTATTACCGGCTTCCTCAACGCAGTGACGTCACGGGCGTCACTCTCCCAAGGCCTCATGGGACTTGTAGTTCAGTAGGCACGTCTGGCCGAAGAAATGCCGGTTCGTGTCTGCAGTGTTCTATGGCGGCCAGACCGGTGCGCTGCAACATGGCAGCCATCTTGCAATTGTCGGAAACATTGTCAATTTCAATTTATCGGCGTCTGACATAGCACGCTCAAGACGTGACGACGCTCCTAGCGGCCATCTTGCAATTGTCGAGAACATTGTCAAGTTCAATTTACATTTGTACTCCAGTCTTCGTTTGTCTCGTCAAGTGAAGGAAGAAAAGGACAAGATCACCATTGGTAACGGAATTGATATGGTAACTTCTTTAAAAAAAATAGAGGTTTGACATTCAGAGCACGAAAGTATTTTGTCATTCTGCAACAGGAATAACGGATTTCTTTGGGAAGTTCTACGCTTGATAATATTTGAGTCAACAGTATTAGACATACTACAGGCGTTTCTTAAAACGGCATATCTATCACATATATGAATATGTTTTTCAATTTTTTTAACTTTTTTGACATTTTATAGAATATTTTGTTATACATGTGTGTGTGTCTCTAATACATTTCTTCACAGTTTTTGAGAAACAAAAAATAAGATGGAGGTGCCTATAGTCAACACACCCTTATTTCTTCAGCAACCAGGAGAACAACTCATTGAGTGGGATGAGTGGGTGGAGATATTTGAAAATTATATTGAGGCCTTAGATGGTAAGGAGTTTAGTACTGCAAGGAAGAAAGCGTTACTCTTAAGCACTTTAGGTAAAGAGGGACAACACGTATTTAAATATTTACCAGCAGCTACTGATTGTGAGGGAAGGCCTATAGCTAATGTAAATCTAGAAGCAAAGGTTAGATTGAGAAAACAGTTTGCAAAAGAAGTAAACATGTTTATGTGTGGGCCCAAATTCTACACCCAGCCCCAAAGAAGTGATGAGACTATTGATCAATTTTTAGCATGTTTATGTGAATTGTCCATCAAGTGTCAGTTTGGTAGGATGAGAGATGAAACGATCAGAGATCAATTCATTCTACAATGTTGCAATAAAAAAATGCAGGAAAGGTTATGGGCTGCAAAAAACCCTATCCTAAGTCATGCCATAGAAATAGCCAAAGTTGTTGAGTATTCTGATGTTTGTATGAAGGAAATGGGAAAAAAGAGAACGCTACAGGTGTATCGTGTGTAGAACAGGATGAGGTGGCAGCAATCAATAACAGTAAGAGTGGTATTGGTGTAGGAAATAAGAATTTACCTAATAAAAGGTACAACATTAATTCTGAAAAAAATCCTGATAATAGCAAGTCATTTGAGAATATGTATACAAGATGTGGTAGCACTTATCAAACTGCTGAGTATAGAAATTGTTTTGCCATCAATAAGGAATGTAGAAAATGTGGCCGTATGGGACACTTCTTTAAAATGTGTAAAACGTTTAACAGACCCAAGGTAGCTTTAGTACGAAATGATTGTAGTAATACAGTGAGCATGAATGACATTGGGGGTGAAGATAGAATTCTTTGTATAGATGAAGATTAAATGACGATTACACCTGGGAGGAGGTCTAGACCCAAAGCGATTTTTGTTATACAGGGAAAATAATTTAAGTTGATGGTAGATTCAGGTTCATTTTACACTATCATTCCGCAATAAATGTTTATACGAACATAGCCAGATATTTTCCTGCTCCCTAAAGACATCAAACCAGGGGGATATCAAGGTGAGAAAATTGATATAATAGGATATTTGTTTACTGAAATTGCTTTTCATGACAGGAGCGTGAAGGGGAAAGTATATGTAGCACGAAGTGGACCACCAATCTTAGGGTGGGCACACCAATATGATTTACATATCATCATAAAACCTAAAGCTTCCCACCAGGTTATGGTGGTTGATGAGATTACCACAGGAACAATTGTGGAAGGCATGAACAATTTATTCTCTGAAGAAATTTGAGAACTTAAAGGTTATGTACATAAAAATATACTAAAATCTGATGCAGTTCCCATGCAGGATAAGGTACGAAAAGTTCACATTATCGCAAGACAAGACGTCAAACGCATGCTTAGTGAAATGGTAGAGCAAGGTATCATCGAGCAAATTGAAACTTCGAGTTGGATTTCACCAGTTGTGATCACGGGCAAACCTGATGGCAGTTATAGGTTCTGTGTGGACTTGAGCACCCTAAACCAAAATATTATGGTTGACAATTTTCTCCTACCTAACATAAACAAACGCATTTTGTCTTTGAAGAGGGGGAAGTTTTTCTCAAAATTTGACTTACGCAGCGCTTACCATCAGATCCAACTTCACAAAGAGTACAAACAGTTAACAGCATTTATCCATACTGAAGGGATATTCCAGTTTAATAGGATGCCGTTTGGGTTGGCGTCTGCTCCGGGAGTTTTTCAGAAATGATGGGTTCAGTTTTAAAAGGTGCAAAGAACGTGGTTCATTTTCAGGATGATGTGTTGGTATTTGGGGACACAAAAGAAAAACACAATTTAGTTTTGAAAGAGGTTTCGAATAAGATGGCTGATGCTGGTTAAACTCTCAAGAAGGAAACATTTACATTTTGTGTGGAAGAAGTGGAGTATTTGGGCTACACTTTGTCTGCAGGTGGAATTAAACCAAAACGTGACCTTTTGGAAGCTATAAGGAAGGCCCCTGCACCTACTGATAAGGATCAGCTGAGGTCCTTCCTTGAACTTATAGAGTACTATGCCAAATTTGTATATAATTTTGCTGAAAAAAACTGAACACATCAAGAAACTACTTAGAAAAGGGTGTAAGTTTACATGGTCTGATGATCAACAGAGTGCATTTGAGAAAATCAAAAGTGAAATTTGTGAAGCAAAAGTACTAACCCCATTTGACACCAGATTAAAGTCTGTTCTCACTGTGAACGCTAGTGCCGTGGGCATAGGTGCTGTCCTGGCACACGTTCACACTTCAAGGATAAAAACTGTAGCCTTTGCTTCCAGATCTCTCACTAATTCTGAGAGGAATTATTCTGTGACAGAGAGAGAAGCTTTGGCTGCAGCATGGGTGACAGAGTACTTTCACATGTATTTGTGGGGTTTCCAATTTACTTTACATACTGATCATAAGCCTCTGATCAAGATCTTGTCTCCTGGTGGTGCAGGGAAGGGTTCAGCGAGGTTTGCAAGGTTAGCTGCCCGTCTGCAAGAATATGTGTATAAAGTTCAATACATTGCTGGATGGAAGAATTGTCAAGCTGATGGGTTATCCAGATTGCCTTTGCCTTGCTATGAAGTTGATAAAATGCAAGTTGAGTCTTTTGAATGTGAGGGCGCGGTTGCTGCAATTGAAGAATTAGTTGAGATATGCAATGGGGCAATTGATAAAGATCGGTGGAATGAATGTATGTCCAAAGATGGTGCATTACAAATTATTAAAGACCTAATTGGTAAATGTGGCAGGCGTGAAAGTACTTTGCCCAGTGCGTTGAGGCCTTTTGGAAAGATTTTGGATGTTCTATCCATATCTGATAAGGAGGGGAATGTTATAATGAAGGATGACAAATGTGTTCCTCCACAAGAGTGTGTTCAGATTTTATAGGTCCATTAGCTTGCTTAGGTGTTGATATGAAATTTGGTGTGGTGATGGTGGATGTGACATCCAAATGGTTGATAGTGAAATTCGTAAGTGAGATTACTACAAAAAAACTATTCAGGTGCTTGATTAAATCTTCAGGTACACAACTTATTTCTAATGAGATGACCAATTATCTAAAATCCTGTGGCATTGTACATACAGGAACATCTCTTTATAACCCACAGGGTGATGGTATTGTGGAAAGGGCCAATCGCATGATAAAAGGGGTTATTAAGATGGTGATTACAAACAAAAGTGATGTGAAGGGTATGGTCAATGACCTTGAATGGGCTACCGCACTACTGAAAATACAATTTCTGGAACGGTTCCTTTTTTTGTAAGGAGGGGACGTTCAGCAAGTACTAAGTTAATTCCACCTTGGATGAAAAGTTTTCTGGGTTTGGCAAATTTTAATCAATACAGAGAAGACCCGAGTAAAACTTTAGTGTATGAGAAAGACATAAATCCAAACGATTTTGTAAAAGTCAAACCTGATCGCGTGACTGGTGGGCTCACCAAATTTCGTGGACCATGTAAGGTGAAAACTGTTCATAAAGGATATGTTACTTTGTACATTAGTGAAAATTGGAACCTGAGAAGAGTTGCTCTTTATAAGAGAAACAAAGGTTGTGGAGAGAGTTTGGGATGTAAGGAGACTGATGACAACTTCAATCCTCACTTGTTCATGAGTGTCGAGGAAGTTGTTGGCAGACCATTTAATGATCCTTCAAGGGAGATTTGTGATGGTTCAAGAGGTGTTCATAACAGATTTTTTCCCCAAAGATCCAGGTGTCCACCCAGATATCTCCAAGATTATGTATGTGGAGATTTTAAGTACATTTCCACATATTTATGTAATTTAGCATTTGTTATTGTATTTATTATTTTATTTGTATTTCTTCTGTCGTTATTCTTCACCTTTAAGTGTTTCTTTTTTTTGGTTATGTAAAGGAGAGAGGATGTGTTTTATTCTCAAATGAGTTTCTAAGTAAGGTACTTTGGCCTTTAAGTATTACATTCCACGGTTATGGTTCTAGTGTTGCTATACCCCAATGACATAGCCGTGTTCTTACCAGTCAGTTGTCTGCTGCTGGCTGGAGAGGGATCACCAACGTTATCCCTTGTGCTCCAAATACATTTGTTAATCAACACCTATGAAGTTGTGGGGTTGTCCTTAAATACAACACAAACCAATCATTTTTCATTTTACAATCATAGCAATATGAATGAATATTATTGGATGGTATTTATCCAGGAGTGCTAAGTGGGGACGTTGGTCTTGTTTGAGACAACGCAAACTTTATGGTCTGCTGAAGCAGGCCACCATCCCTGTGATTTTAGAGATTCCTAATGGGTTGCAAATTACGACCTTCCCCATTGCTATTAACGAGGTAGGCCGATTTTCAACCCATTAGGAAACGCTAAATGAAACTCATTGTTCTATATAATTCAAATAGCAATTACCTAATTGTAATTTGCAGAGAATCGCAATTAGGTAATCGCTATTTGAAATAATGATACATGTGGCCCAATATCTATTTCTTTCGGAGTGGCGAGAAGTATGGCTTGACTGCCGACCTTGAAGCTGGGAATCCAAGGTTCGAGCCTCGGGGTTGACTCCACATCCTGTGATTCTGGGCAAATCACGTAATCTCTCCATGTCCACCAAAAAAAATAAATGAGTGTGTCCTTGTGTAACGTAACTGGTGCTCATGCAAAGCGCTCCTATACCTTTGGGTCGAGTTCGCGCTATATAAAATATGCACACAAAAAAGTATGATTTGGCTCACACACTCGGTGGCTAGAAAATATTTAAAATATTCACTGATTTGGTTAATCACTTGTAAGCATATGTTGTAATTGTACATAACTTTATCTTGTTGTTCCCTTCACACAACCTCTTTTCTGAGTTCACCCTTTCCTTACACCTTACTGTTAATTCACTCTTAACCTGCATCATGCTGTCACATCACACCACCCTTGAGGTATTTATGCGATCTAATGGAATGTTGGGGCAAATTTGATTTGGTCTCTGACTCATGCTGATTGGTTTTTTCCCACCTTTTCCTAGGTATTTATTTAATAAATAACATTCTTTCAACACAACTCTGTGTCATAACAGCACACATGAAGGAATAGCTTTCTGATCCCAAAGCATAAAGAACAAAGTAAGATAGCGTTTCCCGTTGTGGCACAAACGTCCCTTTAATGCAGTGCTTGGATTCAATGGCAGGACCGGAAGCTTCAGATTCGGCTTTCTCAATTTCTTTACTACTCAACAGCAGCCAATAAGAAAAAAGTAAACATTACACAAAACTACATTTCCCATCAGGCTTACAACCACGCATCCTTATTCAACCAATAACGTGAGAGGTTAACATATAAGACAATGAGGCACTATCTTGGCTCCCTCTTTCTTTGCTGCTCCACAGTCAAGATAAGTGCCTCAGTATTTTGCTCATATATTACTTGGATTTATGTGATTGTTATAGTTCATAAGGTGTTTAAAGGTGTTTTAATACGTATTGATTTCGTATTATGTTTATGCTGATTAGCGTTTTCCGCCGCGTTGCAATTTGCTCGAGCGCTCACGCTTTATTTCCCCTCTTTTCTGTGCGGGTTGCTCTGTGGTAGGCTGTTGTTTTTTAATATGGTATTGCATTTTTTTTTAAATTTTTGAAAACCTTTATTGTGCCTGAATAGAAGAACAAATACGGGCCTACAACCATCAGGCCGGCCACGAAACATCATCAGCACAAGTGCGATCAAGACAGTCCCCCAGCAGCCGCAATGAAGATGAGCAAGCAATGAACCTTACATTGGAAAGAGTCGCGCCGCCGGGGGAGAGGAGGAGTGAAGGTTAATTTTTAAATTTTTTATGCGTTTTCATCAAAAGAAGGCAGTGAAGGAAAAATATTAAAAGGATTCGAGTCCGCACAGTGTCTTCACGTTATGGGTAGGCGACGTTATATTCTGAAAACATCAACGGAGGTTAACATCAAATACAGTGTGGCGGTGCAAAACAGTGGCAGCAATTTACTATCATTCATGCACCCCAAACATCGTCGCTCCAACCCTACCAACCCCAACCCAGACCCGGAAACGAACCAGAGTCGAAAGCGCAGAGAATAGAAAAAGAAGGCCCATAGAACCAAGAGTATAGCAAGTTACCCCACCCACCCTGCAACATTGTGGAGGCTACGGCCTGACCCCCCCCCCACAGAGTGCCTGTCGCCCCATAAAACCCGAAATATAGACGAGGAAGAATAAGGAGGAAATGAAAAAAGAAAAAGAACATTAAAACCTGTAATGTAGGGAGTGAGAGAGAGTAAACCAATCTACATTCCCAAAAAGAAGAAGGCGGGGAGGAGCCCACTTGTTACTAAACACCCGAAGATCCCGGCCCTCCCGAGACCCACAGCATGAACATCGGCCATTATTGGAGCGTCAGTACAGTATCAAGTGATCTTGCAATGCAATTGTGGAGAAACATCGTACGACATGCGCCCATTAGACACGTTAGCCAGGTCCAACCCCATCCCCTTCAGCCAGCAAAATCAGTCAGCAGTGAGAGAGCAGCTTAGCCCTGGCCCGATCGTGGATGGAACCTCACGCAGACTTCATCAGGAGAGCCCCTCCCCCCGTGCACATCAGGATAACATGGCTGCCTGAGAGAAGAAGACGAAGCAGGATCCCAAAATGGCCACCGGCCATCAATATAAGGTCCTTTGTCCTCCATGATTAGGTCCGTAATGGCATCCGAAAAGTTGAGATTCCACGGGGAGAAGAGAGAAGGCCACCAGTCAAAAGTCGACACGTAGGATAAAAGTTGCTCAGCTGAGTCCCCCATTAAACTCGGCGGCGTAGGCAACAAGAAGGCAAGCCCGGAGGAAAGGGGAAACAATGTAGCAGTCGCGGGTTTGAAGGGCTGCCAGTCGTCGGCTCCGACTGAGGCATCCGCAAGGTTAGCTGCAGAACAGGCACAAGGAAACAATGTGGCTTCGTGGAGAGGCAAAGGCAGACACACACTCAGCTGGGGGCAGACGCTGCGTTCGCGAGTCACGGTAGACATCATGGCGTCCAGCTGATCACTCAGTGCTTGGAAGCCATCAACCATCTCCAAACGGAGATCACGGAGGGCAGCCAGGATAGTGCCGTAGGATAGTGCAGGTTGCTGTTCTCTTGAGGCAGGTTCCAGCGCCGGTGCCCGCAGGTCAGTGTACCGCATCGGCAGGGCACGGCTGTCCACGGGCAGGAGTGTGGAACCTCTCTCTAGCCGCGAAAGAACAAAGGGAGTCATGGCGCCGGTCACAAAATAGTGGATCTGGGGAGGGTGCAGCAGAGGCGAGTATCTCGTTAGAGACCTCGAGACCACCAGCGTCGAAGGCAAATCCAGCATACCTCCCACAAGACGTCTCACATCAGGCTGGGCAGCGGAGAAAGGGTCAACTGTCTGCGCTGAGCTAGGTCGCCAGGCACCATGCGCCGCTCACCTTCCCTACGGAGCATAGAAAACACCATCCACGGGCTTCTCAAATCGGCCGTCCCGGTACAGGCGTAGTCCGCAATGGACGTCAGCTTCAGTGCGGTGGTGATTGCTGCAGATGGAAAGGCGCCGCCACTGAGTCATCTGCGCTGTCCAGCTGAGCGGACCACATCCGAGCCTCCAGGAGCCGCCGACGAGCGGCCATGTAGGCGAGGGTCCGGGGCGGGAATCGTACTTCAAGTTTCTCCAGCACCCGAGCACGCTAGAAGGTCGAAAGAGGAACGATGCGTTCAGCTCGTCCTCACACGCAGTCCGCCGCCAAATTCAACCAGGAAGATTATCAGGATTTCGCTGCGGAGCTCAAGGGCCGGCGGAGCCGGGTGACTACACGTCCGCTCCGGTCGCCATCTTGGCTCCTCCCCCATGGTATTGCATTTTTATGCCCATTATTGTTCTGGTTAACTCGCGTACGCGAGCTCGCCTCCAGCGCTTCACGCGCTACGTGGATTGGGCCCCCACTCCTCAGGGAGCGAGACGCACGCGGGAATCTCGGCTGGGAAACCGGCGTGCGTCTCAGGAGCCTGCACGCGATTGTGCATGTGTGCTGCCTCTCAAGCAGGTGCTGGGACTGACGCTGATCCCGGGATGTCTTCAGGGACAGACGCAGCTGCAGTGGAAGAGCCGGTACCGGCCCGTTAATTGAGGCGATTGTTTGATTACAATAACTAGTTCTCAGAGCGCTCACTAACCCCTGATTCCCCAGTGAATGGGAAGAATATGTTTTGGGAGACCCTGTGCTGAGTAGGCCTCCAGGGTCTATACCCTCCATTAGTCCTATCAGCAAGGGCTTTTTTGTGCAGTTTTTGTGGCACCCTGTGGCTCCCATTGCCACAACTTGCTCCCAACCGACACCCGTGCTCTTGTGAGTTCTGGGTTGTAAAAAGTGGCTGCGTTTGATGAGCCTGAGGATGATGGATATTACTATGATGATTCTATGGACGCTGTTATTGAAAAGAAGCTTGATTCCAAACTGGACAAGGTCCTCTCCTCCGCTCTTTTGCCTATCTCACAACGATTAGAGCAACTGGTGGGTAATCCACCAGCCCTTCTGACTGCCAGACTCCTGCTCCTCTCCCTGAACCTGAGCCACCGGGACTCCCCTTGCCCCACGTTAAGGTCTACTCCAAATTACGCACTTCCAAAGACCAGGCTTTAGGAGCCGTGCCTACCCCACCTTCCCCTACTCATACCTTCTCTCTTCCTCCCACTACCTCTATTGACACGGACACTGACTCATCTAAGGAATCTCAACCCCGTTAGCGTGGAAGGAAGCGCAAACACACCTTCCCTCCCGCCCAACCTTCTTCCTTCTCGTTTGACCCCTCAGAGATTGTCCATCCCCGTTCCTCTGATTGGGCTCCTGCCCCGGCTGTGGCGGAGTACATGCAAGTACACTTGCGCAAGAGCTTTGACAAGGACGTTAGGGCCCGACTCAAACCAGAATGTCCCAGTCACAATTTAGCTCACAAGGTGACCGTTACCCCTGACATTGACTCTTCCATGGCTTCTTTTTTGAAAAAATATAAAAAAGATCCTAAGAAGGGTATTGATCGCATCCTCAGGGCTTGCCAGGATAAATTACTGGACGTGACTGGGCCTTTGGCTAAAATCCTTGAATTGGCATTGCAGGCACAAGAGACTGGGGCGGCTATTAACCCAGAAGTCTTGGCGGGGTGGACCCAAAGGGCGATTTATCTCCTGGGCAACGCCAATTGCGCCCCCTCTTCCGAAAGACACAAATCTGTCCTGTTGCGCAACTGGTGGAATTGGCTGCAGCTGAACCAGGCCCCCTAGCGGAAGGGCAACTCTTTGGAGAGAAATTTGTCAAGGACATTGCTAAGTTCGTCAGCACCTTCGCATCCTTAGACAAGTCACAGTCATCACTAAAAAGGGTCTTCCACCTGGTCTCCGGCAGGGCTAGCCATGGCAGGGGACGCTCGACTGGCCGTATACCAACCCAAGTCACTAGCAAGGTTTCGCACCCGACGCAGGGGGTACACCCAAGAGTCTGAACAGGCGGGCTTCTACCCCTCCAGGTCCCGAGGCTTCCGTGGCCGCTTCAACAGAGGCGTCAACAGGGGCTACAATAACTCTGACACACAATCTTCAGGTATGTCCACCGATTTTTCGATCAATTCCCCTCGGAGGCAGATTGTTACATTTTGTGAGGAACTGGACATAGATAACCGCAGATGCTTGGGTTATCCACACTGTTGAGGGGTATCAGATAGAACAGATAGACTCTCCAAACCAGATAATTCCTCTTCAACCACTCCTTTTTTCCCTACAAGAACAAGTTTTTATAGACTCTGAACTGCAAGAGCTTTTGACCAAGCAAGCTATTGCCTTAGGACTCTTCATTCCCGGCGGGTTTTGCAGCAACGTTTTCCTGGTACAAAAGTAGGGGGAAGGTCAGAGGTTGGTACTAAACCTCAGAGAATTCAATCCCTTTGTGGTGTACAGACACTTCAAGATGGAGGGCATCTATCTGTTGAGGGATCTTCTCTTAGAAAGCGACAGGATGGTACGGCTAGACCTAAAGGATGACTATCCCACGGTCCCCATTTGCCCTTCACATCAGAAATTTCTCCAGTTCTATTGGAAAGGGCAATGGTACAGATACCTCTCCCTTCCTTTCGGACTATCGTCTGCCCCTTGGGTGTTTACCAAACTGCTGAAGCCGGTGGTCACTCGGTTGCGAGAAATGGGGGTTCGATTAATCATCTACCTCGACGACGTGCTCATTCTGGCACAAGATCGGACCCTTCTTCTCACACATTTGCATTGGACGATATCACTTCTACAAGATTTAGGCTTTGTGATAAATCTAAAAAAATCCATGACTGTCCCAAGTCAACAGTTGAAGTTTCTGGGGTTCCAGATAGATTCGGTCAGTGCACAGCTTCTCTTGCCCAGGGCCAAGATCAAATCAATAAAGAGAGAGAGACGCTCGACTTTGGCTAAACAGGTGATCTCACTGAAAGTCTTGGCTAGGATTGTGGGCCTGTTGGCCTCGTCCATTCAGGTCATCTTCCTGGGCCTACTTCATTATAAGTCAGTCATAAGCTTTTATTATCGGTTAAAAACCATATAAAAGACATGAATATCACATCATATACAACAGTACTATATACAAATAAAATAATTGTAAAAATGGTTCATAAGAGAACCTTGAAAGACAACGTACTTTAGTTTAAAACCAGAAGGGAAAGAGAGTAAAAACATTGTTGTCCCTCAATCATATACAAGTTACAGTCTAACCCAACACGCAGAGTAGATAAAAAGGGGGCCACCCATGTTAAAACCTTTTAAGACCCTTTAGGAATCGCACACCTAATGAACCACATTGACAGAAGGAATTTTGAGGTTGCAAAAACAAACATAAAGGACGTATCTGATTTAAAGAGTCTAAAGGCCTCTCTGTAGTCCCTTATGCCCCTAGACCGACAGCACTGAATTAACCATTTGGATCTTGCCCTGGAGTAAGAGGGGCAGAAGAGCAGAACGTGGAGATCTGTCTCTCTGCTAGCCTCAAATCCTGGGCAAGTACTGGCAGGGGATGGGGTTTTTGACCACTTGTCGGTGGTATCCCTTAGGGGGAGTGTGCCATACCTGAACTGGAGATAAAGTTTCTTAGCCAAAGGTGGCTGAATTTGGTCTAAGAATCTCTCAAAGGCAGGGAGGGTCTTCATCTCTAGGAAGGTGTTGGTGAGCCTGCCCAAGGACGTGTTTGATAATAGGAGAGCCCTACCATGTTCCTTCAGCGCGATACTCAAGGCTTTTCTAGAGAGCGAGGTGCAAGCCTCCTCTGGGGAGGACCACAAGTCCCCCCTGCCCAAGTTCTGTGTGAGGCGTTGGATGTTCTTCAACCAAGGGATCCTGCCCACACCGCCTCTAGTAAGCAAATCCCGCAGGTCCTCCCTATAGCTCTCAAGTTCCGGGGTAGCCCAAAGCTGTCTCCAATATAGTAAGGGACGATTTGAAACAACCTTGTATATTGGCACCAGGCCTAAGTCCAACCTCAGGGGATCAAGGGGAGAACTCTGTGGAAAACGCAAAAGGTGTCTTATAAAACTATTCTCAGTAAGAGAAAGGGGGGCCGCACTTACATGCCCCAGAGTTCTGCTCCATATAAAGCACCACCTCTAGCCTGCGCCTTAAAGATTTCTACAGGCGGTCCCGTACGTTTGAGGGAGGATTCACTATGGACTTTTAAGATGTCGCCCGATGACTGGGCGAGTCTCTGGTTAGCTTTAGCGATCTGCGAGCCCCAGTCCATTTTATCATTAAGGGTGACCCCCAGATACTCGAAGGTAGGGACTCGGTCGAGGGCCGTTCCATCCAAGTGCGGGTGGGGACAGTTCGGATGGGTTGAGTTGTACACCATGTATTTCGTTTTCGCGAAATTGATTTCCAGGCTCCTCAATTTGCAGAAGCTGGAGAATGCTTCTAATGTGCGCTAGATACCCCCCAGTGTTTTGGACAGTAGGAGGGTATCGCCGGCAAACATTAGCGCCGGGATTTTCCTGCCAGCTAATGTAGGGGAGTCCAAATTGTTCACTCCCAGTAGGTGGGCTATGAGGCCATTGAGGAATAGGGAGAGGAGCGTGGGCGCTAATACACAACCTTGCCTGACTCCCCTTTCCACAGGGAAAGAGGAAGCCAGTGCCCCCCCCCTCCCAAACCTCACCCTTGCGTACGTACCCGTGTGTAACCGTTTAAAAAGCTCACACAGTTAAGCCGGGGCACCCATTTCAGTTAAAATGACCCAAAGCTTGTCCTTCTGGACCAGGTCAAAAGCCGATACTTCATTATCGGGCCTTGCAACGGCTTAAGATTTACTATCTCCAAAAAACGTTTTTCTTAAGATCATCTAATCCCCTTGTCGCCGAACGCTCAAGAAGAGCTTCAGTGGTGGCTAGATCATATGGAAGCATGGAATGGCAAAGCCATTTTGGGCGTCTCTCCAGATGTCATCATAGAATCTGACGCCAGCCGCTGGGTCTAGGGCGCAAGATGTGGAGACTTTGCCACCGGCGGACGATAGTCCGCCGACAAACTGAAGTCACACATAAATTGTCTGGAGTAGTTTGCGGACTCCTTTGCCATTTAATTGATTTCCCCTCTGAAGAGAAATTGTTGCATCCTTCTCAGGACGGACAATGTGTCGGCGGTGCGTTATATCAACTGCCTGGGAGGGATGAAATCCTGACTTCTGGCGAACATTGTGAGGGACTTTTGCCTCTATGAGAAGATCAGTGTAGAGGCGGAATACCTGCCAGGCAAGCTGAATTAGTTGCAGATTGGAACTCCAGGTTCCTCCGAGACTTTAGCGATTGGGGACTCCATCCCTCGATTTTTGCAGCGATCATGGCTATGCAAGGTCCCTGCAAGATAGACCTCTTTGCCTCTCGCCTCAATGCTCACCTCCCTCTGTTCTTCAGTTGGAGACCGACCCGATGGCGACGGGAAATTATGCGTTTCTACACCATTGGGGGTCTCAAATGAATTATGCGTTTCCCCCTTTAGCTCTGATTCCGAGGGTGGCGGCCCAGGTCCGTCGACAAAGAGCATTCTTAGTGTTAGTCAGACCCTTGTGGAAAACTCAGTCCTGGTTTCCGACACTTTTGGAATTGTCAGTGAATCTTCCTTTCCAGCTTCCAGTGTTTCCGTTGCTTCTCCAGGACCCAGTAGGATCTCCACATCCTCTGGTTCTGCAGAACCAACCGTCACTCATGGTGCGGACGATCTCGGGAGACACGACCGAATTGAAGGCCTTTATTAGGCAGCTGCCGACTTTATACATCAAGCTTGGGCTCCATCCACCCATAAACGATAGTCAGCTCCATGGAAACGATGGGTGGGTTGGTGCCTTCAACGACAAGTGGATCCCGTGGGATCAGACTTAAAGGAAGTATTACATTTTCTATCTGAATGCGCAGAATCTGGTCTTGCATACAGGTCTGTTAATAATTTTAGGTCAGCCCTTTCAGCTGGTCATAATCACATTGATGGTAAGCTTGTGGGGATGCATCCCCTTTTGTGCAAATTGATGAAAGGTATTAGAGTGGCTTGTCCACCTCGTCTTCGATATAATACATTGTGGGATGTTAATAAAGTTTTGTCTTTATTGGAATCATGGCCTCTATGTTTAAATATCTTTATTGTTCCTTTCTCATACTTCCTCATTTCTTGTATTGCTGAACTCCACAACAACACCTTACTCAAAATCCAACTGCTTACAATTAGCATCATAATGACATTTTGCATTTCAGTCATGCATTACAGAGATTGATACATAATGTGTAATGTAACAGGTAGTTTGTTTCGGACATCATGCGCTGCTAGCTCTCTTCGTTTTGGACCACCCTTTGGTCTGCAACATTACACAGTTCCCAGCTACATACACTATCGCTAATATCGCATGTTAACATATATTGGAATTATGGCCTCAAAATACAGATTTATCTTTGAAACAGTTGTCCGCTAAACTCACTATGCTATTGTGTTTAATCTCTTGTCGAAGAGTGCCTGATGTAAGAGCCTTAGATTTGGCAGGTAGGATGTTTCTCCACAGGGTGTCTCGTTTATCATCTCTAGGTGGACTAAGACCATGTCACTTTCGGTAGAGTATCTGGCTTTTCCACACAATGATAAATTATGTGTTTTGCAATGTTTAAAGGCTTATGAAGAATGTGCCTTGGCTCATAGGATTGATCCTTTAGGGCAATTATTGGTAGCAATTCAAAAACCCTCTTGACCGGTTTCTGCGGCCACTCTGGTGCGCTGGGTCAGATGGGTCATGTCTGAATGAGGTATTGATGCTTCTGTTTATGGTGCGCACTCTGCTAGAGGAGCTATGGCTTCGAAGGCATATGTTCTGGGATCATGCCTTGAAGATATTCTGATGGCGGCGGGCTGGTCTTCGGACTCAATGTTTAGGGTGTTCTATTATTAACCTATTTTGCATATTTCTTCTGTGGTTGTTGGTCAGCTTTGAACCAGCATAATCTGAAGCCTCCGGTCCTGCCATAGAATACAACATTTTTCAGCTATCGCAACAAGAATTTTTGATTCTATTAAGGACACGGAGGCGAGGATTATCCCACCCATTGGGACAGGTAATGTCAACTGTCATGTTGCAAGATGATAACAATGCAATGTATTTATTCCCACCCTGAAAGTTTAGGACCTCTTCTGTTCCCTATTTTCAAACTTGTTTCAGGAATTAATTCCAAACAACCCTGACTTTATGATGATCTGTGAAATGGACCCGATCATCACTGGAGGACAGCTGTCACATCCAAGTTGCTGGTCCTGCTCTCTGTTGAGAGTTGGAGTTTGGTTGTTGCTCTCCGTTGAGAGCCAGGACTATTTGCACTTTTTCAGACTTTTTATAGACTGGTTTTGCAAAGAAAGAGGAAGCCAAGATGGTGCCTCATTATCTTATATGTTAACCTCTCACGTTATTTGTTGAATAAGGAGGCATGGTTCAAAGCCTCATGGGAAATTTAGTTTTGTGTAATGTTTAATTTTTTAGGTCTTGTGTGTAGCGTTGCAGCGTAAAGCGCTGCTCGCTCTGCGAGAACTCTTGTAATGAAGGACATTTCAAAATGGGGCTTTAAGCCCCACCCCTCGTTTCCATTGGCTGGCATCACTGTTTATGCTAAACGGTGGCCTGCCATTGGAAATGTGGGGTTTTGGTTCACGCCCTTTCCCCTGCGAGCCGGACTGGCTCGCCTGCTTTGCTGCTATCGCAAAGCAAGTTCTTATCTTTAAGGTGGCCAGCCATCTGTTTTCACTCAGCTCTTGGTTTATAAACAAGCGGCTGAATGCAAAAAGATGGTGAGAGCTTGTTATCTATTTGTATATGGAGTACTTTGTTTTTTTTTCCCAAGCACCCCATTCTGCGCTTCACCTTTAATGGGAGCCGCGGACCGTCAATGCCGCTCGTCAGTGCTTTTTGTTTTGTTTTTGAGCTCTGAGTCCCGGCAGTGCTTAGAGGATGGGCTTTCCTGAATACACTGCACTTTCAATAGTCTTTTATTTCGAATTAAAAAAAACACAGAGTGGCAACACGCCTTTTAATGGCAGGAACTTGGGGGCTGCAGAACATTACTCTCTTTTGAAACACCCCCGCTCGCGCAGTCCTGTGTCTCCAGCCATACAGCTTTGTTGAACTTTTTAATTGGTTGCCTGAACAACAAAGCACACGTTGAAGTCACTATTTAGCTACAGTTCAAAGCACATTTCTTTGCCACGCTTTATTTTACTACAACTAGATGTTTGCTAGATGTTTGCTCAGTGATCTTAATACATTATGAGGCCCGATTTTCACTGCCAGGAGACATATGCTCCCCTTTTATTTTGCTTTTAACATAAAAGTAAAGTCGATGTATACAAAAGGCCTGCCTCGTGGCCAGCTGTCGAGGCACAGACTTGTGCTCACACGCTTAATGTACTTTTCTTTGTAGCACTCAGTGCTATGCGTGCCTTGACTCGGGTTATCCTCCTGTTTGGCTACGCACCCGTTCTGCACATGGAGTTACAGACCCCATAGAACATGTGCACTACAAGAAAACCAGTACTATACTTCTAATATGCTTTTGTTATTCACGTTATGTTAGTGGGAGTCATGTAGAACATGTAGTCAACAAGAACCCCCTGACGGCCGCCACTGAAACAATGATGAGTATTAAAGGGGATGAAGATAGTGCTGCTGCCCTGCGTATACTCTACCACTACTACAAGATAACTAGCCCGCTTGCGGAACGTTAAAACCGGGAGCTGCCAATCCCCTGCCCTGATTACCAATTCAAAGTTTCTGGTCATCGACAATTTGCTTCTTTTATCTGGTGCATTGTTGGAGGCAGGGCTTTAAGTGGGATACAAAAGGGGTGGTCTTTAAAAGGGGTGTAGCCTATGTAAACATGGGTGTGGCTTATACATGTAAACTGCATATCTGTAATTTCCGTAGTGTGCCACTGTGGGAGGGCAGGCTTGATAAACAGGCGCGGAGGCTTAAGTATAGGTTGAAAAGAAGGTTTATTAACAAAAGTAGCAGATGTAGGTTGTTGAGTTATGGTTATTGGATGTTTTTCTTCTTCGTCCGAGGTATCCCTTGAACTGGAATGGTCTGAGGATAGGGGTGTTCTCCTTCCTTCTGGTTGTCCTTGACCGTGATGTTCACCCCGGAGGCTCATAGGGGGATAAAGAAATGACAAAAGGAGCCGTCAGAATAGTTTGGCACTATTATAAGTTTGCAATTACCATCACCTCACCGTGGTGCACTAGGGTTTTTAAGGTGCCGTAAGAATAGTTCCAATAGCCCAGGTTTACGGTAAGCCAAGGATAAGAAACGAAAATGAAGAAGGAAATATAGGTGGATTTAACCGTTTTGTGTAGTTCCTTATTAACGATAATGTCTGTGCTCAGCGGGGAAAAAGAAACGGTGCCCACATACAGTCAATCCGACAGTAAGCGTTTGTAGTCACAAAAGGGTTATCCTGAATTCCGCTACCCTCTGTTACACGCAACTGCCTCGATTTCCCACTTTTTTTCCCACCCTCTCCCAACTGCTCCCAAGACCCTGACACTAACCTGGCTCCGCCGTAACTCTCCTCAGTCACGGCCGCTCCCCAGCCACCTCCGGACACCACCAGTCTTCGGACCAGGCTTCTTCTTCTTCCTCAGGGTTGTCCGAGGTCCAGCTCCTCTGGGTACCGGGTCCCGCGTCTTCTCTCTGCCAACCGGGTCCCGCGTCTTCTCTCTTCCAGTCGGGTCCCGTGTCTTCTCCTTTCCTCAGGTCGGGTCCCGCGTCTTCTCTCTTCTAGCCGGGTCTAGCGTCTTCTCCTTTCCTCAAGTCGGGTCCCGCGTCTTCGTACTCCCTCGTGGTCTCTCTTCTGCCTTCTTCCTCCTCGTTGCGGTTGTTTCGCTCTTCCCTTATTGGTCCTACGGTTCCACTTCCGGATCGCGAAGGCGGAACTTCCGGGTTGTTTCTATCGCGTTCCTGTGAAGATAGAAGAGAGGAATCTGGATCTTGTGGTCTCGTATAACGAGATGGAACCTCGCTCCGCTCAGGTACTTTCTCACATCCCCTTTCCCTTGCTGTCTTTCTTCTAGGGGTTTGTGTTTCTTGTGGATATCTTGATAGATAGTCTGCATTCCCTTGTTCTCACCCTTTTCTATTTCGAGTGTGAAATCTATACTGCTATAAGGATAGAAACCATCTCAGCACTCTCTCGTTGTGACCTTTATTCCTAGCTAACCATTCTAATGGTGCATGATCTGTGAGTAAATTCTCTTCCTTCCAAGTAGTACCGCAAAGTTTCTATTGCCCATTTGATGGCGAGGGCTTCTTTCACGATGGTTGCGTAATTTTTCTCTCAAAGGAAAAGTTTACGACTAATGTACAGAATAGGTTTCTCTCCCTGAGACGTCTCTTGAGAAAGGACTGCACCAAGCCCCTGATCAGAGGCGTCTGTTTGTAGGATAAAGGGACGAGAATAATCTGGACTAATTAGGACAGTCTCTGACGTTAGAGAGTTCTTAAGAGCCTCAAAAGAATGTCGTACTTGACTAGAGGGGTATTGTAACAACTGTTCTGTTTTACAGTTCTTCTGAAGAAGATCAGTCAGGGGAGCCGCCATCTGGGAGAACTGAGGGATGAATCTTCTATAGTATCCTAATAACCCCAAAAATGCTCTCAAATCTTTTTTCGTTTTGGGAAATGGTATGTTGGAAATGGCCGTAAGTTTCGACGGCTGTGGTCTTATGACACCTTCACCCAATAAATAACCTAGATACTTGACTGTTTGTGCTGCCAAGTGACTTTTGGCTGGGTTGATTTTTAAACCCTGCATACCTAAGGTTTGCACGATCGTGGTGAGATGGGTTAGGTGTTGTTCCCAGGTGTCACTATATATTACAATATCATCTATGTAGGCTCCAGAAAAATCATCATAGGGCCTTAGGATTGTATTCATGGCCCTCTGGAATGTTGCAGGGGCCCCATGTAAACCAAAAGGCAACATTCTGAATTGGTACAATCCGTCGGGTGTGGAAAAGGCTGTTTTTTCCTTGTCCTCTTCTTTTAGAGGGATCTGCCAGTAGCCTTTACACAGATCTAGGGTACTGATGTATTTGGCTTTCCCTATTCTTTCTACCATTTCATCCACTCGAGGGAGTGGGTAAGTGTCAAACTTCGAGATCTTATTCACCTCTCTAAAGTCAATGCAAAATCTAATTGACCCATCCGGCTTAGGTAGAAGTACAATGGGAGAATTCCATTCGCTCTTAGATGGTTCTATGATTCCCATCTGCAACATCTTTTGTACTTCCTCTCTTATTGTTTGTCGTCTTGCTTCAGGTATACGGTAGGGTCTTAATCTAACTCGCTTACCAGAGGGTGTTTTTATGGCATGTTCAATAAGATTGGTCACTCCTGGTGTAGTGGAGAAAACAAAATCAAGAGGTTGTAACACCTCGAGCAACTTGTCGTGTAAAGGTTTAGACAATTCTGGATCAATGCACTGCTGAAACAGGGGTTCCGGGATATCTATGCTTTGAACAGCTACTGGAGCCGGTCCCTCCCATTTCTTTAAGAGATTCACATGATAAATCTGCGAAATTCTCTTGTTGCTGTCGACTTCTATGCGATAGGTTACAGGGGTGACTTGTTGGAGCACTGTGTAAGGTCCTTGCCACTGTCCTAACAGTTTCTGATCAGATGATGACATCATAAGCAATACAAGATCCCCTACCTGGAAGGTTCTCAGTTTGACCCCTTTGTCATATTGCACTTTTTGTGCGTTCTGTGCATCTTCTAAGTTGTTTCTGACTATCTCTTGTATTTGTCCTAAATGTGTTTTTAAATTTGACACATACTCTGGTATGGGTTTGGTATGATCCCGTTCAGTTTCCCACTGTTCTCGGGCCATATCTAAGAGGGTGCGGGGTTTATGTCCATAGAGCAACTCAAAGGGAGAATAGCCAGTGCTCTTCTGCTCTTTACATCTGATAGCAAAGAGGGCCAAGGGAAGAATATCTTCCCACCTTCTGGTTTCTAGGTCCAACAGCTTCTTAAGAGTGGCTTTGATAGTAGCATTTTATCTTTCCACTAATCCATCCGTTTGTGGATGGTAGGCAGCTGTTCTGATTTGTTTTATCCCTAGTGGTTTACATATGTTTTGCATAAGTTTGGAGACAAATGGAGTTCCCTGATCAGTTAGGATCTCTTTGGGAAACCCTACCCTAGAAAAGACTCCAATCATAGCTTTGGCTATATTAGTAGTGTCAGGACGACGGAGTGGTATAACCTCAGGGAATCTGGTGGCGTAATCAACCATAACCAGTACATACCTATAACCACTTCGAGAAGGTAACAGGGGACCAATTATATCCATACCTACTCGACTAAAAGGATCATTGATGATGGGAAGAGGTAACAGCGGGGCTCGCGGGGGATGATACCGACTGTGTCGCTGACAAATAGGACATTCTCTACAGTATTTCTTTACTTGCTGGTATATCCCTGGCCAGTAGAAATTTTCAACAATGGTTTTTTCAGTTTTATCGCCCCAAAGTGCCCCCCTAAAAGGTGACTATGTGCAAGATACAATACTTTTTCTCTAAAGGGTTCTGGTACTAACAGCTGAGCTTTTGTTCGCGATCTCCCTTCCTGTACAATAATCCATTCTTAGTAAAAAAATATGGACCTACATGTTGTGGGTCCTCCTCTTCGAGTGCATTTTTCCATGCCTCTTGTAGTACAGGGTCTTCTTGCTGAGCGGCATGAAAATTGCGATCGGTTTCCCATGGATTTTCCATCGGAATGACCGGCATTACCAAGGGTTTTATTCCTTTTTCAGCCCTTCTCTGATTTCGGCTTTTCCGAGGTTTGGAAGGGGGCCATTCTTTTTCTGTGTCTTTAGAAAAAGGTGCTCTAGCTAGCCATTCCCTCATTTCCTCTGATCCGGATTCCTGCAACAACTGGGGTAGCTTGGCATAATCATTACCAAGAATAGCTTGTTCTAGTAGTCGAGGTATTGAACTACACTATGAAGACATCCTGTGTCAGCTAAGGCTGTGACTATTTGTCCATTCACAGAGACAGGGCATTTGTAAGGAGGAAGCTTCCTGTTGGGGGGAGAGCAATAGTAATTACGAGCCATTCCTATTTCCATAGGCTCCTCTCGCTGCGGACAAAATCGTGCTATATGTCCCATTCCCCCACATTGGAAACACTGGGGTTCAGTTACAGGAGGTCTGTTGGACGGGATACTGGTCATAGGTGGGCTTGGAACGAAAGTAAGTGGTTCAGGTTTCTTGGCTATAGGAGGTCTGGTCGGCCTATGTACTGGATGTCCCCCGGATTTCCCTACATTTTCTTCTTTGCCCTTTTGAAAGTCTTGGGCCCTACTATAAGCACTGGCTATTTCCACTGCCGTTTCAAGAGTGAGGTTTGCCTGTTGTCGAACCCAACGTTGAATGGGGGGATGTAAGGAGGTTAAGTATTGTTCCAAATAAATCTTTGCCATAATTCCATCCTTGTCTGTAGTGGCAGGTTTTAGCCAACGATCCGCCATGTCCTTTACCCTAAAGTACAGAGCACGAGGTGTCTCTTGGGGGCCTTCCTTCATCTGTCGTAGCTTAAGCCTGTAGGTTTCGTCATCAATTCCCAGTCTCTCTAAAATACATTTTTTTATTTCAGCATAGGGAACTGTTCCCTGTAGTGTGGCAGCTTGGTAAGTGGCCTGCAGGTCTCCTGATAACAGTGGCCCCAAATACTGACCCCATTTATCCGTGGGCCATGAGGCTGCACTTGCCATGCGTTCAAAGTTACTGAAGAAGAAATCCGGATCTTCTCCAGCTACATATCGTTGCAACACAACAGAGGGCAAGGTGGTAGGACCTCTTTGTTGGCCAAGGGCCATGGTGAGTTTGTCCATAACAGCCCCTTGCGTTTTTTCTTGTCCAGTGAGTACTTGGTGCATTTTTCCTCTATCTTCCTCAACAACAGTCAAGAAGCGTTCCATAACTTTTCCCAGATGTTCTTGATTTTTAGCCATCTTTGCTAGGGCAGCCTCCATTTCACCTTTGGATCCCACTTCTGACACCACTTGTGGGAGGGCAGGCTTGATAAACAGGCGCGGAGGCTTAAGTATAGGTTGAAAAGAAGGTTTATTAACAAAAGTAGCAGATGTAGGTTGTTGAGTTATGTTTATTGGATGTTTTTCTTCTTCGTCCGAGGTATCCCTTGAACTGGAATGGTCTGAGGATAGGGGTGGTCTCCTTCCTTCTGGTTGTCCTTGACGTGATGTTCACCCCGGAGGCTCATAGGGGGATAAAGAAATGACAAAAGGATCCGTCAGAATAGTTTGGCACTATTATAAGTTTGTAATTACCATCACCTCACTGTGGTGCACTAGGGTTTTTAAGGTGCTGTAAGAATAGTTCCAATAGCCCAGGTTTACGGTAAGCCAAGGATAAGAAAAGAAAATGAAGAAGGAAATATAGGTGGATTTAACCGTTTTGTGTAGTTCCTTATTAACGATAATGTCTGTGCTCAGCGGGGAGAAAAAAACGGTGCCCACATACAGTCAATCCGACAGTAAGCGTTTGTAGTCACAAAAGGGTTATCCTGAATTCCGCTACCCTCTGTTACACGCAACTGCCTCGATTTCCCACTTTTTTTCCCACCCACTCCCAACTGCTCCCAAGACCCTGACACTAACCTGGCTCCGCCGTGACTCTCCTGAGTCACGGCCGCTCCCCAGCCACCTCGGGACACCACCAGTCTTCGGACCAGGCTTCTTCTTCTTCCTCAGGGTTGTCCGAGGTCCAGCTCCTCTGGGTACCGGGTCCCGCGTCTTCTCTCTGCCAACCGGGTCCCGCGTCTTCTCCTTTCCTCAGGTCGGGTCCCGCGTCTTCGTACTCCCTCGTGGTCTCTCTTCCGCCTTCTTCCTCCTCGTTGCGGTTGTTCCGCTCTTCCCTTATTGGTCCTACGGTTCCACTTCCGGATCGCGAAGGCGGAACTTCCGGGTTGTTTCTATCTCGTTCCTGTGAAGATAGAAGAGAGGAATCTGGATCTTGTGGTCTCGTATAACGCGATGGAACCTCGCTCCGCTCAGGTACTTTCTCACAGCCACCCACCAGTATTTTGGTGCTTCTTTGGACTTTTTGTTATTGCATTCAGATATTCTCTGCAGAGATGGCAAAGATTGGATGACCATGTATTCTAAATACCTCTCTGCCCCGCTGACAGGCATTGTGAGAAGCTATTGCTGCCTTCACCATCAACCCCAGAGCTGTTGATAGTAGATGAAGTGGTAAAGCGTGAAATTCCGAATTATGTCGGAAATGCTGCAGAATTTTCTAATTCCAATGATCCTGGCTGTGTGTTTTTTAAGGTTTCAAAAGTGTTTTTCAAGGTTTCAAAAGCTTAATTTCTTGCAGACTTAAATAATACTCTGCATTCGCCTGCTCTGGTCTCATGTATGTTGGGAGAGCCCATCACATCTCCTTCCAGAGGTACAGGCAGTTCGGCACTGGTCGCCAGAGAGATGACATGCAATCTGGCACTCTAACACTCCTGAAGAAACAAACAACCAACGCATTCTTTTAGGTTTCCTTTTTTGTTGTTGTAGATTTGTTACTCCTCCCACAGGGACTTAAATAATATATAGATATATTTCAAGGTCCACAAATCCTCTACAGTTAATTTTGAGCAGTCTTTTTTTTATAAACAGGTTTTATCATTTCGCACACACTGTGCATGCAAATTACCAATGTCACAGGTAGTACCACATTACACAAAGATGCTCTTGTCAGTTCTACAGAGCCAAACCATAGTATTCCCGCACTTTCCTCCATATCTTCCAATGTTTCTGTGACAGGCCCTTGTAATATAGATAGGTTTTTCTTGTAGTGCACACTAATCCACTCCCGCCCTCAATTCTTTTTAAGGCGTGTAAACTGGTTGGGAGATATGGGCAAATTGGTAGCTTGTTTCCACATTGTAATAAGATTATTTGAACACGAGTAGCAATGTCCCTATGTGTCATTTACGCAAGTTTAAGCTATTGGCATTGAAAAGGACAATGCCTTTTAGGCATGTTTTTAAAACGAAAACAAAAATAAAAGGCATTGTTATTTGCAATGTCAATAGCTCAAACTCGCGTAAATGCGAGACCTAATTGCATTGTAAAAGCTTGTTCTTATTGGCTGATGTTGAGTAGTAAAGAAATTGAGAAAGCATAATCTTCCTCCGTGTTCTTAATAGAATCAACAATTCTTGTTGCGATATGTTGTGGTTCTAGTTGTTATCTGCTGTCTCCCCTCCTATTGGTTACTAGGCACGCGCTAGTGTAGAATGTCAAACATGTATAAAAGTGACGTCACACTCTGTAAGTGTTGGAGACCTCAGTGACTCTGCGTAGTCACCACCCCTCTCACAAGCTCTTATATTTACAATAAATACTTAAACTCTACCTATATATTTCCGGTGATTTCTTTCTTCAATAATCACTACAATTGGTGACGAGGACGGGACGTAGAACATTCAGAGCTTGTGGAGGAAATTTTCTTCTGGAGTGCGATACTTCATTTCGAGGCAGGTATCTACGTTTTCTTTCTATAAAAGGACCATTTCTTAAAAGTAAATCTTTTTCTTTTCTGTGTTCGAATTTTGTGCGATAGAAATCGATGAGTATTCAGAAGTCGATAATCGAGTAATACTTTGAAGAAGAGCGTTAGTCAGAGAAGCTGCTTAAAGAAATCTTTCAGGCAAGTGTGGATATTCACGCTTTTGTGTAAAACGTTTATCATTGTCGTGAATTTGTTCCACCCATGTATTGCAGCGTTGCTGTGGAAGTTCAGTAAATCGTCGTGGAATCGACTGTTGCTGTGGTGGTGGCGCATTGCCGTTAAAATTGTTCGTTGGAAATCTTCTAACTGTCAACTGTCAAAACTCAGCTGACGTCGTTCTTTTTTTTTTATTTCAAAAACCTTTATTCTCTTGCAGGATATTGTACACAGCGTGCAGCCTACAACCCTGGGGCCGGCAGCAAATTTTAGACAATATGTCTGCATAGATCAGTCACTTCTTACACAGCCAATTAGCCGACATCCCGGAGGCCCGGCGGCATTTAATTAGGATGTCATGCAAGAACCTCTACTCTCATCTACAGTTCCACTGTGTTATACTCGTCTCGAGCTCCCTGCACATATGCATTCTTAAACATACAGACAATTATCACGCCAAGCCCAGAGGGCCGTAGGCCGGAAGCAGTTACCTCATAAAAACTAAATCCTTAAATCCTACCCCAACAACCCCCCCACCCGCAATACGCCAGCAGAACGCCCGCCCAACTTGAGTTCCCGTAAGTATGCAATCAAGCAACCCCTCCTTCTACCTATTAGGGGAAAGCGTGCACCCCGCCCGGGTTCTAAACTTCTGCCTCATTCATACAGCGCGACTCAGATCTCCATTCCGTTCAGCTCCCCTGTCATTATAGCTAGGTAGATTAGTGCTCCCCGCCCCTGCTTACCTTGCGGGTTAATATCATCCCCTTCCTGGTTCCGACTTTACTCCGTACGCTCCCTTCTCTCAGTAAAGGGCCCCCGCTAAACATGTTCAGCGTGCTCCTCGAGTGTGTCTGGCATATCAATTACCTCACCCTGTTCCGTCTCCTCCTCTTCGCTTGCGTAGACATATGTCTGATATAGACCCCAAAAGTTCTTTGGACGGCTCTTAGGCGGGAGTAAGTCGCTGTATATTTCGGATTGAGTACAGCAATATAACATGTCCCTGGCCCACCTCCCCTTAGTTGGCAGCGGCCCCTCATCCAACAAACAGTGACAACCCGCCTGGCTATTAGCAAAGCTATATCTGCCAGACGTCGCAGTGCCACTGGGAGCGTCTTTGAGTATCCCAGCAGAGCCAGTGCTGGGTTGGCCAGCATCTCTGTGTCTAATATCCGGCTGAGTTCTGAAAAAACTTCTTTCCAGAATTTGTTAATGCCAGGACAATTCCATGCCATGTGTATAAAGTCTGCTACCTGTGCATGACAGCGCTCACACTTCGCTGATTGCCTAAGCCCATACCTATGTAGTCTCTCTGGTGTATAGTAAACACGTTGTAGGTATTTGAAATGCACCAATCTGTGCCTTCCGTTTAGAGACAGTTTCCTAGTGCTGGTGCAACAATACTTCCACATCTCGTCGTCTATTTGCATTTGCAGATCACTTTGCCATTCTATCCTAGCTTTAGAGTATTGAAGCTGCTTATGTTGGACTCCTTGTTTATTGAGATTCGTAACCAGTTTGCGAGATGACACCGTCTTAATCACATAAGTAAGCTCCGGAATCTCCGGCGGCTCCACCAGATCCGGGCCTAAGAGGTCTAGTAGCGCACTTCGGACCCTGTGGAACTTGAAACATAACAAATGTGAGGTCTCCGTCTGCGAGGGGAGTATCTGCTCCCAGGTTTTTGCCACCCCGTCAGTGAATAGGTCTTCCATCTTTGTGATTCCCAGTTTATTCAGTGCCCTCGTTACTCCTTTCTCTTTCAGCGGGGTAAGCCATACCGCCCAGTCTATCTGCATTAGTGGGGAATACAGCAGTTCGGAGTTCCGTGCCTGTAACAACGCATGCCAGGCATGGTTCGTAGCCTTAATCGAGTCCAGCCTACCAGTGCTGCGGTCGACCGGAAAAAAGACCGTGGCCAGAAAGGGAGAAGGGTCTGCAAATAAACGTTCAAGGATCACGTGAGGGATATTCGGATTTCCATGTATCCACGTATGTAGATGAGATGCCTGTGCCACCCTGTAGTATCTTTCCATGTCCGGGGCACCCTGTCCCCCCATCTCATAAGGAAGCATTAAAACCTTCCACTGGATCCTGGGTTGTTTGCCCCCGAGGCAAGCTTAATGAGTACTTGAGTCAGTTGTTTGAAAAAGGCCTTGGAGAGGACCACGGGGATAATATTAAACAAAAACAGGAATCTTGGTAAGACCACCATCTTCATGATGGTTATCCTTCCCATTAAAGATAATGGGAGCTGCACCATGAATCCACATCCTCCACTAGTTTCGTATACGCAACTCCATAATTTTACCTTACCAGTATGTCTGGGTCTGTGTGGAGTTGTATCCCTAGGTACCTGACCGAGTCCGTAGTCCACTGTAATGGATATTCCATCTCAAACGGCAGTGTGACAGGGGTTAACGGGAACGCAACTGATTTGGTCCAATTCACTTTCAGCCCTGAAAGGGCCCCAAATCTTACCACCTCTCTTAGTACTGATGAGAGGTTCGATTCCGGGTCGCGAACATACAGCAGAGTGTCATCAGCATACGTAGAGATACCACTTTTGTATGTTACCCTCCAGACTATGATATTCCCTGATCGCACATGCCAGGGGTTCCGCAACCAGTGCATATAGAAAGGGTGAGAGGGGGCACCCTTGTCTAGTTCCCCTGCTTAAATCGAAGGCTTCTGTGACTCTATCCCCCATCCTTAGTCTCGCTGTGGGCTTGTAATACAATGCTCCCAGCATCTGTATTAAGGGTTCACCCAGCCCTAGTTTTCGCAAAACTCTCAGCATGAACGGCCATTCCACGGAGTCGAATGCCTTCTCCATGTCGAGGAAAATCGCTAACGCTTTGTTTTCCTGACGCACATGTTGTATAGTCCCCAGTACCGTGCGAATATTATCCGTGAGGTTTCTGTCTGGAATGAATCCGGCTTGTTCCGGAGCTACAAGCTCCGGCACCAGCAATACTAGGCGTGTAGCTAGCACCTTAGCATACAATTTGGCATCTACGTTTATCAGGGAAAGTGGTCTATAAGAACTACATACTTTGGGAGGTTTCCCTGGTTTTAAGATAGTGATAAGCAGGGCCTCCCTCATAGAAGCCGGCATACTGCCCTCCGCACAGATGTCATCAAAGAGAGTTATCAAGTGTGGCACAAGTTTATCGTTAAAAGCCTTATAAAAGCCCACTGTGAGCCCGTCAGCCCCTGGGGCACTACCAGAACGCATCCCCTCCAACGCCTCCAAGATCTCATCCTCTTGTACGGGCATCATCAAAAATTCCCTTTGTGAGTCAGGTAAGAAGGGCATTTTAATGTAGCTAAGGTAATCGTCAATTTCCTCCTCCGCTTGAGAGGATCTGGACCTATATAGTTCAGCATAATAATCTCTGAACTCTACGAGGATCTCCACCTCATCAGTGATTACATCTCCTGCAGTCGTTATCAGCTCATCAATCACTAGGGGTCGCCTGTCGTTACGCATTATTCTAGCCAACAAAGAACCAGGTCTCTCCCCCTCCCCGTACGTTCGAGCCGTGGCATACTGTACTTCCCTATCCGCCTCCTCATTATAGTCGGCGAGTAGTGTTTTGAGTTGTGCTGCAGTGTTAGCATCAAGGATATTCTGCTGCCGTCGCTCAAGGTCCTTCAACTGGTCCTCAAGATGATTCAGTCTTTGCCTTATAGTCCTAAGTACACTTGAGTGTTTTGCCATGGCCATACCCCTAATATACGCCTTGAATGTGTCCCAGACTGTCTGAAAACTATCAACAGACCCCAAATTTGTCTCGAAAAAGCTGTCTATATCCTCTGCCAGTTCTCCTCTGAATACATCGTCCAATAGGGAGTAAGGGGGAAACCGCCATGTAAATGGTGGAATTCTCTTCGCCGGCGCTGCTAGCACCAGGAGTAAGGGGAAGTGGTCCGAAAGGGTACGCGGTAACACCGTACACTTCTTAATACTATTGAGCATTGATTGAGATGCTAGCCAGTAGTCAATTCTTGTGTGTACATCATGGTAGGCAGAGTAGTGTGTATAACTGCCCTGTGTGGGATGTTTATGTCTCCCAATGTCAACAAGGTCTAATTTAACCAATTCCGCCTGCATATGAAGGGCCGCAGCAGCTGGTCGTCGAGGCAGCCCCGCTGATCTATCTATGTCAGGGTTGAACACAAAGTTGAAGTCCAACCCCACAGCATTCTGGAGGAAACATGGGATCTGCAATGCATAGCCAGAGCTGCGTAAAACTCAGGGTTATCATAATTGGGCCCATATACATTAAATACTATGAGATCGTGCCCTTTGCCGACACATCTGACAATCAAGTAGCGGCCCTCTGGGTCTGCTTCAATCAGTGTTAACTTTAGTTTAGATCGGGGGCTGACCCATGTGACCACCCCTCTGGAGTGTGTAGTGAACCCTGCTGCCACACTGTTACCCCCAAATCCCTTAGCTGACAGCATCTTACTTTTGAGTGGGAGGTGAGTTTCTTGGATAAGGGTGAGGTCAATGTGATGCCTGTGAAGATAATTTAACACTATTCTAACCTTGCGATAGTCATTGAGCCCTCTCACATTCCAAGTCAATGCTCTCAGCGACTCAGGATCCCTTACTGTGTTCATTTCACTTGTGTCTGCCATCCCAGCAGTGAGATTTGATAATCAACAAGCGAGGTTCTCTCAATCCTGTACAACATTCTCTGCACAGCCATAACTATCTTGGCTAGTCTTGATAAGTAAAATCGGGTGACATAATGCGTGGCGTAACTATCAGTGACCCCCTCCCTGAACCATAACACCCCCCCCCAAACCCACTCCCCCCCGCCCACAGCCGACCACCCCCAACCTGGCCAGACAGTCCCCCCATCCCTCTTCCTCCCTCCCAAAGGCGTGTAAACTGGTTGGGAGATATGGGCAAATTGGTAGCTTGTTTCCACATTGTAATAAGATTATTTGAACACGAGTAGCAATGTCCCTATGTGTCATTTACGCAAGTTTAAGCTATTGGCATTGAAAAGGACAATGCCTTTTAGGCATGTTTTTAAAACGAAAACAAAAATAAAAGCCATTGTTATTTGCAATGTCAATAGCTCAAACTCGCGTAAATGCGAGACCTAATTGCATTGTAAAAGCTTGTTCTTATTGGCTGATGTTGAGTAGTAAAGAAATTGAGAAAGCATAATCTTCCTCCGTGTTCTTAATAGAATCAACAATTCTTGTTGCGATATGTTGTGGTTCTAGTTGTTATCTGCTGTCTCCCCTCCTATTGGTTACTAGGCACGCGCTAGTGTAAAATGTCAAACATGTATAAAAGTGACGTCACACTCTGTAAGTGTTGGAGACCTCAGTGACTCTGCGTAGTCACCACCCCTCTCACAAGCTCTTATATTTACAATAAATACTTAAACTCTACCTATATATTTCCGGTGATTTCTTTCTTCAATAATCACTACAATTGGTGACGAGGACGGGACGTAGAACATTCAGAGCTTGTGGAGGAAATTTTCTTCTGGAGTGCGATACTTCATTTCGAGGCAGGTATCTACGTTTTCTTTCTATAAAAGGACCATTTCTTAAAAGTAAATCTTTTTCTTTTCTGTGTTCGAATTTTGTGCGATAGAAATCGATGAGTATTCAGAAGTCGATAATCGAGTAATACTTTGAAGAAGAGCGTTAGTCAGAGAAGCTGCTTAAAGAAATCTTTCAGGCAAGTGTGGATATTCACGCTTTTGTGTAAAACGTTTATCATTGTCGTGAATTTGTTCCACCCATGTATTGCAGCGTTGCTGTGGAAGTTCAGTAAATCGTCGTGGAATCGACTGTTGCTGTGGTGGTGGCGCATTGCCGTTAAAATTGTTCGTTGGAAATCTTCTAACTGTCAACTGTCAAAACTCAGCTGACGTCGTTCTTTTTTTTTTATTTCAAAAACCTTTATTCTCTTGCAGGATATTGTACACAGCGTGCAGCCTACAACCCTGGGGCCGGCAGCAAATTTTAGACAATATGTCTGCATAGATCAGTCACTTCTTACACAGCCAATTAGCCGACATCCCGGAGGCCCGGCGGCATTTAATTAGGATGTCATGCAAGAACCTCTTCTCTCATCTACAGTTCCACTGTGTTATACTCGTCTCGAGCTCCCTGCACATATGCATTCTTAAACATACAGACAATTATCACGCCAAGCCCAGAGGGCCGTAGGCCGGAAGCAGTTACCTCATAAAAACTAAATCCTTAAATCCTACCCCAACAACCCCCCCACCCGCAATACGCCAGCAGAACGCCCGCCCAACTTGAGTTCCCGTAAGTATGCAATCAAGCAACCCCTCCTTCTACCTATTAGGGGAAAGCGTGCACCCCGCCCGGGTTCTAAACTTCTGCCTCATTCATACAGCGCGACTCAGATCTCCATTCCGTTCAGCTCCCCTGTCATTATAGCTAGGTAGATTAGTGCTCCCCACCCCTGCTTACCTTGCGGGTTAATATCATCCCCTTCCTGGTTCCGACTTTACTCCGTACGCTCCCTACTCTCAGTAAAGGGCCCCGCTAAACATGTTCAGCGTGCTCCTCGAGTGTGTCTGGCATATCAATTACCTCACCCTGTTCCGTCTCCTCCTCTTCGCTTGCGTAGACATATGTCTGATATAGACCCCAAAAGTTCTTTGGACGGCTCTTAGGCGGGAGTAAGTCGCTGTATATTTCGGATTGAGTACAGCAATATAACATGTCCCTGGCCCACCTCCCCTTAGTTGGCAGCGGCCCCTCATCCAACAAACAGTGACAACCCGCCTGGCTATTAGCAAAGCTATATCTGCCAGACGTCGCAGTGCCACTGGGAGCGTCTTTGAGTATCCCAGCAGAGCCAGTGCTGGGTTGGCCAGCATCTCTGTGTCTAATATCCGGCTGAGTTCTGAAAAAACTTCTTTCCAGAATTTGTTAATGCCAGGACAATTCCATGCCATGTGTATAAAGTCTGCTACCTGTGCATGACAGCGCTCACACTTCGCTGATTGCCTAAGCCCATACCTATGTAGTCTCTCTGGTGTATAGTAAACACGTTGTAGGTATTTGAAATGCACCAATCTGTGCCTTCCGTTTAGAGACAGTTTCCTAGTGCTGGTGCAACAATACTTCCACATCTTGTCGTTTATTTGCATTTGCAGATCACTTTGCCATTCTATCCTAGCTTTAGAGTATTGAAGCTGCTTATGTTGGACTCCTTGTTTATTGAGATTCGTAACCAGTTTGCGAGATGACACCGTCTTAATCACATAAGTAAGCTCTGGAATCTCCGGCGGCTCCACCAGATCCGGGCCTAAGAGGTCTAGTAGCGCACTTCGGACCCTGTGGAACTTGAAACGTAACAAATGTGAGGTCTCCGTCTGCGAGGGGAGTATCTGCTCCCAGGTTTTTGCCACCCCGTCAGTGAATAGGTCTTCCATCTTTGTGATTCCCAGTTTATTCAGTGCCCTCGTTACTCCTTTCTCTTTCAGCGGGGTAAGCCATACCGCCCAGTCTATCTGCATTAGTGGGGAATACAGCAGTTCGGAGTTCCGTGCCTGTAACAACGCATGCCAGGCATGGTTCGTAGCCTTAATCGAGTCCAGCCTACCAGTGCTGCGGTCGACCGGAAAAAAGACCGTGGCCAGAAAGGGAGAAGGGTCTGCAAATAAACGTTCAAGGATCACGTGAGGGATATTCGGATTTCCATGTATCCACGTATGTAGATGAGATGCCTGTGCCACCCTGTAGTATCTTTCCATGTCCGGGGCACCCTGTCCCCCCATCTCATAAGGAAGCATTAAAACCTTCCACTGGATCCTGGGTTGTTTGCCCCCGAGGCAAGCTTAATGAGTACTTGAGTCAGTTGTTTGAAAAAGGCCTTGGAGAGGACCACGGGGATAATATTAAACAAAAACAGGAATCTTGGTAAGACCACCATCTTCATGATGGTTATCCTTCCCATTAAAGATAATGGGAGCTGCACCATGAATCCACATCCTCCACTAGTTTCGTATACGCAACTCCATAATTTTACCTTACCAGTATGTCTGGGTCTGTGTGGAGTTGTATCCCTAGGTACCTGACCGAGTCCGTAGTCCACTGTAATGGATATTCCATCTCAAACGGCAGTGTGACAGGGGTTAACGGGAACGCAACTGATTTGGTCCAATTCACTTTCAGCCCTGAAAGGGCCCCAAATCTTACCACCTCTCTTAGTACTGATGAGAGGTTCGATTCCGGGTCGCGAACATACAGCAGAGTGTCATCAGCATACGTAGAGATACCACTTTTGTATGTTACCCTCCAGACTATGATATTCCCTGATCGCACATGCCAGGGGTTCCGCAACCAGTGCATATAGAAAGGGTGAGAGGGGGCACCCTTGTCTAGTTCCCCTGCTTAAATCGAAGGCTTCTGTGACTCTATCCCCCATCCTTAGTCTCGCTGTGGGCTTGTAATACAATGCTCCCAGCATCTGTATTAAGGGTTCACCCAGCCCTAGTTTTCGCAAAACTCTCAGCATGAACGGCCATTCCACAGAGTCGAATGCCTTCTCCATGTCGAGGAAAATCGCTAACGCTTTGTTTTCCTGACGCACATGTTGTATAGTCCCCAGTACCGTGCGAATATTATCCGTGAGGTTTCTGTCTGGAATGAATCCGGCTTGTTCCGGAGCTACAAGCTCCGGCACCAGCAATACTAGGCGTGTAGCTAGCACCTTAGCATACAATTTGGCATCTACGTTTATCAGGGAAAGTGGTCTATAAGAACTACATACTTTGGGAGGTTTCCCTGGTTTTAAGATAGTGATAAGCAGGGCCTCCCTCATAGAAGCCGGCATACTGCCCTCCGCACAGATGTCATCAAAGAGAGTTATCAAGTGTGGCACAAGTTTATCGTTAAAAGCCTTATAAAAGCCCACTGTGAGCCCATCAGCCCCTGGGGCACTACCAGAACGCATCCCCTCCAACGCCTCCAAGATCTCATCCTCTTGTACGGGCATCATCAAAAATTCCCTTTGTGAGTCAGGTAAGAAGGGCATTTTAATGTAGCTAAGGTAATCGTCAATTTCCTCCTCCGCTTGAGAGGATCTGGACCTATATAGTTCAGCATAATAATCTCTGAACTCTACGAGGATCTCCACCTCATCAGTGATTACATCTCCTGCAGTCGTTATCAGCTCATCAATCACTAGGGGTCGCCTGTCGTTACGCATTATTCTAGCCAACAAAGAACCAGGTCTCTCCCCCTCCCCGTACGTTCGAGCCGTGGCATACTGTACTTCCCTATCCGCCTCCTCATTATAGTCGGCGAGTAGTGTTTTGAGTTGTGCTGCAGTGTTAGCATCAAGGATATTCTGCTGCCGTCGCTCAAGGTCCTTCAACTGGTCCTCAAGATGATTCAGTCTTTACCTTATAGTCCTAAGTACACTTGAGTGTTTTGCCATGGCCATACCCCTAATATACGCCTTGAATGTGTCCCAGACTGTCTGAAAACTATCAACAGACCCCAAATTTGTCTCGAAAAAGCTGTCTATATCCTCTGCCAGTTCTCCTCTGAATACATCGTCCAATAGGGAGTAAGGGGGAAACCGCCATGTAAATGGTGGAATTCTCTTCGCCGGCGCTGCTAGCACCAGGAGTAAGGGGAAGTGGTCCGAAAGGGTACGCGGTAACACCGTACACTTCTTAATACTATTGAGCATTGATTGAGATGCTAGCCAGTAGTCAATTCTTGTGTGTACATCATGGTAGGCAGAGTAGTGTGTATAACTGCCCTGTGTGGGATGTTTATGTCTCCCAATGTCAACAAGGTCTAATTTAACCAATTCCGCCTGCATATGAAGGGCCGCAGCAGCTGGTCGTCGAGGCAGCCCCGCTGATCTATCTATGTCAGGGTTGAACACAAAGTTGAAGTCCAACCCCACAGCATTCTGGAGGAAACATGGGATCTGCAATGCATAGCCAGAGCTGCGTAAAACTCAGGGTTATCATAATTGGGCCCATATACATTAATTACTATGAGATCGTGCCCTTTGCCGACACATCTGACAATCAAGTAGCGGCCCTCTGGGTCTGCTTCAATCAGTGTTAACTTTAGTTTAGATCGGGGGCTGACCCATGTGACCACCCCTCTGGAGTGTGTAGTGAACCCTGCTGCCACACTGTTACCCCCAAATCCCTTAGCTGACAGCATCTTACTTTTGAGTGGGAGGTGAGTTTCTTGGATAAGGGTGAGGTCAATGTGATGCCTGTGAAGATAATTTAACACTATTCTAACCTTGCGATAGTCATTGAGCCCTCTCACATTCCAAGTCAATGCTCTCAGCGACTCAGGATCCCTTACTGTGTTCATTTCACTTGTGTCTGCCATCCCAGCAGTGAGATTTGATAATCAACAAGCGAGGTTCTCTCAATCCTGTCCAACATTCTCTGCACAGCCATAACTATCTTGGCTAGTCTTGATAAGTAAAATCGGGTGACATAATGCGTGGCGTAACTATCAGTGACCCCCTCCCTGAACCATAACACCCCCCCCAAACCCACTCCCCCCCGCCCACAGCCGACCACCCCCAACCTGGCCAGACAGTCCCCCCATCCCTCTTCCTCCCTCCCAAAGCCGACCACCCCCAACCTGGCCTGGCAGCACCCGTCCCCTCCCGCCACCCTTCTCCTGTTGAACCTTCCTGAACAACCCCAAAACTTGCCCCCCAAAGGGGCGGTCAGTGCTATAAGCGCTAGGGCAGAGGTTGGCAGTAGAAACACATAACAATACTTCAGTATTATGCACCGCACAGTCGCCCCATGTGCTATCACCCTCAACAATGTCCATCAACATGAGACTGAACCAATATTCGGTGAGTTCCAGAAGAGGCATCTCCCAATTGTTCCCTTCCCCCCTTCCACAGCGCACCCCGCATATCAAAGTTCAATACCTATGTGTGTTAAGTTTTATGCTGATACCATTTCCACAAATAGTCTGATTAATATCACTTGACTGCCATCAAGTACATATATAATGAAATGGTCTCACCCAGCCACAACGCCGCAGTCCAATCACAGTCCTCTTCGGTCGCATGCCAACAGCGCTTCTCCGTTCACGAGAAACATAGCAAGTCGAGGACCCATTGATATGACACCGCCCATAGATCCAGTGAGTCCAGAAGTGGGCAGAACGGCACACCACCAGCCAAACTATTCCTGCTCGTCCAGATGACTGTTCTCCTCCTGCTCTCCGTTCTGGCTTCTTGGACTGTTCCTCTGTTCCTTGGACCATTCCTTTAATGACTTCTGGAGTTCCATAGGGTCCGTGAAAAAATGTGAGTGGCCCCGTCTATTGATCCGCAGTTTTGCCGGGTACAGCATTGCATAGTCCAAGCCAAGTTAACGCATTTGTTTCTTGTAAGGGGCGAAGTGCCGTCGCTCCTCCTGGACTTTTGCTGTGAAGTCAGGGTATAAGGAAACATCCATGCCTTCAAACTAAAGCTTCCCTTTGTCTCTGGCCACCCGTAAAGCCGTATCACGATCTCTATAGTTCAGCAATTTTGCTATTATCGGTCTCGGAGGCGCACCCGGAAGCGGACGCGGACCCAGCGTGCGGTGAGCTCTTTCTACGATGAACATCAGCGTGAAGCCTTCCTCTCCCAGGAGAGTGATCAGGAGTTTCTCTACAAAGAGTTCAATCTTCCCGGTTTGTGTTGTCTCCGCAATCCCCGTAATGCGAATGTTCGAGCGCCTCGAGCGGGCCTCCAAATCCTCTGGCTTATCCTGTATGACCTGGAGTAGTCTAGAGAACTGTTTGCGATCTTTATCCCATTCGGTCTGCGCTTCTTCCACTTCAGTGAGCCATGCTGTCTTGTAGTCCTTTCTCCATTGATACAAGCATATCTTTTATGTCCGCGTACATTGAACCCTCTGGGCCTCTGCTTCTTGGCGATGGGTCAGGCACTGGTGCTTCCGGTACCTTAGTTCTACGTTGGTCGAACGCAAGCTTGGTCTGGGTTTTATCGCTCTTGCCCATACTGAGTAGCTAAGATCTGGGGTGTCTTGCCTCCCCGTGCATGATCCGGGATAATTCCCATGTGTTAGACCTGGCACCTTGGCGTGAGTCTCCCTTCCACTTTTTGCTGATGTGCCTCCGATGTTTTGCTGGTTTTCCGATACTCAGGGCACTGCGCCACGGCTGACCCGTGCCGCAGTGCAAGTGCTCCCTACTGTAAATTGTACATGCGATTGGTATCCCTGATTGGTGCATTGGATTTACTGTCAGTCCCTAGTAATGCGCACTAAAGAGTGCCGGGGCTTGTAGAGGCCAATACTGCTGGTGGGCCTGCAGCGCTGGTTGCGCCACCCACCGAAGCAGCCGTAAAGATGTGTCTGGGAACTGCGACCGCAGAACCCGCGTGCGGTCTCGTACTGCCACGCTAGCTAGGCGAGTGCACCCACTTGCCAGCCTCGAACCTTCCCTTGACTACATATTAGTCACCCCTATGGTAGGCCTGCGGGCAGGGTGCGTTGTAGGTGTAAGGTAGGACAAGCCCTGATGTGTGTGGCATGTCCTAGTAGTGACTTACAACCAAAACCGTAGTTTACTATTGAAGGCTACCTGCTCCATTAGGCCAGACTGAGCTGCTGGAGTTATTACACCCTATAATCCCGGCAGGCTCAAGGAGCATGGTAGCGAGTCATGTTTAGTATGCCTGAACTCAGGATGATAAAATATTTCTTTTAGTAAAGTTTATTTTAGTATCCTGGGTTTGCAAATGCTACTTTTTGAAAGTTAGCCTTTGCTTGCCTAACCATTTCAGTCCGCCTCTGCTGGTATGTGTATCTGACTGTCTGGGACGTGTGAGTGACAGGGCTGGGTGGATGACAGGTGGTGAATGCGCAGATTATACCTTAGTGGGAGGTAGGAGTGCCTCTTGACTCGAGCTGTAGCTGTGCTCGGCCACCACAATGCTGGCTCCACCCTCCTGGGGAGCGGCGGATGACTCGGCCGGCACCTGGCCCAGGAAGGGCGAAGCCCCCATCAACAAGGTACTCTGGCCGCCCCTGTCCGCACAATGCTGGCTCCACCTCCAGTGGGGCGTCTGATGCGCCTGCCCCTCACACTGAAAGCAGACGCCGGAGTACACCCACCGGGGTACTCAAGGACTGAGAGTGGCTATGCAAAGGCCCCCCTGGCCTGCGAGAACAAAAGAATTGGCCTATAAAAGAAGGAGCCCTGCTCCTTGAGAATTAGATCCTGTTTGGGCTACAGAAGGACTCTGCCTGACGAGAAGGACCGTGAGAGACAAGGAAGGGTGCTGACTCTTGCCTGTGTCTGGTGCCTTGCTGCCGAAGGAGAGGAAGAAGAAAAAGACTATGAGAAGACTTTTGCTTTACTTTGTGCCAAACTCTGCTAAAGAGATCTCCAAGGGCTTGCAACTGAACTTGCCCCCTGACCAGCGTCCCAGGACCAGTGGACGCTACCCTCTGAAAGAAAGCGACTGCGGGTGCTGACCATCGCCGCAGTACCGACGGAGGAATCTCTCTACAAGGCAACGACATCCACCTGACCACCGTGACCGGGGCCCAAAGCAACAGCGAAAGCAAAGTGAGGACCAGCCGCCGCTGGCCCGAACACCGTGACCGCAACTGCACCGGGAGCCCGAAAGCAAAGCAAAGGACACCCCCGCGCCGCACGGCCACCAGCTGCTGCGTGTGCCCCTTGCCTGCCTTCTGCCTCGCTGCTGACTCGTTTGCCGGTTGCCGGCTGCCGCCGCTGCGGTTGTTTTTGCCCTTTGTTTTGACGTTAATTTGTGCCTGCTTTGTTTTACTCTCATTTTGCCCTTGTTTTTTCGATTATTTGTGCCTGTTTTGTTTTAATTCCATTGTCCCCGTGTTTTGCTTTTCCTTCCTTGTTGTCCGCCTACCTCGCCGCCCTCCGCCCTCCCTTCCCGCCACCGCCGCTTTTCCCCGCCCCTTTTTCTATTCTGTACCCTCCCCGCTCCCGCCTCCCAGCTGCTCCGCCCACCCGCGCACTTCGCCTTAAATGGCGACCGTGCGAACGCGCAGCGGTCACGCGCAGCGGGCGCGCCGATTGTGCGCCGAAGGCGCGCCAAAGGTAAGCCCGTCTGCGCCCGTCCGCGCCTGGACCGCGCCCAGTGCCAGGACCCCTGGCCCACGAAGATCCCGACCGACCCGCCTGACGTACTCCGCCGCCACCCTCATCGCTCTCAACACCGGCCGACTCCCAGAATGCCATCAAGCCACTCCAAGACGTACCCACGGACCTTTCAGCTGCCACGCCTGCAAGTTCTCCTGCATCCGGACCAGCCCCGCACCAGCACCCGCCAAGTCAAACACCAGCAGCACCCACCTCAAGTGCATCCTGCTCAACACCCGCTCCGTCCACAGACACGCCATCGAACTCTGGAACCTCCTTGACGCCACAGCCCCTGACGTTGCCTTCCTCACGGAGACCTGGATGAACGCCTCTTCAGCTCCCGACATCGCCATCGCTATCCCAGAGGGCTACAAGATCGTCCGGAGGGACCGAAACGCCAACCAGATGGGAGGAGGCATCGCCATCATCCACAGGAGCACCATCCGTCTCACGACCAGCACCGACAACACCCTGACCAGCGCCGAACACCTGCATTTCCAGATCCACACCAACCCGAACACCACCCTCAGAGGCACCCTGATCTACCGACCCCCTGGACCACGCACGCAATTCAGCGAGGACATCGCCGACTTCGTCAGCCCGCATGCCCTCCCCTCCGCTGACTACATCCTCCTGGGAGACCTCAACTTCCATCTGGAGAACAACAACGACCGCAACACCAGCACCCTGCTCGACAACCTCGCCAACCTGGGACTCAAGCAACTGGTGTCCACCCCCACCCACCTCGCCGGACACACACTCGACGCCGTCTTCTCATCCAGCACAGACATCGACTTCAGCCACGCCACAGAGCTTCAATGGACGGACCACAGCTGCGTCCACTTCACCTTCAAGAGAACGACGACCCACCATCACCAGCAACAGGCCGCCCGCAGAAGCTGGAACAAGATCACAGCAGACCAGCTCGCCACCTCCCTGAGCCAGCACCCTCCTGCCAGTTCAGCGAACCCCAGCCAGGCCGCCGACAACCTCACGAAGTGGATCAGCAACTGCGCGGACGAACTCGCCCCGCTGAGGACCCCGCCTAGCAGACCCGGCAGCAAGAAGGCCCCATGGTTCACCGACGAACTCAAGAGCTCCAAGAAGAACTGCCGAGCCCTCGAGAAAGTCTGGAAAAGGGAACCGACACCGGACAACAGGACCTCCTACAAACTTGCCACCCGGAAACACCACCAGCTGATCCGCGCCGCCAAGAAAACAGCATTCAAGGACCGGTTGGACAACAACGCACACAACTGCAAGGAACTCTTCAACATCGTGAAAGAGCTTTCCAACCCCAGCGCAGGAAACAACGACATCACCCCATCGCAAGACCTCTGCAACTCCCTCGCTTCATACTTCCACAACAAGATCACGGACATACACAGCAGCTTCAACAACCAACCAACGCACACCATGACCGAACAACCACCCCCCACCACCACCCTCCACGCCTGGACCCCGATCAGCACCGAAGACACCATCCGCACGATGAACTCCATCCACTCCGGATCACCGACCGACCCCTGCCCTCACCACGTCTTCAACAAGGCCGACGCTGTCATCGCACCCCACCTGCGAGACATCATCAACACATCCTTCGACACCACCATCTTCCCTGAGAGCTGGAAACACGCCGAACTCAGCGCTCTACTCAAGAAACCAACAGCGGACCCCACCGACCTCAAGAATTACCGCCCCATCTCGCTTCTCCCGTTTCCAGCCAAAGTCATCGAGAAGACCGTCAACAAGCAGATGGCCGCCTTCCTCGAGACGAACGGATCCCTCGACCCCTCACAGTCCGGCTTCCGAGCCAACCACAGCACCGAGACCGCCCTCATCGCCGCCACCGATGACATCCGAGCCCTGATGGACAATGGAGAAACAGCGGCCCTCATCCTCCTAGACCTCTCCGCGGCATTCGACACGGTCTGCCACCGCACCCTAGTACGGCGCCTCAGCAACATCGGAATCCAGGACAAGGCGCTGGAATGGATCATCTCCTTCCTCGACGGAAGAACACAGAGAGTCCGCCTACCACCGTACAAGTCAGAGGCCTCCGAAGTCATCTGCGGCGTCCCCCAAGGATCATCTCTGAGCCCCACCCTCTTCAACGTCTACATGAGCCCCCTCACGGCCATCGTACGCAAACACAACCTCAGCATAATCTCCTACGCCGACGACACCCAGCTGATCCTCTCCCTGACCAACGACCCCGCCGCCGCCAGAGCCAACCTGCACGAAGGGATGAAAGAGGTAGCCGAGTGGATGACGACCAGCCGCCTGAAACTGAACTCGGACAAGACGGAGGTCCTCATCCTGGGCTCCTCACCCTCCGCCTGGGACGACTCCTGGTGGCCTCCCGCCCTGGGCACCGCACCCAAACCGACAGACCATGCACGAAACCTGGGCTTCATCCTGGACTCCTCCCTCTCCATGACCAGGCAAGTCAACAACGTCTCCTCGGCGTGCTTCAACATCCTACGCATGCTACGGAAGATCTTCTGGTGGATCCCCACAGAGACCAGGAAGACCGTCACCCAGGCCCTCGTCACCAGCCGACTGGACTACGGCAACGCCCTCTACGCCGGTACCACCGCCAAGCTCCAGAAGAGACTCCAGCGGATCCAAAACGCCTCAGCCAGACTCATCCTCGACATCCCACGAACCAGCCACATCTCCGGACATCTGAGAGACCTTCACTGGCTCCCCGTCAACAAGAGAATCACCTTCCGCCTCCTCACCCATGCACACAAAGCCCTACACGACCAAGGCCCGAGCTACCTCAACAGCCGAGTCAACTTCTACGCTCCCAAACGCCACCTCCGATCAGCCAACCACGCCCTCGCCGCCGTCCCCCGCATCCGAAGAGCGACTACAGGAGGAAGGTCCTTCTCCTACCTGGCCGCCAAGACCTGGAACTCCCTCCCTCCCGACCTGCGCCTGACCCAAGACCACCTCTCCTTCAGGAAGAAGCTGAAGACCTGGCTGTTCGAGCAGTAGCGGCACCCCCCCCCCCCCCAGCGCCTTGAGACCCTACGGGTATGTAGCGCGCTTTATAAGTGTCACTGATTGATTGATTGATTGGTCCGGTCCGAGCTCTCGAGTGACTGCGCTACAAGCAGCCACTCACCTGCAAAGACGGACAGTTGCCCTGTGAGAATCCGCAAGGTCGGTAGCCTGCCCGACAGCCCAGCTGTGAGCGCACAGCTGCACCGGCACTTGGCTGGGTACGTCCTGCACTTGGGGACCGTACTGCCACTTGCCACCACCGCACAGCCGCCGCCTCCAGGGTCGGAGCGGACGACGAGGAGAGGACCCTGCCGCCACAGAACACCGCTGCCCCGGATGACCCGTGAACTGCTCGGCTGAGAGTCGCAACGAACAGCGACCCCGGGAAGGCAACGCGACGTGGGACAGATCCCCTGGAAGCCGCCTGCTCCACAAGGACTTTTGTTTACATCGGCCTGAGGGCCCTAAGAGAACGCTTAAACTGCTATAAAGAACTGTGGTAACCTGAACTGAGTAATCTGCAACCGTTATCGTAAAATACGTTGACTGTATTCACAAGCCTGCTTAAAATCTATATAAAGATATATATTTTTACAGAATACAGTCTGGTCTCGTTGTGTGGTGGGTTGGTTGTAAAGGTGTATTATTGCAAGTGTTTAACCTATATGCCCCAAAGATTAGCCTACGACTGCTTAAGCCACACTACCTAGAGGGTAAGCAGAGGTTGTCTGGAAGGTAACCCTCAGCCCTGACGAGGAAGAGGAGAGTCCCTGCTTGTCGCTAGTGTTGCACTGCGCCAACTAGAGACTCCCCCTTCCTACATTGGACGCAGCGGTGAGGATTTCGAATTTACACTTGCGATATCTGTACCTGAGCTTCTGACCACTACACAAGGATTACGGTCCAGTTACTTAGCCACAGACTTTGCTTTTGAATTTTGCCGAAAAGAAGATTCCGAGTGTGAAAGCCATGCCGGGCACAAAGAGCCTGGATGGAGCGGAGTCCACGACCTCGGAGGTGTTTGAGGTCAAGTGGGACGCCGCGAAGCTGGATAAATACTCAAAGACCGAGCTGAAGTTTTTCTGTAGGAAACTCAAGGTTCCGCACGCTGGTTGCAAGAATAAGCCAGAATTCTACAAGGCCCTGAAAGCCTGGGTAGAGTCCAGAGAGACCCCGGAGGATCAAGACGCCCTCGCCGAGCAGAATGCAACGGAGGAGCAGAATGCACTTGGGGATCTGATTGACCTCGAAAGGCAAGACAGCGTGCACAGCTCTGGTAAAGGCCTGTCGCCAGAGGAGCTGGCGGACAGGAAGGAAACGAGGAATCACGAAAGAAAGCTGGCAGAATTGAAAATCCAACTGGAGCTTGAAACGAAAAGAATGGCGCTGGAAGAGCGAAAGCACCAAATGGATTATGAAGTAAAAATGAGGGAGATAAGTCTCAAGGAGAGAGACTTGGATCGTCCTCCCTCTGGTGGCAGCGCATCGCCAGTGCAGGTAGAGTCAAGAGTGCACATCCCGAAGGACGTAGTTAAGGAGTTCTTTAAGGGGGATGACATAGGACAGTGGTTTAGGGCATACGAGGTAGCCACGTCCTCCCACCGGGTCCCTGACAAGGATTGGGGAGCGGGGTTGTGGGGAAGGTTCCTTAGCGAAGGGAGAGATACCTTGCTAGATTTGCCCGTTGAAAATCAGAGATCCTATTCCCACATGAAAGAAGCTTTACTGAACAGGTACGGGCTTACCCCTGAAATGTATAGACAGAAGTTTAGGGGATGTACTAAGCGGCCTGGGAATACGTATGTGGAGTATGTGACTTACTTTTGCAGAGCACTGGATGGTTGGGTGAAGGGTAGCAAAGTTAATGATTTTCAAGGTCTCTTTGATTTGATTGCATGGTAGCACTTGTCTGATCACTGTTTTCCTGAGTTACGCCAACACCTGATCGATAGCAAGCTGTCCAACCCGAAGAAGCTTGCTGAGGAGGCGGACCGCTGGCTCAGCACCAGGGTCCGCAAGGGTCCTGTGGGAGACTCCGCCAAAAGTGGGCAGGGTCCCCAGCAGAAGAGTGGGGGGGACAAGGGGGGAAAACAGAAAGGGTTCCAAAAAGGCCCCCAAAGTAGTTCCCAGGGGAGCCCGCAGCAGGGTTCTCAGCCTCCCCCACCCCCGAAGCAGAATGGAGCCCTGACAGGTAAACCTGTTCCAAAGGGGCCCTTCAATTGTTTCAAATGTGGCGAGCCTGGGCACATATCCAGTGACCCCAAGTGTCGCCTGTTTGGAAAACCCGCACCCACTGGTGCTCCGCCCCGACAAGTGACTAGCGTTCACCTAGGAGAAGAAATGATGGTCCCGGGGGGTGGAGATCCCGTTCACATGACCCTAGTCTCGCTAGGAGACAGTGAGATGATCCCTACGAACTACCTGCCCTCTAACACTAAGAAATATGGGCAGGTGGTGACCATCAATGGTAAGAAAGCTGAGGCTCTTAGAGATACAGGAGCCAGTGTGACTGCAGTGAGGCAGCACCTGGTGTCTCAAGAGCAGGTTGTACCCCATGCCTACTGTAGGGTTATCAACGCTGATAATTCTGAGAGTCAGTGTCCGATGGCTCAAGTTCCCTTCGAGTGGGGGGGGGTCTCTGGTACTCTGCAGGTCTGTGTGAGAAAAACCATGCCTGTTGACTGTTTGCTAGGGAACGACTTGGAGCACTCCCCTTGGGAAAAGGTGGAGAAGACGACTCACCTGCGGATGGTGGGTCTGCCTGACTGGGCGTGCGTGACCACCCGGTCGATGGCAGCCAGTAGGGGTGATCGAGAGGTCCTGGGGCCTGAAGGAGAGGCCCAGGAACCGGCCTTAGGGAGAAGGCGCAGGGGGCGCGGGAAACCGGCCCCTGAAGTTCCCACGGTCCAGGAGGAAGCAGACCTTGAGGGGGATGCCCTGGAGCCTACAGGGGAACAGATCGCCGAACTGGGGGACCTGCCTGAGCTGACCCATTGGCAGCAAGAAGGAGGACCCTCCAGGGAGGAATTCTGCAAGTAGCAGAAAGAATGCCCTTCTCTCGTGGGTATGCGGCAGCAGGCCGCAGACCAGGCCAATGGTGTTCAGGCCAAAACACATTACGTGTACTGGGAGAACGACCTCCTGTATTCGGAGCCTAAGGCTGCTGAGCCTGGGTCAGCCCGTGTGCTGGTGGTACCCCAGAAGTTCAGAGCCTTCCTACTGGGTCTGGCTCATGATGTACCTTTAGCAGGACATTTGGGGATGGACAAGACCTATGACAGGCTTGTCACCCACTTTTACTGGCCCCAAATGCATAAGAGTTCAGATGCTCATTGCAGAACCTGTCCAACTTGCCAGGCAAGTGGGAAGACGGGAGGGAAGAACAAGGCTCCCCTCCAACCCTTCCCTGTGGTCGGTACGCCATTCCAGCGAGTGGGTATTGACATCGTTGGGCCTCTGGACCCCAAGACAGCCATGGGTAACAGGTTCATCCTGGTCTTGGTGGATCATGCCACCCGGTACCCTGAAGCCATCCCTCTGAGGACAGTGACGGCCCCCGTGGTGGGACGTGCACTGATGGGAATTTTCTCACGAGTGGGATTCCCTCTAGAGGAGGTGAGCGACAGGTGGACCAATTTCATATCCAAGTATATGAAGTCCCTTTGGCAAGAGTGTGGCGTAACGTATAAGTTCACCACGCCTTACCATCCCCAAGGTAACGGGTTGGTTGAGAGATTCAACCGAACCCTGAAAGGCATGATCATGGGCCTAGAAGGTCCGATGAGGCGTAAGTGGGACGTCCTCTTACCATGCCTACTCTTTGCATATCGCGAGGTACCACAGAAGTCCCTAGGGTTCAGCCCCTTTGAACTACTGTACGGTCACCCCGTGAGAGGACCGCTGAGTTTGGTAAAGGAAGGCTGGGAGCAATCTCCCAGGAAACCTCCCCAGAATGTATATAGCTACATGCTGGCCTTCAGAAACCAGACCAGACGCTTCAGACAACTTGCCGAGGCAAATCTGGAAGCCAGCCAGGAGGAAATAAAGCGGTGGTGCGATCAGAATGCCACTCTGGTCGAGCTTCAACCTGGACAAGAGGTGTATGTCCTGGCCCCAGTGGAGCCCTGTGCCCTTCAAGATAAGTGGACAGGCCCATATGAGGTTGTGGAGCGCAAGAGCCCCGTGACATACTTGGTGGATATGAAGACGCCCAGGAATCCTTTGCGGGTCCTACATGTCAACCGCCTCAAGCCCCACTTGCGAAGGTCCGAAGTGGGCATGTTGTTGGCAACTGATGACGGAATGGAGGAGGAGTCGGAGCCTCTTCCTGACCTCTTGGTGGCCTGTGAGAAAGATGGGTCAGTGGATGGAGTTAACCTCTCACCCACCCTGACCGCCGAACAACAGGAGGACTGCCGCCAGTTGCTGGGGCAGTTTCCAGATCTGTTCTCCCTGGTTCCGAGTGTCACAGATTGGTGCGTCCATGATGTGGACACTGGAGACAGCTTACCTGTGAAGCATAAGGCTTACAGGGTGACTGACAGGGTCCGGGCCTGCATCAAGGAGGAGGTCTCCAAGATGCTTGCCCTCGGGGTGGTTGAGTCTTCCAGCAGTCCTTGGTCCAGCCCCGTGGTCTTGGTTCCGAAGGCTGCTGCGCCGGGAGCCACACCCGAACTCCGGTTCTGTGTGGACTACAGAGGACTCAATTCAGTCACGAAGACTGACGCGCACCCCATCCCCAGAGCTGATGAGCTCATTGATCGGCTGGGGGCTGCCAAGTTCCTTAGTACGTTTGATTTAACGTCTGGGTACTGGCAGATCGCCTTGACCGATGGGGCAAAGGAGAGGTCGGCATTCTCTACACCAGATGGGCATTTCCAGTTCCGGGTTATGCCATTTGGAATGAAGAATGTCCCTACCACCTTTCAGAGATTGGTCAACCAGGTGTTGGCTGGACTGGACGAGTTCAGTGCCGCCTACCTGGATGACATCGCGGTGTTCAGTGGCACATGGCCAGAACACCTGCGACACCTCTGGGAAGTGTTGATGGCCCTGCGCAGAGCAGGCCTCACAATCAAGGCAAGCAAGTGCCAGATTGGGCAGGGTTCAGTGGTGTACTTGGGACACCAAGTTGGGAGTGGCAAGGTAGCACCCTTGCAGCCCAAAATCGAGACCATCCTGGCTTGGGAGCCCCCCAAGACCCAGACTGCAGTGAGAGCCTTCCTGGGGCTCACTGGGTATTACAGGAGGTTTGTCAAGGGTTATGGCACGATCGTGACCCCCTTGACAGAGCTGACTTCGAAGAAGCAGCCCAGGAATGTGATTTGGACTGACACCTGTCAGAAGGCTTTTGACACCCTGAAGACTGCCATGTGCACGGCGCCCGTGCTCCTGGCCCCTGATTTCTCCAAGGAGTTCATAGTGCAAACAGACGCTTCAGAGCATGGTGTAGGGGCCGTTCTTTCACAGATGACTGAGGAGGGCTTTGACCAACCCGTAGCCTTCATAAGTAGGAGGTTACTTCCACAGGAAAGTAGGTGGAGTGCAATAGAGCGTGAAGCATTTGCTGTGGTCTGGGCGCTGAAGAAGCTAAGACCCTACTTGTTTGGGTCTCACTTCCGAGTTCAGACGGACCACAGGCCCCTCAGATGGTTGATGCAAATGAGGGGTGAGAACCCGAAACTGTTGAGGTGGTCCATTTCTCTACAGAGTATGGACTTTACGGTGGAACACCGCCCTGGCACCGATCACGCCAACGCTGACGGTCTGTCCAGATTTTTCCGCCTTAGTGATGTGGAACTCCCTGGGGAAGGGTAGTTCCCCCCACATTTCAGCTGGAGGGGACACATGTTAGACCTGGCACCTTGGCGTGAGTCTCCCTTCCACTTTTTGCTGATGTGCCTCCGATGTTTTGCTGGTTTTCCGATACTCAGGGCACTGCGCCACGGCTGACCCGTGCCGCAGTGCAAGTGCTCCCTACTGTAAATTGTACATGCGATTGGTATCCCTGATTGGTGCATTGGATTTACTGTCAGTCCCTAGTAATGCGCACTAAAGAGTGCCGGGGCTTGTAGAGGCCAATACTGCTGGTGGGCCTGCAGCGCTGGTTGCGCCACCCACCGAAGCAGCCGTAAAGATGTGTCTGGGAACTGCGACCGCAGAACCCGCGTGCGGTCTCGTACTGCCACGCTAGCTGGGCGAGTGCACCCACTTGCCAGCCTCGAACCTTCCCTTGACTACATATTAGTCACCCCTATGGTAGGCCTGCGGGCAGGGTGCGTTGTAGGTGTAAGGTAGGACAAGCCCTGATGTGTGTGGCATGTCCTAGTAGTGACTTACAACCAAAACCGTAGTTCACTATTGAAGGCTACCTGCTCCATTAGGCCAGACTGAGCTGCTGGAGTTATTACACCCTATAATCCCGGCAGGCTCAAGGAGCATGGTAGCGAGTCATGTTTAGTATGCCTGAACTCAGGATGATAAAATATTTCTTTTAGTAAAGTTTATTTTAGTATCCTGGGTTTGCAAATGCTACTTTTAGAAAGTTAGCCTTTGCTTGCCTAACCATTTCAGTCCGCCTCTGCTGGTATGTGTATCTGACTGTCTGGGACGTGTGAGTGACAGGGCTGGGTGGATGACAGGTGGTGAATGCGCAGATTACACCTTAGTGGGAGGTAGGAGTGCCTCTTGACTCGAACTGTAGCTGTGCTCGGCCACCACAATGCTGGCTCCACCCTCCTGGGGAGCGGCGGATGACTCGGCCGGCACCTGGCCCAGGAAGGGCGAAGCCCCCATCAACAAGGTACTCTGGCCGCCCCTGTCCGCACAATGCTGGCTCCACCGCCTGCCCCTCACACTGAAAGCAGACGCCGGAGTACACCCACCGGGGTACTCAAGGACTGAGAGTGGCTATGCAAAGGCCCCCCTGGCCTGCGAGAACAAAAGAATTGGCCTATAAAAGAAGGAGCCCTGCTCCTTGAGAATTAGATCCTGTTTGGGCTACAGAAGGACTCTGCCCGACGAGAAGGACCGTGAGAGACAAGGAAGGGTGCTGACTCTTGCCTGTGTCTGGTGCCTTGCTGCCGAAGGAGAGGAAGAAGAAAAAGACTACGAGAAGACTTTTGCTTTACTTTGTGCCAAACTCTGCTAAAGAGATCTCCAAGGGCTTGCAACTGAACTTGCCCCCTGACCAGCGTCCCAGGACCAGTGGACGCTACCCTCTGAAAGAAAGCGACTGCGGGTGCTGACCATCGCCGCAGTACCGACGGAGGAATCTCTCTACAAGGCAACAACATCCACCTGACCACCGTGACCGGGGCCCAAAGCAACAGCGAAAGCAAAGTGAGGACCAGCCGCCGCTGGCCCGAACACCGTGACCGCAACTGCACCGGGAGCCCGAGAGCAAAGCAAAGGACACCCCCGCGCCGCACGGCCACCAGCTGCTGCGTATGCCCCTTGCCTGCCCTCTGCCTCGCTGCTGACTCGTTTGCCGGTTGCCGGCTGCCGCCGCTGCGGTTGTTTTTGCCCTTTGTTTTGACGTTAATTTGTGCCTGCTTTGTTTTACTCTCATTTTGCCCTTGTTTTTTCGATTATTTGTGCCTGTTTTGTTTTAATTCCATTTTCCCAGTGTTTTGCTTTTCCTTCCTTGTTGTCCGCCTACCTCGCCGCCCTCCGCCCTCCCTTCCCGCCACCGCCGCTTTTCCCCGCCCCTTTTTCTATTCTGTACCCTCCCCGCTCCCGCCTCCCAGCTGCTCCGCCCACCCGCGCACTTCGCCTTAAATGGCGACCGTGCGAACGCGCAGCGGTCACGCGCAGCGGGCGCGCCGATTGTGCGCCGAAGGCGCGCCAAAGGTAAGCCCGTCTGCGCCCGTCCGCGCCTGGACCGCGCCCAGTGCCAGGACCCCTGGCCCACGAAGATCCCGACCGACCCGCATGACGTACTCCGCCGCCACCCTCATCGCTCTCAACACCGGCCGACTCCCAGAATGCCATCAAGCCACTCCAAGACGTACCCACGGACCTTTCAGCTGCCACGCCTGCAAGTTCTCCTGCATCCGGACCAGCCCCGCACCAGCACCCGCCAAGTCAAACACCAGCAGCACCCACCTCAAGTGCATCCTGCTCAACACCCGCTCCGTCCACAGACACGCCATCGAACTCTGGAACCTCCTTGACGCCACAGCCCCTGACGTTGCCTTCCTCACGGAGACCTGGATGAACGCCTCTTCAGCTCCCGACATCGCCATCGCTATCCCAGAGGGCTACAAGATCGTCCGGAGGGACCGAAACGCCAACCAGATGGGAGGAGGCATCGCCATCATCCACAGGAGCACCATCCGTCTCACGACCAGCACCGACAACACCCTGACCAGAGCCGAACACCTGCATTTCCAGATCCACACCAACCCGAACACCACCCTCAGAGGCACCCTGATCTACCGACCCCCTGGACCACGCACGCAATTCAGCGAGGACATCGCCGACTTCGTCAGCCCGCATGCCCTCCCCTCCGCTGACTACATCCTCCTGGGAGACCTCAACTTCCATCTGGAGAACAACAACGACCGCAACACCAGCACCCTGCTCGACAACCTCGCCAACCTGGGACTCAAGCAACTGGTGTTCACCCCCACCCACCTCGCCGGACACACACTCGACGCCGTCTTCTCATCCAGCACAGACATCGACTTCAGCCACGCCACAGAGCTTCAATGGACGGACCACAGCTGCGTCCACTTCACCTTCAAGAGAACGACGACCCACCATCACCAGCAACAGGCCGCCCGCAGAAGCTGGAACAACCCCAGCCAGGCCGCCGACAACCTCACGAAGTGGATCAGCAACTGCGCGGACGAACTCGCCCCGCTGAGGACCCCGCCTAGCAGACCCGGCAGCAAGAAGGCCCCATGGTTCACCGACGAACTCAAGAGCTCCAAGAAGAACTGCCGAGCCCTCGAGAAAGTCTGGAAAAGGGAACCGACACCGGACAACAGGACCTCCTACAAACTTGCCACCCGGAAACACCACCAGCTGATCCGCGCCGCCAAGAAAACAGCATTCAAGGACCGGTTGGACAACAACGCACACAACTGCAAGGAACTCTTCAACATCGTGAAAGAGCTTTCCAACCCCAGCGCAGGAAACAACAACATCCCCCCATCGCAAGACCTCTGCAACTCCCTCGCTTCATACTTCCACAACAAGATCACGGACATACACAGCAGCTTCAACAACCAACCAACGCACACCATGACCGAACAACCACCCCCCACCACCACCCTCCACGCCTGGACCCCGATCAGCACCGAAGACACCATCCGCACGATGAACTCCATCCACTCCGGATCACCGACCGACCCCTGCCCTCACCACGTCTTCAACAAGGCCGACGCTGTCATCGCACCCCACCTGCGAGACATCATCAACACATCCTTCGACACCACCATCTTCCCTGAGAGCTGGAAACACGCCGAACTCAGCGCTCCACTCAAGAAACCAACAGCGGACCCCACCGACCTCAAGAATTACCGCCCCATCTCGCTTCTCCCGTTTCCAGCCAAAGTCATCGAGAAGACCGTCAACAAGCAGATGGCCGCCTTCCTCGAGACGAACGGATCCCTCGACCCCTCACAGTCCGGCTTCCGAGCCAACCACAGCACCGAGACCACCCTCATCGCCGCCACCGATGACATCCGAGCCCTGATGGACAATGGAGAAACAGCGGCCCTCATCCTCCTAGACCTCTCCGCGGCATTCGACACGGTCTGCCACCGCACCCTAGTACGGCGCCTCAGCAACATCGGAATCCAGGACAAGGCGCTGGAATGGATCATCTCCTTCCTCGACGGAAGAACACAGAGAGTCCGCCTACCACCGTACAAGTCAGAGGCCTCCGAAGTCATCTGCGGCGTCCCCCAAGGATCATCTCTGAGCCCCACCCTCTTCAACGTCTACATGAGCCCCCTCACGGCCATCGTACGCAAACACAACCTCAGCATAATCTCCTACGCCGACGACACCCAGCTGATCCTCTCCCTGACCAACGACCCCGCCGCCGCCAGAGCCAACCTGCACGAAGGGATGAAAGAGGTAGCCGAGTGGATGACGACCAGCCGCCTGAAACTGAACTCGGACAAGACGGAGGTCCTCATCCTGGGCTCCTCACCCTCCGCCTGGGACGACTCCTGGTGGCCTCCCGCCCTGGGCACCGCACCCAAACCGACAGACCATGCACGAAACCTGGGCTTCATCCTGGACTCCTCCCTCTCCATGACCAGGCAAGTCAACAACGTCTCCTCGGCGTGCTTCAACATCCTACGCATGCTACGGAAGATCTTCTGGTGGATCCCCACAGAGACCAGGAAGACCGTCACCCAGGCCCTCGTCACCAGCCGACTGGACTACGGCAACGCCCTCTACGCCGGTACCACCGCCAAGCTCCAGAAGAGACTCCAGCGGATCCAAAACGCCTCAGCCAGACTCATCCTCGACATCCCACGAACCAGCCACATCTCCGGACATCTGAGAGACCTTCACTGGCTCCCCGTCAACAAGAGAATCACCTTCCGCCTCCTCACCCACGCACACAAAGCCCTACACGACCAAGGCCCGAGCTACCTCAACAGCCGAGTCAACTTCTACGCTCCCAAACGCCACCTCCGATCAGCCAACCACGCCCTCGCCGCCGTCCCCCGCATCCGAAGAGCGACTACAGGAGGAAGGTCCTTCTCCTACCTGGCCGCCAAGACCTGGAACTCCCTCCCTCCCGACCTGCGCCTGACCCAAGACCACCTCTCCTTCAGGAAGAAGCTGAAGACCTGGCTGTTCGAGCAGTAGCGGCACCCCCCCCCCCCCCAGCGCCTTGAGACCCTATGGGTATGTAGCGCGCTTTATAAGTGTCACTGATTGATTGATTGATTGGTCCGGTCCGAGCTCTCGAGTGACTGCGCTACAAGCAGCCACTCACCTGCAAAGACGGACAGTTGCCCTGTGAGAATCCGCAAGGTCGGTAGCCTGCCCGACAGCCCAGCTGTGAGCGCACAGCTGCACCGGCACTTGGCTGGGTACGTCCTGCACTTGGGGACCGTACTGCCACTTGCCACCACCGCACAGCCGCCGCCTCCAGGGTCGGAGCGTACGACGAGGAGAGGACCCTGCCGCCACAGAACACCGCTGCCCCGGATGACCCGTGAACTGCTCGGCTGAGAGTCGCAACGAACAGCGACCCCGGGAAGGCAACGCGACGTGGGACAGATCCCCTGGAAGCCGCCTGCTCCACAAGGACTTTTGTTTACATCGGCCTGAGGGCCCTAAGAGAACGATTAAACTGCTATAAAGAACTGTGGTAACCTGAACTGAGTAATCTGCAACCGTTATCGTAAAGTACGTTGACTGTATTCACAAGCCTGCTTAAAATCTATATAAAGATATATATTTTTACAGAATACAGTCTGGTCTCGTTGTGTGGTGGGTTGGTTGTAAAGGTGTATTATTGCAAGTGTTTAACCTATATGCCCCAAAGATTAGCCTACGACTGCTTAAGCCACACTACCTAGAGGGTAAGCAGAGGTTGTCTGGAAGGTAACCCTCAGCCCTGACGAGGAAGAGGAGAGTCCCTGCTTGTCGCTAGTGTTGCACTGCGCCAACTAGAGACTCCCCCTTCCTACACCATGGGACACGATGGTTCCTGTGTCACAGCAGTGCTCCCAAGCTCCAGCACTCGACGGGACCACAATCCAGTGTACACAACGCTCCCCGACCTAGGGCTCCTCTTCCACTCCGGCAGGTGGTTTTCCGCACTTCAAGTGCGCAAAAGTCACAAACTTGTTACCCTATCCAATCGCCTTCTACTGTGGGAAGCCGCAGCCGCCGCAGTAGGATTCCGTGCTGGTTCCGCCGGGGAGAGGAGTACCGTCTGTTGCTTTCGCTATTTTGGGCTCGCAGTAGCAAGCTTATGGCATCTCTCCCTGAGCAGTGAGCAGCAGGCCCGCTTCCCTGTCTCTCTCCAGTGGATGCAGTTCTCCTATATCTCCCAGCCAGGTGTCCAACAGCTGACCCCGAAACTCCAGGGAGCCACGCTGTCACGGGCCAGCAGTCAACTCGTGTAAAGGCTTGGCTTAGATGAGTTCCCCAAGTAGGTCCTCCCGACCTCTTCTCCTAGTATGAAACGCACTCACTGCCGGACCCCTACACTGCGAACACACAGGCGTTATGCTGGTAAAGGCAGTTAATATGGCGCCCAATTTCCGGCTTCCGCTGCGAGTCCGCCGTTCGTGCCGCCCGTTCACACCTCCACTCAGTGTCTGGGAGGGAGGGAGGAATCCCCTGTTTCACCTTAAGGATATAGCTCCCCGCAGGGGCGCTGCTCGGGTCTCTGTATCCACCTGCTCGCCACTTTGGTCATCACACCCACAGTTCCTTCAAGGCAGTCGCCCCACACCAGACCCGTGCCTCCAGGATCGTCGTGCCACACTATGTGGATTGCGAGGGGGGGGGGGGCAATCGATACTGCTGTTCAGCATGTAGCCCCTCAAGAGCAGCACCGTTGCACGTCCTTTCGGTGGGGAAGACAGAATCTGACTCAGGAGGACTGGTGCTTAGATCGTACCAACTGTTTCTGAGCCCTAGGAGAGAGCTCGCCGCCAAACTGCAAAAAGAGAGCAATGCGCAGTTTAATCTCCGGCCTCTCCCACCACCGCTCACTAGGATTATCAGGCATTGCTCGGCGTCCCAGATCGTGCCCCGCAGTGCCTCACCTCCGATCGCGTTATTGCCTCTCCGCCTCGGTGTTCGTGGTGAGTGCTTCGGAGACACTGCGGTGGCCCCCGAGTCGTTGCTCCCCCGCCGGCCGCACGTAGAGTTACGCTCGTCGGCCAGCCGCCCAGGCGAGTCCGCTGCTCTGGGCCTGGTCCATCAGCAAGCCCACGTGTGACCCAGCTTCTCAGTTTTTCCGTCGATTTTCAGCGGGCGGTCTCCCAAACGTTCCCAACGGAGATCGGAGGGTGTATCCTCACTTTAGGTGTTATCAGCCTCCGTTTACCAAGGATAAATGACAGGATTTTATTGGTGATAGCACAGAGCTCCGCTCTTACACGTCTTACATCGACGCTGGCAAGCTCCGCCCCCCCAGCTGACATTGTTCTGTCATCCATGGCCATAATCCTATCGGCATCAGCTGTACTCACATAGCCGAGTGAGTACGTCATCGCGTCTTTGACGTAAGTACGCGACGCCATTTTGGATTGGCAATTCTCTCAGCTTCGGCGAATTGTACTTCACGCAGTCGAGTTATTGATTTCGTGGTGCGGGCTAAAATCTTTGTTTTTGCAACGCTAAGCATATCAAATAGTAAACTAACTGAACTGTTTTATTAAGGAAATCATAGTGTAAAGGTGTGCTATTGTTATTGTTCTTTTTCCTCCTCGCACCCTCTACAAAAGAATCTTCTTCAGAGACATTGATTGTTATTTCATAAAAACAAACAGTATATTAAGTGTTATTAATATTTTCTTTCCATTCTGAAGTTAAAAGTACGGCAACACAATTGATTTCTTTATTAAGAAAGAGACAGGAGTTACAGTCATGGCCAGTGATATTAATTTCAATGCACCAGCACATTTCCTTGATGTTCCAGGTAAACCAGTGATGAAATGGAAAAACTGATACAGGGCATTTGAAAATTAACTAGTTGCAATTAATGGCAAGAAATATGACGCTGAGCGGAAAAAAGCAATTCTTTTTGGACTTCTAGGGGTTGCTGGTCAAGAAATGTTTGACAGCCTACCAGAATTTGAACCTGATCCGGGACAGTTTATTCCCCTTGACGAATTTCAGGAGGCTGTGAAAAGATTAGAAAAGCAAATTGACGAAGAAGAGAACATAATGGTTGGCAGACATCGCTTTGCGTTGAGGAAACAGTCTGAGTCAGAAAATGTGGAAGAGTATATTGGTAGTTTAAGGGTGTTAGCCACCAAATGCGATTTTGGTGACATGGTAGATATATACATACGTGACCAATTTGTATTTCACTGTTTTGAACACAAAATTCAGGAGTGTTTGCTTGCCTGTAAAAATCCCACTTTGTCTGAAGTGGTTGACATTGCCAAGGGCATTGAACGTTCACTAGAAGGCTGAAAAGAATTGGCTAGAACTAATGATTCTTCATGTTCAAATGTTTCATATGTTAACGACAAAAGAAAGAAAGAAATTGATGCTAATAATTCCTACAGGTCTAAATATAATCCTAATTATTTCCCTCTTGTATGTTTTAGATGTGGTTCTCATAACCATAAGGCGTATTCTGTAAATTGTCCAGCAATTGGGAAAAGATGCACAAGATGCCAAAAGGTAGGGCACTTTGCAGGTGTGTGTGGAAATTTTGGCCAAAGATGCAATGTTAGAACAAAAGTTAACATTGTTGATGATTTTGACGAGGATATGTGTTCTAATATCGTGTTAGCTCTAGGGGATGTTGACAGTGACATTAAAGGTCCTTTAGGTGTTGCACATGTAGGGGAAGTTGAGCTAAATATTATGGCGGATTCCGGTTCGCCCATCACAATAGTTTCTGACAGAAAATATTTGAAATATTGGCCTAATGTGGATTTATTCCCCTCTGATGTAAACCCCAAAGCATTCGGGGAATTCGATATAAATATGTTCGGTTATTTTGAAGACATTCTGAACATAAAGGGTAGAAGTATCAAGACCAAAATATATGTGGCAGAACGCAGTAGAAACATAGTAGGGTGGAGAGATCTTGCAAAATTGAAGATCATTCTTAAACCAGGTTCAGATGATACCATTGTTTTAGATGAGGGTTACATATCTCTTGTTTCTATTCCATCAGAATCCTGTAACGATTTATCAACTATATTAAGTAAGTATAATTCACTATTTGAAGATCGTATTGGGTGCATGAAAGGTTTTGTGCATAAAATTATACTAAAAGAAAATGCCATTCCTATCAGACACAAAGTTAGGCCTTTAACGCTATCAGTTCGTGAGGAGTTGCGTGTTCTTTTGGATAAACTTGTCAGTGAAGAAGTTATAGAACCAGCTGATTCGGCTGAATGGATTTCTGGGATTGTTTTGATTAAGAAGAAATGTGGAGAGTACCGCCTGTGTGCTGATTTAAAGTCTTTGAATAGAAATATTTTGGTGGATTGTTTTCCCCTTCCCAAGATTCAGGAGATTTTAGCCAACAGTGCTGGATCCAAATATTTTTCACTCATCGATCTTAAATCGGCATACCACCAGGTTAAGCTGGATAATGATTCTAAACTGTTAACCACTTTCATCACACCACTGGGTGCTTACAGATATATTTGCTTACCTTTTGGATTGGCATCATCTGCCAGTGTATTTCAGAAACTCATGGAAAATATGTTTGGTGAAATCAAAGGAGTACAGAAGTTCCAAGACGATATATTGATTCACGCAGATACAGAAAGTAAGCACAATGACATCTTAGCCATAGTGTTAGGGAAATTGCAGGAAAAAGGTATGACAGTTTCCATAGATAAGTGCACATTTTTTAAAACAGAAATAGAATATTTGGGCCATGTTCTTAGTGCAGAGGGAATCAAACCAAAACTTAATTTGGTTAAGGCCATTACTGATGCACCAAAACCTGAAGGGAAGGACTCACTGAGATAATTTTTGGGTATCGGTGAGTATTATTCCCGGTTCATCGAGAACTATTCCAGGATGGTTGAACCATTGAGGGTCCTGTTACGTAAAGGTCAAAGTTTTGAGTGGAAGGAACAACAAGATATTGCTTTCAAGGAGGTCAAGGAAGCAATTTTGAAAGCACCAACGTTGAAACCTTTTGACGCAAATGGTGCCGATATAATCACAGTTGAGGCAAGTTATGTGGGCATTGGTGCTGTATTCACGCAAAGAGAGGGTAAGCATACCCACACAGTAGCTTTCATTTCTCGCAGACTAAGTGATACAGAGAAAAACTACAGCACCATAGAGAGGGAAGCCCTTTGCCTGTGTATGGGCTGTGGATAAATTAAAAATGTATCGCTGAGTCGCTTACCAGAGGACACAGAGGACTGCTGTCTGCCACCACGGGATACTGAAAACTTTGCCACAAAACGGAGTAGCTGGAGCTAACTGTCACTGGGGCGTGTTGAATCGCAGTCGGACTGCGAGTCCCAGGAGCCGGGGCGTTCTTGGAGCCGCACCTGGGGCTCTTCCGACTGATCACGCCTCCCGCCCCCTGGGTGCTACATTACGACTCGTGGCCCCCGCTTCGCGGGAGCCGCTCGGAGTCGCTTACCAGAGGACACAGAGGACTGCTGTCTGCCACCACGGGATACTGAAAACTTTGCCACAAAACGGAGTAGCTGGGGCTAACTGTCACCGGGCGTGTTGAATCGCAGTCGGACTGCGAGTCCCAGGAGCCGCGGCGTTCTTGGAGCCGCACCTGGGGCTCTTCCGGCTGATCACGCCTCCCGCCCCCTGCGTGCCACGCCTCCTTTCCATCAATAACAGAGGGGCATTGGACGCGCATTGCGGGACGCGCGCGGGCCAAAGCGCGGGGCGAAGACCGGGCAAAGAGCGGGCCGTTTGAGGCCGTTCGAGGAGGCAGAGACCGGACCGGGCCCCCCCAGTTCGCGCCCAGTCTCTCTGCCCACGCACTGGCATCAGGATTTACCCAGACTGCACAAATAGCCGTTCAACAATGAGTAAAATGGAGACCAGGAGCAAAACAAACTTGGCTGCAGTTGGACCCGTCACGGCTGGAACCGCCCAAGGTAAAATTGACAATGACTTCCTTAAGGCAGGATCTCTCTTGATTGATGATATCACAGTTCTAGAAAGACGCATCTCCCAGGAAATCGAGTGGGTCAGGAGGTCATCCATGGGTATATTAGCGTTAGCCAAGACCCAAGAGGGAAGGTTGGATGTGAATGGATCACTGACCGGGGCTTGTGGGGGCGAGCAACCACCCGCTAACTTGGATCTCTTCGAGGAAACCTTAAGTGACCTGGAAGACATGAGCCTACTGAACCTTCCACTGACCCAAACTGCACAACCCTTAAACTCTATTATGGAGGAAGCCCCCCCACAACCCCTAAACTTACCCAGGGAGGAAGTCCCGCTGGTAACGCACACCCTTGATACAGCAGATTCACCAAGCAGAGCTAGGAGAGTAAGGGAAGGGGCCATACAAAAAAGGAAGATGGGGGACCATGCAACAAAGAGAGGAAGGCCAAAATACCGAGATTAGGCACCACACAAGATAAGGGCAGCCCCGATAATACTAGAGTGGAGACCTCTATATTAGACAGAACAGAACCTCCTTCACTAGTTAACGCTTCCACTGAACCTCCACCTCTCACAACGGATGACACCTTGGAGGCAGTTGTAGAGGACATCACACTTGCAGATATAGGCAACTTGCTCAGGTCCTTGCTCAGCCCCATAGAAGCTCGCCTGATCAGGATAGAAGCAAGGCTGACCAACTTTGAGAAATCTACCACTCAGTTTGTGGATAGTTGGAAAACCGAGAACAACCGCCCTACAGTAAGCGTAGATCCAAAGCCTAAGAAAGGTCTGGAGTCTCAGAACCTGATTAAGAAAAAGGGGACAGAAAGCCCCAAATTCCTAAACCCAAATCCCAAGCAAAAATCCGCTACCCAGCAGGCGGCTAGTGCAAAAGCCAGTAATCCTCCCCCATGCCGACAGCCACTAGCAACATCCACCGATGCAGTACACTCACAGCCAATAGTCACTCCACTTCCCAACCCCTCACAAACTAACTCCCAAAACCCAAATATTACATTACAGAAGACACAAAAAACTGTAACAGTAAATCTTCCGCCAGAGGTAGCTACATACACTGTAATTTTGGCTGGGGTACCGGAACTAAAACCAGCAACCATTGAAACAGGGGCCTCGTTAAAAAACAAGGTCATAAACTGGCTATCTATATTTAGGCCGCTCCCTAGAGGCATGACTAGCGACATTCGTATGGTGAGAAGAGTCTCATGGGTGGGGAAGAGGCCCAAAACAATTAGCGGCGACTGCATACTGGTCAGTTTCAAAGAACCAGGAACAGTCTCCTATATTTGTGGTTGCTTTCCGGATGATGAGGGGAATAATATCCAGTCGCTCCCTCTCTCATTCTTCTATCCATCAAACACCCACATAGCTAATGAACAGAGATGGGGATGCCCCCAGGATCTACTGGGGAACTGAGAGTACAATCAAGGAGGGAGGAGGGACCCATACCACCAAAGGCGAATGGCATCGGGGCATGCTTTGATACATAACGAGGCTGAGGGCTGGGAAACTGTGACCAGGAGAGGGTTGGGAATGGGTGGACGAGAGCGAGGAGCACCCTGGCCCCCTAGATACTATCAGCCCCCATATCTCCCAACTTTCAATCACTTTGATTGCCTTGAAATGGTGGACTGACAGTACGAGTCGAAAGGTAGGGCACATTCCCATTTTAACGGGCAAGCCGCACCCAATACTATAGGGGGCGGTGGGGACAAGCTGTGTGTTATATTATGCAACACTAACCAAGGGGAAGAGCAGGCTGCCCGCACAAACCTAGGAGATCCCCTAAAGAGAGCAGAAATGGCACCAGAACCAGTGGATGACCATAGGGGACAAGGGCCCATACGGGGTACATCCCCAAAAGACCATAACAACTTAATGATAAACCCAGGTACACTGGAGTGCAGCCAGCATGCCTCCCAAACAAGAGAGTATCACACTCTAAAGCTGCTGTCATGGAATGTAGCCGGACTGGCCAATAAAATAGACTCCCAATCGTGGGCTGACCTAATCGATTCCAAAAGTGTATGTCTCTTTCAAGAGACTTGGGCAAGGGAGGAGCACACTTTCCGGGGCTTTGAGATATTTACGATACCGGCAAAATGGGGAGGGAGGGGTCGTCCTTGGGGAGGACTTGCAATCTGGGTGGCATCCCACTTGGGTTGTCTAGCCACACGCCAAGATGTGGATTCAGAAGACATACTGGCCGTCCTCCTGGAATGGCCCAGATCGCTTAAACTACTTATAATAAATGTCTATTCCAGACCACTCCCTATATCCAGCGTCTCAAAAACCATAGAAGAACTGTCGTCTTTCCTGGAGGCCATTCCGGGAGGTACACCATATGTAGTGGGGGGGATTTTAACTCGCATTTCAAGCCATTACCGGGCCTACTTGATGGACCCTCCCTAGAGGGGGATTCAAGTTGGCAGGTTCCTCCCTCAGAGGCCCCCCTTCCGAGAGCATGGACACCATTAGCCGTGCAGATAAATACACTTACCCTCACCCACGGCCTCAGGGCTTGCAATGGCCGCGTCAAATCTGACATCCAGAGTAAATGTACATATAACAAAACAGGGAGAGAATCAAGATTAGACTATCTCCTGGGACAGTTATCTGCTTGGAAACGGGTTATAGACTTCAGAGTGATACCCAGAGAAGACAGCGACCATAACGCCCTGGAACTAGAATATGTCATCCCTCGTATTGAGGACAGGGTACAGGACGAACAAAGGGCCAGGGCAGGACATCTCCTAGAAAATAACAGAAAGAGAATAAGATGGGAGAAGCTGTCCACTAGAGACGATAAGGTAGCGATCCTCTACGCTAGGATCACACCGATTCTAGTAGAGACATTCGCCTCGTGGGCGCCATTGAGTACTCAGGAAAATAGAGAGCACCTCCGGAGTATACATGAACAATTAATTAAAACCCTAGAGATTGATCTGTTTAGCAATGGACCCTCTAGGACCAGGGGAACACACAAAGATACCTGGTTTAACATTACATGTCGAAACGCCAAACACGACCTTGTGCTCACAATTAAAGCGGGAGGATCGCGGGAGGAGATTCATGCTAGAAGGCGGGCGTACAAGACACTCGTGGCAAACGCCAAGGTGGAGTGGGATCTCCAACACTGGGAGAACCTCTCTGAGTTACTAGCAATCAGGGACTCCCACAAATTTTCGCGTGTGGTTAATCATGGTTCTGAAAATCTCCCATCGGCAATCGAACCAAACATTGCCCCGAGCGTGAGGCAAAACCACTACCAGTCTTTATACGCCCCGGAGGCTGAACTCTTGGAATCTCCACCCCAAAGTATGCAAAGTAATCAGGCCCCGGAGCATTTCACTGAAAAAGAGGTAAGGGCGGCGATTGCAGGGTTATCCTCTGGTAAGGCACCGGGGCTGGATGGGGTGCCGGGAGATTTATTTAAACAGGAACCAGGTATCTGGGCGCCCTACCTTCTGTTGATATTCAATGCAGTTCTTGAGGGGATGGAACTACCTGAAACTTGGCTGGGGTGGATGTGGTCCCGATATTTAAAAAGGGATCTCCCCTGCTTTCAGCCAACTATCGCCCAATAAGTCTCATTGTTGTATCGCAGAAGTTATTTGGTAGGCTAATACTCAAAAGGCTACAGACCTGGTTGGATGAGACAGACACCCTTAGTCCACTTCAAGCAGGATTCAGAAGAGGAGTCTCCGCAGTCGATCAAATATTTCGACTAAACAACATCTATTGGAAGACAGCACTGATCGAGGGCGGCACTCTGTATGCGGTCTTTGTGGACCTACGTGCCCCATTCGATTTGGTTCCAAGGGCAAAACTGTGGGAGGTAATGGCCGAGCTGGGCGTCCCGGGAGATATCCTTGAAACCCTAATCAGACTCCACAAAGATAACTACGCATGAGTTAGATGCGGGAAAGGTGGCTAGCTGACCAATAGGTTCCCCGTTCGCAGAGGGGTGAGGCAGGGTTGTGTACTAGCCCGGACCCTGTTTTGCCTCTTTGTGAACGGGGTGATAGAACATCTGAGGAGGATTACCAACATCGATGCACCAAAATTGAACGGCAGCAGGGTGCCCGCAATCATGTTTGCGGATGACACCCTGCTGCTGTCCAAATCACCTATGGGGCTACAGAGGGTCCTGGACGGATTCCTAGGCTTTTGTAATGAAAGGGGGCTTGAAATCAACCCTGCAAAGACAAAATGTATGATTCTTAACCCTAAGGCCAACAATCGCCCAAATCCCCGCCTGGGCACAGCATGTCTGGAAAGGGTGCATACAATAGAATATCTTGGGATAACCCTAAACCAGAATTTAACATGGTCGGCCCACATAACAAAAGCTAGCATGAAATTATCGCAGAGGGCGGGAGGCATCACGAGAATTGCTAGGAAATCCCCACTTCGCCCGTTGGCACCTGCCATCCATATTTATAAAGCTCAGGCCCGGGGGGGAATAATCTATGGAAGCGAGCTGTGGGGCCACACCTCGACACACACTATTCAAACCATAGAAAACAAATTCATCAGACAGCTGGTTGCCCTCCCACAAGTACTCCACTTCTCCCACTGAGACTAGACCTGGCTCTGAGACCTATCACGGAAGAACTGGGCCTCAAACCCCTGACCTACTAGCGTCGACTGTGGAGTAGTCAGGATCTTGTCAACTACAGAGCGGAGCTCCAGGAATTTGTCATGTTACCTAATGCCACTAAAATTCCTTGGCTAAAGTACATAAGGAAAATGTGTGTGACTCTTGGAGTGCCTGACTTATGGTCGGATCTGGAAAGTGCGTGCACAAGGATCTCCAGAAAAGCATTGTCCACTTTGTTTTACAACTACATGCTCCAAAAAACACTGCATACCACTCGGGAAGGGTCCTTAACTGATCTCTTCATTAAAATCAAAGATTCGTACAGCCATGAATGTGTTTTGGATGGCATGACACCGGTGTTTACAAGGAAGATCTTCCTGCAATGGAGGTATGGGTCTCTCCCCCTAAGGTCCTTTACAAAGGCTTGGGCAGGTGGATCAGAGACAGGGGCGTGCCCGGCTTGTGCATACAAATCGGAGAATGACTTGCATGTGGTTCTGTTCTGTGGAGCCTATATCAGAATTAGGAGACATTGGCTGGTTCCTCATTTAAAAAACTTGGGCTTCAGAACATACTCTCCGGCCTATAGAGTCCTAAAGTCGGATCTATCTCCGCCAACAGTGTTTGCTATGGCAAAATTTTTGAGTGCAATGTGGCGGGCACGTGCCCGAATAATTAAGGACACCACAACACTGTGAACACCTCTTCTACTTCCCTTGTATTTGGCATAAGCTAATTTTTAGAACTGTACTCTATATAGTATATTTGTATTCTGCCCCTATTGGGTTTTACATGTATTTTAATGACTATTTTATCTTGTGTGTATCTTTTATTATCTCTCATGATCGAAATAAAGATTTGAAATTGAATATTTGGGGTAAAGATTTTGAATTGATCACAGACCATAAAACCCTCACCTTCATGTTCGATGGATATGGCAGAGGAAATGGAAGGGCTTCTGCTAGGTTGGTAAGATTATTGGCTAAGTTGCAGGAATTTAATTTTTCAGGTAAATGTAATATCAGAGCAGACTTTCTATCTCGCTTACCAACTGATACGTCAGAGGTCCAAAAAGAAGATGATACTGAATGTGTTGTTTCAAATGTAGATGTTATCCATCAGGTTAACAGGGTTGTTTCTGATAAAGAGTGGAGTGATGCAATGTTCCAAGACGCTGTATTGTTGGAAGGGAAAAGGTACATGTCTACATCATGGCCACCTGTTCGCAATCTACCTTCTGATTTGAGAACATTCTTGCATGTGGCCAACGAACTGAATATTTTCAAAGGGTTACTTAGGAGAGGAGATTTGTTTGTTCCCCCCACTGTAGTCAGAAACAAATTGATTGCTGTTGCGCATAAATCACATTTAGGAGCTACTATGACCAAGAGAATACTTAAAGAACACTATTGGTGGCCGGGTATGGACCTTGATGTTAATTTATTTGTTGAAAATTGTGATATATGTACCAAATCTGACAAACATTGGAAACTCAGAACACAAGAAATCCAACTTGTTTCCATTCCTAAATCTGCATGGTTCAAATTTGCCATAGACATGGCCGGACCATTTCAATTACTTGGACAAGAATCTAGATTTTTGATCGCAGTTAGTGACTATTATTCAAAATGGATGTATCACAAGTTCGTCAGTACCATTGACTCTGATGCAGTCATAAACTTCCTACGCTCTTGTTTCTCCATCGAAGGTACTCCTCGAGTCATTGCTTCCGATAATGGGAAACAACTAACCTCAAGCAAGATTACTGTTTTTTTTAATTCACATGGAGTTTGCCAAGAGACGACTCCGTTATACTCTCCAAGGTCCAATGGACAAATTTAAAGAGTTAATCGCTTCCTCAAGGACGGAATTCAACTAGCTTTAGCATCTAAATTACCTGTTAAAGACTTTATTCAAGAGAGAGTCTTCTTGTACAATACTACATCCAACAGCACCACAGGATTCTCTCAGTTCTTTTTGATGAGAGGGAGAAGATGTGACAAGGATGTTGTTCCAAAGTTTGACATTTCAGAAAGCACCTTACCTTCCACTATTGTTGTACATGATGATCAGTTACAGGTCAGAAAGAGAATAATTGATTGTCAGTTAAAATCCAAACAGTATCATGATAAGGTGCATAGGGCTATAAACAAGGAATTCTGCAAAGGAGAATGGGCTTTAGTCACTAAACCTGGTCATTATCTCAAAGGAGAGTCTAAATTCCTTGATCCTGAAGAAATTGTAGAGGTCTCTGATGGTGCTGTTCGCCTCAAATATGCAGGTTGGCGTACCAAAAGTGATGCTGTAATGCTCAACAAAAACCAAGTTGATTTATGGCACAAAGGAAAGAAAGGCAATGCTGAGGGCATCAATGATTATTCTTGGTTGAATACTTACTCTTGTGAAAAGGAACAGGACCATTGTATTCAAGTAGATAAAAGGTGTGTACCAGGCAACCAAGCATGTAGTAGTGATAACGTTGTTAACAGTAGTTACACTGATATAAGTTACAACACTGATTATTTCCACATTGGTGATACTGAGCGTGTCCAGCTTGATAGCAGTAATCTTGTTCCAGGTCTTGCATCCTCCATGGTTGCTCCTGATCCCTTAAGTTCCACCATGGTGTTGTAAGGAGGGTGGGAAGGAACCTGTACTAAGTTTGGCAGAATATCCAAGTTGCCTAGTGCACTTAAGGAGCATGAATTAATGTAAACTGTTTGTTCCTATATAGGGAGATGTTGTGGTTCTAGTTGTTATCTGCTGTCTCCCCTCCTATTGGTTACTAGGCACGAGCTAGTGTAGAATGTCAAGAATGTATAAAAGTGACGTCACACTCTGTAAGCGTTGGAGACCTCAGTGACTCTGCGTAGTCACCACCCCTCTCACAAGCTCTTATATTTACAATAAATACTTAAAGTCTACCTATATATTTCCAGTGATTTATTTCCGGTGATTTCTTTCTTTGATAATCACTACACGATAGCTGGAAAATGTTGTATTCCCAATGGGAGGGGCGGGGGAGTGATCAATATTAGCAAGTATTTGACAACGGGTCTGGCCCATATCGGCACTAGTGCTTCCAACAACAACAGGATCACAGGAAAACAAAACTACTACTAACCGCGAACAAGAACTCCGACAGGCCTGGGGGTTATGATAAAAGAGGAGTTTATTACAGATGGAATGAGGAAAGTTATTTACGTTGCGTTAAGCACCATGGCAACCTCGCTACGCCACTGACGCGCTGCCACTGTCCAGCAATACGCCAAGTCTAATCAAGTCACTGTTTACAAACATATTGGTTGCAAAGAAATGAGAGGAAATATTCATCCGGCTATAAGGAATATCGCTGCCAACGTGTAAAGCGCTGCATTTCCTTCGCAACCAAACTTCAAAAGAACACTGAGACCGTAACCATATTAACAACGCCACGTCACAGAGGCGCCCATGACCTAGACAGGCGGAACAGAACGTTCACAGCCAGAGAGCAGGGAGGAGAGTGGGTGGGGCCTGGCCACGCCTCGCTAATTACTTTTTACCCAATTGCCAATTTCGGCCTGACTCCTGCATGGCCGTCTCCACCAAGGCTCGGCTAGCTCAGGACTGTCATGTTCGCGACGGCGCGTCGCTCTGACGTCAGCTACGAGGTTGACGTGTCTGCGGAGCAGGAACCGGAAAACGCTGAAAGTGAGAGGGTCTGTCATCGGGAGTAGCAGCAGGAGATACCGAGACCCACCGAGACACTTCCACCAGCCATGGCTGTGCGCACTTCCCTAGTTCCCCTTTGCCTGCTGATGACGATCAGCCATTTGTCGGCTTTCTACCTACCCGGTTTGGCTCCGGTCAATTTTTGTGAGCCCAATGAGCGGAACGACGAATGCAAGGTGAGGATTTGTGCACTTCCATCGTTAAGATTAAACAGATCGTTCTTGAGGCAGGGATCGGCGGCCTATACAAATTATTCGGTCAGTCGTTCCCCCCGAAAGCTGCATGATTGAGAGGGTCACGGGTTGATCCCTACAAGTGACCGTTTATAGTTGACAGGTTCGGTCTTAACATAGTTCCCAAATTATAAAGCTAATTTCTCTTCACAAATACCTTTTTTGGCTTGGACATCTCTTGGATTTTCAGAAAGGTGCTTTTTTAATCTCCCAATTTGACATCCGGAGTGTATTGCTCAGTAAGCCGGAGGTTGGTGCTATTTTGAAGAATGACTGCACTTGTATGATTCGTTTAAGACCACCCTAAATGTATGTATGTAGCAGAGGCAACCTCGTTTGATGGGCATCATGTAATAGAAACTAAAAGTAAATTATTAAGTGGATAATCGGTCGTCAGTCTCTCGACAGGATAAAAACACAGATATCTGAGTGTTCGTTGTAGTTCCCATTTAGCGTGGAAAACTTTGAAAAAATGGTCCCAAAGATTTTGGCAGAAGCGAGAGGATTTCTCTTTCCCAGCCTGGATAAACAAGATATAGAACAACTAACCTAAAATTATGAAGCTACAGTGTGTGCAATTTCAATGCATGAGTTAGAGTGGCGACTGTTTAAATCAATCGGTTCAACTACATAAAAGGTCTCTATGGATATTTGTCTATGCATGCAGATTGCCAGTTCTAGCATTACGTATGCAACTAGTAACAGGGATTTGTGCACTAGCTTTCAGTTTTATAAATATAGGAGCAACCTTTTTACAGCCTGTTACAAGTCGGTGCCTATTTGCATACTGTTTCACCGAGAACAGGACTAGTATAAACTCCTTTTAAAATAATAAACATATTAATCTCCTCTTAGAAGCAAAACTGTTATGTACAGAGGAGATTCAAGCAATTCCAAGCTCAATTTTGCAAATATTAAATCTTAATTTTCTGAATATTTCCAGACGTACCTTGCTAGCACAACATCTAGACACGGGATCTATACATAAATATTTGTTTTATTTGTGGTCCGAATATTAGACAAATATTTTTCAGGTTTAAGATACGTGAATTAACGATTGAATCAAAAATCCTCAAAAAGATATAGATGGCAAAAAAAATGGGGTTGTAATTTTCGCAGAAAAGGTGCTCAGAATGCGGCTCATGTTTGTATGTGTACAACTAACATCGTTGCTTTCTGTAAAGAATGCTTTAACATTTTAATATACTGCATTACTGTACATTTCTGCATTGATTATTTATTGTAATGCATTATTATATGTGTAATTGTAAATTTATATTTTTATATATTTTCTGTGGAAGATATTTTAGCAATTACATTAAAAAAAGTAACATGGTTTGGTTTTTCAGCTGCAAATTGATGTTATTTTATAATTTGCTTGGTAAACAATATCTAATGTGCAACGTGTTCTATAGCGTTTTCTGCAGTTCATTGAATAGAGCAACTATTTTTATTCGTTGTTAAGAGACTTGTGAAAAGAAAAGCAGAAAAATGATTTAGAAAAATAGGTGTTATATTCATAAAATGAATGATGAGACTATTGTTGTTTCTCAGATTTTGCCAACAATTTCATTGATGCCACTAGTGATTACCTAAAAACTCGTTCACACCAAGTCAATCTGTGATAATGATTTAACACACAGGTCAGATAACGACTGCTCACTTTACTCCAACAGACTTGGCAGTGCCCAGGTGCTACTTTTTTTACCATGAAAAAAACATTGTCTAGGTACTCAGTCATTTACCCCCCTGTTCTTCTCTCCCTATGCTCCCAAATATTTTGGGCCGCAAAAGGCTGCTTTGTACCACCCACCCCAGTTATTACAGGATTTGCCTTTAATATATAGTCTTTCTTGAAAAATTGCTCACATCAGTCAAATTGTCGGGTAGAATTTTAGATAATGCAATATTTAATCCTGTAATGTTTACCATGAGAATAGTGAGATTAGGCAAGCTTCTCTGTTTTAATATCAAGTACCTGATGCTCGATAAACTGGGAAACCCTTCCCACAAGCTCGCCTTTACCAGATTTTGAGTTGATCGCATCATCATGTGGAAGTCAAATTGGTTGAATTGGGCCCAACGTGCAAGGTCCAAAAAGGTGTGTTTTGTGTAAGAGCAGCAGATAACTTTCAGTGAGCTGCCTCACATATGCAAGTAAATGGTCAAACTGATTTGATTTGACAAGTTCTGTGTGATAAGCTTCAAACAAGAACCAGCGCACACCCTTTGAGCATGCTTCCACATCTCAATGAAGTCTGCCTGAAACCAGAAAAAGAAAGAATTTAGTTAGCAAAAACGTTTTTTTTTAATTCATGATGTTACATCTGGTGTAAGATTAGAATACGTGCACAACACCCTACAAGGAATGAAGTACCTGCCTGTTTAACCTACTTGTCCAACTGGTCTGACTGCCGTTTAACATTCCCAAAGACATACATGCATTCTAAAGCACAGTCGTCACTCATGCTTACCACGGATACACAACAGTAAGAGAACAAAATAAAACCAGTACACTACTTAGGACTATTTTAGCATCTTTGTCAAAATAGTGTTGCATTTTTAAATTGTCCACATTTTCATAATGACGAACTTTGGAATGGTAGAGGTCAACCACAGCTGGAAAGTTTTACAGTAATCAGTGTGTTGTACATATCTCTCCTGTGATTGATCCATCTGCCCCATCCCGTCTGTGTCACAGACCCTTGCACTTTGAACAATTTTGGCATATTACACCAACTCCCTTTTCTACTAAACCATATTGGCTGCCTTCAGATGTAAAGCAAACACAATAAGATGATGGATGGAGCGCTGAAACTTTTCAGACACTCGCCCCCAGTCACTATTAGATCTGGGTTGAATCCATAATCGTTCTTTTGCTCACTTCACCACCCCAGTTCATACCCAGCCATATGCAAATCTGTCTTGGCCCTGTGAGTCCCTTGCTCACTTTGCCACTGGATTCATGTTAGCCTGGCTGATGAGGGGTGTTCCCCTAGCACTGCTCCTAGGATGCTTGTTTCCAGTCCCGGGAGGACCCGGCTTTGCAGTTCGGGCTGGACTGTTCCCATGAAGGGCAGAGTAAAGACTGATTTGCGTATGGCTGGGTGTGAACTGGGGTGACAAAGTGAGCAAAAGAACGATGATGGATTTAACACAGATCTAATAGTAACTGGGGTGAGTGTGTGAAAAGTTTAATCGTTCCGTCCGTCATCTTATAGTGTTTACTTTGCCTTCAGATGTGTCCAGAGTAGAGGAACACTTAATTTTACTGTACTAAACCAAGTTGCCTAAAATTACACACATTCACTCTTCCTGGGTTTGGGTATGAGGCCTAGCATACAGTGTTTTAAAGAACATCGCATATGCAGGCCTACTAACACCAACTCTATTGGGATAGATGCTCTGATGTATTAGATTGTCAGTGTATACACCTGCTGACCTCATCTGGTTCCCCACTTGGACAACAAACCCTGGATGTTCCTGCTGCTCCCAAACAAGCAAACTGTCACTATCCCTTTAGCCCATACAAAAAGTATTGAGGTCAAGGGGCATCCCAGTTGTGTCCCTTAATGAAAGGAGTTAAAGTGTACTTCTATATTTACTCAATTTTTTTAAGAGTTGGAAGCACTCTGATCAACACTGTGATTACCATGATTAGTCTTTAATGTGTTTATTAAGCCTCTTCAGGCTCAATTGAAGGAATGCCTTTTTTAGAATCTCGGGTTACTGAGGCTTCTATTTTGCATTATCTTAAGTTATAATGAATCCCACATGCTCTCCCTGTGCAAGTGGCTCAATTTCTGGACAAAATCCCTTTAGTCACAACCTTTCTGTGACAGTTGAGTAGTGACCAGTGTCTATAGTGTGAGTGAGTATTTCCTCTAATCATTCCAGGGTTTTCGGCAGTGTTATTATTATTGTCTCCTGCATTTACAGTATATGCGTTCTCAATTGCAACAACTTTTTAGGTTAATGGCTTTCCTTGTCCAGGCTTGTCTATCTGGTGTTAGTTTCTTCCCTGGAGCATGGCCCTTTTACCATTTCTCTGATTGACTTCCTTCTATTCTTCCACTGCTCATAATTAGGGAATTACTTTTTTCTTTTTGCTTGCACCTGCCATGAGAGTGCATGTGTTTTTCTAGCTCTCATTTGTGTGCTTCCCCCCATGTCGATTGGATTTGTTTTGCTGTCTCCCTCTTATTTTTGCACGCTCCCTCTCGTGTGCTTCTCCTCCACCAAACTCCACTTCCTCCCTGGAGCTCTGCTGCTCTCTGGCCCCGCTTCTGTGTTGATCTCTCTCGTGTACTGCTTTTCCCCTCCCCGCCCATTCCCATAGCTTCCTCTGCATGCTCCTCTCTAGCCTTCCCACGTCCAGTCTTTATTTCCTCTTATTTTTGTGGGGAAGGGTCATGCAGCGCATTTGTTACATGTTTTTAGACTGCTTCTTTTTCATTCTTTGTTTTTTTTAATTTACCCATCCTTCTAGGATGGGTAAATAATTCATTTTAAAAATTGTGTAGTCGCATCTACAAATCGCCACTGCCGCATCCTTGTGCATTTTATTTTTATTTTGTTCATGTTGCAAAGCATTACCAAAATCATTGGCAAAGTCTGTGGGTACCAAAGGTGAGAGCAATTGGCTTTGCTAGTGCTTATGTGATGCGGTGTGACCACAGATTCCTCACAAAATTCTATGCCCAATCCGTTCGGTCTGGGAGCTTTCTCTTGCATTTTACATCTAACTGCTAATCTTATTTAATATACCCTAATCTCTAAAGCCAGAGCATTGACTACACACTGACTCAGCAGAGCATCCATACTAGTTTTGTGCTCAAGGTAATTCTTTTAACGCAACTTTTTATAATACTTATTGAATAAGGAATTTATGCTATTTTTGACATGATATCTTGCTTTGTGGTTAGTTCCAGGCTACTCAATGGCCTTTTTATTCATACTAGCTATTGAAGTGAGGTATTAAGCCTGCTTCAGCTTTTTGCTACATCTTCGCTTTTATCTATTGTTTTAATATTTTAACATGATATTTGCTGTAGATGCATATTTACCCTTGAACTCGGCTAGATGTTTTAAGTATGCACAGTTCCACCCAGTAAACCATCAACCTTTGTTTCTCCTTGATGATTTGGGGGGGGGGGGGGGGGGGTTTATCTTGGCTATCACAAAGTAACACACTGCTGTCTGTTTTGATATGTGTTTTGTGGCAAATGGAATAATCTTTAATTTCAGGGTGTAGGTGTCTCAAAGCACTTACTAGACCAGATTGGGCAGCATTCATTTCTAGTGCCTGCCTTTTTTTATCATGCATCCATATCTTGACCTATTGATATAAAAATCCAGCAAGCAATTCAGATCAGCTGTCTAGATAATTTCCTTTCTCCTTGACATTCAAGCTTTCAGTAACAGTGGCTCAAAGAATTCTGGGTCATTGAAGTTGGTACTGTACATGCTCTGCAGGTCTGGCCTTGCCAAAGAGTGCGCAATACCAACATTCATCACCCTGATTTTTTTTTTTTTTTTAAATATATTTTTATTGCAGGAATCAGTAAACAGTACAGTAGCGACCAGCATTGTATTATGAGCAACATATACAGAATAAAGCCCTCTGGCCCCCCACCGTAAAGTCTGTACACAGCCAACCGGCCCACAACCCTGGGGTCGGGCGGCGAAATGCAGCAGGGGTCAGTAGGATGCTGGAGCTGGTCCGGATAATACGCTGTCCGTCATCTGCTTTTCCAAACAAACCCAAAACCCCCAAAATAAACCCCCCCCCTCAAAATACCTACTAACTGTGAACCCCCCCCCCCCCCCCCCCCCCCAACCACCAGCGCCAGGGAGCTTATCACCATAGGATCTACTACTTGACCCACGGGGAAGGTAATAGGACTGTCAGTGCTGACGCTCATCGGGACTCGGGGCGAGTCGCTTCTTCACTTTCGGAGTCGCTGGGGGCACAATAATCCCTGAGGGCCTGCACCAGCATTTCCCACTCCAACGCGGCCTCCTGCGCCTTCTCATTTCCCTGCCTCCAAGCCAGCTGATATCTCAGCGCGCTCTCTCCCGCCGCCCATTTCAAAAGCTCACTGTGCCATCTGCTGCCTGCCGGACCAGCTCGTGCCTTCCAGTTCCTGGTCACCTCTCGCTTAGCAAGGAGGAGCCCCTGGTCGATAAATTTACTGGAAATTTTATTCCGGGGGGTATGGGGGAACCAGTGTAAGAGCCCCACCGCCGCATCGAAAGATAAGCGCCTCCCCGTCACCTCCTCCAGAGTCGTCGCTACCTCCTGCCAGTAGGACGTCAGTCCTGGACAGGCCCATAACATGTGTAGGAGGTCCGCCTCCTGAGCCGGGCATCTAGGGCATTCCGCTGAAGCCGTGGCAAAATAACGCCTGATCTTCACCGGGGTCAGGTACGCTCTATGGAGAACATAATAGTGGACCAGTTGGAAACGGGCGCTACGTGTGCCCTTCCAGGCACGTCTCACCAGCTGGGCCCATGTCGTCTCCGGGATCTCCCTACCAATGTCCTCCTCCCAGCGGGTCTTCAATGTGGTGAGAGGAGCCAATCCCTCGGCAATCAACCTGCCGTAGAGGCAAGTGACCGCCTTCACCGTGCCCGCCGACATCATTACGTACTGGCACACCTGAGACAAGTGGGGTTCCTCCAGCCCTTTCTGCCAGTGTGCCTGGATCGCTCGCACAATGGCCGAGTGCAGCAGAAAGTCGCCCCGGGAGATCCCGAAGCGGTCAATGAGATCCCTAAAGGACCGGAGCGCTCCGTCCTCGTATAGATCACCGACGAGCTGTAAACCAGAATCCTTCCCAGGCCGCCAATCGTGACCAATCCCCTCCGTGGGGGAGGGCCGTCAGCATCCCCAACGGTATTTCAGGCGCATATGGTGTTCTTAGTTGGCCTCTGGCGTGAGCCCGATTCCAACACAGTCGGATAGTCCGCTCCTCCATCGACAAGTCCCGCAGGACCAAGCGTTGTCGCAGCGCTATAAAGGAGAGAACATGCCTGGCCATACCCGTCCCTCTACCGTCTTCCGGGCCCCTGAATTCCCTGGCGATCTCCTGGGCGAAGGTCTGGAGCTGCGCCGCCAGATAGTACTTCTCGAAGTCCGGCACAGCGAGCCCCCCCTCGTCCTTCGGCCTCATCAAGGTATTGAGGGCCACCCGCCGCCGGCCCGTTCCCCAGAGGAACCCGACCACCATAGAGCGCAAGCGACGAAACGTGGCCGGTGGGACCCAGATCGGCAAAGTTCGGAAATAATATAATAACCGGGGAAGCGCCACCATTTTGAGCAGGGCGATACGTCCCGCCACTGAGAGCGGCAGCGTGGCCCAAAAGTCCATGCAAGCTTGGAGTGCTCGAATGCAGCGGGCAATGTTCCCATCCAGGAGGTCGGGTTGGTCGTGGTAAACTAATACCCCAAGGTACTTAAAGCAGTCGGGCTCCCATCTGATCTCCCTACTTAGCGCAGGGGTGGGGGTACCCCTGCGTACCGGAAAAAGACAGGTCTTAGACCAATTCACTCGGAGGCCTGAGACCGCTCCGAACTCCGTGAGCGCCAATTCCGCTCCCCGCAAGGCGTCGACCGGGTCCTCCAAGAAGAGCAACAGGTCGTCCGCATACAGCGAGACATATTGCGGGCCCGCAGCCGTCCATAAGCCCGTATAGTGGGCTCCCGAGCGAAGGTGCATCGCCAGTGGCTCCACCGCTAGCGCAAAAAGAAGCGGGGACAAGGAGCACCCCTGCCGCGTGCCTCGTTCCACCGGGTACCGCGATGAAATCAATGGGCCCGATCGGACCCTGGCCGAAGCAGAAGCATAAAGAACCGTGGTCCATCTGACAAATCCCTCCCCGAGGCCGAATCTCCGTAACACCGTGCAGAGGTAGTCCCACTCTAGGCTATCAAAAGCCTTCTCCAGGTCCACCGACAAAACTACCGGGGACGGGGCATCCACAAATGGTTCCCCAAGCAAGCGGAACAACCTTCGAATATTCATAGTCGTGTTCCGCCGTGGGATGAAGCCGGCCTGGTCCTCATGCACTAGGGAACTCATATGTCCCAGCAGCCTCGAGGCCAAGATGCTGCTCAATATTTTGTAGTCCACCGTCAACATTGATAGGGGACGGTAGGACCCCGGGTCGGATGAGTCTCGGCCCGGTTTGAGGAGAGGAATCACCAACGCTTCACACATCGAACTCGGGAGTCGCCCCAACCTCTTCGCCTCCCTGTAGACCACCAGTAACCGAGGGGCTAAGAGGTCAGCGTAAGCTGCATAGAACTCCACTGGTAGTCCATCTAGGCCCGGGGTCTTGTTCCTCGCCATCCGTTTGATGGCCCCGCGGATCTCCCCCAAGTCGATATCGGAACCCAGAGTTTTCGCCACTTCCTGGCCTACTGTGCGGAGCTCCAGTGGGCGAAGATAATTATCAAGCCGGTCTGGGTCACGTGCGGAGCGACTGCGGTATAAACATTCATAATAATGCCGGAAGCAACTAAGAATCTCCGGTTGGGTGCATACCTCGGTCCCGTCCGCCCCACGCATATTTGTCGTCGTCTGGGACTGGCGCGTAGGGTTGGCCAACCACGCCAGCAACGCACTCGACCTGTCTCCCTCCGCGATAGACCGGACCGTATAGGCCTTATAATCAAAACAGCGGAGCCGTTCAACCTCCACCGCTACCCTCTCCCTCGCCTCCACCGTTTGCGCTTGCAATTCCGGGTGTCCGGGGCGGCTAACTTCCAGCTCGCGGAGTGCCCGGTCCGCTGTGTCTAGATCAGCCAGGATGACGCGCCTCATGCCCACCTTCTTAGAGATACAGTAGCCCATCACCACTACCTTAAAAGCGTCCCATTCGAACGCCCTAGTACTCGCGGAGCCGCCGTTGGACGCAAAATAATCCGATATTCTCTCCCCCAGGTCCGCCTTGAAGACACTGTCCTCGAGGATCTCGGGTCGCATCTTCCAGGTGGGTACCGCCGGCGTCCCAGGAAACCAGCGAATGTCTAGTAGGAGGGGGTTATGGTCCGAGATGGTCCTCGGTAAGTACTCTGATCGGACCGCTGCCGAAACCAGTTCCGGTGAACCAAGAAAGCCATCTAGCCTGACATGCAACTCATGGAGGCTCGAGAAATATGAATAATCCCTAGATGCGGGGTGATGTGCCCTCCAAATGTCCGTCAAACCCCAGCGGGTCTGCCAATCCTGACGACCCTTAGCCGTGCGACGGACCGGGGAATCGGGGAGCGGGGGATGCGAGCGGTCTATGTCCACATCCACTACGGAGTTAAAGTCTCCCCCCAACAGGAGGGGCCCGGCGAAAAAGTGGGCCAACGAGCCCGATAACCTGGAAAGGAAGGCAGTCTGGTCTACATTAGGAGCGTACACACAGCAAACGTTCAGGTCCCTCCCACCTAGAGTGCCTGAGATGGCCACGAAACGCCCCTCTGGATCCAACACTGTCCTCGTGACCTGGAAGGGGACCCCTGCCCTGATCCATATTAGCGCCCCCCTGGCATAAGCAGAGTACGACGTGGAAAAGACCTGCCCCCGCCATCTACGCTGAAGCGCCGCCCCTTCCGCCTTGTTCAGATGCGTTTCCTGCAGCAGCGCCATTTGCACTCCCCTACGCACTAAATAAGCGTGGACCTTGTGGCGCCTGGACATAGTGTGAAGCCCCCTCACGTTCCAAGTAACACATTTCAAGTTAGCAACATCAGCCATTGTCCCAGATTGTTCTTGCACAGTCCCCCCATCCGGGTCCCCACAAAGAAAAAGCATCAATCCTCCCAGCGCTGATGGCGGCCATTTTCCCCAACCAAAACCAAACCCCCCAAGAACCAACAAAGCCCCCCCCCCACCCACCCCAGAACAGGACCCAAACTGCACCATCTAGATCCCATCCAAACCTCGTCGTACATCAACCCCAGAACCCCCACTAATCCTACGGTCGCCACCGTAGGAAGGCCTTATGGGCCAGGTGCGGGCTGGGCGGAGGCAGTGGGCCCTCGTCGCCCAGGCCACCAGGACTATAACAAGCCCCAAACAGTATCAAAACCTTCCGGGGCAAAAGCAGAGGCCCCCCAACCCTCTCTCCCTCGTTGTCAGCAATAAAGGACGGCAACCGCCTCCCCCCTGCCGGGCCCCCACCCAAAACAAGGCAGTATACCCCGTTACCCTTGTCCATCTAGAAGGTCCTCCACCGATTTCGGTGTGATCACCGGTGTATGGGTACTATCTGCCACTGAATCCTCCGAGTCCGACGGTTCCCCCTGAGCACCCGGGTTTTCTTCCTCCTCGATGGCTTCGTCTTTTGCTCCCGACAGTTCCGACAATACTTCCAACACTCCCCTCCGTTCCGATGATGTCTCCGCAGTCGAGGGCCCTCCCGTGCGGCCGCTGCGATTCCTGACCCTCTTGGATCGCCTCCGTTGTTCCGGCTCATCCGCCTGTTGGGACGAGGAGCCAAAACCATCTTTCCCTGTCCGGTACAGTTCGAGCCAGTCACAGACCTCCTCCGGGGTGTCGAAGAACTGGGTTTTGTCGTCGACAATGATGCGGAGCCTTGCAGGATATAGGAGTGAATACTGAATGCCCTCGCTCCTGAGTTCGCGCTTAACCGCTAGGAAGGAGAACCGCTTGCGCTGTGTCTCGTAGGTGTAATCAGGGAAGATGTTCACCTGACTGTTCGCAACTTGGAACGGGCCATTGTGCCTGGCGGCATTGAGGATTAAGTCCCTGTCCCGAAAATGCAGCAACCGCGCCACCACCGGCCTCGGGGTACGTACCTGCTGTGGGGGCCGTGCTGGGACTCTGTGGGCCCGTTCCAGAGTGTAGAAGGAGGACAGACCCTCCGGGACCACCGTGTCTCGGAGCCAGGTCTCCAAGTATCGCACCATGTCGCCATCCTCGATCTTTTCCGGCAGGCCCACCACTCGGATGTTGTTCCTCCTGTTGCGGCCTTCCGCATCCTCCGCCCTCCGTTCGAGGGTCTCGATTCGGGATAAGGCGTCCTTTATCGTCGCAGCCAAGGTTCGCTGCGCCGGCTCCAAAGTTTTCACCGTGCCCTCCACCTCCTTGACCCGGTCTGAGAGTTTGCCATGGTCCGCCCTGAGGAGGCCCAGGCTCGTCGCCACCTGAGCAATGTCCTGTTGGAGGGCCGATCTCGTAGCCTCTATCGCCTCTAGGACACGGTCGAACTGTTGCTGCAGTGGCGCGCCACCAGAACTTTTGGGGTCCCCATGCTCCTCTTTGTCCTGGGCTTCAGAGTCCGAGGTGGTCTGGTTGGATCCCTTGGCTCCTCTAGGTTTCCCCATGCTGCCAGGGGCACTCCGTGAGGGTCCCGGAGTAGGTGTCTCCGTGCACAGGTGTCGATCACGACCTTCCCGGGTGCTTGTCCTCAATTCGGGTATGGGCGATCTCCTTCTCCAGAGCCTGTGGAGACTCCGCCGCTTCGGCTCACGCCACCGCCACGGCGTCCGAGGGCACCGATGAGGGGGCGGAGACAGCCGTCGCCGAGTCGGGCAGATCCGTTCACCCACTATAGCCCCGGGGTGAGGGCCACCAACTCCCTCGGATGATCTGTGGCGCCAGAGTGTCGCGCCTCCCATGTAGTTGCACTGGCCAGGAAGACGTAGTTAGTTGCGGAGTCGCGAGGCGGGCCACCGCTTGGATCACAGGGCGTCCGCTCCCGGTGCCCTCCAGTGCGCGGGCACCCGTCCGGCCGTCCAACCGAGTGCAAATCCGTTGCAACAGGTCCAATCCTGTAAATGTCCAAAGTCCAGAACAACCGAGGATGGCGAAGCCGGGCGCCACTCGACACCCGCGACACCTCTTCAACTCAGTAGTTCCGATCAGGGGGACAAAGGAGTCCGGGCGCCATGTTGGGTCGCACTCCGCAACTCCGCAAACTTCGGTATTTCGTCGGAGCAACCCTCGTCCAAGCTCCACCAGGGCTCCCGGCAGGTTGCCGTCGGCACGCTCAGCAGAATGCGGGGTCTGGGGTGCCCCGCAGCCTCCGAATTTCAGGATAATCTAGGGCTTAGTCCCGGAGCCGAGCTCTCAGGCGACCATCGCCATCGGCGCCCAAGCCACGCCCCAACATTCATCACCCTGATCGTCGATTCTGTGTGTTATTACCTTGAAATGGGCGGTGCTAAGAAATGCGGACACAGATGTCCTTTACAGGCATTGCATGTGAATCTGTCTTCTATTGTACACTGGATGCATCTTGAAATAATTTCTTTTAACATTTTTGTACATTTTTCATGCCTTCCCTCTCCCCCGAGATGGAAGTCCGGATCAGTCAGCCTCTTGCTGGAGCTTGGTCGGTCTGAGTTTGTTGTTTCTGGGGCTGCAGCCAGAAGCACGACCATGCCTTCTCTTGCCCCACAGGTACCCGGCCATTAGGTGCAACATTATTCAGCCAAGGAAACCCTACATACACCCAGCAGTGGGAAAGATTTCTGTTAGTTCATCACTAACTCCGCCAACTACATGTGCCACAAGCTGAGCTCATCCTTCACATCCTTGTAAAGAACGAGTATCCAAATATATGTATCCAAATCTAAGTTTATTGGATAGCAAACAGGTATGTCCTTATCCTGTCAGGCTTCGTACAATAACTGAAACTCTCCCTACGTTCTGGAGTGTGGTTGTGGTGCATCTTCCAACACTATGGCAACCGGAGAATGCACCACGACCACACCACATCTTCCCTCTTTACATTAATAGAGAAACAAAGGAACATTAAATCTTCATAATAAACTTTGCATTATAACATTGCAATATGACAAAACAATATAACCCACACCCTCTTCTTTCAATAAACTTAAGAAAAAAAAACAACAGAAAGGAGAAAAAGGCAGAAGAAGGGCATTGACTACTAAAACATAAATAAGCTTACATCACATAGCTCCTAAAACGAGCAGGGACCTTAATTTGTCTACCAGTGCGTGTGGTATTCTGGTTACAAGCAGATGAAGATGGCAGCAGTGTGGACAAACTAGAGGAAGGTAACTGAAAAGGAGTGGAAGCAGGCAACTGCGGAGATGATTCTAAAACATCATTGGTAGAAGTTCTAACCACTACCTTCCCTTCAATATCACCCTGCATAACCTCATCCCACATCCATTCAAAAGACGGGTCAGGTTCAGTGTTGGCCTTTGAACATGAGAAGTTCCCTTTACATTTCGCCATCCTATTATGATGCCAAACCTTGTTATCACTTAGCGTAGCAGACTTCGCATATAACTCTACAACTTGCAAAGGATTAGAAAATTTACTTTGACCTTTTCTTAACCTTGGTGTCAAGTTTAATTCTGACCCAATCCCCATTTTGAGTTCAGCCTCTTTAGTAACATTTTTCCTTCCGAATTCGCTAATGTGTGAATCTTGAATCTTCCTTAGTCTTGAACGAACTAAAGCAGGAGACCACTTCCCACAAATTTTCTTTGAGTTCCACGCAGCATTATCCTTAGTAAATGGCTCCCTACCTCTAAGGATCCTAAACGGGCTGTAGTTGGTACCAGTGGGACTAATTCTATAGGCCCAAATGGTTTTTAGTAATTCCTTTTCCCAATTCTTATTTGCACAAATGGAGGCTTGGATGCTCCCCATGATTACCCTGTTGAATCTCTCAACAATGCCGTTCCCGGCAGGATTGTAAACCGGTGTCTTTTTAGGAGTAATACCATTCCTTTCCAAGAAATTAAAAAAACACTTGGATCTAAATTGTGGTCCATTATCAGTTAAAATGTTCCTCGGAACACCTTCTTGCAGAAACAACTTACGAAGAAAAGCATCAACAACACTGGCATCGAACTTCTCAGTTATTTCAACTTCAGGCCACCTGGAGTGATTGTCAATCACAACTAGGATATGTTTAATACTACCTTCAGTTTTCTACTGGTCCCAACCGATCTATGCTTAAATTCCCCCAAGGATAAATAGGAATATGTCTAAACCCAAGAGTAGGTTTAAATACACGTAAGGATTTATCTGCATTAGCACAAATATCACACTCTTGAACAAACCTTTCAACCACCTTATCCAATCCAGGCCACCAATATGATCACTTTACTCTTGATTTCAATTTCATGATACCCAGGTGACCTTCATGGTTGATAGACAGAATTTTACTCCTTAAAGAACAAGGAACAATAACTCTTTCACCTCTACACAAGTGATCAGCATTGTCTATGCAAAGCTCATCTTTGATTTCTCAAAATGGTCTAAGCTCTTCCTTCAAATTTGATTTATTTGGCCATCCTCTAATGACATAGTTACGGACAGAGCTTAAAATCTCATCTTTATTACAGCTCACTTCCCAGTCTTTTTTAGAAATAGCCACTAATCTTTGGTCATTGTCCTCATGGATAACAGCAACTTCATTAGACTCAAACAAATCATATGAGTCATCACAACCAGGTAAGGGAGAACGACTTAAATAATCGGCAACTATGTTCTTTTTGCCTGGAAGATATTCGACATCATAAGTAACTTAAGACTCATTCTTGCAAGTATTGGAGTGGCCTTCAACATCCCTTCTGAGGTAAGAATTTTCAGTAGGGGCTTGTGATCTGTCCGTAAAGTAAATCTAGTACCCCAGACAAATTGTCTAAACTTCCCAATACCCCACACAACAGCTAGCATCTCTCTCTCAATAACTGAGAACTTCCCTTCAAGAGCGGTTAGAGACCTGGATGCGAAAGCAACTGTGACGTCGAATCCTTCACTCCCAGACTGTGAAAAAACAGCCCCTAATCCTTTACCACTAGCGTCTGTAGTGATTATGTTGTGCAAGGTGTGGTCGAATGCTTGGAGAGGAAATGCATTAACAATTTCTTTCCTTATATTATCAAAGTCATTTTGTAATACATCACTCCTACCAAATTCCTCTCTTATTTTAAGTAATTGTCTAAGATTAAAAGTTTTGTCTGCAAAACTCTTCACGAATTTTGAATAAAACTCAACCATCCCTAGAAATGATCTAAGGTCATCTTTTGAACTGGGAATAGGAGCGTTTTCAATTGCCTCGACCAACTTTTTTTTTGGGAAAAATGCCCTTTGCACTCACTTCATGTCCTAAATAGGTCAAGGAGTTCATTCCGAATTTGCACTTTTTTAACTCGGCTGTCAAACCATTACTCTCAAGGGTTTTCAATACAGAAATAAGTATTTTGTCATGGTCTTCTCTGACTTTACCCATTACAAGTATGTCATCTTGGAAATAAGTTACACTTTCCATACTCTTGAATAACTTATGCATCAGGCGTTGAAATACAGCTGCTGCCGATGCCAGTCCAAACGGCATTCTTATAAACTGATAACACCCAAAGGGAGTTATAAAGGACGTTAGTTTTTTACTTGACTCATGCAGGGGAATCTGATGGTAAGCTGATACCAAGTCTATAGAAGAAAACCATTTTATACCACAGCTTTGTGCTAGAAGTTAATCAATCCTGGGGAGAGGAAATTTATCAATTACAATGTTTTTATTTAGGTCCCTTAAATCAATGCATAAGCGAAGACGGCCGTCAGATTTCCTCGCGACGACCAATGGTGCCAACCATTCTGAGCTTTCTATTGGCTCAATGACTCCCTTCTTTTCCAAAGTATCTAATTCCTTCATGACATCACTCCTGACACTCAAAGGGATATTCCTTGCTTTATGGCAAATTGGTTTAGCACCATCCTTTAAGATAATTTTGTGTGTGAAGCCAATCAATTTCCCAATTCCACCTGAAAAAACTTTAGGAAATTGCAAGGTTATTCTGTCTAGGAATTCTTTATCTTCTTCAAGGATCAAAACCTGAACATCACTTCTTGCATTTAAGATAATGCCTAATGCACCTTGATCGATTCAGCCAAGAACGGATGGACCTACCTCAGCAACATATAATTTGCCCAAACATTTCCGTCCTTCGAATTCAAAAATTTCTTCAACGAACCCCACCATGGGAATTTTTTCACCAGTATACGTAACAGGTTTAATATCAGGTGGTAATAACTCCTTTTTTAAAACATATGCAAACAACTTTTTCCATATATCACGCTTAACAATCGTGTAGGGAGAGCCAGAATCAGGTACAATATTAACTAAAACTCCCCCTATTAAGCTGTCACAAGTAGGTTTTTAGATCTGCAATTTACATTCAGAACATCGTTCTCATCCTCCCAAAAATCAAGGATGCAAAAGATGCTATCATCACTTGATGCATCATAGTTCTCAACATTCGGCTCATTAGAGTATTCAATGCATTTCACCATTTTCTTATCTTTCCCAGATTTAAATTTACAAACTTTAGAAAAATGTCCAATTTTGTTGCAAAAATTACATTTTGATTTTAAGGCTGGACATTTCAGGTCATTAGCATAATGGAGAAACAACTATTAAAGGAGGGTCAAGGGGAGTATGTTTATAGACCATCCGTGTTCAAAACCCCTATTAGAACTATAAAGAACAAAAAGAACTTGAAGGTCTGAAAAAAGAAGCTAAGTCCTCAAGGTCTTCAATGAAACAAACTACACACTTTGTCCATTGAACCCACATCTGAAACAATTAGGAATGCTTTCTTTTTTGTCTTTAAAAGATGGACCAGAATTAGCGTTTTTTTTATAAGAGAAGGAGGATTTATAATTGTTCTTTTTTGGATAGTTATGAGACACTTTGCTCACTGTTAGTCCATCTTCTTTATCATTATCCTTAAGAGCAACTTTAGCACACCTCTTAGACATCTCTGCCTTTCTAACAATTGCAAAAATTTTGTTAAGTGGAGAATCCCCACATGTCCAAAGTTTTTCTTGGATAGAGGTATTGTTGCAATGCATTACTAATTGGTCCCTAATGAAACTATCATGAAGGGTGCTAAACTTGCAATTAATGGCTAACTTCTTTTGAGATGAAACATAATCCTCAACAGACTCTGACTTCCCTTGCTTCCTTTTGAAGAACTTATATCTACTTATTCCTACACAAACTGGTGGATGGTAATTCGTATCTAAATCCTCCAGAGCGTCCAGGAATGCAGTGTTGCCATCAGCTCTAACCTTTTTTTCCATCTGATTAAAAATTCTATTGCCCTCCGGCCCTAGACTATGTAGAAGCATTTTCTTCCTCCTATTTTGAGAAAATGCATCATCCCGTTCTTCCTCTAAGGCCTCAATATGATTTAAAAAATAAACTTTCCAATCCGACCATTTAATTGATGGCTCACCAGGTCGGGGTAAAAATGGAACAGGAGTATTCAACCCTCCTTGTGATGCCATTTGATCACAATTTTTAAAGGCAACCTGAAAATAAAACGTTAATATTAGAGAAGAATAACACTGAATGAAGGTATAATGAACCAAAAAAAAAACATTTAAATGTTCAATGTAAGGAAAATGAAAAGAATTTTAAAACAAATAAGAGATTTGTAAGGTGTGCATGTCACCGAAACTCTTCAATGCAACATGCGACATTGGTGTGCACATCACCGCTGAATCAAATCTTCAGAATACTTCCACTGTTTTTCAAATTCACAGAGGAAAAAAAAAAATTCAAACAGTACCTTCAGTGTCTAAAAGAACAGTACATGCCAAGGAAATCCGTTTGAGTAATTAATAAAATCTTCCGTTACTCGAAAATGAAGCACAGAACACTCGTGCATGAATCGACGAAACGTGAATGAAATTGACGAAGTAAGCAAAATGGAGTCACGTTGCGTGACCTTAATCACGTGATGATGTAGAGCGTGACGTGGGGTGAACTTCGCCGCGTCGTTTCAAGGTTCAGTGGAATACGTCACCTACTCGCGGAGGAAGAACGGAGAGCCTCACGGCGAGAACATGCCTCTCGCTCCAGAACGTTCACCCGATTTGAAGAATGCATACAGGTACCGTTGCTTTTAACCAAATAACGAAGTTAAAACTTGAATCGGTTATGTCAGAATCGCAGAATCTTAATTAAAGTAGCAACGTCGGAGGAAACACCTCGTACAATTCAACCTCGTGCAAGTCAAGTACACATCCAAATGTTTCGGCGAAATTGAAGTAATCTGTGTTCTAAGGTAATTTCTCAGGAACGATTACTGTATAAATTCAAATATCACCCAAGGTATTAAAAAAAAAAGAGTCATGACATTGGTACTCACGGTACGCAAATGTTCTTCGAAGAATTCCTGTGCTCAGGACTACGAAGCTTCTTTTTCCGTATTTTTAAATCCAGGAAAGGAGTAGAAAATAATTTTTAAAAATCCTTGCATAGGTTCTTAATCTTCCTGCTTGCTAGTCGAATCCCAGCTTCTGTCGCCAAAATGTAAAGAACGAGTATCCAAATATATGTATCCAAATATAAGTTTATTGGATAGCAAACAGGTACGTCCTTATCCTGTCAGGCTCCGTACAATAACTGATACTCTCCCTACGTTCTGGAGTGTGGTTGTGGTGCATCTTCCAACACTATGGCAACCGGAGAATGCACCACGACCACGACACCAAACTCCTGTGTCAAAAATAGCTAAATATTGTCTAGCTTCCGGAGATGCTGCACTCTGTCTCTTGAACATATGAACAGAAGAAGAAGCTCTAGCAGGATACATTCTATGGATTCTAAAGAGGCAGACTTACTATTTGTCACCTCTGACAGTAAAAAAAACTTGCCTAGTATAATTTAAGCATTAATTATGTTAATGGCTATAGTTGGAATTGCTTAACTATTTAGAAACATTACTGTACAAAAAGTCAAGGAGGCACGAATTGCCGCACAATTAATTTCTTGTTCTAATTTATTTGTGTGAACTTTTTATTTGAAAGAATTTCAGCATTACAACAGGTTGGAAGATGGATCTCAAGTTCAGCAGGTATTGCCCATTACATTTTGTGTCACTAGGTCCCGGGTTACAGCTCATCTCATGCACTTGTTACACATCACAACTGTGGTTGAGCGATCTCGTCCCTCCCCCTTCGCAGTTCGTCTGTGGAAGAGATACAGATTCCACCCCTATACTCATTCAGCCCATTTTTGATCCCATTTCTTTGGGCAACTCTATTCTCGAATACCTCTTTTTCTGCGATCATGGACCTATCCATGTCTTTCTCCCATCTACCCAAAGATGGTGTGTCCCTTGTTCTCCATTTTTGGGCAATGTTCCTTTTGGCTAGGAGCAAGCCCCAGGGAGACCCATGAATGTTCAGTGTGGGTTAAATCAGAAGCCTCCCTTATATTAAGTGAGCAGAGTTGTGGGGAGTTGGAAATCTCTTTCCCACAGATATCCTTCAACTTAGTTGTGATTCCCTCCTAGAAGGATTGAATTGCGGGACACTCCCAGAGCATATGGAGGAGCGTTCGTTCTTGGGTACAGTACCTAAGGCATTCCGTGTCTGTTCTCTTCCCCATTTTGACCAGGGTCCCCACTGAGAGATATGATCTATGCAGGATTTTGAGTTGGATTAGCCTCAGTCTCATGGGAATAGCTACTCTTCGTGGGGTAGAAAGAGCATCCTTCCAATCCTCTTCCTCCAAGTTCCCAACGTCTGCCTCCCATTGTTGTCTAATACACACCAGGGGGTCTGGTCGGTTATTTCTCGTTCTAATTATTTTGTTTTTTTGTCAAAATTATTTTAGCATTTTTACAAAAAATAATAGCAAGTAACATGAGCTGTTAAGAATACTACAGTCCATCAAATCATCATAAAAAGTGATGAGAAATTAAGAGAAAACAATGAAAAGAATAATGTTGAGTAGGTAGCAGAGTAGCACGTTGTCTCTTAAGCAGCATTTCTTAGACTACACAAAGAGTATCACCCCCTTTATTGCACAACATCCATTTGATAGCGCCAGTGAAAGGGTCTGGTGTGTGAGTTTTGGGGGGAGTCCGTGAAGACTGCAGTTTTTCGTCAGGAGGATACTTGGGGGTGGGGGGAGGCAGTTTGATTTTTCCTGCAGCAAAGAATAACACATCCTCTTAAAAGCAAGAAACTTCACCTAGTGCTGTGCAGTAGATGCCCAAAGACTGTAGTTAGGCAGGTTCATGAGCGACTAGTTGAGAGCTCAGAGGTCTTGCTGCTCACGACATGACTGTACATCTCAGTCAGCATTTCACCTTCAGCCACAAGGATATCATTGGAAAATATCTTTCCACACCTCTCGTGCCAAACAAAACCAGTTCCTCCAGCTCCAGTATGGGAGATTGTATTTACATCATTGACATCACCTGGAAATACATGTTGAGGTGACAGACAAAGAAATCTGAGTCAATAAATGAATAGTTCATTGTACTCAAAACTCAGATGATACAGACCAAAAAAGTAGGCAGGAATACTTTTGTTTCACTTTTTCACCACACCCGAGTATTCGTATACCACTCTTTCTTTACTAGTTTCTCGGATGTAAAATAAGCAGCTCAGATTTTCTCTCCTGGCTATGGAGGCACTAAAAACATACATATGGGAAGCATACCTTCAAATACTAGAAAAGATGCAATATAATGTTCACATTTTAGGCCCAGAAGTTATTTTCTCTTTCTTGGTTCCCTGCTTCGAGGCAAAGGACTTGTGGCACTGCTGAACACCTAAGGCATAGATCTACAGAAACTATTCATAGAGAATCTCCGAATGTAGTTATTCTGAAGTAGTGGGTTTTCTTGATTCTGCTTCATGGCCCAGTGTGGCATACCTGTAACTTTGTTATGGTTTGTGATCGGTATCTGTATGAGCAGTATGATTGTGCCTATGTTGTGAACCAGAGGATGCAAACCTTAACCCCTTCGCTGCAGGGGTTATTTTCCCGCTTTGCTGGGGGGAGGGGGGGGCGCGCACGGCGCCCGCATGCTCATGACGAGCTGAGCTTGTCATGAGGCACAGCGCTCCTGTGCTCATGACGAGCTCAGCTCGTCATGACCACACCCGTTCCCGTGGAACGCTCAGCACAGCAGGGGAATTATCCCCGCATGCGAGCGTTCAATGGCTCATGACGAGCTGAGCTCGTCATGAGCATGGAAGAAGTTAAAATCTGAATATGTGGAACCAGGTTCGGGCATTGGCAGGAACACTCAACATCCTGTGATTCTGGGCATATCACTTGATCTCCCTGTACTTAGTAAAATGAATGCGTCTGTCTGTAACGCAACTAGTGCTCATGTAAAGCGCTCTGATACCTTCGGGTTGAGTACGCTCTATAAAAAAACTCCACCCAAAATATTCTTGCGTTCTGACAGGAGGGGGGTCATAAAAGAGCTGGTAAGGTGAAGGAGGCTAGTAGGCAGATGGTCCCTTCTTTCAGATGTTGAGCTTATTTATTGTATCACACAGCCAGTCTGAAAATAACAATAAAAATGGAAAAAAAATAAGATGTTGCTGTCCGACCAGCAAATGGCAACCACAGACACCCATGGTGCCTGGGTATTGGTTAAGATTGCAAATTGTTCAAGTTCGAACACAGCTGGACTATGGCCCCACCAGGCAGGAGAAGCTTGAGATCAGAATCAAGCACACGGGGTAGGGGGTTGCTGGAGAAACCCTCACTAACAAACTGAAGAACCCACAGAGGCTAGAATTAGGTGAAATGGTTTTAAAGCTGCGCAGCCCCAGGCCTCCGGACATCATCAATGCCAGACAGCAACTCACCCTCCTAGTATACAAATTTGTTATTCTAGTGTAATTTTTTTAAGCTCCCAATTTTAGGTGCTAAATGAACAATACAAGTTACTTAAATCTAAATACTCCGCATGACATTTTAGGACCTTTCTCTTTCAGTTGCCCATTATACCATCCACTGTTCAAGTGGTTCCTTGCATCTTCTTGAGGTTTTTGCCCTCCTAGCTTTTCATTCATTTTTATAAAGTATTTAGAACTTACTCCTGACACAGCCAAACCATTTAGTGTCAGGCATTTTCTTACATGCTGTTGTTTGTTTCACCCCCAACTGAGTGACCGGTTTCTCATGTTAGGCCATATTCTTTGTAACCCTTCTAGTTTCTAGCAGAGGGTTCCTGAGAAACCAATTCTGCAGATGTTCATAATCTTGGGCCATAGTCCAAGATCTGTGTGGGTGTTGCAGCAGGCCACGTGTTTTCACTACTCTGTAACTTTGTGGCGATGGGTGTCAATAATCCTTTAACACAAGTCTGAACTAGTAAGTGTCGACCTATCTCAGTTGTTGAGTCCTGTCCACTATAGTCCATAAACACCTGGCTGAGGCGGGAGAAGTAGTCAGATGTAGTGTACTCCATTGTCTAGCACATTCTTCGTTCACCAAGGTGTTTAAATGATCTGTTGGATGTTCAACATTTGATTCAATGCCTTTTAGACTTCCCATTTGACTCTTGTTTCGATTATTGTTTTGGGTACTGGTTATTATTCCTGTATATGATTATTTTATGTACTCCCTTATCTCTCTATGCTCCATCGCATAGCCCCTTCCTACTCGTGCACTCAGGTTATATTGAGCTGTTATGTTTGTGGTAGTTGATTCAATGCCCGTTAGATTCGCCATGTTAGACTAATTTTCTGATTTGTTACCTTTGCCTCAAATTGTAAAGCGCTCTGATATCCTTCGGGATCAAGTATGCGCTATACAAACTTTATAAATAAATAAAATACCACCATTGTCCAGTTGTGTCATCTGGTAGCTTAGGAATGCATCTTTATGAAGACCCTGTTTACTAATCCTATATGGCTTGATGTGCTTTGCTGTCCTTCACAGTTAAGGTCTCTGAGTTTCCCTGTCCTCCTTTTCCACACTTACCTCAAGTGGATTGCAGAGAATCATCTTAACCCAGCTGGGCTGACCTGTTCTGTGTTCCCATAGCGTTCCTGTGGGCCTCCCCTGCTCCCTATAACCTCCAGTTCTGGGTTGTCTATAGTTGTGTTGCCTCCCTACCCCATAATGCTCTGAATGGTTACATAGAAAATTGTGTGGCCCTGAACGTTGCCTAGGAATAAGTATTTACTGCTAAACGTTGTCCATCTCTTCTCATGCAGGAAGAAACATTTGAGCAGTACTGGCCCTGTTATTGTGGAATCAGTCGTGGTCTCTATTTCTGATGTGTGTTCTGTGCAGGCATAACTAGTGTCCGGCATTGTGGCCCTTGACCAGTCCCTGTACTTGACTTCTCTTTCCTTTATAGTGAAACAGAGCATGAAACACGCACAGGAGTCATTGGATATGACCACCATCCTTGAGCCCGGCTAGCTTCAGCTACCTACCAGCTGTTTGTCTTTTAGCATCCGTGTTTGAAAATGGGTAACTTGGATACATTGAAGTGCTGACTATGCTTGTCAAATTCTGCGTGATGGAGTTTTTTTGATTAATTCCACCCAACATTTATGGTTGGCCCTGGAGCAATTAGTAGCTGGAAAAAAATAACCAAAGGGCATGAATAAAAGGGTGACAACCATGGTATAGATGGAGACTGGGTATCATTTTTGGGTAGTATTGTATTTTGTCAGCTGTGACGACTACATGGGTGTGGTGATGTTTTTCCATAGTATGATAATGTTATGTACTATATTTTTCTTAGTTGGTGGTTTTTAGGTCTGGTGTTAGCGAAGACCTTTTTAATTAAAAAATATATTTTATATGAGCAATATTTTATTTAATTTGTTTTAAACTCTGACTTTCAGACCGCTTTCTTCGTCCATTTGTCTGTTGGTGTGTCATTCACATTTTGCTTTTACATGCTACAGCAGTGGGACAGGAGGTTAGCACATTTCAGTCGCTTTGAGTGACTGTATTTTGCTCTTTCATAAGGAGCACAACCGCACACAAGCCAGTTACCTTCTGGGCTAATATTAATGTTTTTAATTTGTTACTTTGATGTGGTCTTAGTTTTAGAGTCTGATGGGGCAGCTGGACACATGATACCAGATGTTGTAAAATTGTTTTTCTAAAGTCCTTTGTTTATCTTTCTCAGATAAACATAGGACACTCCAAAAGGAAACACACCGCATAACCGATTGCTCCCATTTGTAAATGTTCAGTATTAAGTTATTGAAAGCTTCAATATTATACGGTACATTTGATTTCATAATTAATGGCTGTCAGCGTGGGAGATTCCTCCTCTACCATGGATAAGGACGAGCAAGGAATGTATGAATTCCCAATAATGTACTGTTTTCCCCTTTCCACGGCATTCACTGCTACAGGTCTAGTGCTGGTCCTAATTTATAACGCCTTTCCTATTCTCTCCCTTGCACAAAATCAGCTTTCAAACCTGCTCAGCCTCCTGAGCATTAGCTGGTTTCCAGTCCGTTGCACCAACTTGGATCCAGTGCAAGCACTTATTAGCTCTCACTCTGAATTTCCATTGCAGAACATTGGTGAGAGTCTTGCAGGGATCCAGTTTTGTCACATGAATCATCCTTCTCTAGTCAGTGATGTATATACTCTATGAAATGAGTCTGTTAGATGACATGATCTTTTCCTAGCGAAACCATGCTGGTGTTGCAACTGTAATCTGACTGTACCAAAATAGCCCACTGATCTTTTTAATGAGATTTTTAAATTAGTTCTGTAACTGCTGCGTTTATGTTTAAATGCCTTTAATCACTAGCTTTTTCTTTGCATATACATATGTAAAGTGGGATGATTGTGCCTGTCTTAAGTCCTTCAGACTGCGCCTTTCTGCAGTGAATGATCAAAAAGGCAGCCATCAGTCGTCAGTGCTCCAAATAAGATATTCTTTTGAGGTGGGAGTATTTTACTCCCTTTTTATAACAAGTGGAGAGTAGGTATATTTCTTTAAGGGGGGGGTGAAAGTGAATCTTCTTAAAAAAAGAGTAAAACATTCGTAAATGCGTCAGACACCTGCATAGTATTTCAAATTGCATATGGCATATTAGACCAGTAACTGAGAGTTGTATAGACATGATGAGTATCTTTAAAAGTTTTGCACTTGTGAAAACTGTCACACAAGCCCCAGTCACTGGATGCCCTCGATAGTGGTATTAAGGAATGGAGTTAGGGAGAGGGCCCACCTCTCGGTGGCTGAGGAAAGTTGCTCTGGGCCTTGATGCAAAAAACGAGCTCACAGGTTACACCTCCTCGTACAGCAACTGCCTTTGGCAACACAGTTTCTCTATGAAATTCGCCAGGGGTCCTGTCACTTTTTCACCATATTTTATTGGATATGCAAGCAGTTATACAGGGGCGAATAGACCTAAAAGAAGGAATATAAGTGGGAATAGATAACCCATTCTCCCTCAAGCCAGACAAAATGCCTGCATACACCTCTATAGCACTGACTAGCCATTCGTATCCTAGAACCCATTGAAAAACTATAGGGAGACTCGAGAGAAAACGGTATAAAAACTGGACAATTAAAAGTAAAAAAAAAAAAAATAGCACACCCTCTCTGAACAGTCACTCGAAAGAGTCATCACCAATATGTACAGCTCTTCTTCCTCTTGCTTTGCATCGTGCATTTTTACAAAACCGCAATTAACTCATAAAACACATCTGTTTCCTTTAACTTCCACACCTTAAAAAAGTGCTATTTAGCATCCCACTTCCCTGACTCAGCTTATCAATAGTTTGCGTACTCATATAGCATTAAGTCATCGGGCATGTAACACAAATTTCAATCATTGACATGAAAATCTGCATTCTTGCTTTTTCCCTTACATGTAGTAAAATAATGTTGTCTGGATACATATCTGAACGCTCTATTGCTACCCTCTCCTCCACTTTTAACATAGCCAAACCAATCTAGTTTCAGGAACATTACGCTTAACAATAATGTGTCAACACTTTCCGCTCATCAGAGTCCTCCCTTATGACTGACAGCTTTGTTCTTGCCCAAACTTTAGACTAGAAAACCATCGACTATTGAGCTCCTGCCCCCTCGATCTTGCTCGCTTTAACCCTGCAAACACTTCTTGACCCCTCCACCCCATAGTGATTTACCACAGGAAGATCTGCCTCTTTCCACGCACTTGCCCATCTCTACTATTTAACCAGTTGCTTTGTCTGGTTCTCTCCCTCTGCCCCACACTCCTAACCCCACCATATTTTAACGAGCATTGTCCAATCCAATAGGTTATACCCTGGTAAGCATGCAATGGTTTTTGTGTTTATATTTTTTGTGCAAACATGCAGTGTGCAAATAATTTGTGACTTGGAAATCCATGCATACCAGCAAACTCCTTTTAAAGCAACTGTAGTCATGTGATTGTACAAAATGCTGTCGATCACAATGCAAGAAAACAAATTGATGGAGTGGGCTGATCCAATGCTAAATGATGTGGCAGGCAGGAGCAAACATGTGAAAGACGTGAACTGATCAGTGGATGAAGAGGGCAGACTGAAAGCTCATGAGCATAAGCCTGTGGTTCTAAACCTTACGAAATATGGGGACTCCACTGAATCACAACTGGAAGCCAAGGGCCCCTAAGCCAATCTACAGTTTGATCCTCAACAATAATCCACAAACTAGTACATAAGGTATGAACTCAACACATCTGCGTTCTTCTTCAAATGCATGTTTAAGTAAGAGAGCGACTACACACAAGTATAAGACCCTCAGAATTGATGTTATTAATGCACATATCAATTACATTGGGAATGCAATACAATACACTTTAAAGTAAGTATTGTTTTCTTGATGAAACTATCTATTATCCTCATAGGAGAAATCACCTTTATATAGTTATGTAGCTCAGAATACTTCTGTTTAGCTACAGAACGTAATTGTTAGAAGTCATGTGGGCCATTGACCCCATAATAAGTTCATATATAGCTTAAAACCATTGTTACAGGCTATATACGTTTTTATTTATGATTTTTATTTTTAAATCGTGAGCCTTAAAAGACAGCTAAAGCCGTTTCTAGGACAGATTAAGTAGAGCTGTGGAGTGCATCAAGTCAAATAAAATAAAAAAGTACCTCTAGAAGCATGCAGCCAGATTAAGGCGATTTCCAGTGGACAAGAAACTATAGTTGGTTCATGCCGCCAAGAAACAGACCGACACACTAAAAGAAAGTGAGACCCGGAAGCTCTGATCAATAACAAGCAAGGAAATGAGTGTGACAGTGAAGTGAAGCAATGGTAAGTAACGGACAGTCTCTTAGCCCTTTTTACATTGTTCAAATAAACAAAGAATATACACGCGAACGACAATTCATGTCCTGTCTCAGGCGAGACCTAAAAATCAAGTTCACTCCTTAAAGTGTTGTGTTTAGGGCATTTAGCTGTCCCACGCCATTATCAGTATGCCCTGTGCCACTATTAGGTTTTCATCCACACCATTCTCCCTTCTAAAACACTCCTTGCCTTCCTAATGTCAGACTTTTTTTTTGTAAATCTTTTTTATTATTTTAAAACAAGATAAAAATAAGACAAATCGGGTGTCTTACATTCGAACATAATAGTAAGGTGAACAGGTACAATTACGGGATAGATGTGGAACAACAGAATAATTGAGACACCTACGCTATGCATTACGAAGCAGGAGTTGCAACAGAACAATCAATGATACAACTGAGCGCAGGCCCTCAGAACCCGCCCACCCACAAAATGATGATATTAAAAGCAGCACAGCACCAGATATTGGAACATATTCAAAATCAGGATATTCCATCAATATAGCTCGAGAAAGAAAAGCAAAAAGAGAATATGAAAAAGAAGACAGTGCAAAACGCGCAACTCCCCACCCTGCACCCCTGCATATAGCCATCGCCTAACCCCAACTAGCAGTGTGCCTGTCGCCCCATCTAACTAGTTACTAAAAGTAGAAAAGGAAAAAACTGGAGGAGGGCATTTTCGTATATGCCCCCGGTCTCCCCTCCCCCGCCAAAACCAAGAATCCCCCAGTATGGATCCACAAATCTATTAAAGCAAAGGCATTACTCAACAGGGGAAACTGTAAACACCGCCCGACCTCCCATAAGCATCTTAAGTGGCGAATCCCGCATCCAGCAAAACCACGATGTCAAGCCGATCGGGCTTGCGGACCCCCTCCGGACAATCTGCCACCTCCATAGGATAGTCAAAGTATGTAAGAATTGCAGCAAAGTTCATACTGGAACGAGGCACGGATAGTAAGTCACTGAGAACTCCATCATTTCCAAAGACTCTCCTCACCGCCCAGAACTCCCAACGTTGTTTCCTCTGCCATCTTGATGGAGCTGCAGGAATGGGGGGGGGGTGGGGGCTTGGGGGGGGGGGGTAGGGGGGGGGGGAGGCACGGTTTCAAGCCAAAAACAGTTCCCAGCTAAAGTCTCCGGAAAGGGGCCACCGAGGAATCCTCCCATAGTCTGCGACAATAGTAAGCATGACAATCCAATCGAAGCACTGAGTTCGCCCTTGTCGGCCATCAAGCTAGCCCGAGGCTCCGGCGCCTCTCGTTGCACGGGGCCCATTTCCTCTATTACAATGGCCTTCGTGAGTATCTCAATCCGCTTCATGTCAGGCAGTGGGTCCGGTCCAATACGCCCAGTTTCAGGCGAATCAGTTATAGGTTTGCCAAAAAGGGCATCCACATGGGAATGAAGAGCCCCAATGGCCGCCAGTACTGTCCGTAAGACGGTTTACTCTGTCTGCTCCTCGCTCGGCAACCACCATATTCACGTCTCCGAGGGAGCCCTCCCCCCCCCCCCAGGGGAACAGACAAAAGTGGAACAGACAACTGCAGAGGGAGACTTGTAGTTCACCACGGTGTTAATCTGTACTCCGTCACCGCAAGCGAAGACCCCATCCCAGCGGACGCCGGTGGGTTACAGACCGGGCCACCGAGTCGGGGACCTCCGCCCACCGCACCAGTCGTACGTCGTCGACCCTCCATCGATGTATAATGACTCGGCAGACCGCCATCAAAATCAGCCAAGAAAACTTCCACGGCAATGGACCGGACCCTGCCACACACCCATGGCCGATGTTCTTCAACTGGTACTCGAGTCCCCGGCTTCCAAACTGGCCTAGGCCGCAAACTGAAACACGATGTATCTGCGTCTACCATATCAGTAGAAATCCCGGGATCGCACCATCAAACTGTAGTCGGGTACATACACACAGTGGTAGGGTGTAAATGCAGGATAAATGACAGGATAGTCAGGTAGGAGATGGAGGTCGGCGGAGCCGGGGACCTAAGCAGCCATCTTGTTCGCTAGCGTAGCCCCCCCCCCCCCCCCCCACCCCCTAATGTCAGACTTGATAGTACATTCAGTTTTAGGCTAGGCAATCTCTCCTCCTAGGACAGACCATTCCCCTTCTACACCACATCCTTTCCCACCGTATACTGTATTTCAGAAAACCTCATTCAGATGCAGTAAATACCTGCAAGTGTTTAATTACAACTATGTTTTCTTTATCAAAAAGCCCAATTTAAAGTAAACGTGTTGTTTTTTTGTAGTGAAATAAGAAAACATGCTCCGTAGTTTTCTTCTGCTGTCATAGTGCTGAATAGATTTACTTTCCATTTACTTTTAATCCATTAAAATCCAAAATGTGTGCCTAAAAACTAGTGCGGAACTGTGCGATTCTGCTTCAGCACCATTACTAATGGACTTTTGTCAAAACTTAAATAAGCACAGTCAACAAACTCCTGCTTTTCTTAAGATGTTTACACTTTTGAAGGAACATAAACTTTGGTGTTACATGAAAGTACCTCCACAGTACAATAGAACTGTATTTGGTAGGTTATATCATATCGAGCCTGTAAGTTAGTTTCTCCTGTCATCTGCAGGTTAAAGGTTCTAGCCCACAGCAAGGCCAACTCAGCCATCATTCTACTAAAGTTAGTAAATCGAGTACCATTAAATTGGGGAATAGTGACACCAATTATTTGTAGCACTCAGAAGTGAATATGATGCTCTCTTTTAAAGTACAGTAATATTATGTTTAGTGCTGCTGAGATGGAATTCTGCCTTTGCATCTGCATTGATGATCAAAGTGTAATTCAAACCATAGAATTAATCCTGCCCAAAGGGATACCAAAATTCTGGTACTGTCTGATGGGTTGGTGCCCTTTCATTGCTGTCCTAAAATAATCTCACATTGCATAGATGGGGAAGTTAAGTAAAATTAATTAACTGAGACCAAGGTCCATGAAGTATTGTCAAGCAAAACCATGCCATTCTTCTTCAGCTTTTCCTAAATGTTTTTCTTCGCCTAATTTGTGCACTCTTAGCAAAATGGAACTGCGCTTAAGGCTTGTAATGTCAGGGAAAAGTGTGCCTTGTGACCCCCAGTGGGCAACATTTCATTTGAAAAGAATGTTGTATTAAAGTTGGACTCTCTGGATGTTCCTTGGAAGGATAATAAAGCAGTAGGTTTCCATAATGATGCCAGAACCTGCAGGGAAACGGTTCACAATCTACACTTCTATAAAGGAAACCCTTCAGGACTACTTCAGACTGTCTTCATAGTATCGTGGTATGTGGACATCCATATAAAACCTATAGATTATCTTTTTGCAGTCTAGACTTGCATAACATATTGCCCTGCAATTCAAATGATTTTTGGATCCTGAAAAGGAGATCATTTGGAAGGCATTTTTTTATTTCCATTGTTGCTAATCCTACCCACACACTTTTGTGAAGGATACATGTATCTCAACTTTAGGAGATGGGACAATAGATATGTCTTTTTTGTGCGAGTGACAATAAAACACTCTGGGTGATACTATGCCTGTGCACTGTAATTTTTCAGTGACCTCTGCTCCCAAGTGACCGGTTCAAAAATGCAATTTTAGCACTAGTCAGTCAGGAAAAATGTCTTTGTGCATGCACAGGCGCAGATTAATGGAATGCATCCTTAATAATAGTCATAACAGACATTTATAGAGCTCATATGTTTACATTGCAGGCATCTTGGCGCTATAGCAACATCCTTAAACACAGTCCAGTCCTACTTCTGCACCATTATTCCTATTTCGTCCTAACTATGTTCCTTAATCCTTATTTGGAAAGAGCCAGATTTTTAGATTTTTCCTAAAGCTATTGAGATTTTCACTGGGTCTAAGGTGAGCTGGAAGCTTGTACCACAACTGGGCTACCTGGATCTGAAAGGACCTTCTAACCATTCCTCACTTTCCTAAATTTCGTGACACAAACCAGATTAGCCAATGAGGACCACAGGTTCCTTTCTGGCCTTTAGTGGCTGAAATTCCTTTGTAGCAGCACTGCTCCTGTTCCTTTAAAGGCCTTGTAGACCATTCCCATTGATTCAAAGACAATTCTCTCTTTTACTGGGACCTAGCTAAGGCTCTTCTTCATAGTGTTTTGTCCGCTTGATGCCCAGCCACCCTTCTTTTTCTCCCCAGGATGCTGTAGACCGCGTGCAACAGGGACGCAGACGTCACATGAAGGCTCTGCTTCCTTTTGGCTCAGTGTTGAAGAGGGTCTCGAGCTGAGCCAGGGCCTGCCATTTGCCTCAAATTAGGCTCCGGCCGTTAGTGGCTAGTCTGCTTCTACTACAAGTGGAAAAACACTACTACTGCCCCACTAGTTGTTTCACTTGTTAATGTATTCCTGATCTAACTGCTGGCACTCAGAGTATTATCATAAATAACGCTGTCCTTACTAATAATATTCGAACTAATATATTCAATCAACTAGCGCTTGTAATTTTGTGTTGTCACAGTAGTACCACTGACTTTCATCGCACATGTGTGCAATGTCTCAGTGGGTCATACTAACTTGCACTGCAGAAATGAGATGTGACTGGAACATATTGAATTCACTGTAGACGTGTTAAATCACAGACTTGTACAGTGACTTCAATTGTACACCTTTGTGTTGACAAAATGATGTACAATGACAAAGGCACACAGGGACGGATCATACGCATGTGCGAGATATCATGGTGAGGCAGAGTGGTGCGTATTGCTTTCATTGTATACATTTGCGATAGGACAGTGATGGTGGCTGCCATGGAACGATATGATGTCCCACTGGTGTATACTGGCTTTCACTGTACACATATGATTCTTAATGATGTCAAAGGGATACACAACTTCCATTAACTCCTATTATATTGGCATTTATATAGCACTTTTTTTTTACCTCTGACGTGCAACTGAATCATTTATTACAGGTCTGATGTCATGGTGCTGCATGTTGACTTTAAACGGAAAAGGTTGATGTTACTATGGTGAACACTGATTACATTGTAAAAATTATTGATGTCACAGCAGTGCACACTGACTTTCATTGTACACAAGAATAACACCCCAGTGGTACACACCATCTTTCATTGTACATGTGTATTGTCAGTTGTGAATGTTCCTTTAACTAAAATACAATGGGGAGCAAATTTACAACAGTTTTGCGTTGTGGCTGCGCCACAAAATGTTAGTAGAGGTATACAAAGCCATGCAAGGGCTGATTTATGGCGCCTTGAGTTTCTTTGCTTAAAAAAAATTAGTAACACAAGGCAGCTTCTAGAGCTGCCTTTTGTATTTTGCGTCATCAGGGGGGGGGCATTCCATCATTACATGAGTGGAACATTGGCGTCGTATCTATTCACCCATTAATTTTTACTCAATCCCAGATCTACTAAGATCAGCAAATTTGGGATTCTGCCAGAATGGTGCATCTCCCTGTTCTAGGAGGAGGAGAAATATCTTTATTTCTTCTTATTTCCTTTTTAGGTCGAGCCTGGGCAGCGTATGCGCTGCTCTGAGAGACATGTTGTATAAGAGTATGGATTTGAAGCTCCGCCCACTCTCCATATTTGTCTTTGGCTTGTGTCATTGTCTTTAGTAAATGATGGCTTCTGATTCAGTAATCGGCTCGTTAGTCCCGCCGTAGTACCGCCTGGTCTTCATTTGTAACCTCCTATGAGAACTGACCCTTTTACTTTGGTTGTTACTCCGTATGACTTATTTACTCTGTAGGCACTATTTTCTTTAATGTTTTCTCCTACTTCAGGCTTTCCTGCAACATTCAGCTTGCCATGCTCGCTTTCACAGGGCGCTTTTACAAAAAAAGAGCATTTGTTTGTCAAATGTTTTTGGTAAAAGCTCCCCATACCGCGCTTTTACTTTAATAGCAGCCCGGGACCTTTCCTTAACCAGAGCTCATCTAAAGAAAGGGGCGCTGCCTTTATTCACATGAAAGCGCAGCTTGGGGCACTTGTAAACAACAAGCATTTACAATCCAATAGGTCTCGCTTTTTAGAAACTTTGACCTATTGGTATTGTAAATGACAGTGCCTTTATTATTGAAGGTTTTTTAAAGTTTAAATCTATTGAAATTTCAACATACACAAAAATAATCCTGTAGGTTTAGTCGTCATGTCCTTACCATTGCTTAGCCTATGACCTAAAAAGGTCAAGCCGGGTCCGTAAGCACGACAATGGGTTTGTACCAAAGTAGGATAACCTTACATAAACTTGAATTAGACGGGAAAATAAAAAAACAATATAAAACATTGTAACCCACCCTACACCCGTGTTCCATGTCCCCTACCTAGGCTGTGTAAACTGTACTTGGTCTCAATCACTTCTCCGCCTGTTGCGTATCAGACAGGCGCAGTAAGCGGAGATATCGGGGCAGGCAACTTCCCGGAATTCAGAGGCTAAGAGGTATAGAAAGGGTTGCCACAATTCGATATACTTGGATCCCTCCCCTGCTATTGTCAATGTCGGCTTCTCCATTCCAAGTACATACAACAGGCGGTGTAGCCAGCCTGTGAAAGTTGGGATGTGGGGGGTATGCCAGTGTGTGAGTATATTTTGCATCGCCGAAACCAGCGCAATTGCTATCTGGCGGCCTCTACAGGATCGCAGTGGATAAGTCAGGGGATGTGGAAGGCCCAAGAGAACATATGCTGGGAAGCGTGGAATTTCTGTATTGAAGTGTTTATCCACTTCGTCTATCACTTGATTCCAATAAGGCTGGATGTGGTCACACTCCCATAATAGGTGTACCAAAGTGCCTACGTGTTCACAGCACCGCCAACATGTCACCTCCCGAGTATGGTCTATTGAGTGAAGACGCTCTGGGGTATAATACCAGTAGGTCACTACCTTTGTGAGGGTTTCAGTGAGCCCCATGTGATACGCTGAATGGTGGGCCCTATAGTATAGCCCTTCCCACTCTTTGTGACTGAGTGTCCTGCCCAGTTCCTTTTCCCAGCGCGCTTGTCAGAAACTGTAAGTGTGAGTAAGTCTGGCCTGCAGCATCTTGTACAAATCGGATATTCGCTTTTTATCTGACGTGCGCGTAAAAAGCCACCGCTCATAGGGGAGAAAATGTCTGTCAGTCATGGAGCGGACCTGATCATGGAGTGCCCAGTGCCGCACTTACAAATACCGAAGTCTCTCCGTTTCAGGCAGCTCATATTCCTGTTTAAATTGATGGAACGGAATAACTCCATCCGCGGCATACATATGATACAGGAATCTGCACCCAGAGGGCCTCCATCTTGCAAAGGCTTCTGTGTCCATACCCGGGGTGAAGTCGAGATTATCTATCAACGAGGTGAGCAGAGACAGGAAGGTGGTAAGTTTGTGCTTGATATTGGTTTTATCTCATCTCTCCAGGGGGACTCGTGTAATGTGTGAAGCGTAAAAGTAAGGGGCCTATGGCCTTTGTGGAGAAAGGGAATTTCCTGTAAGGGACTGGCACCTACTGCCTGGTCCTGAAATAACAAGTGTTTCTCCAACTCCCAACGACTCCACTCAACCAGATGGCGCAGTTGGGCCACCTGGAAGTAGAGCTGTAGGTCAGGGAGCCCGAGTCCGCCTCCTTCCGGAGAAAGCGTCACTAGACTCTGCTTCAAACGTGGCTTCCAACCCTTCCAGATGAACTGGGCAAGATCTGATAGCGCCTGCTGTATCCAGCCTGGAGGCGGTCGGAGAGGGAAAGTACAAAATAAATAGAGGATCTGGGGTAGAATGGTCATTTTGACTGCTGCTACTTTGCCTAGCCACGAGAGAGGATAGTATTTCCACTGCCCCAGCTCCCAACGGATCTTCTGTCGCAGGTGTGCATAGTTAGAGGCAACTACTTTCGAGCGAGAGGAAGCCAGTTGAGTCCCTAAATACGGGAACGTATCCGTCGCCCATTGAATGGGGAGAAGGCCTTGAAGATATTCACAGGTGGGTCGGGTCAGGAAGAGATCTAGGGCAATCGACTTATCCATATTCACTTTAAACCCTGCAACCCGTGCAAAGAGGTCTAAGTCTGCTACCCCTTAGGTTAGATAATGATATGAAAACATCTTAGCCTTAGAGACTGATCGTATGGGAATAGCTGCCAAATTTAATCTCAGTGATTGCTGGATTGTGCCCCATCCTCTGGGCCAGTGGTTCCATATAAAAGGCAAAAAAGAGGGGTGACAGAGGGCACCCCTGTCTTGTACCTCTCTCAATGGGGAATCGGGAGGACGTGTGCCCGCTCACGCGGACTGTAGATGTCGGAAATGTATAGCAATTCAAGATATACGTGCAACATTTCTCTCCTATCCACACTTTCCAGAACCTGCTCCAAATAAGGCCAGTGGACTCTTATTGAGAGCCTTTTTTTGGCGTCGATAGCGAGCATCATATATTCTCCCTGTGTACGCGTGGCTTTCTCAATGAGGTGCAGGGCACGTTTCGTGTAATCAGAGGTTTGGCGTTCAGGGATGAAGCCTGCCTGATCAGGCATATGAGGTGCAAGGCGGGCAGCTAGAATCCCTGTGTACAATTTAAAATCTATATTAACCCCTTCCATGCTCATGACAAGGTCAGCTCGTCATGAGGCACAGTGGAGCTGTGCTTATGACGAGCTGACCTTGTCATTATCCATGGACTATTTCAATTTCCAGCACAGGAGGGGAAAACCCCTAGCAGCCAAGGTGTTAAAAAGGGAGATAGGGCGATATGCTCCACACTGGGCCTTGTCTTTACCTGGTTTGGGGATCACCGCTATGGAGGCCTCCAGGAGGTCTCCCGGGATCGCTCTGGGTTCGGCAAAGGAATTAAAAAACTGAGTGAGGAGAGGAGCAGTCTGGGCAAAGAATGTTCTTTAAAAAGCAGCTGCGAAGCCAACTGGCCCGGGGGCTTTTGCTGGTTTGAGGCGAGCAATGGCAGCAATGACCTCTTCTGGTCGAATGTCTCCTTCGATATACTGGGCTTGAGCTTTAGTCAGATCCGGCAGGGGGATGGAATTGTGGAAGGTGGCCCCGTCTGAGCTCTCCAGTGGAGAGCTGAAGTAGAGGTTGGCAAAAAAAATCGTGAAACGCCTCTGCTATGTCTCCATCCTCCGAGACACCTCTACCATCCCTTCGGTGGAAACTTCCGAGACCGGAGGCGATGACAATCCCTAGATAAGATTTGCGTTTCCTGCAATAGACAGATACCTGCTTGTGCACGTTCCAGACATGACAGAACCGCTTTGCGCTTCACCGGGTTAAGACCCCTCACATTTAGGGTAAGTATTTTAAGCATGTTGGCAGGCATTCACATTCACAATAAAAACAGAAGGCAAAGGTGAAGTGCCGGATCTGGTACTACAGAGGCGCGGAGCGGTCGTTTGCCTCAGATCTCCACGGTGGCGTGGATCTACGCTAACCCTGAAAGGAAAGTGGACAAGGAACACTGCATCCCCCCCGGGAAAAACTCCAAAAGAATACAAATGGAAGAAAGAGAACAGGAACATATTGCCCATCATCCGTTGGTGAATGGAAATGAGATAAATTGGGGTGATTGACCAGGAATCAGAAAGCCCACCTCCCACCTCCCGCCAATGGCTCAGGGCACAAAACAAGTCAACCAGTCGGCCAATTGAGACCACAAAGTTCAGCCAGGCTGGGATTTGGCCAGTTCTGCTGAGACAGTTTCAAGAGCGGACTGCTGGCCCTTTGATTTTTCTGCAGCAGGAGGCTTTTTAGGCCGACGTATACGGCCTTGCTGGCGCCATCCGGGCTTACAGTCATCAACGTCTGTTTTGGGGGCCTCCTCACCGTTCTCCTCCGCAGGGGGTTATACACCCAGCAATTGACAGGCCTCCGACAAGGATCATAACTGGTACAATTTATTGTCCATGTGGGACACCAGACTGAATGGATGGCCCCAGCTGTAAGAGATAAGAGATATTGTGCTGCTGCAGGTGTGTAGTGATGGGTCTGAAGGTTCTGCGTTTTTGCAGGGTGAGTGCTGACCAGTCCTGATATAGGACCAGCGTCTGATCACGAAATGTCAGAGGGTGCAGCCGGCGTGCTTTGGTGAGGATATCTTCTTTGGAGCAGTAGTCTTGAACGCAGACCAAAATGTCTGACGCTGAGCCGATGGGGCCCGCGGGGGGCCCACCCTGTGCGCCCGGTCCAGGCGTAGTTCTGTCTCGAGAGGTCCACCCAGGATGTGGTTGAATAGCTCCCTTGTGTACCTGGAAAGGTCCTTCGTGTCGTCGTCCATTTTCACTCCTCAAAGCTGGATATTATGGTGCCGGGAGCGATTTTCCAGGTCTTCGAGGTGTCTGAAGATCAACCTGCTGATCATGAATCCTGCGAACCTCTTGCTGCAATGCTGCTAGTTCAGTGTCCCTCCCGTCGCTCTTGTCTTCTAGTTCGACGACTCGTTCGGTGATGCCATCCATGTCCCTGCGGACCTCCTTGATTTCCGCTGTGAATTCCCACTTGAGTGTTTGGATATCTTCCCTCAGTGCAACAAACATGGATTCTAGGAATGCCTTAGTGATTGATTCCGCCCCATCGTCTCGCTCGGATGTGGGGCGGGCAGCGCCTGTCTCCATGTCGGTAGCCTGTTGACCAGCCCGTGCTTTCGCTAACAAGTCCTTCAGGGTCTTGTCTTTGCGCCCCGAGAGGAGGACATATCGCGTCACCAACTGATTCCCAAGGGAACCTAAGCTGACCATGCTCCCACGAGGCACCAAATCCACTACCTTTGGGAATGCTGGATCCTGTAATGTCCGGCCTCCTCGCTGCATGTGGCGCTTTCGGGTATCTGGGCACAAAGGTAAGTGGGTTAGGGTGGCGCTGTAACTGTATGATCACCAGCGGGGAGCTTGGCGCCTCCTCCCGCAAGACACCCCCAGGAGGCCCAATTTCCCGGCCCGCGCTGTCCTGCACCCCAGTCTGCAGATGGCTCACTGCTCGTAGAGGTTGTCTTCCTCGCTGCTCCTCCCCGCCACAAATGCAAAAATAACAGTTGATGGACAGAATACAGAACAGTGTCATACATTCACACCAGTACAGAGATCTGGGCCTAAATCCATCATTTTTTTTGCACTCCACAGCACCCCAGTTCAGATATGGCCATATGCAAATCCGCCCTGACCCTGTGCCTCATGGGAACAGTCCAGCCCAAACTGCCAAGCCATGTCTTTCCTGGCGGAATCAAGCATCCTAGGACCGGTTTCTGGCTATCAGCCGTCTTCAGCCAGGATAGCTTGACTCCAGTGGTGTGGAGAGCATGGGACTCACGTCTGAGCATACCCATCCCACGCGGGTGAAAAATGCAAAAATAACAGTTGATGGACAGAATGCAGAACAGTGTCATATATTCACCCCAGTACAGAGATCTGGGCCTAAATCCATCGTTTTTTTGCACTCCACACCACCCCAGTTCAGACATGGCCATATGCAAATCAGCCTTGACCCTGTGCCTCATGGGAACAGTCCAGCCCGAACGGCCAAGCCATGTCTTTCCTGGACTGGAATCATGCATCCTAGGACTGGTTTCTGGCTATCAGCCGTCTTCAGCCAGGATAGCTTGACTCCAGTCCTGGCTGAAGACGGCTGATAGCCAGAAACCGGTCCTAGGATGCTCGATTCCGGTCCAGGGAAGACATGGCGTGGCAGTTTGGGCTGGACTGTTCCCATGAAGCACAGGGTCAAGGCTGATTTGCATATGCCCATGTCTGAACTGGGGTGGTGTGGTGAGCAAAAAAACGATGGATTTAGACCCAGATCTCTGCACTGGGGTGAATGTATGACATTGTTCTGCATTCTGTCCATCAACTGTTGTTTTTGCATTTGCCTCCCCACCACAAGGCTGCGCTTAATAAGTGGCACTTGCCTGAAACCGTCAGTGGTTGCTGCTATTCTGTGCGGTGGTCTGTAGGGCCGGTTCTCCCTCTGTTAGGGCCTAGCAACTGTAGTTTCTGGTGCGGGAGGGCTCCACCAGACCCCCAGGGCCCCCCCGTCAGTTTCGGGCCCAACCACGTCTCTGGCCTGGTTCTCAGTGAACAGTGGATGATTCTCTCTTCATGTCCCCGCCGGGGTCCCTGATTCCAATCCCAGTGGTGGGCTCGCTGAGCCGGGCTGCACCGCGCTCTCACTCAGGGATTCACCCTGCGGGGGTGCCTGGACCAGGCCGCAGGGCTCCCAACTGGCTGCAGCCTCACCTCAAGCTTTCTGTTGTGGCAGTTGTGTCCTGTTTGGCGGCACTAGTGTCGCGAGTATTGCTTCTCACACTCTGCACAGTTGGGATTCATTCAGGGTCAGATGCGTCGCTAGTTGGACCCCGGGGCGCGCACTCAACGGGGCCTCCCTCGCTCTCCGAGGCCCCGACGTTGCCACTCCAGTGATCGCCCAGCCTTCCGCCTCTCCAGCGCCCCACCGTGTGTCGCAGGCAATGTCTCCAAGCCCCCCCTTGGCAGCGCCGCCACGGGAGGGCACCAGCACCGCTATCGGGCCCTCAACCGGTCGCGTGTGCAATTAAGCCGTATAGGGACACTCACAAGATGGCGGCTCGGCTCTTCCCCTCCTCTGCAGCTGGACCTTCACCGCCGCTCTCCTCAGGCTCGGCCGCCTGCCGCTACCTCTCTAACGGCGCGTGTAGGAAGGTACCTCCTGACTATGGTTGCCCCCAACTTTTTGCCCTGTGTTTTAGCTGGTTTTTGACATAGTCGACCTGGGATCCTGCCAATCAGGACCCCAGGCCTACTGCTCTCTCTTTAAAATGGATTCCATGTACCTTAGGTGCATTTCCAATTGGTACTGGGCCACCTTATCAGACCCCGTAACTCAGGGCATAGGTGTACCCAGGGCCGTCAGGGGCTGCAGCATGTATTATGCCACCCCTGGCTGGCCTCCTAAATTTGACACAACTGGCTGCATGACAGCTGGGGCGAAGTCGTGTAATCACACTTCGCTTTAGATATAGTAGCCCTATATCTAACCATACAATGGACACTCGAGTTCCTATCAGTCACTCCTATGGCAGGCCTTGACAATCCTGAAGGCAGAGTGCATGGGCTCGTGTGAACTAGGCTCTGGCCCGAGCCGAGCCCGGTTGCAGCTTGCGGAATCCAGACCCAATGGCTGTTCCATGATGACGCGTACCACATCGGTAACTTCGGTGTCGCGTTATCAAGACATGTCGAGTAAGGTGTCATACGAATCGGGATGCTGCCCTCTCACCAACTCTGGCGACGAGGTTAGCATTCCGCCCTTCTAGAGGGACACGACATGTACGTAACTGTGAACCCCGGTTAAAGTTAACTAAAGCCTCAGCTCCACAAAATGGATGCTGCCACCACAGACACGAGTCTGACCTCCTGCTGCTGGGAGTCCTTCCAGCGAGGAGAGCTTGGACAAAGGGTTTCCTGTCGAGGGCGGTGTTCGCACCGTCCCAGACAGGGTTTGTGTATTCTGGGTAGGTAGGGCTTTTGCGAGAAGGTGACTGCGGAGTGGCACCCCGGTGCTCACTACGCATCTGCCGGTCAGAACCAGTTCCAGGGGCACCAGCCCTGGCCTGGGGAAAGTCCGGCAGGGGAGAGGGGTGTAACTACCTCCCTTCCTGGTCCCACCCTTAGGGCAGGACCTAGTCATGTACCCACCCCTTTCTTTAGAATAAAGGCCGGAGCGGGGACCCTTCCAAATTAGATCATCTTTGAATCAAGAACTACTTTCTACGAAAGGACACTCAAGACTCTTCTCAAGATTTCTCCCTTGTGACTAAGGAGTAGTCACCCTGCATCAGCGGGCACCATCTAAGAACTCTGCGGTTTGCTGCAAGTCCTTCCTCAAGGATCCGACGGCCCAGCTCGACGAGAACCGGCTTCCCTGGCACCTCTGACCTCTACCCGCGTCATCAGCTCAGCTGTGATCTGTGGGTGCGACGAGACCTCGAGGGACCGGCCATCATCAGAACCTGCACGCTCTTAACCAGCACGACCATCGAAGCGATTCCCTGGTGAGTGCTCTGGGGTCCGAGAAGCCCCGACCCTGAGCCGCTCCAGCACCGAAGTGCAGTCTCCCAGCATCTCCACGATCTGCGTGGGGCCCTTCTGCTCGCTGCTCAGCACGTTGTCTGGTCACTAGCCGCTGGCTTGTGCCCTTCTGTGACGACATCCGACAATCAACACTGCTGGTCTGGTTGCTCCAGACTGGCCCTTGCTTCCATCTTTGCGAGAAGCACCCCGGACCCTCCTGGTCCACTCAAGACGCCATCTTAGGCCCACCACGTGGCCCTGAGATCTGCCAAGGCTTGTTGCCCCATCCTGGGCCCAGCGACGCCGACAGCATCATCCTTCGTGGGACAGCTCGCACCTCCGCCGTGGTCGCCGACAACGCCTCCTGGTCCGTGAGACTGCAGAGCCTAGCGTCGCCCACTCACCTGGTCGAGGTGACGGCCAACCGGTGCCATCCTGGTACCCTCTGACTACTGGCTAGTAGTACGAACTTGGTCCCCTCTGCTTTCAGGTATCAACAATCTCTGATCCAGGCTTGGATCTCTACGAACTATTCATCACTGGTCGCCGGCCAGCAACTCCTTTTCTTCCGGCTCCTGGCTCGTCAGCGAAGGCCCCGACGCCTGTAAGACTTGTGCAGCCGCAGCCCTCGTGGCTAGGTAACTCGGCATTTCGGTGCCTGCATAGCCTCTTTACTCTAGGGTCCCGAGTCCCTCGCTTCCGACTTGCCTTATCGGGTCCGCCCGAGACCTTAAACTTTCCGTGTCCTCGGACACTTGTTTTAATTGTGCACTTGAAGTATTTTCCTAAGAGATTTGGTTTGTGCTTAGTACCCTGTCCTCATAAAGAGTCCAGGGCTGTTGTGAATCTTAATAAATATCCTGTTTATTTTCATAACACTTGTGTGGTGTCCTTTCACTGGGTGTTCAAGGGGTACATGTGTGGTAAACAGCTGGCTTAACGCGCCCTCTCGAGTCTTTAGCCTTAGACTGCTCGTATCCACGCTACTAGGATAGCTGGTCTATAGGTTGACTTACAACCAAACACCATAAGGGTCGTTGGAACGATACATAGCGGTCGCTAGAATAGCGAACATTGCATATCGGGCCAACTTCTCACAGCGCGTAACCACCAACGCCTTCCGCTGCTCAGGTCTGGTCACTCGGGCTTGCCTCACCGCCGTCTGGGCAGCGCTTCACACAGCCAGGGATCGCCGGGCCGCACCTTGCGGCAATGCGGGAAGGGCGCGCTCCCGGTCGCTCGCTCTGCACTGCCAGAATTACGCTCTCCAGAGCCTCTTCACGCCATCGAAGTTTTCTCGCTTTAATAACCAATACCATCCAACTTGAGACTGGTTCTTTTGCAGGTAACTATTAAGATCCCGGAACATTCAAAATGAACATCGTTGCTCTTACTATGTTAATCTTGCTTATTGCAAATAAGAAAGTGTTGTGGTTTTATTGACTCCTTCAACAGCATCTCATGCTTTTTAACACCTTTATGAATTAACTTCTTTTCACAGCCTCACGCGGCAATGTACCAGAAAGATATCCGTCTCAAGCTAAGGTGCAAGGGGAGCATCCTCTAATAGTGACAGGAAGGTTTATTCCAAACCAATCTGTTTAGCTTATGAACATGTGTATAGAAGGCCGATGATACTCCGTTGTAGATCTCACCTGAATTTGTAATTGTAATTTGTAATTGAAGGTGTTATTCAGAGTCACATCTCTTCACATACAGAACTCCTGTTTGCAGACGTTCCTACCACTACAGCTTTCAACTTAAAAATTACATCTCTCCAAATTAGAAGGTCCCAAGTAACTTTCCACTTCAACCTGGTGTTTGGTTAGTCCAGTAGCACACGCTAACTCCTAAAGCATTCACATTTTACTCTATCCTGCTGCTCAGATGCCAAAGAGCTATTATTACCTTCACCTCTCCGGATTTCTCAGGAACTTTGCTTTCGTCGCCAAGGCTTAGTCACTATAGTCCTACATACTTGCTTGAGGGTTCTCAATGTCCTGGATTATTAGCCATTCTCTCTTACATGTCCTTATCCTGAAGAGCTCTGAGGTTAGCACAGGATGGGGTGCAGTACACAATTAATAAAAAATAGTAAAATTATATTTGAAATTAAGAATATCTTGAACCAGTTGATTTTTAAATTGTAATATACGTGCAGTGGTGAAATTGTTAAATTTTCAAGCATTTGAAAGGGTTCCCTCTCTCTTTGCAAGTGTATGTGATTATTCCCCCTCCCTTATCGGTTATAAGGGATGTGCCCATATAAACATGCTGGTGGACCTTGTGATAAGGAAAACTTTCTCTATTTTAACATCATGAGTACATTTTGGATTCACTGAGATCTAAAATGAATAATAGTTTTTTTGGTGACATGACAATTTGGGTGCCTGAAGTCGAATTACCGACAAGACGGTGATTCAGTGAGTTAGACCCTTGGGAATAACCTATGTGGTGATCATCAGTTCAGAAGTTTAATTGCTGGCAATACCAATTTAGGCTTCCAACCTTATGAGGTTGATAAATTGTGTGTTATTAATTTGGGCGATAGCAACACCTGTCACTTATATTTCTCAGAAACAACTGAAGTGTGGTCTGTGATGCTAAATAAAAAAATTAGGAATTGCAAAAACCTATGCATCAAGAAATCCTAAACATTTTTAGGATTTCTTAAATTTCGGAATTTGCGATTTCTTAATTGCGAATCGCAATTAAGGAATGGCATTACATTGATTCCTATGGGCCTAGAGGCCCATAGGAATCCATGCCGTTTTGCATTTCTTTTTTTAGGAAATCGCAATTTGTTGATGCATTGCAAGGGTGCAGAGGGGGGTCCAAAGGACCCCCCCCCCCCCTGCACCCCTGAAATGTATTTTAAAATGCATGTTTCACACACACATGTCCTAAGGACATGTGTGTCTGTAACATGACACTTTTCAAAATGCATTTTTGTGCTTTTTTAAACAATTTCGCAAATTAACACGAGGGTCAACCTCGTGTTAATTTGCACTTCCTATTTCAAAATTCGCATTTTTTAAAAAATTGATGCATTGCATTTAAGGAATCGCACAAATGCGATTCCTTAAATTCATTCGCATTTTTAGGAAATGCAAAAAAAACGAATTTTGAAAAATTGTTTCATGCATCCCAAAAACGTATTTAGGAAGCGCAAACGGCCGAATTTACCGATTCGCACCATTTGCACTTCCTAAATAGGTTGATGCATGTGGGGGATAGAATGTTATTATTCTTGTCTAAGCCCTTGGCTGTATATGTCTTTAAGTTTGAAGGTAGATAACAGACTGTGTTGCTCTTAATATGTGGTGAAAGGATTATACTGATATTACTATAGTGCTTCCATACCGAAAGGTCTGTAGTGCTTTCTTAGGTGGACCGTTTGCATTATTTTTATAACTCTTCCTTCCCATCACAAGGTCCTGAAGGGCTCAGATGTGTATTTGATTTCCAGGCTTCTTTCGCAGTGCATTGTATAGTATAGTGTGGTCAAACCAACTTAAAAAAATATTTTGTGGGAGGGCAACCTATTACTATCTAAATTCACACATGTCCATAATATTCAAGCTGCGATCACTCCTGATCAAAAGGTCATAATCAAAGTTTGTGTTCTTGTTCTAAAGAGTTGTTTTTTGCAGCGCTTGAATCCTTTCACATATTCTTTATTCACCAGCCAATTTTTAGTCTTAAGACAAACCCAGCACACGCGTTTTGTGCCTGTATAAGCATTTCATCAGGGCCTAAAAATACATCAATTAATCAGCACTTTGATATATTCATATTTTTAAAACCATTTCTTTTTTAAATTTTTTTAATTTTTTAACTCATTATTTTGGCTTTTTTAAAAAAAATCTTCTAATATTTAGATAAAACATTACATGAGTATGAACCTTATTTACATACATCATCCTTTAATCCAATTTTTCACAATTCTATAGCAATCCCATGTGCACCCCAGCGCTGATTATCCACAATGACCACAGTGATTACACATTGACAATACACAAATATTCTACCCCCATTTCCTTATTCTTCCATTGTGAGCATCATTGTACATTTCATGCAAACAGGAGGGCAACTCCGTTACTTGCGGCAAGTGGCTCCTAGTTAAACTTCCCATTGTCTGGCTTTCATCACTTCCAATCGATTTGCAGTGGCTAATAAAGGGAATTAAAACAATCTTTCTTTCTTGTGTCCTTTCTTATACTCATTAGAGGAATCTTTTTTCTGTGCTCTGTGTGCTCATCTAGAGAAGGATTGGGAGCTGGTTAGCCTGATCCTGGCATGAAAGATTTGATATTTATTTGAAACTGGAGATGTTGTGGAATTTATGTGTGCTCAAAGATTCAGACTCTTGTAAAAGGTTATACTAAGCGGTTTAGTGTGTTCATTGTTATCTGGGTGTGCAGTTTAGGGTGTTTAGTGATTCCAGCCATTCTTGGACACAAACTTTCCATAATGCTCATCACGAGTAAAATAGAATGTGGGTAGAGTGCACAGTAAAATAAACCACAATCTCACAGTGTGATTGCTGCTCTGAGATAGTAGGCCATGGAGCTGGTAGGTGTTCTTCTCTACGGGCATCGAAGATAACATGCCCTTTGGAGGAAAGTAGGCCTAGGTAGGGAGAAGGGGATTATGTGATAGGTTCAGGGCAGCGCACACATCCCAATAAATGCCAATCATAAATGCATCTCTCTTTAGAAAACTAGTCACCTATCATTCTTTCACCTATTCCCCTTATGTAGACCACGAGAGACAAAATAGTAATTTAAGAATTAGGAGGCACTTTGGAAAGATGTGGTCTGTCTTTCTGTATAGGTTTAGAGTAGATGGGGAGACTGGATTACCCTGAAGCACATAAGAGAACAGTTGTTTTTCATGGCCAATGAACTTAACGTGTCACTTTGTAACAGCCTCTCCTTACCAGCTGCATGTCTCCTCTCCAGCTGCATGTCTCGGAACTTCCTTACCCATAGTATGGTCTGTTGAGATAACGTTTCACATCCTGTGCATCACTTGCAAAGACATACCACTACACCCGCTGGCTAAATTGTATAAATAATTTGGCATTGCAGCAGGATCCCACATGATTAGTAGCCATTCCTTTGACTGGAAATCCCAAGAAGTGCCAAACATAAACCTGAAAATTGAGCATTCTTATGCTATGCTCACGCTCTTGAACTCTGTGCTTGTAGAGATTAAGCTGTTTCAATTGCAGTTTGCCTTAAAGAAAGCTATAAAAACTCACTTGAAAAGAGTTATGCTGAAGAGGACACTTTAATGGTCTTCTTGATCGCTTCTTTATCCTTCTTCTTAATGTATTTCACTTGTTTTGTGTACAGTGCTCCAGCACCTTTTGTATAGGCTAAGAAAGGCATCCTATTAAATAATCATTATGGCCCCCAGATTATAAATCAAATGATGGATTTGCAACGATTCTCCAACTTCCCTTGTTGTTTTGTATCTGTTGTCCACTGCATAAGATTTAAATCCTATATGACCTGGGCTACCATACCTTTACCAACGATACACCAGTATTTCAAGGTCTGGCTTGAGAGCACAGCTATCGCCAGACCTTAGAATTAGAAAAAGAGCTCTAGGAAGCAGTAGTGAGAACTGGGGCTTAGGCTCTTTGCACAAGTGGGTCTTCTCTATAAGAGCTTCATTGGGCAGAATGTGCTGCTTCCATTGTGCTTGTTTTGCCTCACGGGAAAGATTCTGCTCAACATATTTTTTGGGGACAAGCTAATGATAAACGCTACATGCTGGTTTGATTCATTGGGAAAAGTTGTATGTCTTGACATAGGTCTGGATCTTTTATTATGAAAAGTTAGAGCAAAGGCAGTAGGACTATTTTATTTATTTATTTTATTTATAAAGTTTCATATAGCGCGAACTTGATCCCGAAAGGATATCCGATGGTGAATAGAATATTTTAAAGCCAGTAACTCTTTTTGTGAATTGATAAAACCTGTGGATTGAAGTTTCATTATATGGATTTTCACAGATTATTGTATTAGGCCATCTTTTTGAGTTTTACTTTTACTTACTTTTTTTAATAAATCTTTTTATTGTATCAAAGCAGAACCATGTCTATTACATCATCAATATTGAAAACCTAATTAAACAGTAGCACCCGTTTGCTCCCCAGTGTATTATCAAGGGGCCTCGCAGGGCCATTGTCCTCTTTATACTTTTACCTTTCTAAGTTGGAAGATGTGTTGCATGTGTGTTAAATTGTTTTAAAATGGGCAGTATATTTTTTATTCTAACTCCAGTGTGTAATTTTGTGCAATTTTATTGTGTGGTCTTTAACAGTGTGTGCATTAAAGTACTTTTGATATCTAGCTCGACAACTTTAGCTTCCTGGCAGTCTATTGTAAATAAAAGAATGTATTTAATAAAACATACATTGCCGTACATACCTAGAAGGGCTTTGGGTCAGGACTTTTCAGACATTTGTCTGTGAGTGTCATTGACGTTCATCTTGTGCACATGACAGCATGTCAGTCCACTTTAGTCAATGACACGGCTTCTCCATGTTTGACAGCTCTGTACCTTTTGTGCAGATCCACCTAAAAATGGGTGCTTTTCAGCCCCAGGTCTGGTGGACCAGTACTTTAATTAAAGAAAATGAAAAACTATAGACTCATTTCTTTCTCTATATATTATGCTCTATCACAGTGGTGGCCATTTGGGATTTTCTTTGTGCATTGTGAACCGCTATATCGTTCCAAGACTGTGACCTGTTTCGAAATGTTACACCATCTTGACATGGTAGAATAATGTTTTATGGGTAATGTAACTCCAAGCTGGCTACCCAATTTAGAACCAGTGCTTGTAATGTATATATTCATTCATTCAAGCACCCAGTAGCTCCAGAGATGGTGCTACTGGGCCCCTCATTTTATCTGCAGTGCACAGCATCTCACTTGACCACTGGTTCTAAATTTAGTAGCCATCTTGGAGTTGCATTTCCCATCACACATTAATTCTACTGTTTCAAGATGGTGTAACATTTAGAAACATGTCACCATCTTGGAACGATATAACGGTGATTCACAGTGATTTTTATTGAATGGCCATCTTGGAATGGTCTTGTCCATAGTGTATCGTTGTCTGACACATTGCTACTACATGGAGTGGCCACATTAGAACTTTAAAACAGTGATATTGTGTGACTCCTATTCATAATACTATTTGCGGATGGTTGAAGATTGTTACTGTTTTTTATTTATTTCACGTGTATAGCCACCACATTTAGGCTGTGGCATTTTTCCTTTTTTTCTTCTTATATTCTTTTAACTTTCCTTGCATATGCTTTTTGCCTTTGTGTGTGCTTCATAATAGATGCATAAGTGGGTGAATATAGGAAAGGGTCAGTGGGTAAGTGAATAGATTCGTGAGTGCCAGGATGATGTCTGTGCTGGATGAACTAAGAAACTAAGACTGAGGGCCGATGAGAAAAAGCCATGTGCCCTAGTTTTGCTGGACGTTTCTGCGGCATTTGACACGGGCAATCATGACCAACTATTGTCGGATCTCGTGGCTTACATCTTTTCTTAGGGGTCGTTCCCAGAGAGTACAGCTGACTGAGCATGTGTCTGACCCAGGCATACTCTTGTGCGGGGTACCACAGGGCTCAGCGCTGTCACCTCTCCTTTTCAACACTTCCATTCAGCCCCTGATAGTTGCATTGAACCGCATGGAGTGCCGGATCTATAACTATGCCGACGATACTCAAATTATCATCCAGATAGACAGCTCCCCGACCCCCCACACAAGAATTCTAAACATTCTAAAATTCACTGTCAACTGGATGACGGCCAACTCCCTCAAAATGAATCCAGACAAGACTGAGATATTGGCCGTCACTACAGACTCCAATCCCTAGAGTGACCATTTTTTGGCCACAAAAGCTAGGCACCTATCCGGAGCCGGCGCTGGCCATAAAAAGCCTGGGCATCAAAATTGATGCCAAGCTCTCCATGACCCAGCAGGTGTTGGCAGTAGTGGGAACGCGTGTTTGCATGCTGAGCCAGCTGCGAAAACTTGCCCCCCTTCGCCACACGGCTGGATTTTGGCAACTCTCTATGAATTGGCCTCCTAGTAAAACTGCTGGCGAGATTACAGGTCATTATGAATGATGCCGCCAGACTAATTTTCAGAGCGCCTAGACGAACCCACGCCACCCCACTTCTACGTCAGCTGCACTGGCTCCCGCTCAGGCAGAGAACAGGGCCTCTGCATTGCACATAAAGCCATTTATGGCCAAGCCCCTAGATATATCAAATATCTTTTAGTCAACTATACTCCTAGCAAGGTGCTACGCTCCTCGGAGGCAAGCCTGCTGGCCTGCCCCCGCTTTAGCTCGTCCTCCAAGGGAGGAAGAGCCTTCCCAACCTCCATCCCCGAAATTTGGAACACCTTGCCGGAGAATGTACGTAAGGAACATGCCCTTCTCCCGTTCAGGAAGAAGTTAAAGACAGTCCTTTTTTTGGAAGCCTGGGGCACAATTTAATCTGTGTCCTCCCCACGTGCTAGGGTGTAGGGCCCTCTCTCATAGAGCTTAGAGACCTGAAGGTGATAAAGCGCTTTACAAATACCAATTACAATTACAAGGATGGGTGACAGAAGGCACGTAAGATGACTTAATGACTGATTGAACTCACTAGTAACTGAAAAGGCAGTTCTGTAAAAAGCTGCACCTATTGGCATTGCAAATGCTACTTCTTTATTTTAGGGAGCCAGATTGATATGTATTTTTGAGTTAACTTACCTAAAGGTTAATAAAGTCTTTCTTTTAAATTAGGTTAAAATAAAACATATGCTGTCATCAAATACATCACAACACATCTGAACACAACTTTTCACGTGTATATTGTGAATCTTTCAAGTTCTACTATTCAATTGAGGTAAAACACTGTAGGCTTTATTACGAGTATGGTGTTCCTTGATCGCTGTACTCGCTGTAGTGGTCCGACCACCACCACCACCCTGGCAGGTCCTCCTGCCGTATTAGGAGTGTGGCCGTGGGCCTGCCACAAGACAGTCTCCTCCGCAGGAGAGCAAGGGTCCCACTGCAACAGTGGTCTTCAAACTGCCTGAATATACTGGCAGTGCTGATGCCGTCACCACCGAGCACATTAAGACCTGTATATCCACCCCCCTTTTCATGGCGGGGATCCCGACTTGCAAAGAGTGGTGGACATGCAGGTTTAGGGGGTCCTAATAGGGCCCGCTGTCGAATCTGTGCTTGTGGATGCATGCAGAGTGCCCCCCCTGGAATTGCACATTTGTTCCTGCACATGGTGCATGCCACACTGTACAGGAATGTGTTGCAGGCATTCTCACGGCGTTGGCATGCTGTTGAGGCTCTCCTATAAGCCTAACACAGCCACCACCATGAGACTAGTGCTGTACTACCCGCTGCCCTGGATTAAACTGCTAATCAGGAGGGTGGGCTGATAAAGGCTGATAAAGGGCCTCCCAGCTGTCCAGCCCTCCCCGACCCCTATTTATTGGCGGACACTGCGCGGCCGCGCCGCTGGTGCACCGAAGGCGCGTCAAAGGCAAGCACGTCTGCGCCCGTCTGCAACCAGCACCAGGAACCCTGGACCTCCGCCCCGCCAACGCTACGACCCAGCAGCACTCCACGCACTCAACCCAGGCTGCAACAACAACTGCAAGCTAGCATAACCAGCTGACACCCATGGACCCAAGCTAGCATCACCAGCCGATACCCATGGACCCTTCAGCTGTCACCGCTGCCGGCACACCTGCAGCACCGCCAAGAACACGGATCCAGCACAACCCGCCCACAAAAACACAACCGAACCGAAGACCCTGCAATGCATCCTCCTCAACGTCCGATCCCTCCACAAACACGCAACAGAAATCTGGGACCTCCTCGACGGCACCACCCCAGACGTAGCATTCTTCACCGAAACCTGGACCAACACCACCTCGGGACCGGACATCGCCATCGCCATCGCCATCCCCCAAGGATACAAGATCTCCAGGAAGGACCGCCCCATCCACCCAGGAGGAGGAATCTCCATCGTCCACAAATCCAGCCTCCGCCTGAGCACACTCCCTGACGAGTCCACAGAACTGATGGAACACCTTCACTTCAAGATACTGGCCAGCCCCACCGCTGCCCTCCGAGGAACCCTCATCTACCGACCCCCTGGACCCCGCTGACCCTTCGCCAACTCCATCACGGACATTATCTCCCCGCAGGCCATCGCATCCACCAACTACACCCTGCTGGGAGACCTCAACTTCCACCTCGACAATCAACTGGACCCCAACACCACATCCCTCCTGGACAACCTCCACAACATTCGACTCCGCCAGATCGTGACCGAGCCCACGCACTCAGCAGGACACACCCTCGACCCCCTCTTCACTACAGGAAACTCCATCACCTTCAGCCACACCACCAAACTCCCATGGACCGACCATCGTTGCGTCCACTTCACCTTCAGAACACCCACCATCCACAGACACCTGCACCTGCTTCCACAAAGAAACTGGACCAAAATCACCGATGACCAGCTCACCTCCTCACTCAACAACTCCACCCCAACCATCGCGGAAAACGACCCCAACACCGCAGCCCGAACCCTGCATAGATGGATCTCGGACAGCACCAACACCATAGCCCCCCTCAAGAAAAACAATACCCGTGCCAAGAAAGCCAGATGGTTTACCACCGAACTTCGAGAGTCCAGGCGCACATGCCGCCGCCTTGAAAAGGCCTGGAGAAACACCAAATCCACAGAAGCCCACAACAACTTCAGAGCCGCCACCAACGCCCACCATCAACTCATCAAAGAAACGAGGAAAAAAGCGATTGAAGACAGAATCTCCACCCACGCACACAACCGCAAGGAACTCTTTAGCATCATCAAGGAGTTCGCCCAACCCACCAGCGAGTCTACCGACATCCCTCCCTCACAAGACCTCTGCGACAAACTCAGCATCTTTTTCTACCACAAAATCAAGAGCATCTACGACCACTTCGACGAAGACAACCAACACACTGAACCCTCACCAACCCCCCCCCCCCCCCCCCCCCCCGACACCCGGAAACCAGCGATTGATGACTGGACAGCCCTCACCACCGAAGACACACTGAAGACCATGAAGTCAATCCACTCAGGGGCCCCCACGGACCCCTGCCCCCACCACATCTTCAACAGAGCGCCAACACCATTGCTCCCATGCTCCGCCAAACCATCAACCGCTCCCTGGCGACCGCCTCGTTCCTCGACGACTGGAAACACGCCGAGGTCCACCCCCTCCTAAAGAAACCCTCAGCGGACCCCACCGACCTCAAAAACTACAGACCCATCTCCCTGCTCCCGTTCCCAGCAAAAGTCATCGAGAAAGCCATCAACAGCCAACTCGCCACATTCATTGAAAAACACAACATCCTCGACTCCTCCCAATCCGGCTTCAGAAAAAACCACAGTACGGAAACCGCCCTCCTCGCCGCAACAGACGACATCCGCACCTTACTGGACAAAGGAGAAACAGTAGCCCTCATCCTCCTCGACCCATCAGCGGCGTTCGACACAGTCTCCCACCGCACCCTAATACGCAGACTCTACGATGCAGGAATCCAGGACAAGGCCCTCGACTGGATCTGCTCCTTCCTCTCCGGCAGGACGCAGCGGGTCAGACTCCCCCCTTTCCTCTCGGATCACACACCGATCACCTGCGGAGTCCCCCAGGGATCCTCCCTCAGCCCGACGCTCTTCAACGTCTACATGGCTCCACTTGCCCCCATCGTCAGAACCTACGGACTCAACATCGTGTCATATGCAGACGACACCCAGCTCATCCTCTCCCTATCCAACGAGCCCAACACCGCCAGACGCAACTTTCGAGAAGGCATGGAAGCCGTCGCCAAATGAATGAAAAACAGCTGCCTTCAACTAAACACCAACAAAACAGAAGTACTCATCATGGGCCCAAACCCCGACGCCTGGAGCGACACCTGGTGGCCCACCACCCTCGGAAACCCGCCAACCCCCACAGACCACGCACGCAACCTGGGAATCATCCTGGACTCCGAGCTCAAAATGGACCGCCAGATCAACTGTCTCATCTTCCTGCTTCCACACCCTCCGCCTCCTTCGTAAGACCTTCAAATGGATCCCCCTCGAACACCGAAAGACAGTCACTCACGCCCTGGTCACCAGCAGACTCGACTACGGCAACGCACTCTACGCCAGAATAAACAAAAACCTCACCCGCAAGCCTCAGAACATCCAGAACGCCGCCGCAAGACTCGTCCTCAACCTGCCAAAACATTGCCACATCTCCCAGCACCTGCGCACACTCCACTGGCTCCCCGTCGAGGCGAGAATCACCTTTAAGATGCTCACCCACGCACACAAGGCCCTCCACGGCACCGGACCAGCATACCTGAACAGCCAACTCAAATTCCACGCACCCCAAAGGACCCTATGATCAGCCCAGCTTTTCTACGCCGTGGTCCCCCGCACCAGAAAGACAAGATCGGGAGGACGCTCCTTCTCCTTCCTCGCGGCCAAAGCATGAAACGCCCTTCCGCTCCACCTCAGACAGACAACATCGCTCCCCATCTTCGCAAGAAACCTCAAAACCTGGCTCTTCGACTGACCCCCTCCTTGATGGAATGGAACCTGCACCCCCACCCCTAGCGCCTTGAGACCCTTACGGGTGAGTAGTCGCGCTTTAACAAACTCCTGATTGATTGATTGGGAATATATTCAGTTATTGTGTACAGGAAAATATCATCACATCAACTTTAGGAGAATGGGGGTTTTGCTACTCTTAACTGTCCAATTATTTACTCT